>NC_087551.1:80738713-81396525 GCF_036250125.1 Pseudopipra pipra | reverse complement strand
TTTTCAGTGTTCTCAAATTGTATGTTGTGTTTTGCTCTGACTGCTGAGCATTTGAATGAACTTAAAAATTGAACGTAAAACGTTTAGGGGGGAAGAAAAAAAAGGCAAGATAAGTTTATTGTATGTTTCTTGTGGTGTTTTTTCCTTTTTTTTTTTTTTTTTTTTTTTTTTTTCCAGATGGCATCTCCTTCCCATTGTACTTTCAGGCTGAAGGGATGACACCTCTTCTCCATACCATACAGCCTTTGATTACTTCTGTTCTGTCTTGCCTTCTTCCCTTTCCCTACCTGCTCTTCCCTAGTCTTCTGTTGATTCTCATACTCCTTCCCCCCCCCCCCCCTTTTCTTCCTTCTCCCTTAACTGTCTCTTTTTTTAATAGTTGTCATCTCAGTGGTCTCCTACTCTGGTGAGCCCTCTCTGTTGACAGTGACTGTTCACGGCAGTTCAGGTCCCTCTCCTGAACTGTCTGCCATTCTTTTTGCTGGAGAGGATCACCTCAGTGACGAGCTGGCAAAACTCTCTGAGCAGCCTCTGTTCTCTGACATTTGCCTTGTTCATCCTATCATACCAGCCTTGTTTGGCACTTAAAACTGGACGGTAACTGAAAGCTGGTTTGGCACTTTTGCTGTGACAGGCATAGCTGGTAGAGGGATGGGGCAGCAGTGGCAGTGCTGTCTCAAACTGCCTCGGCAAGGCTGGTCGGGCTTCACTGAAGAGAGCAGGTTCTGTTTCCAGGTGTGTTTCCCAGCCCATTGCTCTGTCTTGGAACTGCTCCTGTTTTGCTCCATTCCTCTCATTTGAGCTTTCCAGAGGCTGTATTCACAGGGATGCAGATTTACGTAAGTGCTGTGGAAATAAATAGATGTTTTGGCTTCTGCTTGGAGATAATCAGGCAATGGTCTCACACTCAGCTTGTTTTTCTTGTCCATTTGTGGTTTTCTATTCAGGCTCCTAATCAGAGAGTCACGATAATTTTGACAACAGGAGTAAATACCTGGAAAGATGCCAAGGGAACTGCAGATCTCCATTGGCTGAGGACAGTGTCACTCCATTCTTCACAAAAATAAGGAGATATTCTGTGTATGAATCACAACCAAATATGTATAAAATAAATCAAGCTATTGCAAGAAAATAATTTTTTTTTTAAGAAAATAAAATCCAGAATATGATGATCTGGACAAAATCATTTACTGCATATTCTTTTGCTGATCATCCATGTACACATTATGGTGGAAGAGGTTTTGAGTCAAGCACAGATGATACTCCTGCACTTTTTCAACAGTTTAAATCAAATTTCCAGTCTTTGAACCTGTAATAGCAGCTATTGCTGGTAAAATTTTATTACAAATCTTATTACAAATAGATGAAGGCTTTATTCTGCATACTTACTGCAATGGGCCATGGTTGTACTGTTTTAGTGATGTTTCCCTGGCATCTAGTTACTTTTTTATAGCCTAGTGTAACACAGAAATGTGGCAGGGATTAAGAATGGGAACATTCAGGTGTGTGCCTGTGAGTTGTGTACTGCTGTCTGATTTACCTGGGACGAAATCTGCATTTGAGGCACTACAATAAATTGTCGTCTTCTTAAGCAGCAGTGGAGGGAAGAATTAGATTAAAGACAGGGAAAAAACCCAGTTCTTGTTCAGAAAAATCCCAAGGCAATTTGACTTTTAATGAACAGCTCCATTTCAGTGAGTGCTTGAAATTGTCACTGAACCAATTAAGGCAAAATTTCTGCATCGTGTCGTAGGCTAACTACAAAAGTTCAGAAAGTGCTTGTCATACAGGTGTGGAAGTTTTCAAGAAAAGTTGCATAATTTTATTTTATTAGTTCTTGAGGAAATGTAATACATAATTCAAATTGAATTACGTATTTTCAAATATAAAAGCTTAAGCGTTATTTTGCATCAGAGAGATTACGCTTTACAGACCCTGTGTGGGTGAGAGCATCAGCTGAAGATTTTTCCACCACAGCACTGTCAGACCCCAGCTGTGAGATACCCAAGTGTGGGCGTAGCTCTGACAAATGGTCTTTTGTACCTGGGAACAGAACTATTTCTTGCAGGGAGAACCACCAAGAAGTAAATAGGTGCTATGGGAGGAGTGCTGTGGCCTGTACTTCAGACCAGATGAACGTTACGTGAAGATTAGGGTTTAATTTTGTAATGAGAGAGAGGAAATTGTACTCTGCTTCCACTCTGCTTGTCAGCCTCAGCGCTGCGGTGGCTTTTTCACTGATGCAAAGCTAAAACAGAGCTCTTAAATGGTGCCTGAACACACGCTTCCATTTTCTGGGCTGTGCAACCCTACGAACATCTGCTCTGCATTTAAACCTGGGCCTTGCACATTGTGGTGGGGCTCCCTGTGGGGTTGGTAAGAGAGGCCTGTGCAGCAGCAGCTGCTGCAGGGCACGGGACATCTGCAGGCCCAGGTCATTGGCAGGAAGGGAGCCCAGGGAATTCTAGCTGTTTATCAATGCTGAGTTTCCCAGGAACAATCACACAAGAGTAGTTCCTTCTTTCAGCCTTGCCCCTATTAAAAATGGTCAGTTTAGTTGTGGCTATTTGAAATATTCCTGAGTGTCTCCTGTTCTTGGATTCAGTCGTTTTTCTGGCTACATGCAAGACTATGCTTCCAGTGTTTCTTCATGACTTGTAGTCTAGCCAGTTTGGGTAAATCTAGTCTAGTAACCTTATGCATTGAGATAAATTCTCATTGAGATTTTTTTACTTTAAAAGTTAATTTCATCTTTTAGTTATTAAAGGTATGATAGTACTTGTTCTGTCTCTACTGTGGAGGCTGCTATTTTTTATAGGTTCTTACATGATAAAACAAGTAGAAGTTATTTTAAAAGCAATTTATAGGTACTCGTATTCTGATGGAGCCATTCCAGTTGACCTGCAGTGTGCTGTTCAGTAAGAGTGTGGTGGGGAGATGCTTTCCTTTCTCTCTGCTCAGAATAAGGCTTCATATTGACAGACTTCAGGGTTAGCAAGGAAATCAGAAGATCGTCTAAGCACTGAGCTTTCTGTGAGAATAAAGCTAACAGAAAGAGAAATTTTTAAAAAATTAAAAAAAAAAAAAAAAAAAAAGTACTTTGCTAAGCCAGGAAAATGAAGGAAAACAATACAGCCCAAAAGCAGAAACTTTTGGGGCAGGCCAGTTGCAAACTTGCATTACAGTTCACTCTTACCTCATCAGTGGATATGCCAGGGCTCTTTCACTTCAGGGTTTTCTATAACAAGTCAGCCTGGGATCTCTGTGATATTACTGAAAGGTGAAAAATTTGTAGTGAGAAAGGTTAAAATGGGCAATATTATAAACAGCTGAGGGAAAGGCAGCCTTTCTCTTGGAAAGTGTTGAATATACTTATATATAACATTAATGTCAGCATTTGTAACACTATAGGACTGAAAAAGCCTCAGTATTTTAGTGCTCACTAATAGGGCTTCTTCCAGTCTGGTTGATCTTGAGGGAACTTGGGTTTGCAGCTGCCATACCTGCACATCTATGAGAAGGTTGACTTCTAGTGAGGAAAGGAAAATGAGCTCAGTACTGATAGTGTAATCCTGCCCTAGATGCAGGAAATAAATGGAATTATGGCTAATCCTTTTTACTTTTAGATAATACTGTCTCTTAAGACTGTGCATGCCAGCTGTAATTTTTAAAGCTTTTGGTGCTGGAGTTAAGCTAAGCTTCAGTGTGTTTTGGGAGCAAGTCCCACTAGCTCTATACTAACTGTTCCATGTCCCTTTACTGTTAGTGCAGGACTGAAGCTTTTTAAGAGCAAAAGGAATACAGAGCTTCTGTGATGCTATGTTAGGTATATAATTCCTTGTCTTCTCAGAAAGGCTTATGAGTGATCTTACACAGTATTTGCTTTATTTGTTTTTAGATCCATACAGTTGCCTGTGAACTCATACTATGATATTATTTCATATTAGTTTCTGCCTTAATTTCCATGTGGCCCCTACTGAATTGAGCTGCTAAGTAGGCATTAATGTTTGCATATATTGTTATTGACTTTAGGAAAATAGTTGGCAAACTGTTTTGGTCTTTGTTAAATTTTACTTTAAAGTCATAATGTTATCACTTTTAAACTAAGCACAAACAGTATCGATACAATTAGCATGCAAATTGTGTATAATGGTATGGAAACTTTTTACAGCGCACATAATGCAGGATATTAAGTGTTAGTACCAAGATATTAAGCATTAGTACATGGAAAGTAAGATATTTTAATAAGAATTCGTGTGTGATGCATAAATAGTTAACTGTTGGAGTCTAGTTTACATTGCACAGTTATAAGGATAATAAAATGTATGTTATATGATGTGTAATATAGTAGTATGAAGCGCAGATGTCTGTAACTCTGTTACCTTTCTCATCCTTAGTTCCCAGGTTAAACAGTGACTAAACCAGCTTTTTTCCTTTCCATTGTTATAAAGTCCTTTTGTGATGAATCCAACATTATTCTTGTTATTTTAGTGCAATAGCCCATGCAGATAATGCTGTTTGTGAACATCGGTCATAAACATAACCACTGTCACCATTGTACTTCCTTTTCTCTCCAAGGAAAGACCTAGGTGTCATGCACTCAGAGTTGGCATGTATGATTGATTTTAAATTGTACTATCAGTTTCCAGATATCTTTTTTTTTTTTTTTTGCTAAATTTCACTTCTTTTTTATAGCTTGCTTTTCTCTCTTTTATTGCAGGTAGGATTGGGTATTCCCCTGAAAAGACCACAAGTTTGATCTCAAATCATGCCCACCTAGGATCTTGAGAATTAGAAAGAAGCAAGGACCATTAGGGTAAGAATTTGCTACAGACTACCTCCTTGTCTGTGGTTGGGAGTGGCACAGCTTGTTCAAAGCGATAGCCGTGTGGTAGAGTTGTAGAAAGATGGGGTCTGTATTACTTTTCAGCTGATGCAATGCAGCAGAGTAAATAAGTTTGTGCTTGTTTTTTTATTTGCTTTTTCTCTGACTTCACCTCTTAGTCTTTGGGATGGAATAAAAAGGAATGTGGGGGCGGCTGCAATATTCCTCCCTGCAGAATATTGTTGTTGGTCTGGGGACTCAGGGGATATGGGAACAGCCTGTGTTGTTAACTTCTCATAGCCAATAACTTCTGGTTTAATTGTACTGCCCAGATGATGGAGCTGATGCATCAGGCTGTAGTGCTAAGCTTTCTCAGGCTGGGGCTTCTCACAGTTTGAAATGTTGCTACTTTTTTTCCCATGTCTAGCTCTTGGGATCTTCAGAATTTGCAAGGGGGCAACTTCTGTGAAGACTATGAAGTGCTTAGATTCCATGGCAGTAAGCAGAATAGAAGTATGTAGAAAATAAATGTAGTTTTTCATTGAAATTTTTTGATTGAAAAGTTGTTTGTGTCTACCATACTGGTAATTTCTCTTGCTCCAAAAATGAACAGCACATGATCAGTCCACATGGTTTTATTTTGTGCATGCAGGTCAGCTTCAGAGGTAGTTGTTGCTGGTTACATACAAGGCCAATTTCAGATATACGCAAAACCAGATATGCCTTTGTGGCCCCAGTGATGGTGCAAGCCATGGAGTTGTGTTGCAGATGTGATGTGTGCTCAGTTTTGCTTTTACAGTGACTCATTTTGAAAGGTAAGTGGCTGAGACCCTCATGCAATTGCATGGATGATGTCCAGATGAAGCAAATAGTCAAACTGCACAGTGTTTGATGCCCTGCTGCTGCAGTTCAAAGTTGTGGACGCGGTGCAAATATAGCCCAACAGTCAAACTAACTCAGGACCACTGGCAGCTCTCAGGCAAGCTTGTAGCCTTACAAACTTTCCCACAGGTTACAAACAAGTTTTCATGAAGGTATAATTTAACTCCAGGAGTTGCAGTTGGGTCTCCATGGGGAGTGTCTGGGTATCTGTTGACATCTGCAGAGAGCAATCCAATGCTCCAGGAAAAGGCCATGAGCACTTGCCCTTTTTAGTTTCCAGGAAACTGATCTGCCTGAATCTCCTGGTTTGCAGCACTGAACACAGCCCTGCTTTGGGGTTTCTTGAGTAGTCAAAGTGAAGCTTTGTGTTGCTTACTTACTTGCTCCTGAAAGAAGTGAGCTGGAGTGAGGAAAGACTGTGTGCCTCCATACACATCTAAGTCAACAGAGGGGCTTTCATGTTTACCTTAAACAATTCTTGTGCCCCCCCGAAAAACCCTCAGCAAAGTCATTTGGAGAAGCCCTCTGTCATGCTTCAGACTGTGGGATGAATCACTGCTTTCCACGCCTGGCAGAAAGTGTGTTTTAGTGCATCTCCTGGAGGAATTAATTCCTTGAAACCCTTGCCTGAAGTCCCTCTGTGACCTGCTGCAGCCTGGCAAATGCACCTGACAAGTGGCTAGCATGCCAGCTCTTCCTGCTTTGCTCCTCCCCAGGAGATGCAAGGTCTGAGTGTTCATTACTTTCACTGTGGTGCTCCTTGTACCACCATGCTAGACTGGCTTTTTAAGTAGAATGAAAGGTTGGTATTCACATGCTTCAGGCTGAGGTTTTGGAGGTATTTGGACAGACAGAGCTTACAAGTGAGCTGTAAACTGTTTTGGGACAATGCTAATGCTTAGCTGTACTGGTTGATTTAGAGGGATATTTTGTGTGTCCCTCAAAGCACAGATTAGCCTGGGAGCTGGTGACCCAGGTTTCAGTTAGCAGCTCTCCCTCTGATAGTGGCTTGTCTACAGTGGAAGTAAATCTTGAAACGCTGGCAGTCAGTGGTGAAACTCTGGAGCACCCAGTCCAAACTGCATACTGAAGTGGGACAGATTCTTTGTGTTCTGGAGGTGGCTATACTCACCATAAACCATAATTGGGCACTAGAGACTAGACTGGGAGAGAGATTTCCATGTAGCCCAATTAATCCCATCTACCTGCACCTGAGACGGAAGAAACAAAATTTTTCAGACTGTTCATGTATCCTACTCTGAAATTTACTGCCTGTAGATTTCAGCTCTTTTTATGATACTAAAAGGAGGGAGGTGACTGAATATTAGTGATGCCCTATGAGGGATATATGAATGACAGGCTTGTCTGGAAGGCTCTAAAAGAGAAAAGCAGCCCTTAAACAGGACTGGGCTAATAAAATTTGTCAAGACATCATCAACAAAACAGCAAGGAGAAGGGGAAGAAAAATGGTGGGAACCTTGTGTAGCACCATGTAGTCTCTTGGAGTGCAGTCACAAAATGAAATACAAACTCTTGTAAGAAACAACTGGCAGAGCTGAGATGGGAACAAACTAGGACAGGAATCCCATGAACTGGGTTGTCCATTATAGCCATCTTTCTTTCTCCTCTGTGCTTTGGGCTACTTATTTTTGCTGAAGGCTTTCTGGGTGGTTAGGAGGGAGGTGAGCATAAAGTGGAGAATCTTCTTGTCCTGACCCAAGAATAGGGTTGGTCATTTCTCTCCCTGTCCCCCTGACCTTTCCCGCTGTCAGGTTGCTTATTGTGAAAACTAAACTGGTTTGGGTTGAAATATAGGTCCATTTATTGTTTTAAAGGATTTATCACAAGTAAAGTTTTGGTATGTGTTTAAGGTTATGAACATTGTAACTAGGGATGAAGTTTTACTTTTTCAGGCATAATATGTATTTAAAATTGTTTTGAGGCATTACTGCCAGCATTTGCTCATGGTAAAATAGTTGCAGAAAGAACAATTTTTTTAAATTTGAAATGCTGTTCATATTCCCTGGGTGAATGCGTTTCTCATTTTGTGCCTCATTTTTGTTCTTTATGTATGGTTCTCCTAGCACTTGAAGCCTTGGTCAATTCAGTTTTAACTGAATGCAAAATTACCCAAAGCTCAACTTGCTTTTACAAATAGTATTTTGTAATATGTTTTAAGTTGGATGTCCTGACTCCAGCTGCTGCAGCAGCAGATGTTTTGTACAGAGATGTGCTCTTTTTTGGTGTGCATAAAACAGTCTCATATTCTGAAAAAATTACTCTGCAAAATGCAAGTCCCTAATACAGAGTGGTGGTAATGACAGAAATATCTATCCAGATAATTTAATGATGCTTAGGGTTGTATTGCGGTTTTTGTTAATCCATGGGGGAAATCACTCATTTTATTTTCCTTCTTTAGTGACATATTGAGCCCATTTATCAGCATAGAGAAATTTAGGTTGGAAGGGACCTTTGGTGTCATTTGGTCCAACCTCCTACACAAAGCATGTTTGACTAGATAGGTAAATTTTAATTTGTATCTAATTTGAATTTCCTGTTTCCCAATTTTTTGTCCATTGCCTCTTGTCCTCTTACTCTGCACTTCTGAGAAGAGCCTGGCACCATCATATCTGCACCCTCCAACTCTAACTGTAGACAGCACTAAAGTCTCCCTGGAGCCATCTCTTCTCCAGGTTGAACAAATCCTTAAGCTTTCATGCATCCTGTGCTTCAGCTCCCTAACCATCCTCGTGGCCTTTCACTGGACTTGCCCCAGTGTACCTATGTCTTTCTATAATTAGGATACCAACTGGTATATGGTCTTCCCAGTGGTGAGTAGAGAAGAGTAAACACTTCTCCTGACCTGCTGGTACACTCCTGTTAATTCAGCCCAGTACACACTTGGTGGTCTTTGCCACAAGGCACACGGCTGACTCGTGTCAGCTAGTTGTTCATTGCAGGTCCTTCTCTGCAGAGCTACTCCCCATCAGTCAACCTCCAGCCTGCACTGCTGTGTGGGGTTATTCCCTCCTGGATGCAGGACTTTGCATTTGCAGTGATGATCCTCATGAGGTTCCTGTTGCTCCCTTTCTCCAGCTTGTCCTGGTCTCTCTAAGCAGCAGTCTGCCCTCCAGCCTCTTGACTGTCCCCCACATAATTTGTGAACTTGGTACATGTCCGCTCCATTTCAGCACAGTATCAGTCCCTGAGGGGTACCACTGACAACCAATGGCCAGCTGGGCTTTGTATGGATAACATAGTAGTAGTCTGGCTAATTCTCCACTCAGGATTCATCCTAAGATGCAGAGGTTGGTGGTGTTCATTATGTATTATTTTCAAGCTATGAAATCTATATTCAATCAGAGGAACCTGGTTTTGATATTCTGTACACTTACACACATCTCTGTGGAGGTGAAAATAAGTTTTCTTCTTTCCACTGAAGAGAAGATCTGTGTTAACTGTTGGTTAGCCAGCCAAGACGGGTGAAGGAATGGGAGGGGATGTGATAGCCTTGTCTGGATGAGGCAGTGGCTGCTCCAATAGATAAGAAAACATTCTTTATAAAACCAAAAGATGTGCTAGAAGTATGTAGTCTCTATTAACACAGTTCATATCCACAGATACATATTTATTGAGATGCAAGATGTCTGCCCTGAGGCTGACTTCTAATAGAACTTCCCAGCAGGCCACGTCTAACTCTGATTACACCTGGGACTACGAGTACTATGAGTACGGACCAGTGTCATTTGAAGGCCTGAAGGCTCATAAATGTAAGTTCAGTAGAGACATATTTTATTGCAGCTGAGCTTCCTGTCTTAATGTTCCTACTCTTCATTTGTGACTGATTATTGCACAAAAATCTCTCTCTCCTAATTCTTAAGATTTTCTGCAATTAGAGGTATTACTCTATTTATTAGATTATTATAATTGTTTATTATTCTGTGTCCTTTTGTTGACTGTTTTTCTTGTGCATGAAAGAACCAATGCTGTGGTAGAAATTTGTCGATACTAATACTGTCAGAAAAGTTTACAACAGCAGACACAGCCACTGCTGCTTCTGGTGACTACTCGGTATGATCTGTGTTGCTTTGCTCTTGCTCCTTTTAATGGTAAAAAGGCAGTGGTGGACAGCCTTACTGCTTTTGTTTTTCTTCATGGAAAATAAATGTAAGGCTTTTATAAGATCTAAAATAAAAGAAGAATTTTCTCCTTCTGAGCAAACTTTTATCATTGGGACTTTCCTCATGGGAGGAGTGTGCTAAATTCAGTGTTCTAATAATACTTTTTTACAGTAGAAGTAATAAGTGGACAATGGGGACCAGAGAGATGAAAAATATGGGTTGGAATTGGGAGAAAATTTAGCTAGGACAAGCTAGTAGAGCTAGACCAACATTTATCTAAAATCTAGACAATGGCTTTGGATTTTATGATTTATTTTTTTAGAGGAGATGGTTGTGGGGGGGAAAAACAAATAAAGAGGGGGGAAAAAGTAAGAGAGACCAACTCAGAATTACCTGATGGTTTGCAAGCACTTTGTCAAAGAGAAACAAACAATCTTGTTTCTTTGTTTCTGATCTGGATACACTGTGAGAGGGTTTGAGCATCAGTCATCAAAGTACTGGGAAAGGGTCTCTTCAGCGCTGGAGCACTGGTCCAGGGTGGGATACATACTTGTTAAAGTTATTAATGCTAAAAAAAAAAAGAAAAAAAAAAGAAAAAAGTAGAATTTGGTTTTTAGTCTGAATTGTACTTAACCTTTTTTTTACTTTCTGAAAAAAAGTCTGCTGGTTAGTGTCTGTATTTTTACAAATGAGCGGTACCTGAAAAACTTAGGTTAGCTTTTGTCATGTTTCTAAATTATCTTCCATACTTCCACTTAATCAGAGGCCAAAACTGATTGCAAATATTACCAATTGCAAAGATTAGCTGCAGTGTTATGTACATACCTTCTTTTTAGCTCGGTGTGTCAACCAGCATGATGGGAGAAAAAATATAAATGATAGTTGTCTCTGGATTGTGAAAGGCATAGCTGCAAATCAGATCTTGGATTGCCATTGAAGTGATTGCCATGCTAAGTGTGGCAGCTGAGCTTCCCTGTCCGGCTGTGTCGTTCATAGAGCAGGAACATTCTGGACAGCTCTTACTAGAGAACAGGACAGAAGTAACAACTGCTTTTCAGGTGGAGCTTGATGAAAGATGTTGTTAGTAGTACTGAATCAGTGACCTAGGAAATCCCTTCTGGTTGTTTTTTTGGTGGTTTTCTTTTGTTTCTGTTTTTTAGGTTTGTGTGTCTGTTTTAACTGATAGAATGGAGTTGGCTCTGTTACCTTCAGTGTTACTGCACGCATTCCTCTGAGGGCAGAGTTTAATCTAGTAAAGGAACAGTCTATGTCTGTGTTGTGTATGTGATGATATTTCTTGACACGGTGTGTTCTTGGAATGTGTCTTGTTCTGGCTATTAGCAGCTGGGTTGAGACTGTTGTGAAATATGGAGGTGATATGATCAGACATGAAGTTCTCTGAAATCCTAAGATGAGGAGGAAGGAGGGGAGGAGATTACACGGGGTTGTATTAGGAGGGACACCTTGGATATTTACAAATAAGAGATGTTAATGAACGCCTGTAACTTTTATGTTGGAGATCTCAATGGGGAATGGACTCCAGTCTAGGTGAGGCAGGCTGGCAGTAACACTTGACCAGCTGTAAAACATCATTGGCTCTTCTTAAAGATAGAGGTGTATGATTTTTTTCTTATTATTACTTATTTATTTGATATACACTGTATTCAACCCAAAATGAGAGGGCACTGTTTTCAACCATAACATAGGAGGAACTCTACAAGAGAGATCTGGAGGACACTTTTGGATTAACGTTGATTTAATTAACTGTAAGCAAGGGGAGATTGCTAATATTTGATGTATATATAAAGGAACTCAGAAGACAGTTTCTGAAAGCAGAGAAAAATTATTCAAAGTGACCTGTGAAGAAAAGGATTGACAAAATAATCTAATACACAAAAATACATTTCTTAAAAAAAGTGGAGGTGGGGAGAAGATGAGGTATTCAAATGCCACAGTGACTTTTCAAATATATGACTGGAAAAAAAAAAAAACAAACCAAAAAGGATGTTCTGTCTGAGGAGGATTGAAAGCAGGAACTAGAAATCAGAAAATCTACAAGAGTAGAGACCAGATGTTTTGTAAATTAAAGCTTTAGAAAGTAAATAGACAAATATATTAAGAGATACTTGTGACTGGCAGAGAAAAGAACAAAATCCTTTTTTGTGCCTTTGAAACAGAGACAACCTCAGAAACATTGGAGAGGTAAGATAGGTAGGAATGATCAGGGCAGTCAGATCTGCTGTCAGGATGTTATGAGTCTATTATAAAGAAAAGGAAGGTTGAAACTGCAACTTGAGAAAGTCTTGGTATACTTTTACAATCTATTCATAAATTAGGGCAGTATTATAAACGTAAGTGCTTCATGCCATATTTTTTGAACAGAAGTTGTGTTATGTACTGTTTATTTTGAGTAAGTGTTCAGAAGTTAGTAGATTTGGATAATTTGCACTTGAGTGAGACCTAAATGAAATACTGAAGAGAAATCAGGTCGTCATCTTGTATTTTCAACAAATCCAAATAATGTAACTGATACAGCAGAGGGTTGGAAGTGTGGCAGGAGGCACAATTAAGCAAGGCAGATGTAGCTTTATGCTCAGTAAATTTAGGAATTCCTTTGTGGGGGAGGAACAACAAACAAACCACAAGACAGGCTTGTTATTCATCACATAATGCTGGTGGGTGTGAGTTTTGTGGGGAGTAGTAGTTTATCAGAATTATTTTTTTTTTAAATTCCCCCTGCCACCTTAGTTAATGGCTTAAGTTTTGCAGCTCGATCAATATAATCTATGTGCATATTTTTTAGTCATCTTCGTCACACTTTACATTCTGGTTATCAATGCAGTTGCATATAATTCAAGGATGTCTGACTAACTGGTCATTACTAGTAGCTGGTTAAGTGGTAAATTTTTTAATGGGAGTATTTCTTTTTAGAGGAAATTTTCGGGTATTACGAAGTCCAGCAGGATGGTAGATAATCATGAATTATTTTCTATTAGTAAGGTCCAACACAAGGTGCATCTTGAACCACTGCATACAGGCTATACTTACAGAATGGTTCTGAAAGGAAAGTAGGGCACACAATTAACAGAAATAAACTCATTTCAGTATACTTTAAATAAAAAGGGGTATTACAAACTCAACTCCCCCATCACGGAGACCTATACTTGCACCGCCCTCTAGTTATTTTACACAGGGTGTTGAGAGGGGAAGATGTGGCATAGGAGAGATGGAATAAATATTGCAGTGGGAGACTTGAAACTTAACCTCCTTACTTTACTAGAGAAAGGAATTAAGGAGCGACTTGATTTTCACAGGGAGAAAAATCTCAGGTTGCAGCAGGCATTTTGACTTTGCAGGGAAAGAACAAATGATTTGAGTTGATTTCCAATTTTCACATATGCCTTTTAGCATGGAAGATATTTCACAATGGGAGTGTGATTAACAGCTGGGGTCAAGTACCAGGCAGGATAGCTGATTCCTTGCGTTTTTGTTCTCTTTAGTTAGTGCTGTAGGAAATTCAACAGTTCTGTGCTGTGCCTGCTGCACTGGGTCAGACAGATCATCGTGTAGCTTTACAGCCAGCGAGGATCTCTGAGGTTTGGTAGTGGCTGTGTAATGAGGGGTTAAGGGTAGAAAGGATTCCAGTCCTGACCAAGACTTCCTTCTTGCATGTTTGTGTGTTAATTGTTTTGAACTTCTACGGTGGAAGTTTTGAAAACTTGCATAAACAAAAAATAACTAACTGATAGTTGAAAAAGTAGCTGGACCAGGTCATATTTTGTGTTGGTGTTCTGCATCTTTGGACCTTGATTATCAGTTGATTGTTGTCTGGAGATATGTTTGTCCCACTTGGACCTCTCTAAATCAAGCTTCTGGAAACTTTGAACTTCCCTCAGGAGCAATTGTGGATCAGCTTTTGTTATAGTTTTATACTTTTTTATTTTTCCTAGTGAAATTTCCCATACCAAGTCTCTTGCTAGTAGGCTTAGACTTCATTGTTTGTCTAGCTCGGGCCTTAATGCTAAATAACCTCGCCACACCACATAAATTGCGTAAGGGAAACTCCATCCCCTCTGCAGTCACAGTTGGGGGGTGGGGGCGGAGGGGAACATTAGGCAGTGAGCCTTTTAGACTGGGGGAGAGGGAGACTGGAGTTTTTGTTTGTTTTTTTTCCTGTGCGGACTGCCAGCACTGGCTGGGCGCCCTTGGGAGCTGCCGAGGCCCAGAGGAGCCTCCTGTTCGTCCCCCGGTGAGAGAGTCCTTGCGGTGCTTGCTGTAGAGGGTGGTCGCACACCACTCTGTTGTCACAGGGGCTGCCACTCCCTTGTGCGGTTTTTTTTTTAGGGTCTCCCTGCTCTTCGCTGGACGGACCAGCAGCTCCGTCTCTCGCCAGCCGCCGCGTCCATGGCTGAGGGGTGGGGGCCGGGCCCGGGCCCGGCGTGGAGTGCCTGGAGCGAGCATTTTTTCGGAGACGGCTGGCCTGTAGCCGGCACCATCCGCGGAGGAGCTTCCGACCACCCCCCCTCTGGGATACAGCAAGATAGTCCGTGGAGGGCGGGTGTTGGGGCTCGTTCTGGAGTCTCAGAGCAGCTGCCGCCGCTGAGATCCGCCATTTGCCGCGCGGGGCTCGTCTGGAGGTCGGCCCCGCTCCCCCGGCCCTCCCTGCGCCTGTCCCCCCCTCCTTAGCAAACACTTTCGTGTCGTTAAACTGAGACAACTCTGAAGTCGTAAGTGGACATAGATTTGTTTTAAGTAGGACTGGCAAATTTATCTGTGGTCCATTTGGTACAAATGAGAACAGTAGGTACGTTTTATGCACACAGGTAAAAAGCTATGCTCTTCCCAATGACTTCTGTATTTGGCTACTGCATTGGTGTTTTCCTTTTGATTAACTGGTGGTTTGACTTTTTTGTCCACATTCACTTGGCTCCTCTGACGTTTTATTGCAGTTTTCTTTACTCAAGTTGGAAACTCAAAAATTATCCAAAATTATCGTTTATATGTTGATTATTGACGTTTGTTGGAGTAGCAAATAGTTTTATCTGTGGTTCTGTTTATTTCAAAACCCTCTGTCTTGCCACTAAAAGAAAGCTAGGTCTTCCTAAACATACTGTGTCAAAGAAATCCATTAAAGGTCAGAAACCTAATGGTCTGGGGCAGAAATAATTTAAAATAGCAGGAGTTCAGTTTTACAAAGACAAAGGATTTTGCTGCAAATCAGATAAACCTCTCTTCTGAGTTCTAGGACTGAAGTTGTTTCCAAAGCACAATGCTTGGAAATGGGCCAGGCATCACAAAGGTAGCTGCTCTTATTTTACTAACCAAGAGAAATAAGTATCTTCCCTCTTTAATTTTCTTTCTAGTTTGTCTAGATATCAGTAAAATTCAGGCTAGAAATGAGAATTTCAATGGCAACTTTCTGTTTAAACATAGATAATGATAAATTTGATCATTCTTCCTCTTTGCCGCCCAGGAATAAGCTGCAAATTATTTTGGATTTGCAGTCATGGTGTATGTTGAAGGCAGCTTTCTGCAAGTGCAGGTAAAATACTGATCATCTTGTTTTCTCTTTTTTCACCAGATTCCATTGTGATTGGATTTTGGGTTGGTCTTGCAGTTTTTGTCATCTTCATGTTTTTTGTCCTGACCCTGCTGACGAAGACAGGAGCACCTCATCAAGAGTGAGTTTGAAAATGGGAATAAGAAATCCAGCCTACTAAGTGGCACATCTGGTCTCTTGCAGCCCCCAAACAAGCAGTGACAATGCTGACATTGTACTGGCTCAGCACGGTCTTGTTCTAGTCCGTTCTTATGAATCAGTGCGGTCTATCTTCATTTCAAACAATCTGAGCATACTCATGCTAAAAGGAAGTTTGTGAGTAGGCTGCCAAACAGGTACAGGTGCTTTTAGATTACTGTTCTGCACATAAATGGCGAGCTCTAGGTGAGCTCAATTTATCTTGGAGTGAAAGTGTGAATATTGATGGAGTATATACAAATAAAATATAGTGCAGATGCTAAATGAAGGAAGCTGAAATCTGGCAGGTTTCCACGTTTGTGTGTTCAAATCCAAAAGGGATATCAGTAGTCTGTACAAAATCTTCCCTTAACCCCCAAGGTCTCAGAGTGTCTTAGTTTCTGCTGAGAAATTCCAATAGATGCTGAAGTACAGATCAGTTCCATGTTTGTTTAAAGCCAGGGTGCCTTGAAAATCCTTTATTTCTTATTCTTTCTGGCTGATAATTATGTGTAGACTGTGCCTTGCCTCAATGATTTATCTGCATTTGCACAGCACCCAGGCTGCCATTGTTCCTTTGTATGAGAAAGTTTGAAGCCACATCTCCTCTCAGACTTGTGTGCCATAAAGTAGAAATAAAAAGCCTCTCTGGAGGTGAGAACACTTGCAGACAGGTAGCAATGATGAGAAGCTGATTGTGAAAGGCAATTGTTAGTGCTTATTGCTTCCTAAAGCAGCCTGTCTCTGCCTACTGGAGGCCCTTTGCTATTTAATCATATGTAGACTGGCTCTGAAACTTCACATAATAGCACATCTCTAAAGACAGGGACACATTAGAGAGGGCATATGTATATTGTGAGCTTCTTCTGTGCTCCTGAAGTTTTGTTTCTGTGAGAAGAAAATAGAGGCAGAAGAATTGAGGTTACCAGATCGGACTTGTTGGTATTTTTGTTTCCCTTACAGACTATTGTAAAGCAGACAAACCTTGCTCCCAAACAAATTCAAAGTCCTTGTAGGTGTTGGTGTGCTGCCCCTTTCCCCTAAAGACCTTGTTAATTAGCTGAGCATCTGAATCTGTATCCCACGTGAATAATTTGAGAGGGGAAGAAGTAATTAAGTCAAATATACAACACAGAGAATTTAATATGAATATTTGTCAAAAGTTTTTACACTTGTAAAAATGTACTTCTAGGTAGCAGAGGCCTGCTTAGTGTCTCCCACTGTTTTTCTATGTTTTTCATCAATTTTCTTGAACAGGTTGTCTAGAGAGTTTGTGAAACCTCCATCTCTGGTCAGCTTCTACATCCAGATAAACTGATCTGAATTCAGGCCTTGCCTTTATCATCAGGCTAGAGACCTCCAGAAGTCCCTTCCTTTCTAAACCTTAATATAATTTTTCTTCAGTTTCTGAAGCGAGCCCAATTATTCCTTTCTGTATTTGCCTTAATCCTCTTTGCAGCTTTGGGATCTGTGTGCTTGAGTGCTCACCCACTTACTAGTTACGCTGAGTTGCCACTCAGCAAATCTGAGCACTATTTTTTTGACGTTTGATAATCAAATGTGTGTGGTATTGAACATGGATCATCCAGGAATACACTAAGTGCAGGGAATCCTGTGTCCTCTTATTTCTGATACATGTATGTAAAAACTGGAGAACACCTACCTGTAAAACCAGTGCGGAGTGTGATTTTAGTTTGCCTGCATCTTCTGTTTTTACACCTGACTGGATTCTTCATGACCTGGCGTTTCATTAGCGGGCTGTCTTGCAGCCCTCCTTTAGATAGATGTTAATGGGATTCCTAGGTCTTGGGAGAAAGCCAGCTTGATTGATGGATGTGCCTCTGACTTCAGCAAGGCTATTTGGCTGTTCTTTAAAGTACCATTAATGTGAGAGATAAGTGTAACTGGGCTCAGATGGATGGATCCGAGGTAGAATACTCTGATTTTTCTAGTAATATGCTTTTCTTGGCTTAATATAAATGGGCATGATAGGATGTATTTTCCAGAATTATAAAAGATGTTCAGAATTGGATACATTCTCAGACCAGAAGGGTCAGGATTTCGATGGGGAGAGGCAGAAATTTAATCAGTTATGGAAATTTTGTCTGTTGCATTTCTCTTTTGTTTGCCTGTATATTAGGATGTGTAGAAGATTTGCTTGTGCGACAAAAAAATTTTGTTGAAAATCTTACTGAATTTCTATCTGAGAAATGCTCTCATTCATCACTCAGGAGTAGCTAGTATGCTTTCTTTGTTTCTGCATGTGAAAATGTCCTTAAAAATACATTTGTGCAATAAGTGCAAGAGTTTGTGTAACCTATCTGTAAAAGATATTGGCTGGTGTAATGTCAAAGCTTCGTGCAGCAATTTAGGCAAGTTGTACCACTACTTGCAGTAAAAAAATGACAGAGAATTTTTTTTTTCCCAAGAAATCAGTTGGTTTTGGTTAAGGATTCTAAGGTGATACCCAGTCAGAGAAATGCAGACTCATTGAAACAAAAACTTCTACAGATATATGTATGTTTTTGCTGAATACTTATTCAGGGAGATTTCTCAGGTTCAGGGTAGCACTTCAGGATTGCTACTAAGGATATGTTCAGATGCCCAAGTTCCCTTAGGATACCAAACCCTGCTGTTTTGGAGGATTGGCTCCTTATTCCTTTCCATCGTTTGCCAAGTACCCCTTGTACCCCAAGTACCTCACTTCAGAGACTGTTGAGAGAAGGGATATTTAAGCTATAGAAGAATCTCAAATGTCAGTCCCAATCTAGTATGCTTCTGTTAGAATGATATACTGGGCAGAATGGTCTGTACCCTGACAGTGCACTCAAGTCCAGTGGGCAGAGTCGAGAGCTTAATGCTGAGTCCAGCAGACCAGAACCCATAGGCTGGAAGATTCCCATAAAAGGGAGGTTGGGTAAGTTCAGTGGCAACTGCTTGTTTTGAGTGGTTTTCAGTATGTATGTTGCTCAAGGTGTCTCCCTGAATAAGTCATTCACCTTTCTGCTTTCCTGTTGGCAACTTTTGGAATTCAGAGGGTTGTGTTGGCTCAAATATTGCAAAAGGAATTTGATTGTCCAGGTGGCTGTGCTCCCTTACACAGTAAAACTAGGATTTCTGAGGCTACTTTTCTTATTTTAAGTGTTCTGAAAAGGTATCTGCTGAAGTGTTCTTGCATATTGTAATGAGCAAGACTATGCAAGTTTCTAGTCTAGTTAAAAATTCCTCTCCAAAATACCGAGATGGTGTTTTTGAATTTCAGAATCCAAAAATATCACTGTATATTAGACCACGTGTTCCCTGCTCATGAATACAGGATTATTCCTTATAGTATGTCCTCAGCATTCTGGGTCATTGTAAAATTTATTGACATCTTCTATTCTTCCATTTAGATTAGGTTGCTGTTGCCAGTCTTGTGTGCCCCTCTGCACTGTCAGCCTTTGCTCCTTCATAGCTCACTGGATTATAAAGCACTTTCTGCACCTAGGAAGAAATTTTGCTTCTCTAGTGGATGCATTTTAAGCTTTCTTCTGCAGTCACTTCTTCCTAGGCTTACAGTGCTTGTTCTTCTTTCTGTGCTTATTTGCCACCTCCCCTGTTTGTGCCACAGTACTGCATAGAAACTCGTGGGACAGATTTGCAAAACTATGGAGGAGACATATAGTGGTGCTTTTTATTGCATTACAAAGATATAAATGTCAGTTAGTTCTGAAGGCTATTGCAAAATTATTCCAGTCTGTTTGCATGCTGGTGTATATACAGTAGATTATTAGTTACTGGTCTGTCTTGCATCAGTTTAAATGTTATTCTTCTACATGCTTCACTTTGACATGCAGAATGAGCTAATACAGTTTTGACAAACTAGAGAACTGCTTTGATTTGAAGGCTAGTGGAAGTGATTTTGTTAGGACAGGATTCTATCATCTAATGGAAGTAAATTAGCATTTAAGAAGCAGAGATCTTTAAGGTTAACTATGCCTGAAAGACTAATGGTAGGCATTCTGTGAACTCGAAGGTTTTAAGGGTAGATTTCTGAAGGTGTCATCTGAGGCTTTCAAAAGCATGTAGGCACTTATCTCTCACTGCAGGCTTGAGAGAATTAAATTACAGCATTTTTCTGAAAAACTCTAAGTGCTGGGTGCACCTTTAGGTGTCCAATTATCTGACTCCAGTGTCATTTGCTACATGTTCAGATGTAAACAGTATGATTTTTTAACAAATTCTATATTCTGAGAATAGGTTTAGATTTTCATTGCTCATCCTCTGAATACCTCTACTGCATTTCAGATGCAAATAACTTGCATTTTGTGATGATAGCATATAAAATCAGCCTGAAAAAGAATGTATTACTATCTGTATGACTTCCATCTAGCTTGAGCTTTTCTCACCCCCACGTGTTTATGGCTCCTGCAAAGTCCATGCAGATTGGTGCTGATTTGAGCTAAGATTTATATAGAAAACTCCAAAGAAATATGTTTCACTGTCCTTCCTGGGCTGTGTGCCTGAATTGTCTTTGAAGCAGTCTTTAGTTCCAGCCCTTCTAATTTGTAAATCTGAATGTCATCAATTGAAGTCGGGAGAAAAGATGGTTTGATGTCTGGACAACCAAGTACTCAAGCTATGCCTTAGTGAGAGCAGTGCTGCCTGTGCCTCAGAAAGATTTTATCTATCAAGGATTTTTTTCTCAAAGTGTTCTTATAAGCCATTTAAAAAAATGTTATTACTTGATACTACTTGATATCAAGAGGAAATCCTGAAGAGTATTTCTAAACTCATTCAGTGAGGTGATTATTACAGTATATTTACTGGAAGTGCCATTTAAGAGTGCTGGCATTAACTTATTCCCATGGAAAATTATCATGACAAATCAAGACTTAAAACAGCTTCAGCAGAAAATAATCAATATTGCTGGCTTTAAAAGTTTGTGGTAGATAAACCATAGGGTTTCCTTTCTTCCTGATCATAGTGGTTGTTGAAACAACCACATAGTGGTTGTTGAAACCACTATCCCAAATTTGCTGATAGGGACTCAAATAGTTCTACTTTCATGTTTACTGTATTTTTCTTTTTCCTCCCTAGCAATGCAGAGCCTTCTGAAAAAAGATTTCGCATGAATAGCTTTGTGGCAGATTTTGGAAGACCTCTGGAGTCTGAGAGGGTCTTTTCTCGTCAAATGGCTGAAGAATCCCAGTCACTTTTCCATTTCTGTATTAATGAAGTGGAACATATGAACAAAGCAAAAGAGAGTCAGAAAGGTCCAGGTCTGGAGAGCAATATCCACTTCCAGGAGGTTCCCAGAAGCAGTGGAGTGTTCGAGGAAGACCTACATTGTCTTCCAAAATTTAACATTCCTAACTTTGTGAACACTGAGCAGAACTCTTCATTAGGTGAGGATGATCTCCTCATCTCAGAGCCACCAATCATTTTAGAAAGCAAATTGGTCATGCAATCTTCCCATCGGATCCTTGACTGAAAAAACCTTTTATGTTAAGGTAAAAGATTGTCCAGTTTGAACCCTTTCTTGGCCTTCTGCTGTTTTGACAGAAGGTATTTCAGACCTGTGCTTTTTATTGTATGTAAGACTGGCTGTGCTACTAGAACTCAGTTTAGACAAGAAGTAAAACACTAAATGCTTTATTATGATGTTTTCTGTGGTCTAAACTTTTTGCCCAGCCAGCTTTATTTTTGCTTCGTGATTTTTTTGTTTCTTGTTTTGTTTTTGGATTTTAAAGGACTGCTTATGACCAGCTTCTGAAGGATCCTGTAACAATTTATGAGGACTGTGAAGGCTGGAGCCTGGTACTGGGAAGTGTATGAAAATTCCTTGGCCAAGAAAAGTGTAAATCTCAAAGTGAGACTGAAGTAAGGAATAAACAGGCAGCCTCTGGGGAGGTTCTGTAGCTTCTGCTACTTCCAGTAACGATGCCTGAAACTAAGCAGCACAATAAATATCTGCTTGGGATTAGCTTCAGTTTCTGATTCCTAACTGGTTTTGGTGTAGGTTAAAGCCAATTTACAAAGCTTCCAGAGGGAATACCTTGCAAATTAAATTGTTTGGCTACAGTGTTTACAAAATGCCATCACCACATGCTGCTGACTAAAAGCAAATTGGTGCCTGTACTTACAGTACTTCAGAGTGACATTCCAACAGCTGCCCAGTGATGATGAGGAATTAGTATTCTACACACAAACACAGACCGTGATTTGACTCTTTTTTTTTTTTTTTTGGTTGTTTTAATTGCTGATGTGAACTTCCAGTTCAGTAAGTGTAGGATTCAATAGCTTAATCACAGGAAATAAGAAAAAAACTATTTTTCTTTTGCCAGTGCAGTTACTACATGCAAATGTAACATTAAGCTGGTGTTATATGTTGCTTATAGGCTGAACCTTCCTACACTTTTTGGCTTTATAAACAGCCCTTTCTTTATTCATGGGCCATGGAAGGGCTAGCAGGCTTTGAATTGTTGAGAGCACCAGCTCCAAATGTGAAGCTAAGCTCTGCTTGCTCCATCTTCTTTTTGTACTCAATTGGGATGGTGTTGCAACCTCAGCTACTCTCCCAATTAAAGGTTTGTCAAGGAATTGAATGTGTAGTTTCAGCCTTTATTTTTTAGAGACAGAATAAGGTTCTGAACCTTAGAGAGTACTTAAATTATATTTCAGCTCTCCTCAAAAGATGGTAATTAATGACCAAATGGTTTTAGAGCAAGCACAGAAGATACAGAGGGACCAGGTTCAAATCTTTTGCTTGATTTGGAGTATGCTCTGCAGGAAATTCTTAATTGAAATGAAAATAAGTGGATGCCAGATACTGTGCCTGTTTTTTATTTTTTTTTTCTGAAACTGACCTAGTTTGTACACAACATGTCTGTGTCGGAGGGAAAATGTAGTAGTGGCCTGCTGATACATTCTCCAGACACTTAAATGCTGATTAATTAATTCTTCCTTCACCTTACAGATAGGAAAAAGTAGTGAATGGGTTGAATATTTAAAGAATTAAAAACGTGTGGGAAACATATTTGGTTTTTATCTTCTGTGCCCTTGTTATAAACCAGTTATTGCTAAATTTCCTGTTTTCAAATGTAATTCTTACACTACTTGCTGGTTGTTTAAAGTAATGGGATTATAGTTAAAACAAAGCAGAGACTGTTTTAAACTAGCAGATTTTTGTTGAAAATATTCCAGGAGAAGAGTGAAGTGAACCCTGTTCTAAATGAGCACGGCTCCATGGGCTGCAGATCTCCAGTAAAACATTTCAAGTGCAGAAAAGGCCTTCTTTCACAGGAAGTAGTTAACTACAAGTTTGAAGGCTGCAGCTGTGGACTGCTCTCTTCCCAAATTAAGAAATTTGGGAAATATGCCTCCAAATGTGGCAACTACTTCCTGCTGAGGCATTTCAAATAACTGCTAGCTATCTGAACTGAAGCTCAACATTGTTCTTGCTAACAAGTTCTGGGACTTTTACTAAGCGTGGCTTTTATAGCCTATTTCTGAATTAGTGAGCTGCCTTCAGTAATGATTGAGCCATTCTTCTTAATTTTTTTTTCTTCCTTTGCCATGTTTCAAAGCAGAAATGCTGCTTAAAGGAGAGAAAAATCTGTGTAGAATCCCTCTCTTCTGCAATCAAGAAATGAAGGGTTTTTTAAAAGCATTTAAAACTCTGCTTCCTAGAACCATTTAGGTTGGAAAAAGATCTTTCTGAGTCCAGCCATTAACTCAGCACTGCCACAACTAAACCATGTCCCCAGGTGCCACATCTATGTGTCATTTTAAATCCTCCAGGGATGGTGACTCCACCACTTCCCCAAGCAAGCCTGTTCCAGTGCTTGACAAGCCTTTTGGGGAAGAAATCTCAAAAGTTTCAGATGTTTCAAAAAATGCAGGTCTGATTTTAGAAAAAGAAAATGCTGCCATTCCCAATAGGCTAGCCTAAGTTTTTCTTCTGCTACCTTAAACCTTTGTGGCTTTTCTTTGGGTGTATAAGTGCTACTTTGGGGAGAAAAGGGGGAAGCATTTTGTGTATGGATGCTGGTGACAGTGCCTAGATGAAAGGTATTTAATAAAATGACAAAGAGATAATGTCAACTTAACTAATGCCACATTTGAATTGTATTCTAAGTGTCCTTCTGAAGCATGTATTAATCCTGTAAAGCTATTTAAGTGTTTGGTTCCTGCCTCTGTTATTCCCCGATGATGGTTATACTTTTTACACCTTATTTCCCTTCTATTTTTAAAGTCCTTCATGTTGCTTTTTACAGAAAAATAACCTGGCAGTCCCCACTGCAAAGCTCTCACACCACTTCAGAGACACAGTGGCAGCAACACAGTCTGATTCAGTTTTTCGTTCTGCCTCTGCATTAGAGTCAAAGGCAAATGCAGAAACGTTCTGCAGTCTTCAAAAACAGTTATTTTAAAGGTTTCTTTCCTTTCTTTTTCTTTTTAGGAACTAACAGAGATACTTTGCCTCAGGGGAAAGGGTGATATATAACATGTTTAAAAAAATTCATCGTTATCCAGAAAACCAATAAATGCATTCATTATGAAGTGAATAGAAAGTGTTCTGACCAGAGTAATCCTTCAAAATGAATAGTTGGAATTTAATGGTGTTTGAAAATGGAATTTTTGTAAGTTTTTGTATTGTTTGGCCTCAAGCCTCTTCTCAAAACTCACTATAAATGAGTGAGTAGATTTAACTGCAGAGATAGACAGCTCCTCTAAGATAACTACATGCATAAACATGTCTTGTATTCTTTAAGAACTTACTAGGTTGAGTTATTTATTCCAATTTTCAAAGGTGAATACTTGCAAAATGTTCTTCTATGTAAACAAGTTTTAGCTGTGTACCTTTTTTAAAAAAAAAAACCCAAAACCTAAAATGCAAAATCAGAAAATGCCTGCTCAATATAGAAAAGAAAGGGAAAGGTAAAACTGTAAACTTCTATACTAAAATCTAGTGCTATACAGTAGTTGAGACTAAAAGGTGAAGTAAATGATACATGTTTGTCATGCAGTTACGTATTTATTCACCTGAGCTCCAGATCTTGAATACTGTAACACGTTTTTTGCCACTTTTTAGCCTCAGGTATGGCAGATATGGGCGCTGAAGAAATGAGGCTGCACACACACACACACAATTCGATTTCGGATTTTCTCCACAAATCTCTGCATTCCCCTTTTATTAACCTCTTCAGGTAAACAGAGCCTGCTGTTGCCATTCAGTTAACTAGAATTCCCAGGACTTCTTGCACACTCAGTGTTTTGATTCACACACTCCCTCTCAGCTCCAAGGCCGAAACACTCCCTTTTGGTTCCAATTAACTGAATGAAGATGCATCTGACTCAGCTTGTTCCCACACTGGGTAGTGACAGGTAGCCAGGACAGCAGAAGGCAGAACCTTCTACCACACGTTCTCCAACAAGAGCAAGAGTTGGAGGCATGTGCTTTCTTGTTTTTGGACAAGAGGTATGTGGTTAGCTTTATGAAAGGCTAATTATAATTCAGTTATCATGGAACTTTCTGTTCAAGAGAGTCAGGGCAGCACTTGATGCAAGGTCCTCCCCTCCCTGCAGAAGTGGATTTGCACAGCTAGTGCTAGTATACCCATTATTTATCCTTATATTTTCCAAAACAGGTGAAATATGGGATAGAGTGGCTGACTTCAAAATGTATTATGTGCTATCAAATAAAGTCTTCATACATGATAACCTGTTTAATTTGCTACATGAACAATTTTGACATGTATTTCAGAGAACCTGAAATGGAACACATTGCTGCTGTCTCTGCCCCAAGTGCCATGATGAGATCTGGTCCTTTTCTGCACATCCTGTTTACCTCTGTTGAAGCAATGCATTCTCTGTAATCTGGGTCACTGAGTCACCTAGCCAGCTGCTCACTCGATTTCTTAAAAGCTTCAAACATGAGAATTCAAATTATTAAACTCCACCTGCTTTGCTATAAACAGACGAATTCCAGCTAAGCATTAGACAATGATTTAAAGACATTATGTTTGATTCTTTTAATCCCTCCGTCATGCTGCCTCCTGGAAATGCATGATGAAATAGGACAGCACAAGAAGAGGAAATACATACATAAGGAGTATAGAATTATGTAACTCCTGGAACCATCTCACTGAAATAATTAGTAAAAGCTAATCACTTGTTTTGTCAGCCTTTGCGCAATTTCAGGGTATTTTCCCCTTTCTGTACTGTGAAGACTGCTGGAGAGTAAATAACTAATAACTGTAGCAGAGAACTTAAAGCTTGGACCTTAGTTCTCCAAAAGGAACACCCCAACTACAGTCATTCAGGCCCAGAGAGAGTCTGTTACTGTGTGGAGTGCCCACTTCATGCTAAATGCCTTAAAAACTTCAGTGAGTGTACAACTACATAAATACATGTAAGAACACAGTGTTCATGGCATTCAAACACTTTTTAAAACAATTCGTATAGTCAGTTCTCAGCAAATGCTGTTATCCTACATAGTTTGAATTAAATTCTCTGTCTGTTTTACTGAGCAGGGACAGTATTATTTATCATTACTGTAAGATATAATGGGGTTTATACTAAGGCACTCTTTTGATGACCTAAGCATTAAACATTTGAGAGAATTTCCAATAAGCAGAAATACTCCCCCTCGGATTCCTGTCCCAGGCAGTGCCCTAGAGTACCCCCATCCAGGAACTGACCTCTCTGGGAACACAAGGGTTGCTCTAATTTTTAAAAAGTTCACACTTCAGATCACACACTTTAATACAGTCTTACATGTGTAGCAAATTGTACAGGAAGTAAATGGTAAGTTGCAATATTATTCAATTTTATCCTTTTTATTTGCAAAACAGACTCAATAAAATACAGCATATTTACACAGAGCTGATATTTTATATACAAAGCATTATTATATTTACACATTTTATGAACATACACTAGTATTTTTTAGATATGATCAAAATATCCATGGTAGAAATACTGAAAATATCTGAATAGGAAAAAACCAAGATTACTATATTAATTGGCAACTGGCCAAACTTTTTTAATATATATAGATATGTGTGTATACAGTCTCATGTTTGTGTATGGGCCAAAAAAAATAATAAACCTTGCACTTGGGTATAATTTGTTACACTCTGCTGTTCTTATGCATGCTCAGTCCCATGCTCGTATGAGAGAAAGTGCATGTTTACTGCTGGTCCCTGAAGAACATGACACATAAATACACATGCACAGGCCTGAACTATTTCACATTTGATTTAAATGATAGCTTCAGCCAATACCACAGGGACCTGAAGAGTACATTCTAGCTTTTATCTTCTCTTTGCCCTAAATGAGTATAGTTGATTGAGCTACAACCTCAATATATGTGCTATGGGATTCTTAAGGACTTGCAGCACTGAAACTTCAAAGTTTCTAATAATTTACTGATTTATTGGACACCCATCCCTTCCAACCACCAAATAGCTATCTTGAATTTTCTTTATTTTAACTTACTGCTTCTTCCTTTTAGCAGCAGGTTTTTCATATATATCAAGTATAATAGCCATGCTCATATTCCCTCCCCAGTCTCCTCTCTGGAACAGGGCAGCCCCTGTGGCTTCAGAGATTCCTAAGGCTACGTTTTTTAGTGGGATGATTTTTCTTTTCCCTCCACTGGGTCCATTTCTTGAAATAGGAGACCAAAAGCTTAGCACACGAAGGTACATGTTGGTGATGCAGTAGGAATTGCTTGCTCTACAGCACAGGTGTGTAACTCCAGCAGGGCCTGAGGAGAGGGAGAAGGCAGTAGTCTCTAACATTGCTTGTTACCTGCCATGATGCCTGTCAGTTCAGCAGAAAGTTACATCCATATTTGGTATTTGGGTAGTGGATTACTCCTGCTTAAGCATACTTGTCTCTTTTGTCACTCTCAAGGACAATAGTAGTTCATTGGATTTTTTTCTCTGGCCCCTTTTGTAAGTTGCTCAGTATTTTAACTCTGAATTTGCCCACTGACACATCCCTGCAGTCTGAGCTTTAGCACACTGTCTTCACATCTGACTGGCCTCTTTGGTCTGTCAAGATTGTCTATAAAGATATTGCTATGTCAGATTCTGAACAGCCCATTGTAAAAACCTTATCAATATGGCCTTCCCTTTTAAAAGGGATACCAGTGACTACTCTCACACTGTATTTTATAACCTGTTTTAAATCTGCCCCATAACAATTCGGCTAGACCCACTCTGCCATCATTCTGACCAGCACAGTTGGAAATACCAGAGAAGTAAACAAAGAACAGTTTGAATCTGAGCATCACCAGGGAATGTCTGGTCTGCTCCAGCCCTCCAATCATTCACTAAGCTGGAAGGGATTTTAAAGAGAAGGGAAGGAATATTATATGAATTGGAGGGAGAGAAGCAAAATGCTGGAAAAAGATGATTTTCCTGCCCTACAGAATGAAATTCATTATATACTAAACATACAAATAGTTACTCAGTAGTTGAGCTAGTTACTCAAATTGTTCACAAAGGAATCACAATAACACAAGTTATAAACAAAAGTTAAAAATATTCAGGCATGCAGTACAGTATCTGAAAAGGAATTTTTCAGTGGTAACTGAATTTATGGAATAACCTCAATATTCCCATTATTTTAAAAAAATTGTATGTAGCTTTATTACTAACAAAATATAAGACATACAAAATGACTGGAGTATTGCTCGATGCAAATCTACCTTTGGACATGCAAGATTACAGATAAGATCAGAATGCAATTCAATTTATGTGTGTTACATTAATGATTTTCAGTAACATTTTCTACACAGAACTTTGAATATTAAAATTCTACTTCTCTAATCAGTTACTACCTAATCATGTCTTCCAGCAGCTGTCTGTCATTCTGAATCCACTGGAATCAGGTGCAGGAATAACAACCCCTTGTTTCTGCAGTTCACGTAAAACATCCAATATTGAATCCAATTCCACTCGAAATTTCTCCAGTTCTTGATTTTTCTGCTGTGCCAGTCTTCGCCACTTCTGAGCCTCATGGGTTTGCCTTGCTTCAGTAACATGATGTGTTAGTTGGGTTGCCTGTAAATTAGAAGCAAGCCAGTGTTGCCACTTCCTAGTCCAGTACTCAGCCACCATTGCCCCTTTGCAAAAATACACCACTTCATTATATTTGATGCTGAGTCTCACAGGGAAAGGCTGACATCATGTGGAAACAAATTGTTCTGAATATTGCAAAAATCATTCTGATAGCAATAAATTCCTTTAAATAGTTCCATTAATGACACTAGGGTAGAACTGATTATTGACTAGTGAGCCTCAGGAGAATTTAACTTATCCTCCCCAAAGTGGCAAATAAAAGTTTGAATATTTAAGACAAAGCTGAGCATATAACATAAAATCAATCCCCTATAATAAAAATTAACTTTTTAAATTTCTATTTAAATTAAAGTGCTAATTAAAAGAATGCTCTGCAAGACAAACAAATGAAATCTGATGACATATTGTAGGCTACTACTGTACTTTTAAAAAACAAAAGTCCTATGGATTATTAGAAAATGTCCTGTAGTCACAAAGATCTGATGCTGCTGCAGATAAAAGTCTGAATTAACTTTGACATGAATCCCTGACATAATCCTATTAAATTACACAAAATAAGAAGTGTCATAAGGTATCAAAATCTCTGTACTGCTATTAATTGTAACAGATTCTTCAAGGAAAGCTGTACCACTTAAAGGCCATAATTATATCTGCAGTTTGATACTAAGGATAGCCTGTTAATTCCTTGCTCAGCAATTACCTTTTCTACATTGTTCATTTTTATATCATTCATTTGGGGGACTGTTCGATGCCCCAGTAGAGATGGTTAAAGGTGCAAAACTCGGATAAACAAAACCCAAAGCTTAATACATAATAAGGGCAGCAGCAGGAGGAAAGATGAAATTACTTAGTAGTAATTATGTATACTATTATTTCTATTTTTTAAAACAATACATTATAAAATATCTTGGTAAGTACTATAGGTATTCAATGGAGTTAGATCTCAGAATAGGCAGCAGCAAACACTTTACAGAAATGGTAAAGAAATCCTCACATTATACAAAAGCAAATGAATAGCATAAAAATGAACTGTCTTACTGTTGCGTTTAGCAGGACATAACATGAACAAAAATAATAAAATCTTTAGTAGCAACAGGGTTTGTTCTTAATCCAATGACTTGTTTTATGCAGAGCTCTTTTTGGAAAGAAAATGAAATATCTGATGTAGAAATGTGTAAGAGTAAAACCTTTACCACAAAAAATTGTGTACATAAAAGTGTATTCCTTGAGATCTGGTTATAGAATTGTAGAACAACCCCCCCAAACTAAGTACTACAGGTTTGACAATCTTCCTGTCCAACTTCCCTATTTTGACTTTGTATATTTAATAAAACCTAAGTTAAAATACTAACAAAAGACAGTAACATATTTAAGTGATACAAGCGTTGAAAAAAAAAAATCTATGTGAACAAGAAAACTTCTTCCAGATGATAGAAACTCCCCCGAAAGATAATAAATCAGGATGGAGACCATGACATAGAATAAAGATGAAAAAAAGCAATGAAAAATTGTTTTACCCATTCAAGCTACAAAAAACTGTATCACAAAGATCCAACCTTCAAAATCACAAACTTTTAGTTTTTGGAGGATAAAGGCCTTTTTTCATTGTTTTGGGTATTAAAACCAGTATGAGCTAGACTGCTATAAGATGTGTCTACACTTTTAATGCAGCTTTTCTGAATAGCATTGCTGGGACTAGAAAATAAAATGACAGTTCAACTGAGGAATATATCATAGCTTAACAAACTCTGCATTACAAACTCTTATCAGTTTTTCAATACCTTGCTTTCCTTGTGTAACTGAAATATGAGATAACCAAATGATACAAGGGGCTTCCAGAGGTCATGTGATCTAGACCTCTACAATAATATCAAGGCCTTTTCAGATCAGGTTGCAAGGAAGTTACACACCTGATATGCAAGTCATGCACAAGTAATTTTAATTACCACACCAAGGATGGGCTGACCAGGACTGCATCTACATTCACTTGCATCATCAGGCAGCAAAGACAAAACCACGGCTGTAGAAAAAGTACTTGCCCTCCCTGCAGTGCGAGCTAAATGAGCCTGTGCAAATACCATAAAATTACAGTTAAACCAATAAATTGCTCTTGGAAATAAATGCAGTTATACTCTGGTGTACCTTTTGAATTTCTTGCTCTCTTTCTGCATGTCTGGTCTCTATATGCTTGATTTTCTTTTCCAGGCACAAGAAATGTTTCATTTCAGGACTCTGGCTCTCCTTAGCCTCTCTCAGTTCTTCCAACAATTTTGTCACCTACAGTTAAAGAGAAATTATGAAAATTGCTATTGTGTTATGCAGTGTATAAAAAACAGATTCCTTTCAAAATGTATTTACATTGTTTAATCATTCCATTCAAAAGCTGCAGAACAGAAGACATAAAAGAGAAATCTTCTTTATTCAAAAGCTTTTACAGGGGTTCAGGGACTTAGATTAAGATTTTTCACATCTAAGAAGTAGCCTGAGAATATGAAAGTCTAGTCCTCTTTGATAAATCCAATCTTGTTCATAATGTTATGAAGTGATTGTATTCAGTCAATTTTTATACTTCATTAAAAAAAAAGAATATTATAATTATATCTTCTTACACCCTGGATAAAGACCAAATATAAAATGTACCAGTGTATTTCTAAGGACTAAATTGAGGAAAGACACACTGCTAACAGACATGACTACAAGCCTCCTTTGGTCTAACAATTACCAGGTCAAATCAACTCAACCAATGACTTAAAACTGATTTCCTCATCCTCCAGAAGATAAGGTAAGTTTTCTTATAAAGCCCTACTGGTTTATTCTCATTCTTTGCCTATTTTAAGTAACTTGATATTTCTTCATTTAACATCCTAGGTATTTTTTGGTCACTTTTAATATGTTATACATAAACTCAAATGAAAACACTGAAGTCTTTATCCTTAATGACAGCCCTTTGCTCCCCTTAACCATTACATTTGAGAACTTCTAACCTTCTTCAAGCACTCAGCCAATCCTTGGCTCTCTGCTGCTGAATTCAAGTAGCTGGAAGCATTGTGTCTTCATAAGATGTTGTCACTCTTACTGAGAAGTGACTCTAAGTTGGCTTCTATTATTTCCATTTTTTAAGGTAGCTTTCTAAAATAACATGGCCTATGTTAGTGCATTTTTGCCTGTCCATTATTCCAGCAGCTTTGAACCTGTGGGCCGAGTTCAGCCACATTTGGGAGCAGAAGTCTTCGTTTCATAAGGTCCATGAAAGTGAGTGTCTGCTGCTTGACTGCTAAGTTGCCACACTGAAAGGAAGGGCTGATGCATGATCTCACATATATAATTAAATATAATTTAAAAATTATGCTGGAAAGATGTTATGAGGCAAAAAAGCCCCAGGAAAAATGGGCTCCGTGTATTCTGCCAACAGAACCTTGTCAAATACAAGCTGTGCTGCGTGCAAGCTGTTATGGAAGAGAAGTACATAGTAAATGGAAAACATCCATAAACAGCATTTCTGAAATTACTATTCAAATAACAATCTTCCAGGAAGCCTCAGGAAAAAATATGCCTTTTTTGAGGTACCATCATTTTAGATAGAGGACTTCATCCTGTTACCAATAATGGTGCTTTTCCCTATCATTACTAACTCAATTTGCAGGTTTTGTTGTCTTCTTTTTTCAGCTCAACTTATTTAACCATTCAATGCTTAAAATGTATTTTATAAGCAGCACAGCAAGGGCAAAAGCAAGGCTTCATGTAGACATTTCTGTCTGTATAGTCGTGCAATGATTTCTGTAACAAAGACACTCATTTACATTTCCTTAAATGCCAGCACTTTGAATTTGGCCTGTAAAATGGGGGTCATATTGGATGACCACTCTCTTAAATCATCACTGTCATTAATAATCTGTAAAACAGTCATAGAGGAAACAAATTTATAATATTTGTTTCACTGCACTCTTGCCCTGTTTTCCCAGGAAGAACTATTATATATACTGAGATCACTGGAATGAAACAAGCTTTATATGGAAGGGAAACATCTATCATTAGATTCTTAATATAAACCCGAAGTCTCAACCTTTATGCTGCAAATACAGAACTTAGTTAATACAACACCTTTTTTGTCCCCCTACAAACCCTCACTTTTATATAAATATGTCACAGCAGAGGTGGAATTTTGCATGGGTAAAATAAATACTGAGTGGCTTTAGTGAGATTAAGATCAATTGCTTTTAATAGCCCTTGCAGATTAGAGTATTATTAAAATTAAGTTAAACTTAGTAATGTTCTTACATCAAGGAGATGGTGAATTAAGTATAGGCACAATGCTCAGACAGGCTATATCCTCTTCCTGAACAGGAGGTGGTAACAAAAAGACTGGCAGTACTTCAAGAATAACAAAAGCATACATTAAAAAAACACTTGAGCTAAAAGATAGATAGCAATTTGACACAACATTAACCCAAAAGAAAAAATAAGAACAAATGTAATTTATAGGTTATATGCTATTAATAGAAATAGAAGATCAGAAAAAAACCCAGTGAATTTCAGAACTATTACAACTAACTTTCCCTTCCTAAGAGACCTTAACTTTCATAGATAGCGGAGGAGAAAACCAAGAATATAATTGCCTAAGTGAGTTTTATGGCAATGAAGGAATTGAAAAAGGAAGGCTTAATCTGAACACAGAACTTGAAAACAATAATAAAAAAATCCTCTCAATAAGGAAAAAGTCCTGTGGTCTATTTACTACCCATCATAATTCTCAAGGTAGAGGCTATGAAAGCTTGGATTAACCTGCTGATCAACTTTCATAGATATATCAGACTTTTCTTAACAAATTAAGGATTATAACAACAAAAAAAAATTCAAAAAAGTCAAGGTGCTACTTCTGTTCTATGTTGTTCTCTCACATTAAAATAACATATTGCATTCTCAGGTATAATGGATGTAGAAGCAACTGACAAAGATACGGTTTCTAAGACTTATTTTACTATATATTATTTGAGGCTTTTTAAGGATGAAAGTGAAAACTCTTACTAGAGTAAGGTACCTCCAATCCAAATTTAAATATACCTCTTTTTGTAGGAGTTGCTCTCGTATCTGTGAAACTAAAAGAGCTTCCTGCTGTCTCTGTTGTTCACTGATTTGTTCTTGAAGATGTTTTATTAACACCTACACAAAAAAGATTAAAAATAGTTGGTCATTAACATAAATACCCATGATGACATCTGCAAACCTATGAAGGAGAAGTACGGCAAAAATATAAACAGTGTTGTAGTACTGCAGGTGTAAGTGATGTGTGTGTTAACGATACAGCCTCTAACATGTGTGCATGCCAGATAATAGTCCTCTGCATGGACTGTTAAATAGCACACAGCTACATATATAGTATATGAAAACAAGTCTCAGTCTTCGAGTAACTTTCCTCAATTAAAAAAGTTCTTAAATAATCTAAATGCAATAGCTCCTTCTACCTTCATATTGTGTGTAAAACTAAGCCCAGAAAGCCTGTGGAATCTCCCTCCTTGGGGATACTCAAAAGCCATCTGGACATGGTCCTGAGCAACTGCCTCTGGAAGACCCTCCTGAGCAGGGGGGTTGGACAAGATGAACTTCAGAGGTTCCTTCCAACCTCAGCCATTCTGTGATTCTGTGAATACAGTGGCACAAGCTGATTTTTAAAACAGTAGGTCCTGCTTCAAAGAAAGATAAAGTTTACAGTACTATAGAAAGAAATAACTTCAGGATGTATCTATATGTAATCAATGTGTCTACTGTATCCTACCTCTTGTGTTGAAATTCTGTTGTTTAGTTCAGCTACTTTAGAAGTAGAGTGCTCCTTTGCATGCTGGCAAACAATCTTCTCCACTTCCCTCTGATGGGAAGCTTTCAGAGATGCAATGTATTCTGCTGTGTCCTCCTGTATTCTGGACAGAGCAAGGCGAAAATAATATGTAATAAAACAGCTACAGAGAGTTCTTCAAAAATGCAGTAAAGTTTCTCACTTGAACATACAAAATATCAAAAATGGTAAAGGCAGCAGGTCTTTGATATTTCATAACAAAACCTTGCAAGATACCAGCACCATCACTTCATTACTTGCTCTGGAGGGATGACAGAGTGGGAAGCCAAAAATGTTGTATATGTGCCTCATTTAACTAGAGGCAGCTAGGATACAGAAAATTCAGTCAATTACCTTTTTTAGCTGCTTTTATAAAAAAAAAGGAGAGAAAATATGTGCTTCTAAATCATAATGCCACTTTCTCTTTTAAGTATCTATTTTAGAAAAGAATGTTTTGCAATATAAATATGCCAATTTACTTCTACTTTGACTATGAACAGACCTAAGAGAGACCAGGTGAAGTATAAATATAAGGTATCTACAGTTGGCCAAGTAAATCCTGCTGAAAGCATATCTCAGTTTGAAGGAAAGTATGGGTACCAAATATTAATGGTACACAACACAAAGCATCTAAGATATAATCACAGAATCACAGAATCAGCCGGGTTGGAAAAGACCTCTGAGATCATCAAGTCCAACCCTTGATCCAACACCGCTGTGGTTACTAGACCATGGCACTAAGTGCCACATCCAGTCTCATCTTAAAAACCTCCAGGGACGGAGAATCCACCACTTCCCTGGGCAGCCCATTCCAATGCCTGATTACCATCTTTGTAAAGAATTTCTTCCTAATATCTAACCTAAACCTCCCCTGGCAGAGCTTAAGACCATGCCCTCTTGTCTTTCTGATAGCTGCCTGGGAGAAGAGACCAACCCCCACCTGGCTACACTCTCCTTTCAGGGAGTTGTAGAGAGTGATGAGGTCTCCCCTGAGCCTCCTCTTCTCCAGGCTGAACAGCCCCAGCTCCCTCAGCCTCTTCTCATAAGACTTGTGTTCGAGTTCCTTCACCAGCCTTGTTACTCTTCTCTGGACCTGCTGCAGCACCTCAATATCCTTCCTGAACTGAGGGGCCCAGAACTGGACATAGTATTCCAGGTGTGGCCTCACCAGCGCTGAGTACAAGGGAAGAATCACCTCCCTGGACCTGCTAGAATTTGCCCCATGGTCAAAAAAACCAAAATTCTGCTGGTGGCACCAATCCTTTAGTCACCTATTGATAAGATGGGCTTTCCTACTCCTCTCCTCATTCATCCCTGCTACTGCAGGAATTGAGGCGAACACCACCTGTGCTCCTGTCCCATTAACTAATCGACCCAGCGCCTTGAAGTCCTTTTTAATCGCCCTGGTACTTCTTCCATTAATGTCATCACTGCCAGCCTGGGCTACCAACAGTGGATAATAATCTGAGGGCTGAATTAGCTGAGGGAGTCTCCTACTAATATCCCTCACCTGGGCCCTGGAAGGCAGCAGACCTCCCTGTGGGATGGGTCTGGTTGACATATACGGCCCTCAGTTCCCCTCAGAAGGGAGTCACCTACTACAACTACCCTCCCAGGGGAGCTCCAGCAGATGATTTACATTGAGATATTTTTACTTAAAAGCATAACAAATTGTAGTATTAATAAAAGCATTAATATAGGTTTGCCTGTAGAAAGAACTGTGACAGTGCACTGCTTAAAACAAAACCCAAAACATCAAAAAACCCTCTGAAACACTCTCAAAATAAACAGTACTAATAAAACTATAAGCTAGTTTCACACATGGCTGACATGTTAATGTGCCACTTCAACTGTGCATCAGCCAACACTTCGACAAGGTTTTAAAGGAACATGTTGAGCATTTACCTTCGTATGTTATTTTCAGAATAAGCCAGTGCTGCTTGAGACTTCACCCGCTGCTGGCTCATTTCTAGAGACAATCTCTCTAGCTCCTCTTTCAGCTGTGCATTTTCTTTCAGAACTTCTGAGAGATGAGAATCAGAAAAGGTATGTGGTTGGTATATTTTGTCATCATTGAAAATGCTTAGAAAGGGTTCACTGTAGTGGGAATTCCTTTCATCTCTTGCTGAGGTATTCTTTTTCACGACTTCTGTACAGTTTTCCTTATTATTGGTTATGTTTCTCAAATTATTATCAGATAGCATCACCATCCTTTCTTTTTGAAGTTTCTCTACAGTTTTTGTAAGGTCTTGTATTTCTTTATTTTTGGTGACCAGTTCTTCATTTAGTTTTAACAATCTGTCTTTTGCGTTACCTTGTTTCATTTTAGAGTCTGTGCACTCTAAGTCTTTATTATCATTTTTACTTCTGAGTTTTAATTGGGAATTTTGACTTTTAAGTTTTTCAATTTCTGTCTGGAGGTTTCTAACAGTGATTTGATGGGTCTTCTTTAGATTCTGAAGCTCCTGCTGAAGTTCTGTAGAACCAGCTTTATTGCCATTCAGTTTTGGTGTTTCACTCATAAATTCATAGGCAAGCAGTTGCTCAAGCTCTGAAAGTCTTTGCTCATACTGTATCTAGGAGAGGAGTAGAAAGAGGGGAACAAAAAGCAGTTTCGTAAGTGTACTTTTATTATTAGCTCTTCCTATTATTCTTTAAAGTTACTGCACATCTGAAGTAAGATTTCAAATATTGCTATTCAGTATTACTAACAACACTACTCAATCAGTTCAGAAATTAGTGAGTGAAAAAAGTCTGTGGTAAAACAGACTTTCTCAAAACATTTACTACAAAGTCATCTTATCACAATGGATGCAGTAACCATGGGACAAAAATTGTATTGACAAGAAGCTATTTCATTTTTATATAATTGAGTTCTCTTCAGATGTTTCCAACTCAGAAAGGCAAAGTAACATCTTATTTTAGTACAGCAAGAAGTAGTTAATTTTGTCATTATGTATTTGCCATGTGTCAGTTTGCAAACATTCCTGTCACACGCTCAAACTTGTACATATTTCAAAACATCTTAAATTTTAACAGAACAGGTCTTCATTTTTATTTATTTGTAAGTATGAATATAGAAGTATGAATTCAGAGAGACACAGAATCTTTCTTCCTAATGAACTGAGGAAAACCTGACTCTTCTTAATAGCCTGGATGGCCTTTGAGGAAAGTATGATGAGTGATTCATATGGAGAAGAGGTGGAACAACTGGCCAGTGCTTTCCTTTCTTGCTCATTAAGAACCTGTGCAGTTCACTTTTTCCTTGTAGTAAAATGCCAGATTTCCATGCTTGCTAACTCAAGTCTTTAGGCTCACGATCAGGTAATTTTTTGATAGAATGTTTAGTGTTCCCAGACGTTCCCTGCAGAAATGCTCTGTCAGCAGACCTTTGAAAGCACAGCCTTTGGTACAGCAAGGAATTAGGTAAGCAGCTACTCTGACCCACAGAGTGAAAACCACCTGTCTTAATTGTAAGAATTAAATTATTAGGCCTCAAGAACCTGTCCTCTCAGTCTCAATACTACCCTAATGATTTCAATGCTATTTTTATCTTAGATGCTGAAGGTACTGAAATTCTGGTTATAAATTCTTTGAATATTTTTGTTTTCCCTTGAATGTCTCTGCCTTTAGTTTTAACCACTGCCCTGTGTTAGACCCCCGTTACCTTGTGATTGTTACTTGCAAAGTGGACTATTCTACAAGGTTCCAACTTTTACCTTTATTTTTTGAAATTGTTGTTCCATGGCACGGAGACTTTTCTTAGCTTCATCATCTTTACCTTCAAGTTCTGTTTCTAATTTCTTTATTCTTCTCTCCAAAAATTCAACTGTGTTTGTTTTAGCCGTTTTCTCAGCAGCAGCAGCAGCATAAATCAAAGCAGGCAAAGAATTTGGATACCTTCTTTTTAGAATTCCTTCCATTTCTCTGATCTATCAATTAGAAAATTAAGTCAGAAGTCAAAAAGAATAAAGTTCTAAAGAAAAGTGAACAGAAGTAAGTGATAGAATGTTAACAAATTTCATCCATGTTGGTGAAGAAAGAAAACTAGAGATTAATATATTGAGAATTATTTTACATTCTTTACATTTATGCTACTGTTTATAGAAAAGTAAGACTCATCATCTCTTACTGATTGACTTATGCATAATCTTAAAACAAAGTATTGCTCTGGTCTTTAGAGTGCCTTATGTCAGAAGTACTAAGAAAGTAAATAAAAGAGCTTTAAGTGGAATATGACTCAATGCTGTGAATATGTTTGCTTTTCCTCTGGATTTGCATTCACATTGTACTTTTTCAACTGTTACAGAGATACTTCATAGCAGTATTGAAATTATTCTCCCAATAACAGATTATATGCCTTTTATTTTGGAGTCTGCAATAAAGTAAGACTAACACCTTGCATACAAGATTAATAACACACTCCTCTCTTATATATGGATAAGATATTCTTTGCATTAAAATTCTGCAGAGGCTCTTTCCCATGAGTCCCACATCCCTAACTAATGCAGCTGCCACCTCTTAAAACTCAGGAAGACCCACTTCCACCTGACACTTCCTCAGTAGAAACATGAATTTTAAGGTCTCCACTCCCCTAGTTTTCATGAATCTTGTAGGAATCCAATCCTACTCTTGAATCAACTTATTTGAAATTGGTCATAATGTTAAGGGATTACTGAACATGGACAGAAGGAGTCTTACATGATAAATAGCAAGTTTTGGCTTTTGCCCTGTTGCCCCTTTCCAAGAAATTCTAAACAGTATTTTAAAGGATTTTAAAAGGGATATCAGGTTGTTAGAAGACAGTAGCAAGAAGAGGTCTTTCTAAGTAAATAATTGCAGCTTTTTGTGTTTATGAGTGTTCAACAACACAAGTTACCTTATCATAGGACTTCATGCAATGTTTTATCCTGTGAAAGCACTGGTGTTTTAAGAGACCTTATCTAAAATAAAGGTTAAATGAAATACAGTTATATTATTGCATACCTGTCGCTCAAGATCCTGAATTCTTTTAGCATCTGCTGCTCTATGTTGGAAACGTTTCTTCTGTTGCACACACTGATCTCCTGCTTCAGCTCTCAGCTTCTCAACCTATTCAATTTATGAGAAGATAAATTGAAATATATATTCAGAGACATTGTTCTATAGTACAAAAGCATTTCAAACATGCACAATATAATATAATGGAAGTATTCTGCCACTTAAAAACTGGTAACAGTAATTTCTGTACTAACTCATTCTTCAGGTTCTTAACCTAAGTGACAGCTGAAACTAGCTACGGAAATCAGCTCTGGGACATTCTTGTCTTCATACCAGTAGAACTGTTTCTTTCTCTCATACTTTCAGTATGCTGGCTTGGTTAATAAGCTATAATATAAAGTACTACAGTGCATTCCATGAATTCAGGGTGAGCTTACGAGATAGTTCATGATTTCCAAGGCTATGCTCTGTGATGAGATACAGAAATAGCCAAAAGGCAACATTATGCTGTGCCTAAATAAATGCTGACTCCCAGAATCAGGGGAAGGAACTGTAATGCTCCTGCAGTCCCATGAAGTCTGGCCATGAAGTCTCAAAGCTATAATCTATAACTGAATTTCCTACCCTTATCAGCCACTATGATCTCTGTACAGCAATATTACATCCTGAACATTTGGAAGTATTCCTATCTTGATTTCTCTCCCACACTGGCAATATTAGCATAAGTAATGCTTTTATGCCAGCATAGTTTAACTAATTTGATTGTGTCTATGAAGTCAAAGCTCTTCACTGTTTTTAGGCACTGGTCCATCCTGGAGAAAATGCAAATAAAAATATTTTTTTTCACAGCAGTGATATGCTGATCAAAGTTTGGTACAGTGGTGTTTAAGGGATCTCCTTTCCTGGTTGCTCCTTCAGAAGCACGTCCTTTCATCTGTGATCTCTCTAATAAAACATCATGAAAAAATTCCAGGATCAGGTATGTATTTTATCACTGGTAAAATTCTCTATTTCTGTGAATCCTAAATCCAATGTACTGACAGGTCAGCAATGCAAATCCCAGCAGTATTCAAGATTCATGTATTAGTTTTGTTTATATTTTGAGTGTTTTGGCTTTTTCCTTCCTACTGTAGGAACCAGAGATTTTTTCTAAGAAAGAATTTAGAACTAGTACTTGAGAGAAAAAAATAAGTGTTGCCTATGCTACCATGGAGCAAAAAGAGAGAAAAAGAGAATGAGCCTAGTTCTTAATGTAATAATATACTTCTTTTCCTTAGGTCAAGAAATTTGCAGGTTTTAGGGAACCACATTACTTTTGTTTCCAGAAGCATCATCAAGATGTCCAATAAAACAAAACTAATACATGAAAAAAAAGGGATTATTATGAAGGACAGAATTACATTATACTCATCACTAGTAAAAGAAACAATTTCAAGTTCCAGCTTCTTAGATAAAACCAAATATTATCACCTCTAGTCTTAGTTTCTCAATTTCTTGTCTTGCATCTTTAAGACGGGCTGCATCTTTATCCAGAAGATCTTGATTTTCTGCATACCACTGAAGTCTTCTTTTTAAATGAGTAATTTCCTGTTTGTATGATTCTTCCATAACTTTAAATTCATAAGATTTATCACCTACAAGAATAAAAAAATCCTTAGAATTGTTTTATTAGTAATTATGTATTGAAGGAGTAATTAGTCAATACTATCCTCCTCAGCACATTTCCTATTTTAACAATCCTGTTACTGCAGTAAAATTTTTAAACCAGATCCTAATTAGAATTTTAAAAGCAACTATATTTGAAAAAAAACCTTTTCTTCTCTCATACATAGTAGTACTCAATGGCTTACAGTTTGCCATGGAAAGTATTTAAAACAATCTCAGGGATATTCTTGATCAGACTCCAGTAAACAAATTTTCAGCCACAAGATGAATGACAACATAGAATATATTCTTAGATGTGTATTGATCATACTCCTCCCATTTAGCAGATCATACTTTGAGAAGAGACATCGAGGTAAGTATCTACTCTTAGCATTAGTGATGCCTGATATTGAAAATGAGAGAGTCCAGTTTCTGGCCCTTTCTCATTATTTCAAACTGGAAAAAGCTCTGATAAGAATGCTGAAAAAAGTCCCAAGACATAAACTATAGGTAAAAAAATGAGCAAGACCTAAACGGGAGACTAAGATGCGACATAGTGAATATTTTCTTTTGAACAGAGCTGTCATACAACTGGAATCTTCTGTTTTCCATGTCCAGTGAAAGATGGGCAAGAAATCAAACTTAACAGGCAACAACAAAGAGTTTGGTTCCATACAGGAAAACACTTTCTAATAGAGTTCCAAAAGTATTGTAACATGTCCTTCACTGTATGCTTTTATTAGAAGTTTAGACAATATTTGGAAATGGTCTAGATGCCTTTCACTAAGTAATATTTTAATAAGAAACAAGTTTTTGTTATATATGCAAAATAGATAAAATTATTCAGCAAAATCAAGGTGCTTTACTTGATGCAGATGTAATCTGGATTTTTGCTAAGTCTCTCTCCTTCTTTGCTTGTACCAAGTCTACCTCAAGAGCTTGCTTATCTTGTTTGAGATGTCTTATCTCTTCTTGTAATTTAGCTTCTTCTTTCTGGATTTTAGAGAAAACAGTAAAACAAGAAAAACTAAACACGTAATGTCACACAAAGAAACCTGAACATGCTTTTTCACCATAAAACGATTAAATCGCAACAGTTGTGTCAGACCACAGTAACCATAAGGTCTTATAATTTTGGTATTATTCTCAGCCTTGCTATAGCAGAGCATGGGAAAACTTAAGCTAAACATTAAAAACCCCCCCAACAGATTTTTTAAGTCTTACATAACTGTTGTAGAAGTAGAAAACCTCTGCCTTTTGAGAGGGTCAATAAAGAAAATGGCTTAACTTATTTCTAAGACTTAAGACTGTTGGTTAAATGGACAGAGGTATTGTCCAACGGTTCACCTCATTACAGTCTATTTCTTGCCATTTTCTGCACACACACTCTCTCTTCTGTTTGTCTACACATGATCACTAGCAAACTTCAGGACAAAATGGGATGAAAGGTCTCAGTGCCAGTGTCACATCTGGAGATGGAGCCCCTTGGTCCAAGGGATCCACAGGTACAGCAACCAGTGACTGCGGGGCTGAGATTTTGGGGCCAGCCAGTAAACAGACCGATATCTAGGACCAGCATGTGCATGTAATGTGTGTTACTGCTACTGAACTCCCATTCTGATCTGCTGAACAATATCAGGCTGCATGTGCTCCTCATGTTTCCAACAGTATTATTTGTATTTCTGTGGTGCAAGCAAAGGCACTACTCTGTTATCTGTGTGCCTGACCACGTTAGTGTTGTCCGTGTGTCTCTCTCCATCTTTGGATCTTTTGTTCAGTCTCATTACAGGCTGGACCTAAGGAACAGGGAAGTGTAACAGCATCACCTCTGAGGTCACGACTAGAGTAGCCCCTTGTGCCTTAAGAGCTCAAAGCCAGCTTTGCCAGAGCAGGAATGTCTCCACTGGTCCTGCAACTCACAGGATCCAGAACATCTTTTCACTTGCTTAACCAGTTATTGTTTATAACAACAACAAACAACAACAAAAAATGGAAGAAGCAGATTTTAATTTTCTGGTCTAACTATCAAAGGAAGTGTGTACCAGAACAGTCCCCCCCCTTGCAGTAAGCAGAGCAATAGAAATTCCAGAAAACCTTTAATTTTAGCATGAAGCTTATGTAACATAGTCCCTTCATAACCAGAAGCATCTGTAGGGCTACAAAAAAAGTTACATGAGAGAATAACAAAAGATTCTTTTTACTCCAATGTTCTTTTCTAGAACTTACTTGGTACACAGCAAGGATAAGCAATCTTCTGGCTTTGTCTTATGCAGGAAAGCTATAGAGGTATATCACTAGTTTCTGCAAGCTCTCACAAGGTCTTTCAGAAATGCCAGTAAACATGGAAACACTGAACTTCTTTCAGTGAATCTGTGTCTTAGAGGATTACTTCTGAAAGTTTGTTTGATATTTGTGATGTGTGGAAAATAATTAACGCTATAGAAGAGTAGCATGCTCCACTACTTAATTTACATTATTAGTCTACAGTATGGATGGTCATGCAGGTTTTTTTAATAAAAATAAGGCTTGGTATGTAACTACCTGTGCTGCTCGAAGCTCTGAAATCAATTCTGTGAAACTCCGATTGCTGGCTGGTTCAGAATCCTGTACAATTCGTGACTGGTTATTACTCTTCTCTATCTTTTCTCTAAACAGCAACAGCAAAAACAGTTATGCAGTGTGGTGACTGAAAAACAAACACAATCCCCCCAAATGGTACCACAAAGTCAGTCCGTACAGCTTCAAAAGAAAGAAAGAAGCAAAGGTGCACAACATTTTTATACAAAAAAATTCACCTATAAGGTGAAATCTTCTCACCTCACACAAACTTGTTTGTTGGGACAACACAAGGGAGGCAAATAAAAATCTACCCTGCATCAGTGGAACTCATCTGTGGGCCTCTCCAGAGCAAAGATTTGTAGATTAGGAGTACACATGATTGCTAGGTCATTTTCCTCACAGGATGAAAATCTTACAGGACCTACAGTGCAGTGAATTGAATGGTTCCTCCACTACCAGGATCACTTGTGTCTCCTAATCTACTGTGTATCTTACAGCAGTATCAAAACATTTTGACACATCAGCAGAGTCATAATACCAGAACAAATGTAGTGTATGTGTCACACATTCTGATATGAGTATGAATTTAAATATTCCCCAAGTGGGAGACTCTAGTCTTCCAACAGGTTTGCAACATCATCAAGAAAACTAAGAATTAAGTGCCAATAATCAACATAAATAATTTCTCAAAAGAAGAAACAAACCACAAACCCAAGAAAAACTTGAAAATATGCACTTGACAGACTCTGCAATGGTTCTTCATATATAAAATAATAAATAGCTGAAAACTCCAGAGATTTTAGGTCAGATGTGTAAAAGGGCCTACCTTAGGTCTCTTAATTCAGACATTAAACACTGATTCTCCTTAAACATTCGTTCCTCATTTTTTTTGTTTTGGATTTGTAGATCTTTCATTTGTTTGTATAACCTCTCATTTTCCTAAGTTGAGACAGACAAAGGTAAAGAATGGTAATAAATTACTGTTTTCTCCAGTTCTAAAACAATTGTCTATGACTTGCATAGTTTGCCTACTGAAACAGTGGAAGCAAACACTAAATATTTCGTTACTAAGCTTCTAAAATGGATATCTACTTTCATTATCTACAATTTCGTCCAAACATGTGCTCGCTCCGGAGGATCTAAGCCAGTTCCTCTCCAAAGCTATCCCAACTATATTCTAAACTATATTCTAAAACCCACATTCATGAGTGGGTGCTGATAGACCAGAGCTCAGCCTGCCCATTCTCCAATCTCGTGGACACAAACCATCACCAATTTGAGATGCTCACAGCCACACTGATAAGACTTTGTTTCTACACCAAGAAACTCTGTTGAGCACCAGCTGGAAGGTGGTTAAACTACCTATTGGATTTGCAAGCATTCAAAAGGATTATTAAGCGTGCATTGTCTATTCTCCACTTGACTAAGTAATAAGAATCAGACACCTTAATAAAGTTACCTTGAAATCAGCTGCTCAGATTTTGAGAAAAACATCTTAAAAACAGAACGCTCTGGATTTCTAATATTGCTTAAAAATACTACTTTTCCTCTACATTTGGGGAAAAGAGCTTGTGGCTATTTATTTGCCATAAAGTATTTTCCCAGTTCTCAACTGACAAGTCAGTGATTTTTACAATGGATTTTTACATAGCACTGTGGAAAAACTGAGCCCAAACTAGACACATGTAAAATACTTTTAAAACATGCAATATGTTTGCCCATCACACACAAATTTCATCTACTTTTTAGACAGCAAGACAACTGTTTTCATGTAAAAGTAATAACCATTAAACAATTTGTTTCTGACACTGGCTAGAACACAGCTCAACATGCAGTGTGGTATACCTGTTGATAACCTTGAATAATGACCTCTTGGTCTTCAATTTCTTTTTGTATTTGTGTTAGTTTTTCTTGAGTTACAGGAATTGTTGCTGTATGGTGGATCCATCTCTTTTCTTGAGCCATCTCTTCCATGCTTCTTAACTTTCAGAAAGAAAAGGAACACACAAGCAATAAAAAATTTTTGTTAGTGATATGGAATTCTCTACAAGACTACACTTTTATAATAGTAATAGTTCAATCTCTTCATTAAGGTATGACAGCAGACCCATGAGCCACTCTTATTACTGGAGTTTTACAGAAGCATTACAAAACAGAAACAAGGTGTAAAATGCTTGGAAAAGTTAAAGTGTTACACTCCCTCTTTTGTTCTTATGTATCTAGACAGGAGGGTATAGTGGAATAACTCTGGGAATATTTCTTACAGACAAAAGACAACACTGAAAAATGCATTGAAAACTAAAAACAGTATCTCAAAATATAGTACTTATTTATAACAAGTCAAATCTGGTAATCTCTGTGAGAGTGAGATAAATATTTGCAAAAAACCTTGCTGTAGAACTGTCAAAATAGCAAAGTAAAGGAACTGAGGATAACCTAGTTTATCTATGAAGAAAAAAACCAAGGCAATAAATATAACTGCAGGTATGCATTTATAAAGTAGCAGTGTCTGTGCAAATCTCGATTTTCTGCTCATGAATGACTCATGTAAAGTAACAATAATTTAATTTTCAGAAGCAATGTTCCTCCTCTTCTATAGGGACAGGATACAAGCTGATAAAGTACCTTACTCTGAAGAACATAATTTTCCTGACCCAGATGAGAAAGTTCTTTTTCATGCTGTGTTTTCAATTCTACTATCTTTGTCTCCATTTCCTTCTCTTTTTGTGAAACCTTGCTGGACAGTTGTTGAATCAAATCACGAGCTGTGTTCAGGTCCTCCTCTGCAGCTTGTACTCGTTTTAACAAATACAGTTCTTTATCACAACTTTTGATAGGAGAAAATGATAACTCCTAGTGAAGAGAATTCAGGGAAATGTTACACTCAGCTGATTGTTTACCAGAACTCTGCTCATCAAGTTCACTTAACTTGTTTGTCTGGCTCTCAGCACCCACATAAAGCACTTGAAAAAAAAACCCAGAAAACAACTCAAAACACAAACTCCCCAACATTCTAACAGCAAGACATCCTGTATTTACTTTACTGAGCTACTTTCTCATTTCCAAATTATATATGAGGAAAACAAATCAAAAAACCAACAAGAAAAATACCTTGCATATGAGGCCACTACATTGCTACCAGAATTATTTTATTATGCATCTTACTTTTTGAAAAGCACTAATGCTTTAGGTATTCAATGAATAATTTTTTTTACACATTTGATAAGGGAGAATGAAACTCCATCATGGTGCCAAAAATTCAGTCATCTTGGAGAAGTCAGAAGATACTATTAAATATTTAATGCAATGCAAATAGGAAAAAACCCCAAACAGTAGTACTGTTTGACACTCATAACAGAATATTTTAAGTAGAAGTTTTATTTAACCTTATTTTACCCCAAAATAGTAATTTTTAGAATTTAATAAGCAACTTTAATTATATAGAACCACCCAAGCAACAGAATTATGCAATCAATTGAAAACCAGTATGATTATACTTGCGTATTTTAAAGGCAAAAACTGGTGTTTGGCAAATACTGAAATATTGAATAAAGACTTCCCTTTAGTCAATCTTTTGATAATTGGTAAAAGTCTTGACAAAATAGGCTTGCAAATGAAGCTGTACGTACTATAATTAGGAGCATCACTGGTTTTTACTTACATGCCTCTTATAATCCCCAGCCTGGTGTCCAAGACTATTAACAACTGATTGGCCAGACAAAACTCTGTTAATACTTCTCTCCAAAGTTGGTTCATTCGTTGCAGATCTGATTGTCCTAGTAGCAAATAAGGCTTCTTCATTTAGGCAGAAAGTAAAATAGAACAAAATTAAATACAGAATTTAATGTCCTTAAAGAAAAAATCTGTTCATGTGATCCACCCTGTAGGTATATAAATTAAGTATTCTACAACATCAATTTTTAATTAAATATAAAAACTTGAGAGCAATGAGATACTATGGAAAAACTGGAGGTTTGTTTTTTTTTGAAGTAAGGAATGACTTGTACTGATGACAAGATAAAATAAAACCAAATGGAACAACTGAAAAAAGTATCTGGATAATAAATACTTCATGAAACAAAGTTAACTTCTCTGTTTGAGAAGTGGCCAATTCTCTAAGTATACATAAACACAACATATTTCAAGCTATGATGAAGATAAGGCACAGCAATTTTCAAAATGGACTTTGGAGTGCAGACAGCATACAAAGAAATGCAACATTTACTTTCTGCATCAAATAGCAACTTGAATGGAGTTAAAAATCAGGAAAGTTCACCCTAGAGTAACTAACATAAATGAAATATTTACTTCTCAGTTCTCTGAAATACAGATAGTAATTACAACTACCATTTCATTTCTGCCTATTAATTTAAGCAAAGAGCTCCTGCTTAGGAATGCTATACCTGAAAAAAACCAGACAATGATCCTTTTTCAAATTTAATACTTTTTACATCTCTCACACTATCCCCTCCCAAAGGTGCTCCCTTAGTGCTGATAATGAGGATTGTCTGATTCAATGCCATTCTCTTCTTAGCTACAGAGGCCCCTGCAGAATGCAGCCAAGTGAGATTAACTTCTGAAATCACCTGAAATTGCTATGGTGAATGGTTACAGCTAGAGAGGGAAGAGCATGTTTGAATGAGGCTAGTGGCCTCATTCTATGATTCTGTGATTTTCTTGGTACTCATCATTCACTTCACCAATTTCACCAGGATGTACAACCTTCTGTCCCCAGGGAATGACACAACAATACACTGAGGACCTCAGTTTGACTGCTGCCACCGAAGCATCTCCCTAAGACAGGTAACATAATCCTAAACTGCTTTTCCCAACACTATTTTAAGGGTTTTTAAAAGCATTGCATGCTCAAAATGCACTAAAACTTGGGTATCTGTAGAGTTACTTTCCCGTGCCTCAGAGATAGCAAACATCGTCTGCAAAGACGCTAAGCTGAATTATCTCATGAAACTCTTCAAACTTTATCCCAAAATAAAAAGGTTCAGACCTTTACTTGCAACTCAGTTTTCACAGGACTATATTGGTATTCTCCCCTCCACAGTGTTACAAGAGACATGAACAAAAAATAGGACTTCCTTTTTAGTATTTTCTTTGTGCTCTAGAATAGCAAAGATCAAAAGAAGCTGAGAACAGAAATTTGGCTTCAAACGCAGAAGTTAGTGTGTCAGCAAATCTTTACTGTAATGAAAAATGCCACTTGTAGGTATTAATTTTTAAACATCAGTTTTTTCTATTGTTTTGGTCCTACTAGTGAATAGTAGAGAAGTTTCAAACATAGTGGTGGTATATGAGAGTGGAAATGAAACAAGACTACAATGCAAAGATTTATTTGAAAGTCTCTCTCCCAGCAACTTCACACTAATAAAAAAAAAAAATAATCAGTACTTACCTGCATCAGGGTTTAGATTTCTTCTACAACATTTGGAATTTGGATTTTTTTCCTTTTTTTTTTTTTTAATGTGAAGCATGACCAGCAAAGATCTCTGTCTCTTAAAACTCAAGACTTCTTACCATAGAATTACCTTTAGACTTTGCTCTATCTGCAGGACTTTTGGCTTTCATACACGTCTTTCTGAAAGTTTCTTTTGGTGTTTTCTTCTCACTAACTGGAAAAGACTGTTTTGAGAGAGAACTGGGTTTCCCATAGGCAGAACTTCTAACCAGCCCATGAGGACCATATGAAGGTTTCTTTCTATGTAAGGGTGCTGGAGTTCTGATATTGTATGACATTGGTTTAGTTGATTCTGATCTTTCATTCTTCAAGGAACAAGACCGAAGAGCCTGTGATAGAACACATTTGTTTAAAACAAGCTTTAGGTTCTACTGTAATCTCAAGGTAGCCTTCACTAATAAAAAACCCATAGAACCATTTACCAAAACTACACAGCTGTAAGACTCAGGATGATGGGAAGCATTATTTTTAACCAAATTACCAGTATGTAAATTTGCAGAATTGCATTACTTCAGAAGTACACATAGGGCAAGTATTTTGTGCTGACAGTTTAATTGTTTTGGGAAATTGTATTACATTACAGGATCTTTTGCTTAAAAAAGCAGGTAGGTCATGACTAAAGACAGCGAACACAGAAACCTGGCGATGAAGAGAGAAACAGTGGCAGGCAGAGGAACCCTGCTAAACTTGATCATCAAAAACAGAGCACCCAGCTCCCAAGCCTGTTTGCCCTGGTGGGAAATCCATCAGGATAAATCAGCCAAACCTCTCTTCCTGCAATGCCTTGCAGACAGAAGAGGTGATTATCTAAAGAAGTGTGAAGCTAGTTTAGGGGATGCAAAGAGAAAAGAATTTGTGGGTGCAGGAAGAAGATCTGGGATTGTGTAAATCTTGTTATGGAATGTCTGAGAGGATTGTAAGAATGTGCGAAACTTGCAGAAAGTTTAGGGAAAGAACAAAAAATAGGTAAAGAAGCAAGTTTGGGAAATAGAGGGAAAAATCTGACAAAAAAAGCTGATGACATGACCGAGGTGTTGGTCAGTACACTTTTCTGACTGAGCTCGACACTGATCATTGCAGTCTCTCCTATATTCTTATTGAACTTTATTTATGTACATATGCTCCCTATTCTGAGCCTGTTGTGTGTTTATACATGCCCCTCCAACGTTCACATGATCAGACCCATTACTAGCTTAAGCTGGGAACATGGCACTGCAGCAGCCTTGCACATGTTAGGCTGGGACAGGAAGGATCCCACTGGTCCTGAAGTCCACTGGATTTGGCCATCTCTAACAAGAGCAATGGCAACATAAGAGTTTCAAGAAAAAGAGTAACAGTGTCTCATTTCTAAACATCAGAGCATAATCAAATGACACAAAGTCTAAAAATCTATACATTTAAAATTTACTTCTACAAAGCAAAAATCTGGCTGATAATACTTACTTGTTTAGTTTTGCTGCCTTGTGAAAGCAGAGAGTCTTGTACTACCTTTTCTCTTGGCATGCCAGGCTGTACTTCACTGGTCTGAGTTTCTTTCTCAGTCACCCTCTGAAAGTTATCATCATTCACACTTGTCTGTAGAAAGATGCTTTTTTCTCTGCTGAACTTCTCAACTAAGTTTGTCTCCCAAACTGTATCACTCTGGGGGTCTTCAAAGGGTGAGTGGCTGACAAGGTCATTTTCTGTGCTGCCTATCAGTTTCACAGGACTATAAGAGAAATGAATAAAAGTCATATATAATAAGACTTTTGCCATTTGCTTTTCTATCACTCTGGAAAAAACAGGGCTTTTTTTTTTTTAGGTATCAGCTGTAAAGACTGCCTGAACTTCAAGGAGCTACTAGGCTTCTTTTAAGAACAATCCTGCAGATTTAGTCATACAGATTTGCTCCCACACTGTGGAAAAAGAGCCACTTCCCAGCAGTGACTGTTTTTGTGGAGGTACCAAACTCGACTACCAGACGAACACCTGTAAGCATGCAAACACTAATAAACCAATGAATGGTAATTTCTGCTGGGTGCAGCTCCACAAGTTCCCAAAACTTATTTGCTAAGTATAACCTGTATTTCTAACAGATCCAAGGCCTGTGCTTTCTGCTCTAGACACAACAGTTGCAGCAAACAAGGAGGAGATATGGAGCATAGGTCAGTAAGAATCACAAAAGTAGGCAAAATAAGAGGATTTGATCTTAAGATTATGAAAGTTGGAGAGCTAAGATAGGGTGTGGGCTGAAATACATGTATGGAGAAGGGTAAAGAGCAGAAGACTGGGAAAGCAAAGATCCTAGCTGTGAGAGTAAGGAACACTCCTCCAAATGATCTGGCAAACATCGCTGCATATCACTCAAGTAAGTTTGGGAATCCCTGGTCTAAACCTATTAACACTGTATATTCATTTTACAGTTCCCTACAAATGCCATAATGACATAACGAAATTTCAGTACTTAATTAGGAAAAAAGACAGATGAGTTATTTAGTAAGCTGTTTTCCACAAACAGTGGGTTTAAGTTACTACAATTCTTAAAATGCTTCTTGAAATAAATACCTTTCAGGTTCCACATCAAAACTTCTGATATTACATGAATGTCCTTTAATTGTTTTCATCAATTCTTCCACAGTAGGTAAATCTAATTAGTGATAAATATAAATAAATACAAAGAAACTTAGGAAAAATACTTGTTAAAAGGACAACACTTAAAAATGTTTCATAAATGGAGTGTTAAAGATTTTACTAGCTCACTCATTCTACATGCTTGTACAATACATGCCTTCCTTTCAGCTATTTACCTGAATCAATAGTTGACATGTTTTTTGAGTAGATGTCATTATTTTGTGAAATGCTTTGCCCTAAGCCTTCTGAGACTGCCATTGCAGAATTGTGCAATTTCTGCTCATCAGTGTCTCCCAAGGACTGATCAACATGATGATATGCTTGGTGTAACGCTTCGATGTCACTGGTGGTTTGTCCATAGGAAGTACCTGTAAAAATGCAGGCTCATAAGAGACACTACTGGATTTTCTGTTTTGGGGAACATCCCACTGGAACCTGTGTTTCAGTAACTAGCTTGGTCTATCGTAGTGAAAACAGTGATTTCAGTTACTTAAAAAATCCCCTGAAAATCTCAATTTTACTATAAACAGTTGCCAAGGTAATCAGTACCTACTGAACAGTCCCATCTACAGTTTGCATGCCTCTCCACCATCCTCCCTCACATCAATATTTTATCAGTGCTAAAGCTAACAGTGTATGTGATATAACTATTTTAACAGAAGCCATCAGAGCCATACTCTGGATGTAAGTGGCCTACGCTGTTGTGCAAAGTTTGATAAGAGAATGTATTTAATAATTGTGTTCAATGCAGTCAAAGAAGAATTTTAGCTATGATGAACAACCAGAGGAGATGCTATTTAAATACAAAACTGCAATGTCAAAAACTACTTTGCAGTAATCAAGTGTAAAAAGGTATCTTTTTAGCAGAAACATGACTTTTTCCTGAAATATGTCCTCCTGCTTTCAAGATTTGTTGCTAAAAGGGTTTCATGTTCCCCAATAACTTAAGAACAAATGAAGACATCAGTTACCTGTTATAATAAAGTAAGGTTTTAGGGTTTTGGTTTTGTTGTGTGGTGGATTTTTTTCTTGTTTTTCCTTTTTTTTTAAGCACCCCTTTACCTGCATCATTCATTTCAATTCCACTGACTTCTTCAGGGTGATCATGTTTGCCTGGAGCTACATCTGATGTTTCAATGGCCTTCTGAAGTTCTGTTGAATCTTGTGAATCAAGTAACACAACTAAGAGCAAGAAGATAAATGTTAAAGCACAATTCTCCTATTTATACTCTGTCTGCATTGGAATTAGAAGTACACCAAAACTTATCTTGATGTCCTAAACATACAAAAAAATTCTATACAGATTATTCTAATGCCACTAATGGTAAACTGATGAACTCTGATTGCAAATCTGAGTTCTGACTAGATATAATAAGTATAAAAATACATTGATGATCACTCTGAAGTGTCAACATGTAGATTATTTTTTAATTACTTGAATCCAACGGATTTCCAGTACACAGAACACAATAAAATCAGGTGAAAAATATCCAAATAGTAAAAATCAGATAAGCAACTTTCAAAAAGTTGCATTTAGTCTTCTCCCATTGATCAAAGTTTATATTTTACCTTTAGCCAGCATGCCAGTGTTTGCTTCTTCCTAACAAAAATAAAGAAAAAAACCTCTTTTTGAATATCAGGGGAAAAAAATGGACAAACTTTAGAAGTTGTTTCAAAACCTAAAAACAGTTTTTAGATCTCAGAACTAAGCAGTTCTTCATGCTCCAAGAATATGAACTTCTCTAAAACCCTTCTTGGGATGCCAAAAGGTTCCTGTACTCTGTAAACCCTCTTACAAGTGAATAAGAATTAAATGCTACTCTGCATAAATTGAACATTTTTGCACCTTCCTAGTTTTCTTTTATCATAGTTTGAGAAAAGAAAAGAAAGTAGCAGTAAGTACATTACTTACATTCTACTTTTTCTTTTCAAACATTTATTAGAAATAGCACTCTAATAAGTTTACTTAAAAAGAACTAAAAAAAAAGAAAAAAAAAGTTTCCCTAGTGAAGAGGAATACATGGTACTCTATAGACTTCTTTTGTAAAAAACCCAAATCTGAATGAGCTTGAGGGATGCACCTATGTGCTTCAGCCACATGTGCTATACATCAAAACACCTGACTAAGCCAGTGGACAGCAATCTCATACAGGGTGGATTTTTGGGTCCTCTGCCCAAAGTGCTTCTTTGTACAGAACTACTTTCATCTGTCTACCACTTGCTGGTATAGACACCACCTTAACAGCTCAGAGAGATAATTCACTACCCATTCTGAGGCTGAGTCTCCAACCTGAGCTCATCATTTACGCCATCTCATCCACATTTCTTAATTCAAAGGAGTAAGCAGGAAACCCCATGAAGAACTTAACTCTTTCAGTGATATCTCACAAGAAAAAGTATATCCTTAATAGAATGATACTCTTTCAGACAGTACATATTATATAAAGGTTTACTATATTTACAGTTATACATTGCAGAGCTTTTAAAATTCACGCAAGTAATAGAAACATTTGGTAAGATATACCTGTTCTTGAGGACTTAAATCAACTTCTGAGGTGATGTTTTGATTCACTTCATTTCCCTCAGCTTTAAGGGCAGGATTATCATCTGTTTCTTCAAAATCTTCACTGTAGCTACCTGAAGAGTAAAATAAACATCAAAGAGAATGAATATTCACTGAAGATAAAGCAGCAAGAGCAAGCTGTTTCCTTTTCCTCAATACCCCATCTAAGAACAGCTACTGCTAATATTACTCCTTTTACAAGGGCAACAGAAAGGTTCCAGAACTGGGTGTGATACTAAAACTACAGTGGAAGTCACACATAATCTCTCTAAATTCAAATGAAGTTTGTTTTACAATCAGATATGGTTTACCTCTGTCTCTTCAAGGTGTACTTGAATTGACCCCTTTTACTCAATCACTTTCTCTCACCTAGGGTTAAAATGATGCAATTCCTACCCAGTAGATGAAGTACTCTGTACATGCACTTTGACAACTCCAGCAGTTTTTAGGCTCAGAATCTGTAATTTGGCTTCTTCTGACCTGCTGTGGTGGGCAAACAGCCACCCTCAAGGGTAACCATTATTTAAAAACGCAAGTGTGTCAGGGAATGAACTTTAGAAGCAAGCCAAAGGCTTTTCCTTCAGTTATCTAGATCCTTCCACAAGTTTCAGTTCCCTTTTACTGTATCCCTCCCACTCAGCTCCTGTGATTACAGGCTTCAGTGTCTGCATTATCTGTAACACTTAAATCTAGAAGCATTGCAAAAAACTGGTTCATAATGTGTCCTTTCTGTGTTTTGTCACCAATACAACTGACACACAGTTTAATTTGTATGCAAAAACTGCTCTATGAAGAATCACTATTTCAGCATTCTCTTTGGTTTTGGACCACAATATCAGCTGAAAACAGCTTTCTCATACTGACTTAAGGCAAACACAGTGCTTATACTGTTCCTGCACACCTATTACCCACTATTTTGCTTGCTATTTCATGAAATACCAGTTTGACAAAGACTAAACCAAACCATGCACAGCACACAGACTGGTAATTCCAGGTATTCCATGGCAACTTTTTCCTAAAAATCAGAAGTGTCAATTTCATAAAAATAACCTTAACAATCAAGTAATTTCAACTGTTTTGTTAGGAAAAAGGCTACAACTATCATGATTTCTTGCAGTCGACAGAGTAATCAAGTTTTCAAGAAGAGGAGACTTCCTGTGATTACGGTTTACAAATATGTTTGGGAAATACAAGCCTGACAACAGGACATCTCAAAAGTTCAGCTAAATGTATGAATTTGAAAATACAATCTGTTAAATTACAGAAATACATTCTATCATATGCTATCAATGAAGTATGAAACAAAGGGAGATGACAAGGGAAAGGCAAATAAGCAAGATGGAAGGAGTCTAGCCTGGAAATTTTGAGGAAAAAAATAAGAGTAATACTGCAGATGACAGAGATTAAACTCAGGCATGAGAAGATGGCACAAAAATACAGATGACTGTTAAGACACTGGAGTAAACATTAAAACATTCAAAGTATTTTTTTTCACTTATGATTGATAGAGGTTTTATACAATTTTTTTTCCTTTTCTTTTTTGTTTGTGTTTTGGGTTACAACAGATTAAAAATCCACTTAAAAATAAAGAAGGACAAAAGCAGAAGTTAATACCCAAGCCCCTGTGTCTGAATAACAGCTGCACAGTCATGATGTAAAGGCAGACTAAGAGGCTGATGTAAAAACTACTGATAAGAAAAATGATTGTATTACCAGATTTCTCTTCATATGCAGGTTCTTCTTCTCCTTTTTCAGTTTTTTCATTTCTGAGAAACAAAATGAAAATTCTACTCTCATTTTGAACAGCAAATAAATATACTTTTTTTCTTGGAACTCTACACTCTGATACTTCTTACAATTATTAATAAAATAAAAAAACTGAATTTGTCCAACATAGCAAATCATACGTAAGAAAGGTGGAAAAATGTCAGCAATTATTAAAACATAGTATTTCAGATTTTAAAACTACCCATAGTTAAAATTCTCAATCTATCTCTTAAAATCACTCTCTTTCTGCATTCTCTTCAACAATCTACATCAGCTTCTCAAAAAATATTTTACCATCTGGTTTGCCTCCTGTTGTGACCTTCTTATTCTGTGTTAACAAAATAAATAAAAAATAAACCCTCTCCTTTCTTTCCCCTTTTCCCATAAAATTAAAGTTTTTCCCTTACCTAAAACTCTCCCGAATTCTGCCCCTCAACTGTTTTCATATCAGAAGTTGCCTTTGAGCTCACCATTTTCAGCAACAGCAGCCTGAACTTCCCTTTCATCCATTTCTCTCACAGATGTTTGGACATTATTTTCACATAACTGATTATAAATGGAGTGACCCAGTCCATGAATTTATATCCTTCCTCTAGATTAATTTGTAATATTATGTCTGAAGGGACACAGAATCTTTCCTGATCTATTTCCTTGTTGCTATCAGTTGTTTCCTCTTCATTTAGTTACACCTTACAATTAAGAATGTTAAACTGACTTGTTACTATCAAATTAGGCACAAACTGTGCAGCTATGTTGACTCATCACCAAGTTGTGCTTCCACCTTACTCCTTTCTTCTATTTATTAAGCTCATTTCTGCCCCGTCTTAAAAAAAAAAAGACGCCAAACCTCCATAAACAAACAAAAAAATGATGGAAATCATACAGGATGTTGTCCCCACGAAAGTTCAGTGGCCATACCCAAGTCACACATGCCCACTAACACAGCCCACAACTTTTAGTCCCTTGACATTACCGTACAAATGGTGCTAGCATGAAAGAATCATTAGAATCCAGCTCTTTATTTAATCTTGAATAATCAATAGTAGAGGAAGCTTCCTGTTCAAGTTTGGCAAAGAAGATCTCTTTTTCTTCTTTTTCTTCCAAGGTATCCAATCCAACTCCCATAATACTTTGATTAGGCCCAGAAGCTAAAACTGAATCTAAATTTCAAAACAAAGAATAAACTCTGTCTATGCTCAATGTCCACACAGAATAGCCATAACAGTTAGCAACAATTACAGACAGACATAAAATATTAACAGTATCAAATAATCACAAACTAGTACTAGGAGACTTCACGAGATCCAGCTGAGGGAAGTGAAGAATCCCATCTTGCAATGAATTATGGTAAACTGCTTTTAATAGTAATTTATTTAGATATACCTAACTTCATGAAATGGTTGGGCACTCAGTTCTCACCATTTTTTTCCAGGCTGTCGCTACTCAAGGAGACAGCAACCCCATTACTTTTCTGAAGCTGCATCTTTTCCACATGCATATTCTCATAGCTTTCTCCCATAGGCTGTGAAGTGTTCTGTATCTTGGCAAAGTTTCCATTGGCTCCAAGAACTCCTAGGAAAAAAGTTGCAATATTCTTGACTACCATCCAAAAGCTATTTGTATGACACTTCAGTCTTTCGGTCACCTTCCAGAACCAGTTTAAATGTCATGTTGCAACTGCAAAGATATGCAGGCTCACAAATCACATTCACCTTATTTCCACTGCTATAATTCTATATGTAAATCTTGTTTAATTAATTAAGCTATTATATATATTGTCTTCCTATCCTTCACATCTGCACATGAACCTAAAGCTCAGCATGAAGCAAATGCAGAAACTGTAAAAACTGACTTACTGTCACATTACTCATTGAAGACAATCACACACACAGGTCCCTATACAAAAATTACATTTCTTTGTTAAAAGCCTGTTAATTTTATTTGATCTACTACCTCAGATCCCCACAGGTTTTTTAAAATTGTAGCCATTGCCTTAGCAGCTACATTTCATTCGTTGCTTGAATGCTTTAAGGAAAAAAATAGTACTCACATTTACTTAAAGGTCACTGATGAACACCCAGTTCTTCCATGTTTATGCAACTACAACTTGCAGTTGCTCTCCTTATTGTAATTTCATTCTTGTGAGCGTTCAACATCACTTTACCAACTTTATGCTGGGTCTCAGGCACAACACTGCCTTATCTACTTCCTTAAGGAAGATTAAAAGCCAGATATTGCAGGACATTACTAATTCAAAAACTCCCTTCTGCTTACCCGTAAAACACACATGTTTATACTCAGATTCTGTATAAGTTCTTGTTGGAGGACGGGTAGGAGAAAAGCTACTTATGCATTTTATCAAATAACATATGAAATTATTTAACAGTTCTCACAGAAGGGAACAGAATCTAAGTCAGTCTTTTCCAATATGAATCTTCAGTTGGTAAAAGACTCAGAATTTGTTGTTCTGCCTGGCCACATGATGTTCAGACTGTGTCCTTGTACTGAAAATACCAGGAATGGTAAAGAGATTGACAACAGGTCATTTCCTGCTGCAGGAGACTGGAGGAGATACATGCATCAATAACACTAAACCAGTCTTCCACGTGCTGACCAAGTGCTTTGGCTCTGGGCTCTTCCTCTGTCCTCTACAGAGGTTCATACAAGTCCCTTTTAAAAAATGCCATACTTGCCTATATCATGACAATGGAGAGAGCCCTTTCCCTTTGGTACTGAAAATGTGGGGAAAGCAAGAGTCTCAACACCTTTTCCATCTCTACTGGGCAGCCCTCAGCATGATTATTCTAAGAAGTAGAATAGGTTTATTTCCTTTATTTCAATGACAAAGTCCCCTTGCATATTTTATTGGGAGTCTAAGATTCTATATCTTAGAAATCCACATTACTTTATCTAACTTCAGCTCTGTCCTCACTACAGAGCTCTGACTGATTTCCCTTGCAAGCAACAAATAAATGTCAGAGACATTATCTGATGCTCCACACGCATACAAGTTAATGCCTAAATAAAGACATACTGCTAAATGCCTAAATAAATACATATTGCTACTACACTGAAAAGTATAAAATGGAAAGCTCAAAGTGCTGAACAGAGGCAAAAAACTGCAAATAGCCCATTTCTCAGGTAGCCAAATGCAGTAATTCAAAGCGATTTACCCAGATGGAACTCTGTTCTAGTTATCAAGGCAGCAAATAGGAGTCTGTTTGCAGCAGGGTCACAAGTTTTTTGCAGAGCTTTAGATTAGCCATAATCTCACCAGACCCCAAACACCTGATTTTTGAATGAGAATATGTTAGCAGAATCAAATGATAAACTGTGACTGACCTCCTATGTAGAGATTTGCAAGAAAGGAGAAGTGAATATAAGTCAGTAAAAACCCAATTAGAATGTTTAATAGAATAAAATATTAAACCCCCCCACATTTTCCCGTGTTGTTTTATTTAAATAATCTCAAATTCAATGACATTTCTGAACAGATGTACATTGATCTTAAAGGCTTCCTTGGATTTATGTAAGCTATCTAAAAATTTTTAACTATTTTTCCAGTCAGTGTTTGAGTCAAATCAGTTTTTTTTAAAAAAGCACCTCCCATAATAATCTGAAAAACAAATACTGTTTTTGTAGCCATTAAACTTTGCAATTTAGCCACTCTCAACACCCAGACACACACCCCAGATTACAGGGGACTCTACTGTTGCTAATAAAAGTAAGACTGTTTGTTTTCCTTCACCCTACACAATCTGAACTTTGAGAAACCTATCAAACTTGGAAAAAAATATCAACTTGTATGGATTTTGAAGTAACTTCACTGTGTTTTGGCTGTTTGAACAGTTCTACTTGTTTCTGGGGAGCTAGCAAGAGTGATTTTTTTTTTTGAGGAGAAGGGTATTTGTTATTTTTTGTAAAGACTTCTTAAAGCAGCAGTTTTCTTGAACTCTAAAGATTCCTACCTGTTACTTCAAATGCAACATTTTGTAAGGCTAGTGATATACAGTATTCTTTTTTTAAAGTCCTGCCACTTGTAATTAATTAAAATAAGAACCTGAGTTTCACTTAGAAAAGTATTTCTAACCACCACATTTGAAAAGTTGAAAAACAAATAAAAAGAACTCAAACAGACAATGACAAATATCTACTTAAAAAGTAACTTTTTCCCAATTTGACCAAGACTGTCAGAACTGAGCCATTTTATTTTTTTAATATCATATAGAATGCAGTAGATTTGTTACCCTCAGAATTGTCTGGACTGTCAGAAGCAAGGGTTCCTTCTTCTTTGTTTAAGTATGGATCCTTCTTGTCCTTATGAAATTTTTCCAATATTTTGAATTTAGACAAAGCCTTGCTGCGAGATGCACTAGAAGAAGGTTTAGAGGGAACTACTTCTAAGTGTACATAAACATTTAAACATTTTTATGCACAATGGACAGGGAATAAAGAGAAAAATAAGATGTGAAACTTCAAATTAACACTTCTGAAAAAGTAATACAGTTTAGTTTCTTGTAGATTGAATTGTGTCTAATTTTTCTATCTATAACTAAAAATTAAAGTTAATACTTATAACTTCTGAGAATATAAATTCTTTTCTCTCTCTTTTATTTTTAAAAGAGAGAAATTCCTTCTTGCTCCATGTATACTTTGCATTCAAATATACTGTTCGAGGAGCTCAATATTTTACCTGAAGGAAAAGGAAATCAGTAAAACTACTTCAACAGGTTTTGGAAGCAAGCATCTAGATCAGCTCAAAGGAAAGTGGAAAAACATAGGTACATAAGTGTAAATTACTACTGACTTTATCACTGTCAGGTATAGAACTGCATGCTGTTTGCTCAAATCCTTGTGGGGACTTGCTGAGCAGCAAATACAATCAAGCTCCTTCCATTCACATTAGAAGAATTAAGTTTTAGATAACAGTACCTATGCTGAAAACTGTGCTCTCATGAAACTTAGATGATAGTCTCACTACATCCTTTATATACCTTAGGTTGGCCAGATGATTTGTATGAAGTCTTTTTTCCTTGTTTAAATTGTCAGGGTGGAAGAGGCTTCTAAACCGACTAATTCAGAGAAAACTCATAGTTACAGGTCTTTTGAATTTACCTTGGCACAACAGACAGAGTAGTCTAGGAGATTAGGCTACATACCTCTGCCACCTAGAAACAGGAGCATGGGGATATGTGACCAGAAACTAACACAACTCCAACATCGAAGATGACTAAACATTTACTGGGAAACAAAGCGTTGACAGCATGCCTTCCATTGTACATAATGCAAACATCTGACACCTTTTAAAAGTAATTTGAAATTTAAAAGTAATTTGAAATAACTACCAAAGTCTTACCATTGCTCATATTTCAAATATTAATCCCAATTTGAGAAATATATTAATTTTTAGTGTTTATCTCCCAGACCGAGATGCTTTATAGCTATTCTATGAAAGTGAGGCTTATGAAAACAGGGCAGCACATACATTCTAGAAAGCTAACACAGGGAAATATTTTACAGGCTATATACTAGCTCACCAACATGATCTAGAGACCAAGTGCCAAATATTTCATTGCCATGGCTCTCCAAAGCATTATTGATCTGCTTGAATTTAACACCAACGCCATGTTTAAACTAGTACAAGTTAATTGATAGTGTCTTTTAGAGAAAAGTAATGGATCAATGCTTATAATTTTTAATCATTTTTTGGACTTTCTCTTTGGATAGCATAAGAAGTGACTTCATTTGAAAGGCAGAATCTGAAGTTACACTGACTAAAATAATCCTACAGATTAAACAATTCAAGTTTGTCATTATTACACCAATCACTGTTTCCATTGCAGGGGCAGCATGCACAGAGCAGCACACTGGTCAGCAGAGCAAAAAGAACCACATCAGTAGAAAATGAGTAAAATGCTTATCTGACTGTGGTCTTTGAAATTAAACAAGTAAAACAATGAATATTAATATTTCTTGAGTATGTAATACAGAAAGTTTAGTAAGCAGGTATTTACTAGAGGTGAGAGATTTTTGTTTAGACTTTCAAAGTTACCCCCTCTCTTCCCCAGGCTTACATTCAACACTGTCTGTCCTACTACATCAGTATAGGTAGTGATATAGGATGTTACAACAACTGAGCAAAAGTTCACACAGTTATTAGTTTTTTCTGGAAATGACAAAAGAAGTAAGTGGCAGCTTGTTTTCAGTGAGAACACAATGGTCAAATGGACAATTTGCTAAGGGTTTTCTATAGGAAACACAGTAGTAATACAAGGTTAGTACTAAATAAATATATCAAAACATATTTAATCAAATACCAGACTGGGAATCTGAATGGGGACTCTTTTGTCCACTATTTTCCACTATTTCAGCATGCTTTTCTGTCAGTTTCTTCTCTTTTCTCACTTTAACAAATTTTGTTTGAAAATCTTGAAAAGACAAATGGAACAGACAGGCAAGCAAGACAGGACAGGAATTCTTATTATCCAATTTCTTTTTTATCATTTAAACGACAAAAGCAAGTAGAAAGGACATTAGTTAGAGGTAGGTCTTTAATGTGCCCAATATGGAAGACAGTGTCTTGAATCATAATTTGCACATTTCAGTTTAAAGCTGAAGAACAGAGTTTAAATGTGCCTAGAATAACTAGTGGAATTATCTTAAAATGGAATTGTTTTAAAAGAACTTTATAGTTCTCAGCCAAATGAATAGAAGTAATCTACAGTGTTACCATTAATCTACAAAACCTGGCACAAGATGCGTTGGGGGAAAAAAAGACAAAAAATAAATGTACAGCACATATTTAGTCTTATTCTCTTTGCCTTTCAAGAAAGCATGATATAGATACCAAAGCAACTCAAAATTAAAACCTCAAACTGGAAACAACCTATCAGCTTGGTGTACTGCACAAGCTAATTAGACAGACTTTGTTAGGATAACAATATATCTCTGTACAGTGACACCCAAACACACCAACTGATAGATATGGAGCATGTATTTGTAATGCAGTGCCACGCTGCGGGTGGAGCTGGGATTTATACATTTACATAAGTTTGATTCACCATGATAAAACTCTTTGAAAATACTAATTCTGCAACTCTTTAAAAATACTAATTCTATACTAATTTTTGATAATGTCCTATCTGCAACCAACACGGAGGTTCAAGCCTAGGAGAATACACATGGATCTCCACAAAATTTCAAAGTATGCCAACATTACACTTTTCAGAAGTTAAATTCAGCTTATTTTCATATTTGTAACCATCACATCAGTATTTTTATTTTTTCCCATAGGACAATTGTTTTGCTATTTAGGGGACATTTAATAACCTTATGAAGAACTACAAATCTAAATTGTCATCTTCTCAGTCATCCCATGCAGTAACTTACATTGCAAACTGCTGTGCCTTCATCCACTATTAATACATCTAAGCAATACACTACGCAACATACACCTGCAGAAGAATATCAGATCTGGCAAAACTGTATTTGATAAAGTACTTGGAAGCATAAAAGACAAACAGAGAGACACACAGAGCAAAATATCAACAGCTCTATAAGCCTATCCACGCTGAATTTCTTATCGTCACCTGACCTGTCAATTTAAAACACCATAAATGTATCTACATGAACTAAAATCATAGCACAGTTTGTGGTGTGTACACACGTCTAAATCCTCCTCTATGTATGGAATTCATAATTTTCAGTTATAGCCAGATAAAACTGCCAAGGAAAACTCAGTTTATCCCAAAGGTGGCCAAGTTCGTGTCTGCAAACGTCTCTCTTTTGACTCTAAGCTAATTGCCCTCCAATTGCCTTTTAAGAACCCATTCCAGTGTGTTTTGTACCATGAGAAGCATCAAAGTTGGGTTGCCTCAAGCATCTCAGAAAAACCATGGAAACATGCTGAAATTCTAACATCACCAGATGAGGTCATGCTAACCTCTTAATTCTCACACTGCCCAGCAAGAACACTCTGTCCTTCCATTTTTTGAAAAGCTCATAACTACCTGATAAGAACTTGCTCATATCCATCTGAGTTTTACAGCAACATCTTAAAAGGCCAGAGAGAGATAAGAAGTCCAGGCACCACCTATTAGGGTTATGCCTAAATGGCACAAGTGGTGACTAGGATTTGATTCCTAACCAGGACAACACCGACAGGACAGAGCTATGCTAAAAATTAGAGACTACCAACAGTATTTTAACTCTGTCATATGAAAAACTGATTTTTGTAACTTTCTGTTAAGCTCCAGTTATAAGAAATATAAATCATGAAAATTAAGAAGCCCCCAGTTACTACAAGAACAAGAGGCAATCACCCTATGGAAACTCACTACTCATGCACTTTACTATCCAAGAAGAAAACAATGGAGAAATGAAAAAACAGAGGCAGAGACCTTGCAAACAATAATATATTTTCTTCAAGAACTATATGACCATGTCAGTACTGAACAATCATGCCACCACAGCCCATTTCACCTTAAGCCATGGCTCTTGGCAAGGCAAATGTTGAGGATACTGACATATACATCAAGCTGATGTTGAAAAGTTTTTCTATGGTTTTCCAACCTATTACAAATGTTGCAGTTAGCATAAGTCTATACAAACTGGTCTTTCTCCTCTATAGTTTTGAAAACAGAAATATATAAAAAGGCAGTATAAAGAACAGGTTGGCTACAAAACATATCTACCAATATTTTAGCAGAATTCATAAGTAACGTTTTCTAATTATTTTACTATTTATAATGTGCTTATTCTTTAAAAGTTTCAGTAATTCAAAAGCTACAGAAAAAAACAGCAGCTCACAGCTTGAATATGAACCCTTTTAAAAAATACAACTCTATTTGAGTTTTATACTTTACAAACTTGCATTGTAATGTTCTAAAACACTTGACTGGCATCAGCTTGATCTGAAACCAGGCCTAATATGCAGTATGAGAAAGAACTAGCCTGACCCCCTGTGGCCAAAATATCGCAAAACTATGTATTACCACCATCATCCAAATCTTCCTCAGATATCCACCATGGCATTGAATTCTTTTTCTTCCTTCCTTTTTTCCTGGGCTGTCCCAATGTCTCAAGGATGCTGGACTTTTTCTTTGAATTTCCAAGTGAATCATCTGAAAGAGACTGAATCAATTGCATACAAGGTTAAAGAGAGCTTTTATATTTTCACATTGTTTAACTGTTTTTCAGCCACTCGATTCTGGACTTTTGAGTCCAGATGCCTTTCTTTACTCCCCACTGTCTGCTGTATATGCATGACAAAGCTGGTTAAGAAAGAATAACTATATGCATGTGGCATAAATACTGAATATTATAATAACCCCACTGCCAAAGTCTGAATATGTTAAAAGCTAATATAGAGTATATGTTCAAATGAATAGCGTAATCAGCTCTTTTTCAGTCAGTTACAACACATAAAACCCAAAATCCTGACTACATCCCTGAAGATAATAAAGTAAAGCAGAAACAGTTTTGCCTTGTTTTGTACATGAACATTATTAATATTCGAAAAATAAACACTCTAGCTCCCAGCAAATCATATTTCAGAAATTAATTTTATACTTCGTATTCATGGAATATAATAGAAATGCCAGAGCCATTCCTACCCAACTGTGTATTAAGCTTTCTATGTGTTAGTCATCCACACCGATTTTGACTGATGGCTTAAATCAATGGAGAGAAGGTCTATGAGTATGAACATCCTACGAATTTAAGTTACTGAAGGGTAACAGGAAGGAAAACACAACTAACCTCTGCTCTTTTCCTTTATTAAAGCTCTTTGTGGCCTACAGCAGGCTCAGCATCACAATTATATGTCCAGACACTGAACAAGGAAATACACTCATTAAGCTTGAGCAGTAAACTGGGGTTAAGGGGAGTGGAATATTTTTAATCTAAATTTTTAGCTATAACTGCTGAAACCAATTGTCCTATAGTGTCTTAAAGAACACAGTGAATAGTCAGCAAAAGCCGTAAACAGTAAGAAACAACAAATTCACAAATCAAATGTATCATATGGCAAAATTTCAAAAGCTTCACTTTTGTAATAGTCACAAATAAGAAAATGTGATAGTATAAACAGAATGCTAGAGGCAACAGGATTGTGGGTACTTAATACGTAAAACATAAGGGTATATTTTATTAAAACAAGCCTCTGCAGTCCACTGCCTGATTCCTATTACATAAAAGCACTACCATAAAAGCCTACCTTTACTATATGATTAATGCTTCAACCTATATATGCCTAACAAGAACATCCATAAATCAAATGACAATTACATAAAACAATAATTTAAGAAAAATTATAATATCATCATCATCATCATCATCATGGCTAGGCTTCATGAACAAAGATTTGGGAAAGGCTCTATCCACATTTGTTACAGGCACACTGGTGGCTAATAAGGCCAATACGAGATAGACATGTCTGATTGCAAAAGGCACAGCAGAAGAACTCCTTAGGTGGTATATTCTATTCTTATTAACATCTCTGACCAAGAACATCTTTAGAGCTTATGGTTTCATTTGAGAAAATTAAATGCTTGTCATACAGACTAAGAAAGAAAAAAGTGCTCTGAGCCTTGCATTTTAATAAAACACAATTTTAATAAATTATGAAACTGCTAGACAACCGGATATATTGCAATTTCTTTAAGTTGGCTCAGTGACATAGAACAAAACAGCTTTACGTTCCTAACACATATCCTATAAATAACAACTTCCTTACACTAGTCACCACACAAGTACTAATGCCAGTGTCTCCGAAGGTCAGAATGCCTCCTGCACTAGAAGCACTGACAGGTGCTTGCAGCAAGCTCTGTTATCACTTGCTCTTTCTTTTACAACTAACAGTATCCTCTGCTCTGCAAGCAGAACTTCAGTGATGCTCATACGCCTTAGTGTATTGTAACTAAAGAACCTGAAACCCCCACAGGTTGGTCTCAAGTTCTGGAAACTTTCTGTGTCCACCCATCTTGTCAACTGCAGACAGTTGGGAAAGAAATGCTGACACAAAAATATTGGTGCATTTTTCTCAACACGTCAGTTATCTTGATAGTGAAACTTCCAGATTTTTTCCCTTCCTTCAGAAAAAAAGTAAATAAATAAATAAATCAACTTCTGAGAGATTTGCTTAAACAATATTAAGTCTTCCCCAAATTACTGAGAAACAGTTTTTATTACTCTCCCCACCATTATCCCCTAAACACAAACATCACCTACAGAGAGATTTCAAACAATGGAACACATCAGCTTCTCATCTTTCTCACATTAAAAGGCCACACACTTTTTATTAAAAAAAAAAAAAAAAAGCGAAGACAGGAACATAAAAGAGGATGCATGTGTAAAAGTAACAAAGAGTAGACACTGTCGTTGTTATGTGAGTCTGTATCCAGCTGGCAAAACACAGAACAATGCACATTTTTAATGACTCGTTTTGCAGGTTTAAAATAGTTTTAGTTTGAAATGAAGATACGAGTTGTTAAAAGTTACATTACCTGGAACGTGCCAAATACCACTTAGACTAAGTTAATACAGCTATTGTGATTTTTTTTTCTAACTTAAGCATTCTCAATGTGGGCAATAGCTGAGGAGCAAGAAGAGCATGTAAAATGAGGAACAAATACAAGAAGCAATCATATGCAGATTTTTGACAGATGCTCAAAACAAATAAAAGAATAAACCTTTTTTCTCTTCCCCAGAGCAACTCCCTTCATAACAACAGAATGTAAAGAACTTCTGAAGGAACTGCACAGGCTAATTTTTAAAATCTACTAATATTAATAATTTTCAGTGAATTCAGGAGTGTTAACTCAGCTACATCATCAAATTAAATAACTTTTAGTAGTCATTAAATTGTAGCTCAGCCTCTACATCAGAAAAACTTCAGGCATACATTATATATAACAGACTCCAAGAATATTCTCTGCCATCACTAGCTATGCTTATATAAGGTATAAAATCTAATAGAGGCCTTATGTATGTGGTATATATATTTTAGAGTTAAACACTGTTTGTCTGATAGACTGGAGGGCTAGTTCTGAAATTACAGGTCTAGTTGCAGTGAAAAAACATACCTAGTCAGAGCATTTCGGTCATGTCTTAGCTTAAGTCATAACTCACAGACGTGCATGATTTTGCCTGTACTCAAAATCATCAAGTGCCATGAGGAAGGAAATTAATCTAATTCAAATTTTCTAATTACTACAACGTGTTTCATTTTATACAAGAATTTTTAACTAGACTTCAGTGAAAGTAAGTATCGCATAGAAAAATAAGGAAATTTTTAAAACATAGCTTGTGTCTATACACAGGAAGAGTTTTAAACCTCATTTTTAATTATATATCAATTTGAAGCTTCTATTACTAAGTAACACATGCAATAAAATCAAAGCAAAAATCAAGAAGCAAAGGATCTTTCTGAAGATACAACCTAGTACTTACAAAATATTTATTTAATCACAAAACTGTTCTCTTGACTTCAATACAGCAAAATAGTATGAATTAAGTTTAGCAATTAAAACCTTGCAAAGATCCACACATAAGACCGCTATGTAAGTTATGTGATAAAAGCACATTGAATCTCCAATTTCATATTCTTCCAGATTCAAATTTTCTCAGTATTTTAACAGAGAAAAGGGATGTGACCTTGCCCTCAAACATACCTCTTTCAGAAACTCTTCAAACTGCTCATCTAAATCTTCTTTTGAAAATCGATGAGCCATAATCTTCAACTGGATGTTACCTTCCACACAACTGAGTTTAAAAACTAAAATCTAAAATAAAAACAAACTTAATTGAATGCATTCTGAAATTAGATGTAACCTGGTGATTTGCTTGAATAGAGAGCTATAAGCAAAAAAAAAAAAAAATCCTGAAGTATGAAACATCATTCCTCCCATCCTTAATCTAAACTGAATGAGACATATTAAACTTTTACTGAATGAGACAATCAATGCAGATATACCTAAATTACCAAAATTTCTTATAAACAAAGTACTCATTTCCAAAACAACAGCTTCAGCAATTAAACTTTGAGGGACAAATAAAATATGATTATCTTCAGCAACTTTACATTTTTCTTCAAAAAACAGCACTCTTGGCTACCCACAGTTAAGCATTTTATCCGTAATCAAAAAAGAATATTTGTAATATTCTGCAGTAATATTTCCCATCCATTTTAGGGGCTTTTAATTCCTTTCTTTTTTTCTCCAAGACTGGACACATCTGGCACTGTAGGTTTTGTTTCATCATCTCTACTGTACTTAGGACTTGGTTATCAATAAATATATGAAAATCTTTTAAGATTAGAGAATGAGATTTGTTTTGATCTACCGTGACACAGAAAGCCAGTGGCTCTTGCCTCCCTCCCATTCCCAAGAGTCTGCATTGATTTTTCAGGTACAAAATAAGCCCCATGCTCAAAAGGCTACAAAGCTTTTGTGTATCACACTGCTCAAACACATATGGCTGCCTTCAAAACTGCATATGTATCGCAGCATTAAACTACCCAAGCATCTTCCAGGCTGAGAAGTGCTATGTAAACATAAAAGGGCTAAACATTTGCAGAAATGCTTTTACCATTAATAAAAACTTCTCCCAATATGGAGCCCACTCAGTGCACAGGACTGTTACCTACCTAGTAAATTGATTTTGACAGGCGAGCTGTGACAACTGCTTCCTGCTTTCACCCCTTAAGCATCCATAGACCACCCGACACTTTGGCTTTGGCAGTTAAAAAAAAAAAAAAGTTATATAGCAGACTGCCCAGACTTTGAATTGAATAAGATATCCTTATGTAAGCATTTGGACAATATCTCTGAAAACATGGTAAGGAGATTAAGAATGCTCCCTCTCAGGACACACATAATCCAGTACCCTTTTATACTTTTGCATCAAAGAACACTTGACGCTAAATGTAAGATGCTTTAGCAGTTTACTAGCTGTGCCAACTAATTCAGCAAGTGGGGAATACTTCATCCTAGCCTTGCCAGAAAAACAAAGTGATTCTTCTGACATTATCTGTACTTCTGCCTACCTTATAACTACGGCTTTTATAAAAACTAACATTATAAAGCTTTATTTTTCAAACGGACAACAAATACGTCAGAAAATTTCCGTAACAGAAGATCAGAAACACTGCCCTTAACAAATACACTTTTTAGACTCGGAGGCTCACAAATGGCTTTGTGCGCAAAACAAAGGCGGCACTTGCTGGGATATATGCTACAACACAGCAGCGCAGGAAGCAGTAGTTTTGAGGAGGCATGGCTAAACCACAGGGATGAGGGAAAGCTTAAAACAGCCCAACTCATTTCATGTAACCTTTTAATCATTGCAGCCGTGACTTGATCCTCCGGCGGCTTTCCCTGGAGCACACGCAGGCTGGCACACGGCAGCGCAGGGGCTCGGACACGGGCGGGCAATTCTCGGCTCGGCTCGGCTCGGCTCGGCGGCCCGAGGGGCCGCTCCGGGGAGCGGCGAGGACGGGGGAGACGCGGTTCAGAGCGGGGCACTGCCCCGGCAGCGCACCTGGACCGCGCCGGGCCCAGTCGGCGACGGCTGCCTCGCTCCCCGGCGGCGCGGTTGCCTGGGAAACCCTCCCGGCCACCGTCCCGCCCGCCAGCAGGGACCGCGCCACGTGATCCCGCCAAATCTGCCGGCTCGGCTCTGCCCGCCGCGGGACGCACGTGACAGGAGCGAACGGGCTCTGGCGGCCATTCCCGCCGCGGGAGAGCCCTGACGGGAGGGGACGGGCTCCACCGGCCATTCCCGGCGCGGGAGAGCCCTGACGGGAGGGGACGGGCTCCACCGGCCATTCCCGGCGCGGGAGAGCCCTGACGGGAGGGGACGGGCTCCACCGGCCATTCCCGCCGCGGGAGAGCCCTGACGGGAGGGGACGGGCTCCACTGGCCATTCCCGCCGCGGGAGAGCCCTGACGGGAGGGAGTCGCGGAAGTGGCCGGGCGTGCGGAGCGGCGCCCCCTGGCGGGCGGCGGGCTAGCAGCGCCGGCGGGTCCGGGAGCGGCCACGGGAGCAGCCACGGCGGGATTGTGTTGGGTAAACTTCCCTGTCCAAGCATCCAGGAGCCACTCTGGTGGTCGCACTCTCACCACCTGAGCTGGGACCGAAGCCCCTCCACAGCAACAACACCCCACACTCACACAGTCAGACAGGGCTTCCTTCCGGCTCGACCCCACACGCTTCTCCAGAAGTCGTTCAAGTGATCCTTTGGGAAAGCAACAAGGAAAAAGTTAGAAGTGTGTCGCTTTCCCTAATGCAAAGGTCAAACTCAAAGCAAACCTTTTCGCTTTTACACAGAAATCCCCTCCTAGAGCTTTCCTAATGTTTCAGCCTTGGTTGTCGACCCTTGTGCTTTTAATACGTTTTAGCACATCTCTGGAAATGTTTAAAATAGGCAGAGAAATTAATGACCCCTGTTTCCCTGACCACTGTCTCTCAAATAACCACAGAACAATTGCAGTCTGTGCTTGCATGTGCTCTCCAGTGAGGGACTGTCAGTTGTGTTTGTTGTGAGAGTCACGTTGCTTTAAGAATTTTTATGCCAACATTTAGTAAATGGCAAAATAAAACAAGTTCGCTTAAGAATACAAATGAACATTGTTCACACACACACACACACACACACACACACACACACACACACACACACACATTTTGATTCTCTCTTCAACAGACTTGGAACAAAAAGATTTTGAAAGGAAGTTTTCTTTGGTAAGTGTTGGATACTCATCGCAAGTGAGAAACTAGTTAAAGTCCTATTACTGTCTCATTTCCTGTTAGCTTGAGAGATAAAGACAGTGCTTCCAATATGGTCTTTATGTATCCCAGATTTTTTTTATGCTAGTATAAATTATAGTTTAAATTCAAAGAAGCAAAGAAATATGGGCTCTGTATTTTCCACACAAGTCTACAGGAATTACTTTGCTAAAGGTGCTGCAGCACTTCTTTCAATCAAGCCTATTGTCTGCAGATGGAGTATTGTATTTCTATTTGCAAAGTATTATTTTTCATCTTTGTGGGCAACTTCTGCTGCTCTCTACAGAAAATGTGGGATCTGATCAAGGACAGGACGCCCACATGAACTAATATACTAGAACAATTTGTTACACGTGACAGCCTACTGATGGTGAAAACATCAGTTTCCAACATTTACCCTTTTGTCGCATGAAAAAGCATGGAGTGAGGCATGAGCATTTAAAGAGAAATATGGAAATTAATTAAAAGAATGTCAGTCTGATGCTGCATGCCTTGATCCTTGCTCAGATTTAAGCCAATGCAAATTTTGCTATTAACTTCAAAGTGATAGCTGTGACATCATTCATTGATCATGAGAGTTACTTCATATATGATCAAATAATCACATCAAGGGCTTGGTCCTTCAAGCTGCTAAAAAACTGTTGCACATTGAAGCTTTTCTATTTGCAGAAATATGTTCAAAGAGCCTTGTACAAAGTATAGAAAAATGTGCAGAGGGATCAATGCTGTTGGAAACCTCAGTGCCCATATGGGAAAGAAAAAAAAAATTCAAACCACTCTTGATGACTGTGGTGGAGAGGAGGCATAGCCTGGTGTTGAAATGTCATCCAGTGCATTCAAATAACATGCACAATAGCCACTTAAAAAGATTTTCATTTCCTTCTAATGCCAACCAGTTGGAGCAGTTTTCTCAAGAGCTCTTAACAGTGGAGCTTAAAAAAGGGGAGAGCAGGGCTAACCACAAAGTTCAGCCAGGAACATGGCAATTTGGGCGGCAATGCTAGTAAAGCAGAAGGATGGACATGAATTCTGAAATAGATCCTGCTGGACAGAGCCCCAAATTATAAGGTAACATTGTGGCTCTGCTGGCATGTGTGGGAAGCCTTTGTTGACTTCTATGAAACCAGATTTCACTGCTGTAGTCATTAGCTTCTCATTTAAATGTGTGGCATGCGTGCACTTAGCACATATGTTTTTCTTGCCAAAACAGCAAAAATATAAGGCTTCATGTGTTAGTATAGTAATTTCAAAATATTAACAGCAAAATTAAAAGGGATAATATATCCACACTTTTGTTTCGTTGTCTAATTTCAGTTTTGTATCATCTATAAATGTCAATGGGGAAAAAGACATCAAATAAAAAAGAAACAAAAATGTCTGCCACATTCAGTTTGGCTGAAGCTTTGCATCAGATAGTATTTCAGTACTGAACTTGCAAATATGTGAAATATGAGATTATGATAATAAATATTTAACCATATTCTTGGTTATGTTTTTCTAAGGGTTAACAGTTTTCTACTGAATGAAAAGCAAACAAACAGTGGTGAACTAAGAAGTTAAAACTGCATTCTCTGTGTATACCCACTGTGATAATACTTCCTTAAATGACAATGCAATAAAAACCCTTTCCAGTATATGCATCAGAAAAAGGATTTCCTAACTACAAGTTGCACAGAAAATTGAAAAATCACGTGGAATGTATTTTGTGTGAGAGAAAATGGTAGTTAAATTAGGATTAGTTATAAAATAGTTCACCCCCCTATAATTTCAGTTTGAAAGCACGTTTTTAATATTTTCACTTTTGGTTCACTGCAGGTCTTATTTTGTTCTACCACTGATCACCATAGTCCTCGGATCCCAAGGGCTGGATTTATGGTTGACTGTGTTACAGTAGCTAGACTGAACTTGGCTTCTCACCCTACGGGTTTTTTCCATCATGCAGTTTCTCCACGGGCTGAGAACTGAATTCTGTGCTGTGTTTCAAATTATCCCAGAGACCCAGATTGGTCGCGAATCTTATTTCCACTTGTGTCCCTTGAAGGGAGCTGCAAAGTTTGGAGTTTGGAAGCTGGGCTGTCACATTTCTGGCCATTTCCTGTTTTCGGCAAGTTAACAGACATGCACTGTTTCTCATACTTTTTGAAAGTGGATCTTCCCTATGTCTTATTTGTGTAAATGTTTAATTGCCTTAACGTTGTGCCCTGTCCTGCCAAATTTTCAGTTCCTCGGGAAGAGTGCAAAGTTGCTGTAATTAGTGGCTGCAGGAATAAAACCTTCACCATCATAAAGGAAACTTTCCTATCATCAACGGTAAGCATTTAAAAGTGCCTTCAAGAGGGTAAATGTTTGCAGTCAATAATTAAAGCTGCTTCTCACTTACTCAGATTAAAAGAACTGCATTTGCCGATGTTTAACACTAGTCTTCCTTTCATTTCCCGATTCTCCATAAACTCGTTCGAAAACATTGCTCTACTGTGTGATCCAGCTAGTGGAGCAAGATCCCTCCTGTTTGCAGCCTTTCACTTTTGACAAATCCTGGGAAAATGTTGCACAAAGATACAAACATAGCTGGTTTGACCAACTGTAACATTTTTGAACTAGACTAATGTTGTCCTATGCCTACCGTAGGTCCTTCTTTGCCAGTGAATGTTCTCGGTTCTTGACATCAGGCAACATGATCACAAATCCCACTCAACAGGACTGGAGAAACAACTTGGGTCGCTTCCACCTCAGAGTCATTTGAACTGCAAACCCTCTGCCATGAATATTCTCCTTTGTATATAGAAAGTTTTGTAATAAATTTTTCTCTTTGTGTGAAGACATGCTGCATATGTTTGGTTTAGAAAAAATTAAGGTAAATATTTTTATAAAAATTTCTTGGTGGCTTAGGAAAGATTAAACTCAGAAAATTCTGCAAAGAAAAATTAAGTGTTTTGATTTATTCAAATTTTGCAGATCCATAACATCTTTCATTGGTCCTGACAACATATCTGCTTAACACTGGCAGGAATATTAGCTGTGCATTTCAGATTTTCACTTGGTTATTTTTAGTTCTTCTGAAGCCTGGGAAATAAGAAATATAACCGCTTTGAACAGTCTGAAAGAGCCAACTCTAGCAGGGCCTCTGAATCTGATTAGATAAAACAACAAAGAGGTTCTGTTAGGGCAGAGGCAGGAAGAACTAAGGTGGGTGGCAATATCTGTCATAACTCAGGGGAAATGTAGCCTCAAAGCACTCAAAAGTGGGTGAAAAAATAACATAAGCAATAGACAACTTTCCCACATCTTAGGTCACTCTACGAATGCAGTTTGAAGAACTTTCTCTGCCTCCACTTTTTTTTTTTTTTTTTGCATTTTTAAAGTACAATAAACAGCACATGCATGTGTGTTTATATTAAAAAGCTGGTTTAGAGGAACATCATTTCTCTACGGATAAGAAACCAAAAAAGCACAGTGTGGCAACTGCAATTACATTTGTCAGTACAGAAACAGTATAAGATTTAAAGGGATAGATTTGCAGTTTTCAACATTTTCCTCAGAAAGTAAATTAGCTTAAGAATTGCCGCATTAGGAGATTTCTCCCTAAAATAAAGCTAGTCATAACACTGCATTGCATCCTACTGTCCAAAAAAGGATCAAACTGTTGTGTTCAATGCAACTGGGAAGTCTTCAGTTTTTTTGGAGGTTGATTTAAAAATGATATGTTATTGGAGTGGTGGAACCCTGGAACACCCACTCGGCTAAGGATTATGTTTCCCTATTTTCGGTGTAGGATGCTTATTTTATGTTGGAAGAGATTGAAAGAAAGATTTGTGCATTTTCTCAGGAAAATCAGTCAAAATGTTTTTGAAGTTGCTGTGCATCCAGGATGTTGAACTTTGTCTGTGTTAGAGGCTGGGAGCATTACCTGTTTGAAGCCCACCACTAAGTGTGTCCCACTGAGAAACATGCTGCTTGTTCTTTCTATTAGAGGTGTATGAGAACAGTCTCTCCAACCTGCTCTTTCCCTGCCTGTAGCTGCCAACATTTCCCTGGTAACTCTGTCTTCCCTGGGACAGACGGGGTGTGTAATGGTAGGTCCATAAAGGTAGGGTAATTAACGCTAATCAGATACCAGTTTGCATCGCTCCAGTGGTTCAGCCCCCGCTGCCAGGCTGAGGGTGTTCAGCCACTTGCATGGCTCCTTGCACTGAAATGGAGCAGTGGAACTGTAAGCGCTGGAGTTCAAGCTTGATGGATGAGTTTTTGCATCTTCTGGCAAAAGGCTTGTTGCAGTTATGCTGCTAAGGTAATACTTATTTCATTAAGCAGTCAATTACTGGGCAAGATTTTCTAGTGGCTTGAAACGTCATTTCTTTATTTGATGATTTCTTGCTTTGCCATATACTAGCCTACAGTTTTAGAAAGAAAATTTGGAATGACCACTTATTTATTTGCCAAAAATTTTATTCAACTTTTTAACCAATATTGTAATCCACAGTTTTCCTGACTTCATCTCTGCTATAAACAGTATGCCTGTGAAATAGCACGTGTAAGTGGTATTTCTATGGCATTTTCAGCATGGCAGAGGTATTTACGGTGTACATTTAGGCAGGAGAGCTGGAGTGTTAAATTTATCCCTATTATCTTTTTCCTCAAGTTTTTTCTCACTGTAATTTCATAAAAAATAATCTGCTCCACATTTTTTATTTTCTTTGAAATCTCTCTGTGAGGTTCAGTCTTACATTTCTATACAGGGAATTGAGCATCAGATCTTAAACCTGAGGGGGCAAAACCAGATCCTTGTCAGGAATTGTTGCCTATACAAGTTCTGCTCCACTGGCTGATCCATGGACTGCCCAGGTGAACACAAAGGAAGCCTTTTTTCCCTCTGAATAGAAGAAGGTAGATAAGTGGACATGGATACCCTTTTTTGTCTTTGGCCAGTGCAGGAATAACCCCTTTAGAACCAGGTTCACGTGTAATAACAAAAGCCCAATATTGATGGGGGAGACAGGATGAGTATTGCAAGTCTGTTCTCTGTGAGAAGCAAGTTTACATATTTTGTCAATTTACTGTAGCTGTCTCACTTGTTATACTTTTGCTCATGGAGACAGAGGGCCCAGTCCCACGCTGTTTGTACAGATGCTGTTAGTATAGGCATGGGGGATGGGGAAGTCAGGGAAATCTGAGGTCTCCTTCTCTGCAGCCTACTTGGGGATGTTTCCATTAGATACAGATCCCTCACCTACAGCACATTTCTAGCATGCTGCCTTTGTTGCCTTGTGCTGGCAGAGCTTGACAAGGAGATCTCATTCTGCACCAGGTGAAGCAATATTTCTGGAGTCAGCACATGGCCTGCTTTTTGGTTTAATTTTTCCATATCTGGGAATAAAGGTAATCTGAACGAGTGTTCTGTGTACAGGGAACAAAAGCCAGCAGATAGGTACTGTGGAACAGAAAACCTCACTACTCTGGAATTCAAATGTGGACAGGCAGATTTTTTTTTTTTTCTATAAACAGTGCTTTAGGTAGGGATATCACCTGTCATTACTTAGAGTTTTCCAGCAGTGGAACCTTTGGTGTCTGTCTACCACCCACCTAGTACCGAAAATGCCACCAAGAGATTGACTTGTCGAAGGACTAAAATAGCCCTTAAAGCTTAGCCTCAAAGGACTATGACACCTGCATTCCCATGTCTTCTCTTTCTCTCCATATCTACCCCACTAATCACCTATTAGCTCTTAAGGTGCCAGAAATAAACACCAGCAGTCCCAGGGTTCAGACAGCGTATATTGAGACCTGTGAAAACAGCCTTTTGCAAGCATTTGTCTGGAAAATAATACCTAGCTTAAGGATTTAAAACCTATTGACATTCTTTGTTGTTTCAGGCTTCTGGGAAGTGGTCATTTTCTTAATGTGATAAGAAACTGAAATGTTTTCACAGAAAAGACACTTAGATGTGTGGCCTGCCTGGATTAGTAAGACTGGAAGCTGCTGTTCCGTGAATCCCTTAATTATGAGAAACCTTTCTTGGCAAGCTGCTATATTTATTTAATAGAATATTAAGATATGATTTTTACATGTCTACTAAGTGTATTTAGGTGTCACAGTTTTCTTGCAGTCCAATAATATTTGATTTTATTAAAGTTTGGATAAGCTTGGGCTTTTTGTTCATTTCCTCTGCTCTGAGGGATAAAATAACCCAGTGTGAAAGCCTTCTAAGATTCAGCAATATTATTCAAGCATGGCATCTGCAACTAATAACTATGCAACTTTGAATAAAAAAAATGTCTAATTATCATGGAAAAGGGAAGATGGTTGACTCATCTTCTGCAGTTTGGATTACATGTGTGGGATTGTGTTTTGGATGGAGCACTCCAGAATAGCAACACTCCATCAAAAACACAGTCATGCACCTGTACTCCAAATGGCTGAATAAGGCAAAACACATGTCATCTGAACACTGTGAATCAAATTAAAAAAAAAAAAAGAAAAGAAAGGAAAGCTGGAAGAGAAATAAAGACAAATACCATAACATTGGTGTGTGTGAGGACTTGTTTCTCTAAAGCTCCTTGAGTGATTTATATTTTGCTAAATCTCTGTTCGCAAGCCATGTTTGATTTTATTCAATGCTGTTATAGACACTGCAACCGGATCTCATGGAAAGGACTGCCAGCAACTGTTTGATCCTGATAAATTACAATAACAGACACAATTTACAATGAGAAGCTATTGCTGCTTCTGGCTGTAATGTATGATGAGATTTAAAACATGGTGGGCCAAAATTCTCCTTACCTGGTGGCCCCCATCAGACCACTTACAGAAGAGTGTTAAAAGAGCCACTGAGCAGAAGAAATTTGCATTCACAGCAAGAGCCAGGCCTAATTTTATATCAAAGGTGAGCATGTGTGTGTGTGTACATGTATCTGCCCACTTTTGGAGTGAAAGAGATGTGAGGAAAAGCGGTGCAAGAAGCATGTATAATCCATGTATTTGGGAAACTATGTGTTAACTGAGCAGCCCATTCCCCTGGTTCTTTCTACATGTGCACACACGCCTCACTGCTCCCCCAGCGCTACCCCTTCCACCCCCCTTTATGCCTGCAATGCATATGTGTTGTGAATATTGAAGTATTTGCTCTGGAAAGTTAATTGATGACTGGCTGCTTATTTGATCTTCATAGTGTCGAGTTCAAAACATAATGAATGATAAAACCCACCCAATAGCTGGATGTGGAAAGAGGTGCAAATTTAGAAAAGTGATACGAATTAGAACCCCCTGCATATTTTCTTTGCAGTAGCATTCCTAGCCACCTGCCCCTGATTTCAGAAACGTATACAAAGCCACAGTCCACACCCAGGAGAGTAAAGCGTGATTTCATGAGATATTGCATTGCCTAGAAACTTCTGATAATCTCAACAGATGCTGTTTTGCCTATTTAGGGGACTTTAAGTCTAGTCAGTTCAACATACCCATTCTTACTGATGTGCCAAGAAGTAGCTGTCCTGGCGGCAAATGTTAATAATCCAAAAAAGATACATATTAAAGAATGAAGTGGTGAGAAAGAGATGTTGCAAGAAAAAGAAAAACAAGAAGAAGGTATTGACCATATATACATAAATCTGTGCTATTTCTGATAAGCTCCTATTGCTGGTGCGTATGAAGAAGCATGGGGAAGCATACAAGGGGAGAAGAGGCAATCTCACACACTTTTGTTAGTGAAATGTTGAATGAGGCTTCAGAAAGTCTCTAGTAGTGATGTTTAGGGGCTCTGACAGATTGTTTACTAGACTTCTGAAGGACTGTAATGCACCTCTTCTAACACTGGATTCCTGTCTTTGGGAAGTGTTCCCTGAACCAAGACTGAACCAAGGCTGTAACTTGTTTGGCCTCACCTTCTGTTAGTTGCTTCATCCAGCTATTGTTAGGTCCACATGGGGTGTGTCCAGAGAGGATAAGGAGAAGTTTTCCTCTATTCCCATTTTGATTCTCCCTCACTCCAACATGTATAAACACTTGCACGTGAACAGCAGAAGCTGTCCCTAGTCCTGTGTTCACAAATGTAATTTGTCTGTGTCCTCTGCCTTTAACAAATAAGCTTTGCCATTCCTTTGCTTTTCCCTCTCACTTCCCATTTAAAAACCTGTATATATTACACTAACCATTCCTCTTCTCCTTTGAGGAAATATATGCACACATGTATCTATCACCCCCCCTTTCTCTGCCTCTGCTCCCCAAGTTTTTATATAGTATCAGTATTTCCCATCTCACTTCTGGAGAGAGGCAGGCAGACTTGTGCATGTATTTAAAATGTGAGTGCATGCGTGTGGACACGTGTGCACACACATGCTCCTGTGTATAAGTGCACCCCATCTCGGGGAGTGAATGGCTGCCTGGATCATGGAGAATGAAGTGGGAGAGGTGAGCATGGACTTGTGCTTCAATAGCATGGACACAGTCTAGAAGAAACAAAGTATGCAATATAGGTCTTGAATGCGAAAGGGACAGCATTTGAGGAAAAAAGATAGATGTTTCTGTAATTCTGAACATGGATAGATGTTTAATGTCAGTATCTATAGTCTCTGTGTAAAGCTGCAAACCACCTAAGGAAAAGAAGCTAAGAATAATTTCTAAAGAGGTGCCTATTTGTATTAGCTATTCTGCAGGAAATATAGGTGCCAAAAATTAGGTTGAATAATTCCAGGCCAGGTTCCAAGATTACATATCTACCAGGAAGGCATATGATAGAAACTGAAATGAGACATGACAAGTTGATCACGGGAGAAAAAATGTTGAAATCAAAATAATCTAGAAAAGGGATTCACCTGAAATTAGAGTAATGGTTGCAAAAAGTGGCCTGACTATTCAAAATGAGGGCAGTCCATGGTTTTTTGTTGGTTTTTTTTGTTTGTTTGTTTTGTTGTTGTTGTTGTTGTTGTTGTTGTTGTTGTTGTTGTTTTTTTGTTCTGAGCAGGCTGTTCAAATTGCCAAAAATCAGCAGAATTTAAGGAATTTTTTTTTCTCAGTTTGTCCCATAGTGGAAGAAGAAGCATGATTGTAATTTCTCTGCAGTTCTGGGGAGTGTGAGTAACATATCCACAGCTTGGTGGATTCCCAGAATATATAGATCTGTTGTCCCATCTTTGGAAGTACTGCGGTACTGAGACTGATAACTTGTGTGACTATGACCTGCCCTTTCGGAAAGCAGCCATAAAGACATTGTTTTCCCTAGTAACTGGTTCTGGTCACTAATAATGATTATCCTTTTGTTAAGAACCCATCTAATTCATCACTTAAATGTGTTTGGCTTGAGCCTTTCACTTGTGAGACCATCCGCTGTTAGATTAAAGAGCTCTGGAGTGCACTCTATTTCTTCTCCGTGAAAGTACTGATACGTTGAAGCCAAACCACGTCTTGACCAGCTGTGACTTGAGGCAAGCAGACTTGCTGTGGGAAACTACTCGTTTCATTTGAAACCAGCATCTACGATAATATAACAGCAGGATGTGCAAGTCACTGGAGTTTGCCCTTCCACCTGCTCGTGTGGACTCTGAGCAGCAAACGCAAACAATGAGAAAGCTGACGACCAGCCACAGCAGAGCTGGCCACACGCAGTCCCCCCGTATGTCAGCTTTGCTTCAGCTGAGCCGGCATTGCCACAGGGGGTGTCGTAGGTTTTAAGAGAGGGATTTCCACGTGTCCCTTCTGCCTTCTCTAGGCAGCTAACTACCTCACATAGTTCGGATTTCATCGTGAGTTGTGTTTACTGAGTTGTCAGCGATAAGCCAGTCTCTGGAGGCAAATGTTAGCATGGGGAACAGAAATGCCAACAGTGAGCACATATGGCACTGTTTGTACTCTTTAAGTTTGAAAGAACTAGACAAGTTAACAAATACAGATGTTTAAAATCAGTAAGAGTGTTTAATGAAAACAAACAAAATACTGTAGTCTATAAAGCTAAACGTGTTTTTCTTTTGCTCCTTTTGACAAGCTGGGATTAGTGTTTTTCTGAACCTATACCCCCCTTGATATACGGGATATTTTTGAGGGACATTAGTGCCAGCAGATGCTGGGTGATGCTTGGGTGTATGCCTCTGATTTTTAGGTAGTTAATAAATCAGCTTTTACAACCATGTGTATCCTATGATTTAGCACATGCGTAACAATAATACTGGATTAGGAATAACAAACTCTTTCACTGCAAAGGATATTTTATTTCTTAGTAATATTGCATACAATAAGAGCTTTTCTGTAACATAAACAAAAGATTCATGCTATTTTTTCATTTAGCCAATTCCCTTCATCCCCATGGGTCAAATTTTACTCAGAATTGCATTAGTACAAATGCAGAGTACCTCCACTGAGCTCAGTAAAACTCTTTCCATTCACTTCAAAGGGTGCTGCTTCAAACCTCATGCAGCCTGCTTTCCACAGCAGCCACTTCCTGCCTAGTAAACTGCTTAAGTGACGTTCCCTCAATTAAAAGACTCATGTAATGTTTTACCTAATCAGAAGGTTAAATAGTGTCACGTTGCTTTCATACAAAAATCTTTTTCCTATGTGTCCTGTTCTGGTTTTTGCAAGGAAAACTTTCTTTTTAATCTTCAAGGTCACGCTGCAGATATTTGCTAAGCTACTAGTGCACATGACATCATCCTTGGCTTCAACCTTTGAAAGTGAAATGGTATTTAAAAATATGAAATTCTGGTAGCAATGTCACACCCAAAGTTGATGTTTAAAACAAAACTGAAAACTGACAACAAAATCACTGCCAGGAAATGGACTATTTTTTAAATTATACATCTATCATGTCGAATTTGGGTTAATCTCTGGAGCCAGCTCAAGGATGGATGAGGTAATATTTGCACATGTTGTGGATAAGATAGAATGAAAATGGATTTTCTCTCTCTCTTTTTTTTTTTTTTTTTGGCTAATGTGCTACGAAGACTTTGAAGGCTGATGGTTGGAATCAATATGAGCTCTGATTGAGGGGCTATGTGTGAAGCAGCAGATTAGAATGGTTTTAATATGTTGCATGATGATCTCTGAAAGTCCCAGGCTACATACAAAGTCTTGTGAGTAGGGGTGCATGCAGGAGGTAGGAAGATAGGTGATAAGTGGAGGGTTGACATAATTCTGGAAAAAGCTCTCAGAGCCAACACATTTAGTGGATAAGTTTAAGGACTTGGTCTTGCTGCTTTAGTTATGAGTGCCAGGGATTGAGGCTTAACAGGGAGTCAGGACTTGCTGACAGAGCCAGCTAAAAGATGGCTGAATGTGCATAAAAGAAAATGAAACGTTGAATCATAACCTGTTATAATAGCAACCACTTTTACTATTAGAGAAACTATCTGAAAATTTGTTTTTGTCTGTGTTAATAGTGCTTAAAACACATGTGAATTACAGCTGGGAAAGGAATTCCACTAATTCCTGTTTTCTGTGCTGTTTGTGAAAGCTTTTCTTAGCCTTTGTCCACACTGTTCTCTAAAGCATATTCCTGGCAAAGGCCAACATTTGCTCAGCGTTTGTACCAAACTGCCTGTGAAAGGCTGACACGTGCAGAAACTCTCACAGGCATGGCTTACAAAGTGTGGGGCTCGGGTGGCTTGTTCTATCTTATTCTCCTTTTCAGTGGCCTGAGTGGTCTTCTGTACAATATTGGCAGTTCTGGAGACCTGGTTAAGTTAAATAAGTTCTTTCCAAGATCCTACCCAGGGGTCCATGCTGTAGCCCTGTCTGTAATGAACAGCTATGAATTGCTAGTCTTTTGATCTGTCTCTTCACTCCACTGGAGCTGCTTTGCACCTTCTAGAAGTGTGCAGGAGCTGAGGCAGGATTTCTACAGGCTAACAGTCCACCTTCGACAGCCAGGGATGTGAGTTTTCTTGGACCTTTTTGCCTCTTTCCCTCGTAGACTCCATTGGAAGAAGACTGAAGGACATACAAGAAGCAGGGAGAAAAAATGTGCATTTCTTCAGGAATATGCGGGTCAAGTAAATAAATGAGATGTTGTTCTTTGAATCATCTCCATCCCTTTTAAGAGATATGCAGGCAAGAGGCAGATTTCAGTCAGGTTTACAAGTGTAAGAGGTGAACTTTCTCTCAGGTATTTTTACTGTGGGTAACTGTTTGGTACAATCTTCTGGAAACCCCACAGTCATGAGTGCTGCAGTCTTTATTCACAAGTGACTATTACATATCCAAACATAGTAGTTGCATGGGTAGTGTTTTGTGCTCAGATATGAAAGACATATGTGATGCTGCAATATATTGCTCAAAACACATCAGAATAATGGAAATATTGACTTTCTTGTACATCCCACCCTATTACATTTATTTCCACCTGACAATTGTAAAGGTATTAGAAGAGTCTTCTTTTAGAGTTTTAAGGTTATCATCATTGTCACAAGATATTTCCAAGAATCCACAAACAAACCATCAAGGAAGAGCAAGATTTAGGCCAGACAACAGGACTGATGACACTCCTTTAATGTCAGGAATATTAATTCAAAAATTTACATATCTGCTTTCCAGCTGAACAATATTTCTGAAAACTGATTAGCTGTTTTTAGGGCAAGGACACTGTTCTGCCTGAAAATGCCAGAGAATGCTCAGGTGAGAAGCAGCAAGAGGTGAAAGAACTTAGTGCCAGCCTTGGCTGTGGATGTGACTCAGCCAAGGAGCTCAGCATCTCACAAAGAAGAGCATACTGAAACTTCTTATAGGACCACACAGAACAGGACACAGCACAGAGCATTTTCACAGCCAGCTGCTACTCTGCAAATGGATAAAGAAGTAAAATCATGAATTAAAAAAAACAGTGACTGTGAAAGTTTGGGATTCTTCAGTAGAATATAAAATGTCTACACAATATTCACTGCTTTCAAAAGAGAGTCAGTGGAAAAAATCTGAAGTAACCATGACTAAGATTGGGAAGGAATGGAAGTCAAAAAGTTCAAAAAACTTGCAGTTCTGTATTTTTTATTTCCCTAAGAGTCTTGGCGTTTTTCTGTGTTCACTTTGATTCGTGGAAAGCTGTTTACATGATATTTATGCTGTATACTTCTCTGTGAAGAAAGTTATGCAACATATATGTTAGTTTATGCAGGTATTTATAACTGTAAATTTTACTTTTGTAGTTTGCCAAATGGAAAATACACCCAATGGCATCTTCTTGAACCTGTAAATAAACTGTTTTCCAGAGCAGCCATCAAGCATATCGTGAAAGGAAATGGCAGAGCAATTCCACTGACAATAGCATGAGAATTATTATGAACCAGATGTGAAACAATACAAACATTAGTGAAAAGAATAGTTTCTGTCCACCCAAGCATGACAAAGCTTCAGGAAACACAGTGATACGGATTGGATGTGCAATGAAAATAAGAGTGTGATTCTCTGACTGAAACTGCAGGCTGAAATTCTTCTGGATGAGCTCATGAATGACATGATATTGGTATGAACACTATAAAAAGCCACTCATCCCTTTGACCAGGGCTGAGCTTTTCTTGCTGCCCATGAGCAAGGAGCCATGGCATCTCATCAGGCATCAAAGCCAGAGCTCCTTTCTGCCCCCCAGCCACAAATCTGTTACAGGTCCCTGCAGAGCTTGATCCTGAGATGGCTTAGCAAGTTTACACCACACATGTAGAGGATTTGATTCAGTGTTTCAACCTTTGGTGTCTGGCTCTGTTTGCGATGCTGCAGGATGTCCCCAAGGCAGCTGGCTGGGAGTCAGGGACATAACGGAGTGCAGTGAGTGGTGCACCATATCTGCCAGCCCACTGGGGATGACTCAGACACAGCAGGGCATTTTGAAGGGCACCAAGACTTACTGGGCAGCCGAATCGTGCCCTGGGTGTTTCACACTGCAGTAAGATCCAGCTAGCTTGGATGTGAATGTGAATAGCAATGCTGCACTCTGGGCTATGGCAGAAGGTTGAATATAGTGCAACACTGGCATTTCAGAAACAGAAGATAATGTTTCACTCTGGAATTTACCAGGATGCTGGTGCTAACATGTAAATTAGGTGGAATAATCACATTTTGTCTATTTAACTAAGGTTAGAGCTCTTTCTTATCAGCAAATGAAGTGTTTACCAACTGACCAGGTTTCTGTTGAGACTGGGCAAAGGCAAAGCGATACGATTAAAACCTCACACTTTTTTTTTCACCACTGGTGCTCCATGTGAGAACTTCAGCAGCCCATCTGGCCACAGTTGGTGGTTTTCTAACTTGCCAGCTTTACTTCAGCATATTGTGATAATACTATTTTAAAATAGTCACATCACTGAGTGTCTTTCAAGATGTGAAATATTTATAAAAATATGTATTCCTGTTTCAGTTTATCCCTGCCATCCTTTACCTACCAAACTTGTGTCATGTGTGCTTTTATTCCATTATTAAAAGGGAGATGTGAAGTTATGTGGCCATCCTATCACAAGCTTCTGCCAGCTGTAAACCTCATCACAGTTCCTGTAAAGTACATTTCCATGGATCAAGTTACTGCCAGGGAAGACTTTAACAATCTTCTACCCTACTTTCAACCCTCAACAATTAGTATTAGCAAATGGTCCAGGCCACTGCCTGGAATCACATCTGATTTCCATTCAAGAAAGACAAACTTTTATTCAAACCAGACCCATAAGCTAAACACATGAGTTTCCCTGCTTAAAATAATGAATCTGAAGTAGTTTCTATCATTCATTTTAAAAATCACTCTCACATTTGAAATCAAGTTGGCTATTTTCCCTTGTCTGTATTAGCCATCTGGTAAGGGTGACTTTTCTAACACTGGTGTCTAGAGCTAGGATTTATTCTTTACAAAAAAAAAAAAAAAAGACAACCGGCCTTCCCACTTCAGTTTTTTAGTTTTTGGAGCTTGCCCTTGTTATACAGACAAAACTCATCCTATCTTTGAAAAGAGGAAAAAACCCTACACATGGCATAACTTCCTCTATAAGATTCTTAATATATTTTATAGTCAAAATGTAGTTTTGTATGTGATGATTTAAGAAGACACACACATGCTTTCAGGTCATTAAAGAGCATTGTAAAAATAATAGAGAGACAAAGGGCTTATTCTCAAGAAAATATGCACACCCTCTTCTTCATGGAATATTGAAAATCTGTTTCATTTTTCAGTATAAGGCAAATTCAAGATGCTATTTCCTCACCACATACCTCAGTGATGCATGACCCCTGAAATAAAAAAAGGGAAGGGATTTATATGCAGAAGAAAAACCTTGACACTTCTTAGCATTTTGCTATTCTTCTTAAATAAAAGACCTTCAGAACAAATTCTCTTACTGCTGTTGCAAAGGAGTTGTTATGTCAGACAGTGTGCCCCTCATTCTCTGCGGATGCTGATCTGAATGAGTCAGGGAGTTTAATAGACACTGCTTTGTAACAAGCAGTAGTGAAACAATGTGTATTTAAAATGACCCTTTTTCCATACCTGACCACTGGCTGTTCACAATAGGTGTGGAAGAGAGATGGTATGTGTGGTTTTGATGCACTAATAAGAACTGAAATTAAAATCCAAAAGTCAGATCAGCCAGAACATTTTTCCAATTAAGTATAGCCCAAGGTCTCTTAACAGGTACTTTTTGGCAGAAGAAGGCTGTCTATATGTTTTCCACGTCTTTTAAAAATATAAAATATCTTGATACATAGAAGCAGGGATCAATAAATTGCCTCTCCATGCAGTATAACATGCACAGTATTTCTGATAGCGGTTGGTCTTGGCTTGCTGTCTGTCCTTGCAACAGTTCAAGGCTGTCCTCCATGAAAGTGTTGGTTGTCCCTGGGTGAGTGAATGGGAAAGAATTCAGCCTTTACCACAAATCTGCCTGTATCCCTGCCCTGTTAATAGCAGACCAATTAGATAAATTCTATCATAGAATCATAAAATGTTTTGGGTTGGAAGGGACTTTAAAGAGCATCCTACTCCAACTTCCCTTGTCATGGGCAGGGACACCTTTCACTAGACCAGGCTGCTCAAAACCTGGCCTTGAACACTTCCAGGGATGGGGCATCCACAGCTTCTCTGGGCAACCTGTTTCAGTGCCTCACCACCCTCACAGTAAAGAATATCTTCCCAATACCTAATCTAAATCTACGCTCTTTCACTTCGAAGCCATTCCCCCTATGTTGTATGATAATCTGAGAAAGCAGAGTGTAATGAAATTTGGTAACAGCAGTCCTTGCAGGAATTCCTGGTGGTGTAGCAGCCTGTGGAGACATGTAGCCCTTAACTGAGGTGAAGGTCTGTGCTGTGCATATGAAGGAGTCTATGACAGTTCTCTGTGTATCAGCACAGCAGCTTCCATGTGTCACACCACTTGCCCAGACTGCACAGTGACACCTCCAACTGTGCATCAACCATCAGCATCCCAGCATGAGGACAGCAGGAAAGGGTCTGGGGCTCACAAGCAGCAGTGTGAAGGGAGAGGCAGCCCAGCCAGGGTCTTTGGTGCGTGGCGAGAAGACACTGAAGCCTTGGCCTCCATCCTACCATGAAGGGTGTCCAGCAATTGTTCATGGTTTCTGCTGGAGCAAAAATGGGCTCCTGTGCCACAGATTGGAGATAAGCAGTCACAGGTTTCAGGCAGGAGGATGTCAGTTTGTTTTCTAGCTAGTACATAGCTTAGTGCAGGTTTCTAAACCTGCCCGTCTAATCTGATTAATAAAGCACTGCTGGAAATGATGTTTTCAACATTTTGATCAATCAGAGAGGCCAGGTTTGTAAGGGGAGGCAATATCTTTTATTACAGTGGTCTGAAAAAGCAGACAAACTTCCAACAGACATACCCTTCCTCAGATCAGTAAAGGCATGCCTAGAGAGCCATGAATGTTTTGGGTTTGTAATCATTTTTAGTAAAAAAGTGTCCTAAGATGTAAGCAAAGTTGAAAGCAAATTGAAATTGCACAGCGCCCCAGAAAGCTTTTCTGTAACACTTGTACCACTTATTGCATTTTGGGAATCTGAAATTAATCATCACTTTAAAATCTCTTATGGATTCCTGATAATGTGAATAACCATTAACTCACCAATTAGCAAATACTTGGAAAGTGTTTGGAACATTAAAAAAAATATTTTTAGAAGTGAAACAGTAAATAGACTTACTGTTCATAGAGATAGATGTGCTAAGAGTAGGAAGTACTTGCCACCAGCATTCTTGAGCTCCACAATGGTTCTTTATTAGCAGCCATTGCTAGATATGCCACCTTGTTTATTTATGAGGATCTAGTCCACATGTCCCTGACGGAAGATTTTGTTCGACTGTTCACACCGTTATTACTGGCATTTCCAGCTCTGGAGCTGTCACAGATAGGAAGGGATTTGAAGATCCACCAAGTGCAGATTCCTAGAACTCTTCTTCTCAGGCTGTGACTGCTGGTCCAGAGCTTCAGTCCCGCCTACAGAGAGTTGGTCCCCATCCTCTCCTATACTTCACTCAGACCTGGGATGAATTAGGAATATACCATTACACACAATAGCCTATTTTCAGTTGTATGTCTAGACCACTTGTTTGTGCCTTTGGCTCAAGTGGAGCCTTTTCAGTGTGATTGCTAGTGCATGCACACAATGAAAATGCTGTGTTTTCTGCTTCACGAGTTGGGGTTGCATTACAAGGGGTTCCTGAGGATTACATGTTAGTGTATTCCCACTGGAGTCCTTTTCATTTGATCTTTGCTGGGACATTAAGCTTTTCTATTTGCTGCAGAGTAAGGTGTTTAGCAGTCTCCATGACCCTGGCAGAGCTGAGACACAGCATCCTGCAGCCGAGGGCAGCTCCCCGAGCAGCCATGGTGACCATCATCCCACCACAGGGCTGTCGCCCCTCACGGGAGTCAGCAGAGGGTGCTCCTGCAACAAGGCAGCATGATCCCGCTGCCATACGCCCCTACGTTAAACAATATGCCCAATAGGAAGTATTGGTTTATAAATTATTAACCACAGCCCTCCGACACACTAGCAGACTCACATCTGTGGACGTTTTATGTAAAAGACAAGTAATGGGAGAAGGTGAGATCTTCAAAGTGTCTTGTAATCCAAGAAGGTCTGTACTGTATAAGCACAGGAGGCAGAAGGGATTACAATAAGTTGTGTTTGGGCTACAGCAAGAGCCCCTGCCCTTCAGTCAGTGTTTGATTCCTGGGGCCAGCACAGAGCTTTTGTCAGCGGCAGGTTTCCTGATGGCGATGCTTAAGAGAAGCCCTGGAGGGAATATTTAAGCTGCTCTCTTTTGGGTGGCCAGGCCATGGCCAGCTGCTGAGTATTTGCTGGTTGCCACAGGATGTGTGGGAATGCACAGGGATGTACAGGGACGTAGGAGAATGCTTGATGGGTGGGAGGAGTGCTGTGGCAGAGGGGTAGCATAGCTAAGAGTGGAGAGCAAGAAAGGGTTGCTGCCATGGGGAAGGGGAGAATAAAAGCAGAAGGAGAAAGTGAAACAGTAAAGGGAAGAAATGCTCCAGTGTCCACAAATACCTGCCAGCTTTGTTGTATTTTTTGTTTCATACCATGGTTACTTTTCTGGCCATTTTAAAAACTATGTGTGTGCCTTGTGTGCATGTGAAAACAGGAGGTTGTAGGGATGCTTTGCAATGGGGATCCCAGAGCCTGCTGTATAGAGACTCAGTTTTATGACTTGGAAGTACCCTCAACTTGATGACCTGGAAGATTTGCTGTAGACAGCTAGATTCTGGGTACTTATCTCATTACTCATCTCATTAAAGCCAGTTAATGTACCACTGAGGTCACGAATGCTTCCTTCTGGCTGGCATTCTTCTACTCAGTTATTGGCCGGTGTCCAAGACGTTGGGAGTTTTAGAAAACAAGATTTTTTGTTTCTTAAATAATTTTTGCTATTAAAATTCTCACTTAGCATGTCTTCTTGTCATATTGAGAAAACCTAGTACAATTATCAAGTATTTGGGTATAGGCAATAAAACAAAAAATAAAATAAAATAATTGAAAGCATTTTTTGTGCTATCTTACCTTTTTGGTTCCTGAGGGATACTCTCATAAAAATGAGACTGGAAACAGACATAAATTAGTCTGTAACTACAGTTGACTAAATAATAGCAGAGGGTTTTGTCACATAAGTTATTCAATTAATTTTTTTGTGTCTTCAGTGGGAAGAAATTACTTGACCAATATTGTATTGTTTTTTTTCTGCCAATAAAACGTAGATAAATATGGGCTCATTTGCCTGTAGTGACTGTCTGGCTTTGTCTTCATATTCTTTTCTTTTAATCACTTCCTTAAAATACACTTTTTCTAAATGGCATATGTTCTTTTCAAAGACGAATTTGCAAATCAGAGGAAAAAAATCACCCAAACTGCCCTGCAGACCTTTGCAATGAGCAAGGCTTATTCCAATGCATTTTCATTTCCCCTTCATCTCCCCATCTTTCCTATCAGGGGTGTATCTGCACTTTTTGTCTGTTTCTCCGTACAGGTAGACCCAGCTGCTCCTACTGGAGCCCCCTGATCGCAGAGGCATGCAGGGCGTGTGTGAGAAGATGAATCTGCCCCTGCAGACAGGGCCTGTAGTTGGAAAGCTGTTCCAGTAGTGACCTTCCCTTCTGCTCCACAGTAGAGCCTCCAGCCAGCTATCAGTGCTCACGGAACAGCAATAGCCACGTGCACCAAAATTGAGGTAGGTCAGCAATGATGTGTAGCAGCATACATTGAAAAGTAACTGCAAGTCAAAGAACATATAATAGTTGGGATAGAACAGGATTGTCTGGTGGATATGAGGAAGCTCAAGTCCACTGTATCCATTGCTGTTGACAGTCTTTATAAGTGCAGATTTTTAGAAAGAAAACCAAGGTGCAATATCAGCTATACATTAAACCAGAAACATTTCAGCTCCTGTTTATCTCAAATCCCTTGGATTATCTTCACCAGTGACACTATTAACTTGTCCTGCCTTTGAACAACTGCGAATCAGAAACCTAATTCCTCTGGATACTGCATTATTGAGATGAAACAGACTGTGTGAAGTGACTTTTTGTTTCCTGGAGTCACATGATTAACCAGGAGGATGTGGATTGTGAGATATTAGGAGACAAAGGCATTTTAAGCCATTACAAATTAACCAAATTAACTACCTTTAATTCAAGTAGTTTCAGTTTTATCCCACTTTCATAGTGAATCCAAGCATATACTTGCAAGGACTGTAATTGCAACATTACAAAATGAAAATACAGATTTTGTGTGCAGAAAACTTTTCTGTAGCAGAACAGCAATGCTGGGTAAAACCACAGATGGCATGGTTATAAACGTGTTTTCCTTCATGTTGTTACAGAGTTGACCTGACTCTCGAGTATCCCCCCACCACACCAGTGGAATTCAGTGGCAAAATTCCCACGAACTGGGAATGGACCAGTACTGGGAAGGATAGAACTCTTGAAGCCAAATCAATTGCTGCAGTATCCCCACTGAATGTGAGGACTCTTCACGTGCATCAAGATTTGTTTAATGCACTACATTAATGCACTACTATATGTGTTCAACAAATTGCAGGATCAACCTGCCTGCCAAATAACTAATGTAGGGTTGCAGCTGCTTGACTTAGCCAAATTCAGAGCGTACTGAGGTAGGTTGCTATGAAATAGCAATTCTGCCCTGGGGAGTCTTCAGGCTCTGACTCACATGTGGCAATGGAATAATATTGAGTGGCTGAAGGGGATCCTGCCCCCCAGCCATGTGCTCTGGCTGGCTGAGGGGGCTGGCTTCTTATGGGAAGGTGCTACCAGCAGCCCATGGGCACCACCTGCCCTGCTAATGGCATTGAGGGGAGCTGGAGTGGCAGGGTTGGGATGAAGTTACTCCAAACCTAAAACATTCAGATATTTTTGGTGGATAACACAGTTAAAATCCTAAACCATTAGAAATGCCTATAGGTCTGTGGACTTTAAAAACTTTTCAAAAAAAAAAAAAGGAAAGATATTTTGGAATATTTTTATAAAATGTCACTGTGAACAATTAGCAATTTTTTTAATGTTTCCCTGTATATAAGCAATTTGTTTAAAGTGAAATGTGTTCATAAACTATATGTTCGTAAACCTTCTGTTGTCAGATCCAAATCTATTAAACCCCCCCCAAAAAACAAATAAATTCAATAAAAATTCCCTTTATTCATTATTCTAAAGTAAAATGCCAAAGAACATTTTGATGTTCCTCCTGTGACAAGTCCCTTGATCCAGCTGGAAGCTTAACTACTTATCGTATAGCATTAGGTACATTTGTAAACATAATGACACTATGGTTAAATTTCATAGAAACACAAACTTAGCTCTTTGTCTATTGCTTTATCAGTGATGACCTGAAATCTTAACTCAAATCTTAGATAGGTTTTGCTTGATACTTGCAGTGAATATTGTGTGTCTAGTCTGCAACATGAAACTGAAATTACTTTACAGTAAATAAATAAGCACTCAAATTACAGCATGTTCTTAGTAGACTTGTAAATAGAAAAAAACAAAGAACCTAAAATCAGTAACTAGGCTGTTAGCTATGGCTATACAAAGGGTTTTTCATTTTCTTGTTTCTCTGAAGGGCTGGGAGATGCAGGATAAATTGAAGAACCTGCATCAGAGGTTCATGAAAAATGCCCTGAGTTTTATGGATTTTGGGTTGAATTCATATCTATGGATTAATGGCAAAATATTGTGATGTCACAACCATTTTTTTGTAGAATTTTGTTTTTTACTTATCTAGTATAGAAGACAGTAACTGAAATGTTTTTTGAGTTTAATTCCATTTGGCTGTTGGCAAATTTTGTCTCCTGACAGTTGCAATTCTGAGTGTTTGCATGCTCTGCATGAAATTGGCCACTTTACAAAAGAATTACACAAATCCTAGAATTCCTGGCTTGCAAATGGACTGGAATGAATTATGAAGTTTTCCATAATAGCATGTCATCCTGGTTGTTGTGTATAAAATTAAAACCCTGAGTAAAGCAAAAGGACTTCAGCCAACCCTTTTCTGCTACTAGGTTCTTTCTAAGAGATCATGTTGAATTAACTGTTTCTTGAACTTCCAGGAAATGTAGTGGCTGGATTATTACAAAACCCTTGGCTCTATGAAACTGTGATCCTTTTGTTTTAGGAAAACAATAAGAAGGCTTCTTTTTTTTTTCATTTTTATTTCGTTTTTAATGGACAGATTCTCCTGGGCTGAGCAGCGTAATGCCTGTGCAGTTACATCATGGTCAGCAGAGCCTAAGAAAGTGAAATGAGTTGGGTCTATTCCAAGTGTATTTATTCCTGGCATACTTATGTGGAGTCCCCACACACAGGAGAACTGAAGGGTCATCATAGAGTCTATGTGACACAAATGAAAATTTTGTTTCTTGAGTCAAATCACAGAGAAAAATCCCCTATTTGGGGATAGATAAGAACTAAACAGGATGTTTAATAACTGGAGCAACATTAGATGCACCATTTAGATGAAATCTGTATTCTGGGGAATAGTTCTTACCACAAAAAGGGGTTCTGTCTTTATTCCTTAGAGGCTGAGGAGAAGAACTGGGGATTATGTATTAGTTAAATGTGCCACACATTGAACACTCTGGTAAAGAGAAAAATTCTTTCTAAGGCCATGTCTGCCCCTTTCTTAGTTGGATAGCTTTCAAGAAAAAAAAAGAATGAAAAAGGAGGGGACTTTTTACATGTTTCACATTATCTTTGTTAAACTGGAGTGTGATGTGTGGAAAAATGTTAAATCTTCAAGGCATCTTTTAATATTTTAGTTACCTGAAATATTAAGTGATTTATTAGGTTCTATGATATTGGATCCAGGTCAGTACAGGAAATACTCATCTGCAGTGAGTTTCTACAAAAAATAGGTCAGACTATCCATATATCTTCTTATATTATTTGGAAATTGCTTCCCAGATAGAACTGTAAGTAGAAATGTGAGTTTTTTGCATCTCACCATATCCCCAGTAGTCGCACTGTGACTTCCAGCACATGCTATTCCAATGCCCCTCTGCCCTGGTCCATAAAAAAGCTCACTTCATATTCCCCAGAATATAATGAAATATGTAGACAGTGATATTTTCCAGTTTAGGAGAGAGCATGTTGTGACATTCTAGGAAAAAACTCCTGGGTTAGCATCTCAAAGGCAAAACAGCTTCTAAAGCTAGGGATAAACAATATATTATTTTCATGGAAAAATATAAATATTTTTGAAAACACCTTGTATTTATTGTACTACCAGAATGATTTGTAGCAAATCAAATTCTACTACAACTTCATGAATTTGGATGAATTATTATACAAAACCAAACTGTACTATTTGCTCCAGAACCTTCTTTCATTTCATACTATACATGCACAGACAAAAAAATCAAGAGGATGAGTGAAAAATCTGCAATGTCAGAGGTAAAATGGTGTGAAAGTGTAGTCAAGAGTGGCTGTTTCAGGTACTGGTTTTTGCAATTCTTGTTTATCTTATCCCTTCTTACAGCATCTGGCAAAAATATCTCCAGATGCTCCTCTCATTGCACTCAACTGAAGCTGCAGCTTTCCGCTGCTGTGTTGCAGCCAAAATGGAAAAGCAGCAGCTGGATCCCGAGTGCTAGAGTTGAAAGTCCCACTGAAAGTCAAGTGCTTTAGCTCAAGCTAGTTGCAGCAGGATGTTGTGTAAGTTGCTGTCAACCAGGATGCTTCCTGCCCATCTTGATCATGCTGTACAATAACACATCGAAAAACCCTCCATGCCTTTAGGAGTGAAAGTCTAGAGGCCGAGGGTCAGTCAGCCTCATTTATCTCCACAACCCATTTTTAAGTGGTTATGTATTTCCTTGGATGCCTGAAGGCATAGAGCCAGTCACAGAAAAACCTAAATGCAGGGATCTATGTGAAATTAGGCTTCCCGAATCTGGTCCAAGGAGCTGTAGGGAGCTCTTCCATCTCAAGGATGGGCAGGAAAACAGTTTTTCCCCTGAGTTATGAATCAGGTTCAAGGTGTTGATGCTTGTTTTCAAAAAAAGACAGGACCTGAGCACAGGTTTTCCAGAAGACTGGCTAAGAGGCCAGGAAGCAAAGACTATGGATAACTGCTGCTCTTCTCCCTGAAGACTCTTGGAGAGACAGGGATCTTTCATGTCCATGGAATAACTCATTACAGGAAAGGAGGATCATCTGCACCTGACCAAAGAGCAGGGTATCTGTCTATGACCATTTGCTCCAACAAACCCAACCTCTCTGTTGTACCCCAAAAGCAAAGCAAAGGAAGAGCCCAAGCAAAATAAATGACTGCCACATCTGCAACTCTTGTCCAGACAATGGGCCGTATATTACAGATACCATCCTAAGGAAAGAGGCTTCCATAGTTGCATACTCTTGTGATGACCAAAGTTATGTGGAATATAACAGGTAAAGCGATTTTTCTGATGTCCAAGTCCAGTGTTTCTGCATATTTGGGGAATTGCTTTGCTTACACCCTCACTGTGGCCCAGCAAATGTTGGGTTCCTGTTATATTTGCAGACTGGGGCAACCTGGCATGTTGTTTACACAATACTATCTGAAACACACTTGTTTATACGGTTTTAGTCACCATATCATAGGAAGAGGATATAATTTGTCCATTTCCAAAAGCACAGTGTGCCATAATTTGAAGAGCAGTAGGTATTTAGGAGACCTGGTGATAAGGAAAGGTTATATAAGCAACTTTTTTTTTCCCTTTTTTTTTTTTTCTCAAAGGCAAAGGAAATCTTTGAAGTGGCTTTGTCTAGTAACTCTAAATTATAAAACAAAATTTAAACTGGTGACCAGATCTACTACATTAAGCCCAAATGTACCTCCTGAAAAAGAATTAGGCATTGTAATTGCCCAGATTTTAGGCACTATCTAATAAAGATATTAATATTGGTGCTTGTTCAGTGGAATGCATGGGTCAACCGCCTGAGAACCAAGATCACAAAATCCAGTAGGCTGAATTGGAATCATATAAACTAAGAAATAGTGAAGAGAGAGGTATGTCTTAAAGGCCCATCCTGGTGTGGAATTTAGATTATTAACTCTGGACTCGTTAAGACTTGTAGCCTTTAATGTCACCCTTTTAATGCAACATCTCTGGTTCGGTTATGTGCAGCTTTGGGGATTAGCCAAAGTAGATTTTAATAACTTTGGAAGCATTTGTGTTTATTTGCCTCATGGTTTATGTCTTCTAGGTGAGAAGGTGATTCTGTGTTGTGGTAGATTGATGAGGTTTGGTGGGTGCAGGGATGACTGCATGGGAAATGTGCTCTATTTATCCCACAATTTACTAGATTAACTCAGCATGTGAAACCACCTTGTCAAACTGCTCAGTGCTTTGTCTTTTCACCTTTCCTATTTAAGGGTGTGGTCTTTCAGTGGAAAAAGGCCCACAGCATCTGTTAGCTTGGTGCTCCGTTAGGTGCTTTTGGTCTCTAAAAGCTCAAATGAGAGGACTGGTATCTGTCCTCAAAGACCTTGCCTACATCATTTCACCTGAACTTTTATTATTATACCTCAACTGATAGAGTAGTGGTTACCTCATTTGGACAGGACAGAGTGGTGCTGTATTGTGGCTAAGGAAAAACACAAGTAGTTTGCTCACCTCTATATAGGGCACTGGAAAGTTTACTCATTTGGAAAATTCGGTTAGCCACTGGATGAGTTGTCATTACTCAGTGGTGCTCCGCACGGAATATCTGGAACCTCTCCAGTGGTGGGACACATCTTCTGCATAGTGTCCAAGTCTCACACCTGCAAAGCAACATCAGCTTTGCTCACCTATCATCTGTGGAGAACTGGATTCCAGGCTGGCTCCATGCTCGCTGGGTGAACCTGCCAGAGGCCTTTCGGACGTGAGACATTACCCCTCTTTCAATGCTGGCATGGCCATTTGCAACAGATCCAAGCTAAGTGAGAACCTATGGCTGTTAATAAGGAACCTGTCCCTATGGACCAGTTCCTCAGCATCAAACAGCTTTCTTTTCTAACGCATATATCTCCTTTAGAAAAACGTTGCCTCTGAATCAGTCACTGAGAACATAAAGATGTTATTTCTACCTCTGAATGTACACGTAGTGAATTCTCATAGAATAAAAGCCTCTGTTTTCTCTCTTTCACATTGCCAGTCTTCCTGCCGTTTTATTCCTTGTGGAACAGAGCAGCTGTCAGAACGTGCATGTGTTTCACTGCAGTTACATCCACAGTGACAACTAAAAATAATACAGGAGGGAGATAATTAACATATTGCTACTTTTCTCTTTGTACTGTGCTGCTTACACATGTATTTACTAACATGCTGCTCTATCATGGCTCCCATTAGAGTTATAAAATTTTCCTACATATGGGCTTTAAGCTTTTCTAAGCACAAATTTGACTTTTATTAGAGAAACTTGATATAAGACAGTAATTTCAAAACTGACTTATTGCACACTTATTGGCTCAATTTGTGAAGTTTTATAGGATGCCATTATTTAATTCCCAGAGCCTGCTTACAGCTGCTGCTGCTCTTCTTGGAATACCTTTTTGCTTTGGCAAAATTGCATCTATGACCCCCTCCAGTTGGTAAACACACAAACAGACCATTGAGTGCTGAAACAAAGTATTCTGTATGCTTCTGTAAGTGATCCTAATGCCTGCCTGAAGGGTTGAGTCAACACTTTCAAAAAACAGAGTTTTCTGTGCATGACCACAGGCAGTGGGTTATCTCTGGAGCCAAGACTGTCTGCGGTGAGTTTGGGATGGCGAGTGCGGCTGGAAGCATGATGCAGTGCAGGCATACTTAAGCCAGTTTTAAGCAAGGTGGCTGAGGTATTGAAAGGAGGCCAGAGGATGGGGCTGTGAAACCCAACAGAGAGGCTGGCTAAGACCATGGGCAGGCAGCCACCTTGCTCTCTGCACCACCACAGCTGCTTGTATGCATCATGCCACCTCCGAGCTTCTTGGCAATACTACCTGATGCTGCTGCCACACAGAGGAAGTGGAGGAGGACCAGGGGTGTGCTGCAGAAAGACTCTGGCCAGCTGTCTCAGCAAGAGGCATTCCTCCACATGTCTCCACCTCAGGGATGATAGCAGCACAGCAGGTCAGATGTCAGAGCGGTGGGTGTTTTCTGCACCCCTAGCAAGTTCTCTGTAGGCATTACAGTGCCTGTGCTGGTCTCTAGCCACAGATCAGTAGGCTGGTGAGATTAAAGCTAGTTCAAGTGTGTTGTTTCTGCTGAGCCTCCCAGGCAGGCAGGGATGAGGAACTGATGATATTTAGTAAGGCAAGGGGATGCAGTGTAGGGCACTGTGCTACGTCGTAAACCAGGACTAAGCAGATCCTCACTAGCATTTTCAGCCTACATCCAAGTTTTCCCTCAGTATAGAGTTTAAAACTTTGCCTGCTAATGTTTGTGGTGTGGACCATTTCTAAGGTCAATTAAACCTCCCTAATTGTTTGGTGAAGAGACCCAAACTCGGCTGTGAAGAGGCTTAAATTTCTTTTAATTGCTATCATCTTACAACTTTCACAATAGATTGTATAATTATTGGCTGTTATAATAGATTTTTTTCTGGAATTGTTTCCCTTGAGGAACCAAGCAAGCATGATGTTGTTTTAGGCTGGGGGAGCTAATAATGAAAGAGGTAACGCTAGTGCTCCTTAGAATCATTCTGCTAGTTGGTTGATATAATTTTAATCTTATTCACCTAAACCTGCAATGATGACTGGTAGCTCATTCTTGCTGTCTCAGCGATCTGACATCTGGTGCAAGATACCATAAAGAAAGCAAAACCATTACACTGCAAAAGCCTAATGTGAAATGTTCTTGTGTGGGCTATGTATGTGTTTGTTTTAAAATGTGGCCATTTAGAGAGGTGTAAGAAGGTGGAAAACAGTCAGATTCATTTAAGCAGACATGTGGAAGGATGCCTTTATTCGAAGGCTGGTCCAAGGCACTCCTTCACTCTCTAACCACTGAGAGCCTCAGGCTTCTCCAAAGGGAGGTGGAGAGCAGAAGCTTGGTGCCTGAAGTCAGGAGCTGTGAGTGTAGCTGCACCTTCTGGAGCTGTCTCTCTAGGACCATCTGCAGCACAGGTTTATTTTTTTTTTACTTGATGAAACTTCAGTCTGAAATATGCTTTTGAAACTGACCCTCTAAGATGCAATTTCAGAACAAAGGTGCTGATGTAACTTTAATTATGCTTATTTTAATGCTAGTGATTCAACTTTATTGAAACATTTAAAGTAATTTCATTAAATATACCCATTTATAGAGGACATAGTCAGGTAACCTGAATCTGTTGCTAAGCGAAGCAGACCTTATTTTCTGAAGCTCAGGGTAATTTCCTCTGAGAACTTGCCACCCTTGCACCAGCTAATAAATAAAGTATGCTGAAGATTAAAAACACTGTTTGAGATACCAGGTGATAATTTGGCAATCCTGCAATGGGAACAAAAGTTTTCACTGCTTATTCATTTGTTTGCTTTTTACTGTTTCAATTGTCTGGATTCAATGCCTGGCAAGATGTCCTATGAGTTGTTAAGGTCTCTAGAGAGTATAAACACAGTCTTGACATTGCAGAAAGCTGAAGATCACTCAAGCATCGTATCTTGTTTCCAACAGTGGTTGGCAGCAGGCATGAAGGGACAGAATACAAGGTATGTAGAGTTTCACCAATCTTCCAGTCTTTAGTAATCAGTGCCTTAGTGATGCCCTACACTGATATCCTCTGTAATTAATAACCTGAGACAGACCTACTTCCCATAAATCTGTTTGATTCTTTTTGGCTTCCATCACTTAACCACATGCACTGTTAAAAACTACTTCTCTACAGGCATCTTAAGCATCTGAAAATTTCACAGGTAGAACAGGGCAAAGAGTAGGTTCAAAGACATTGTGGCTACCTTCAAGCAATAAATAATGATTTCTTATTCATCTTTGCCAAGCCACTTACCATAATGTTGGTTGCTCTGTAATACCACTTTTCAGCTGCCACTTTTCCAAACTGAGGACATGTAACCTATGTATTCTCTTGAATGACAGGTGCTGTGTAAGTGACGCAGTTGACACACCAGAGGATGGGATGCCATTCAGAGAGACCTGGACAAGCTTGAGAAGTTGGCTTATGTGAACATCATGAGGTTCACAAGGCTAAGTGCTGCACCTGTGTCAGAGCAGCTCCAGATATCGATACAGGCTGCAGGATGAAGGGATTGAGAGCAGCCCTGCTGATGCTGGTGGATGAAAAAATGGATATAAGCCAGCACTTGCAGCCTAAAAAGCCAAACATATCCCAGGCTGCATGAAAAGGAGAGTGGCCAGCAGGTAAAGAGAAGTGACTATGGAGTAGTGCGTCTGGCTCTGGGGTCCTCAACCCAGGAAAGGCATGGACCTGTTGGAGCAGGTCCAGAGGAGGGACAGGAAGATGATCAAAGGGCTGGAACACCCTTCTGATGAAGAAAGGCTGGGACAACTGGGATTTTTCAGCCTGGAGAAGAGAAGGCTCTAGGGAGACATTATTGTGGTCTTTCAATACTTAATGAGGGCTTATAAGAAAGCTGTGAAAATAGACTTTTTATTAGGGTCTGTGGTGATACGACTGGGGTAACGTTTTTAAAGTAAAAGAGGGTAGATTTAAACTAGATTTAAGGAAGAAATATTTGGCGATGAAGGTAGTGAAACACTGGAAGCCCCATCCTTGTAAATATTCAAGATCAGATTGGACAGGGCTTGTAGCAACCTGATCTAGTTGATGTCCCTTCTGTTGCAGGGGTGTTGGACTGGGTGACCTTTAAAGGTCTCTAACAAGCCAAATTATTCTAATGATTCTATGTGTAATTGTTCTGGTTGTCTGTCCTTGTATTTTCTCTAATTTTAATACATAGATGCACAACATTTGAGGACCTGGTCCAAAGATGTGTACTTATCCATACACCTAAAATTAATATGGAGGACCAATGCCTCGTTTTTTTACTTAATTTTTTTCCACTGATATGTTCTCTCCAGGTCTGCCTAATGGTTGATTTAACACTCCAGTGGATAGTATATGTACAAAGCAGATAATAAACATCACCTCCTAAGGGCACAGGAGCAGGCAAACCCCAAATGCCTGAAGTCAAGCAGGCAAGGCAGAAGGCCAACTTCGCTGAACAGAAATCTTCTCTTGAAAATTAGGCAAAAGAAGAAGGTGTATGCCCAGTGGAAGCACGGTCAAGTGACATGGGAAGAATTTGGAGATGCTGCTTGCCACTGTAGGGAGAAAATTTGTGAGGCCAAAGAGTTCAAGGAGAGTTCGGACAATATTCTCAGGCACATGGTGTGACTCTTGGGGATATTCCAGTGCAGGGCTAAGGGTTGGACTCAATGATCCTTGTGGATCCCTTCCATCTCAGCAAATTCTGTGATTCTGTGATATATGTACACTTAAAAGTACAGGCAAAAAAATCCAAAGCTTCTTCCAAGACAATGGATACTAAAGTGCCGTGGTACCTCTTCAGCTTGCCTGATTACTTGCTTCCAGTTGTTTCTTTGGACTAATTCAGTAGTTTCAATTGCATTTCTGAATTTTCATTTGCTGTTCTCCATCACAGCTAATCCAACTGTGTAAATGTTTTCATAATGTAGGACTACATCTTCACATTATGTGCTTTATTATGAATGCCAATGCTGCTTTAAGGGCAAAAATCGTGACTTTTTCAAATCTCTTTGGAGATTTGAGTCTCTCCTGGATGGTCATCAAGAGCTTCTTCTTATGTTGCCTTCATTCTCTTCCTACAGCCATCATGCTGTGGAAGACAAGCAGGTTAGGAAAGGGGAGCTCATTTCCCAAGCCCTCTCAAGGTCTTGTACTGCAGTCCTCTCTGTACTTTCCCTATTAGACCACTGTCAAGGGCTGCACTTATTTTTCCCTCCCAACGATAATATATTTCGGCACACAAATGCCTGCAAGGCAAACCCACCATCCTCAGACCTGCCCCCAACATGCCAATCACGCAGCGACTGTTTTCTGCAGCAATTGCGTTTCCACTTCAAAGCTATTGGAAAACTCAGGAAAGGATAAACCTGGTCCGAGGACTGCTTGGACCACAATTTTGTCTGGGAAAGGCTGGTTCCCCTTGGAGCTTTTTGGGACCTGCACCACTGCCCTTCTCTGTGCTTAATGAGGCCTGTGGGCATAGAACTGCTTTACTGGAAAGTAACAGTCAGAGTTTAAATATGCTCTGATGACAGCTGACTTTACTTGTTAGAGCTGTTGCACAAGGCTATTGCTAATGATTAAAGCAGATGGACAGGAGGAAGAAAGCAGAAAGCTCGAATGTGTGAGAGGTGAAAGGGCAGGAGAATTAGCCCAGAGATTTCCTGTGGTCTGTGGGTGTTTTGTGTTGAGCGCTAAATCAAAGAATTGCTTTTAATGAATGAAAGTGCTATACTTCAGCAGCTTAATTACAGCTAGTCCTCCTCTCCCGCCACAGTGGGAGTGGGTATTATTTTAGATGTACTTGTGGAGGAGTATAAAATTGCCTTTTCTTTACATTGGCCTTCATGTGGCCCTACTGCCACACCATGTTTTTAATTTTATAGGCCCTGTCCCAGCAGTATGCCTTGCCCATGCTCCCCATCTGCCTTGCAGGAGAGCACAGGAAAGTTTGGGCAGCATAGCCAGCTTGTATGCAAGGGTCCAACTCCAAAAAGGGCATGCTCTGGTAATGGAATTAGAGGCATAAACAAGCCCAGGATGAAGCTCTGAGGTACATTTTTCTCACCATGTCTTTCCTAAGCATTACACATTGCACTTCTGCACAGTCTCATCATCTATATAAAAACCTTATTGATTTTAAGACCAAACATAGTCTTAAGAATTTCTAGAGTTACACCCAAAGGGCCCTGATTCTACAGCCAGTTGTGTAAATGAACTCATAATTACATCATATTCTGCTTTACATGACCATGGTGATACGAAAATGTTCTTCTTTAGCCTCCAGTGATGAAAATATTAAATATATCTTAATTCTGTCTTAAGACAAATTGCAGTACAACTGCTGCTATGTTTATTCCAGCATCAACTGCATTATAAATTAAACTAAATGCATTCTTCTGTCAAGGAAAACATCTACATTTCAGAGCAAAAGTTGTGTTTGATTTGGTGAATTTTATGATTCAAACCTGAAAGAAAATTATTTTGTGCAAACATATGAGGAAAAAATGTAGTGCTACCTGTCCAAATTCTTTAAATTTTGCTATTTCATATCTGGTTTTGTGAGTAGTTGGCTACGTACCTGCATAAGCTTCAAGATATGAATATATTTAATTTTCAAAATATTTATTTCACTAGGAAAAAAAAATATTTAAAAATATCAATGAAACAAAGATAAAACTATTTGCAACTTGCATTCTCCAAAATCTCTGTCTGGAAAACAACATTCCACTTGATGATTCCAAATAACAACAATGATGATGATATAAGGAAGTGCTATAAATTTTGCAATCCATGAGAATTCCAGAATAGCAAACTTAACCTCTTTCCTTAATCTTTTTGTTGCTATTTTATTGTTGCTTTCACATGCCTATTCCCTGTAATTTAACATTTGGAATAGTAATTACTTTTAACCTTTTCAATGAAACCATAAGAGTTTCCCTCTGTCTTTTTAGTTGAGAGTCTCTGCATATTTTAGGCAAAAAGAGTTCTTAGTTCTGGAAGAATCTATTTGCTGTGAAGATATCAACTTTGACAAAATTGTAGGACTTCTTATGTTCTGGTGAAGATAGGTAAATTATGATCAGGAAAAAACTTGTACTGAAAATCAGCATGATTTTCCATTTGCATATGTGCAGGCAGACACAAGGCACAGATAAAACATTTTATAGAGTTTGGCTTAAGATGAAAAAAGATCCAAACCAAAACAACTTTTGTTCCTGTGGAAAAAAAGAGAAACACCCCCCCCCCCCAAAACCCCAAAATCTTTTGTTCCAGTAATGTCTCTCCAGCTTTGATTTAAGCTTTAGTTTCATTCAAATTAAACCACTTAGCTTTGTCTGGTTTGAGAATCATAATCATACAAAACAACAATGTTTTGCCAAACACAATAAATCAGCCTAAGTTCAGTCTAAATTTGTCTCACATTTTTTCCAAATTCAATAAATATTTAGCAGGTTGGACCATGATTTGAGGTTTCTAATGGATTCCCTGACTGTGTTTGGCCTCTTTTGATGGTTTGATGCAGAAAGAAAAGAGTTCCATTGAAATCTAGAAGGAGTTGACCAAGAGAAGCAGATGGAGATCCACACAGACGTGTTTGTCTAGTCCTCCAGAATTGTTTAATCAGTTAAAACCTCTGTCTAATGGAGTACTTTGGCAATAATTAGCCATGCACAGGGTAGCAGGCATAAATATTTCAATGGCAACTGAAGTCCCCAGTTCCCCAGCTGAATGAACTATGCTTCTCCAAGTGATGCAAAGTTCAAGTCCTTTGATTTCAGTGAAAAATTTTCTTTTGTCTAGGTGATGCTGTGTAAAATTATGACAAAGTGACTTCTAATCTCTATTTATACACAGGATCTTCTTGATATTACTGCATTTCTGATATGTATTTACTGAGCCTGGAGACAATCTTCCCTATCAGTGGAAGATTTGTTGTTTGATGGATCTCATTAATTTGTTGAGGAAGTAGGGAACCATGGTGATCATGTGATTTAGAGATTGAAAAATTCTGATTTTTTGTGAAATTTCCTCATAGGAATTTTGAGATTAGAGAGTATTAAAAACAAAATGAACAAACACGTGAGAAAAACAACACTATTGTCAGTAAAGTGTGAAACAACTGGAGAAAAATTATGTACATAGCTTCAATTCCATGATAAGCATTTTAAGAATTAAATAATGTGGGTTTTTTTCCTACCATATTAAGTTAGTATTATTGCTACATTTGAAAAAAAAAATACAGGAATGTTACTTTAAAATGTGACATAGTCCACTTTTGCTTTAACCAAACTACAGTTAAATGAAGAGACAAAATTACGGCAGGGAAAATAATATCTTTATTTATTATCAGTAGAAGTAGAGAGTTGATTTTAACTATTTTCCCTTACAAAACACACAACTAAAGTATACTTGCTAGTGAAAATTAGTCCAAGCTACTGATTGTGCTCGTTTATGAACGCTTTGGTTCTGACTTGTGTGGCTGTGAGGGACTTCTGCTGTATATACTGTGATGCAGCATAAGCAAATAGCAGAACGGATATAAAGCTATCTTTCAGTCACATTGCACGTAGTAACATATGATGGCAATTATGGAGGACAATGAGCTTGCACAAGGCAATATGAACAGGTACTTGAAATATCCAGGCTGGCTCCAACCCTCCTGGTTTTATTTAAACCCCATGCATTGCCTGTGCTGGGGATGCCAATGGGACCCCAAGATGGGGGAGAACTGGCGTTGGGATTGCTGGGCATAGTCTGATTTATGTTCAGGTTCCACCTGTGTTCAGAGCTGTGCTTGTGTTACTGGTTTGAGTTTATCTCTGGAGAAAACAGTAGGGGACAACTGAATGCATCTAAAGCCAAGATGAACTTTTTTTAAGTCACTTTATAAATCTACCATTTGAGACAGGGAAACAAACAAAAAAGCCCCGCTGTCTTTGCAGCTGTCCTTTGCAGCTGTCTTTGGAAGGAAGAGCTATGTAAAAAGCAGAGCAACTTTTTTTCCACAAAAGTTCCTAAAAGTCTGTGTTATTATTTTTCTCAAATTATTAGTTTTCTCACTTGATTACAGTTGCCCAGTTCTTCATTCATCTCAGTTTTATCCTCATAAGGGCAAGTATTGTCTGTAAGATAAATTGCATAGGCAAAGACCAGAGAGCACACCCAAAACTTTTGAAGGCAAGAGGGGAATCAATAAAAATGAGATTCAGACATTAAAAGAGAGTCCTGGCACTTTAAATTCTGAGAGCAAGGAAGCTGTCAAAAGCAGGAAGCAAAAAAAAGATGCATTTTGAGCAACTTGGTCTAGTGGAAGGTGTCCCTGCCAATGCCAGGGTGGTAGGAACTAGGTGGTTTTAAGGTCCCTTCCAACCCAAACTCTTCTATGATTCTATGATCATATGTTGCATATTTTATTTACTTCTGAAATGGCTTGAGGAGGACATATGGATAAGATTAAAGGAGAATGGAAGGTGCCAGGACCATGAGAGGGAAAAACCCCAAGGCAAGAATATGATTTGTAACTCTGTTTTTCATCCTTTGCTCTGGAAAATAGGAAGGATGGGATATGATACAGCAAAAGAGCTGGTGTGGAGGAATTGGCACTGCTCAGAGATTTCCTCCTGTGGCCCTGAACAGGGCATGGTGAAGGAGAGAGGAGCCCCCCAGACAAAGACAAGGGATGGCAAAGCATAACAAGTGCAGAAAGCCCAAGGTGGAAGTGAAGGCTGAATGGCAAGTTGAGACCTGTCTGTTCAGTGGGGAAAGCTAATTTACAAAGGGGAGAAAGGAAGTGAACAAAAAAGGGAGTAAAACCTGTTGAAGACTAGACTGTAATTTAGAAAAAAGGCTCTTGCAGAAAGGGTACAGTGTTTGCTACATGTAGCCTGAGGGAACTAAGTGTGGATGTGTGGGAGCCAGTCCAAGACTGTAAGTTAAAAAAGGGTAAGAAAACATACCAGCAGAAGTGCTGAATTGAGATCAAGAACAAGCATCCTTACAGGTCACTGGAAAATCAGCATCAACCCTTCATTACCTCACTGTGACCACAGATATCTTCTAGCCAAAGTCTAAAGAAAAAACATATTAATCTCAGATATCCTTGAGTGTGAATTCTAGATACATGACGAATGCTGATGATACCAAGTAAGGTCCTTAGGTCTGATCGGCTGCAGTAGAGATAGAGCTTGAGCCTTGATATTGGCTTTTAACCATCTGCTCTGCCATTTCATAACATAAGTGTCTGCAGGCCTAGCTCCTAGTGGAAAAAACCCAGGATTTGTCCTGCATAAGTAAAGACAAGAGAATACCCATGGTTCCACTTTAGAGAATGCAATGCTCTTCTGAGAAGAAACAGTTCACTTCCATGTGACAGTTGCTGCAAAGAAGCAAGTCCTTATAGAGCCTGCTGGAAGACGCTGGTTGTGGAACCAACTGCTGTTTTCTTGCATCTTGACAAAATTGCAAAAACAAATCACAAGCTTGGGACAAGCTGAAAATGAAACAGAGGCCTGGGCTCCAAATGTTCTTTGTTTCATGGGGTGTAGTGAAAACAATGGTAGAAGAAGTTGTAAGGTCATTTTTTAATCTTTTCCATTGTTTCATATTAATTTTCATAAATACTCAGTAATGTGACACAAAGAGTTGACTTGTGTAATAGTTTGCAGTATCTGAGGCTGTTTGGTTAACCTGATTATTTTTTCACTTGTACATCTAATAGAGACAAGCTGAATGTCGGTTTGCTTTGTTTCTCCATTTCAGTTACTCCTCTCTTTTACTTGCTTTTTTAACCCTGTATTTCCCCCCATTAGACTGTCTTGTAGAAGACTAGCTGAAGGAAACTCACACTGCACCCTGGCTTCTGCTTTTGTAACCACCATAAACTTCTTATGTGCAATGTCTTCTTTCCATATTGTATGTGCTACACTTCATTTTCCAAGGAATCAGAAAGTCTAATGTATGATGCAACACTTGTAGAAGAAGATGTAGGGATATGTTTACTACACCACTAGCTTCATTTTCCCAATATTTCCTGCAAGCATGGAGCTCTCAATTCATGTTTCCCTGAGATATAAAGCCTTAAGTGTTTATTATGCTTATCATCAGCATTACTTTTATTATTTAAAGAATAGGAGTGGTTCAGAACGCTGTTGTCTCAACCACTCTACAAATAGGTGACATGTTAGAAGAAAGTGCCTCTATCATAGACAAATGAAAATCTCGGTAAATGAGAAGAGGAAATGTTCTGATTAAATAAACAAAAAGGTAAGGAAACTGAGAAGAAATATATACTTTCTCTGAAAGGTTGTGACAAAGCTTCATTAGTAAGAAGAGAAGGCAATGTGGGAGGCTTTTGAAAGCTGAGGCTCAAGAGTGCAGAGATGTGGCCAGTGTCCCACCTGCTGGAGACAAGCCCTTGTGCACCAGGTCACTGTTAGCTGAGAGGGCAGTAGGGACTTGGTTCCTCAGCATTGTTCTGTCTGCAAAGCTGCGATGGCTGATTGCCATTATGGACTGAAACACACAGGTATTAACTTGAGCTCTAGTTGGGATTCATTGCCTTAAATAAGATCAAAAACCAAGAACAGAAGTAGCTGTTTCTCACACACATGCATGCATGTGCCGCTTCAGGTTAGCTGAAAAGCTCCCCCACTGAGTCCTTAAGAATTTGGTATCCTGTAGGTATCTTACACCTAGGTGGTCAACAACCTCAACCCCAGTGCCAAGGCTGGCACTTAGCAGGTTGTGGCTGACATGCATCAGGACTGGTGCAAGGTCTGAAGATGGGAACCACAGTGTCATAATTGGGGTGTCTGTGAGGGGCACCAGCTCCCGTACCCCGCCTTCATTACTCTCAATCCACGAGGAGTCCAGAGATAGATGCTGCTCAGTGACCTCATGCTTCTCTAATGAGCAGCATCTCATGTATTTCTATGAGAACATATAATTTCTATGAAAGAAAAACCAAGTCTGCCTCATTGCCCATAAAAATTTGCCTGCTACAGGCCCAAGTAGTCTATGTCCACTCAATCAAGCCCTCCAGTATGTAGGCTTCATATTTTCTCTGAAGGCTTCATATGAACATCCTTGCTTATGAAATGAAACAGTCAAGAAACTTGGATTGCAGTTCCACTGTACATGGCATGTACGTTTGAGGAGAAGGAGTCTACAGCTTAGGCTTTATATCACATACACAGAATAGGATCCTTCTGCTATCAGACCAGCCCCAGCAAATGCTCATGGCTTGATTTCCAAAGTTGCTGAACATCTGTTGTTATTGCTGACTTTGGTGCGCAGTGCAAAAGCTCAGCAAGAGCTTAGCAAGGCTGAATGTCAGACTGGCTGCGTGACATCCTGAAGTTTCCTGCGGTACAGGGAGGTCCACAGCGGGTTTGACGCTGGCATGAAACTGGTTGTTTCATATGTGGGAAGGAAAAAGCACTCATGCTTTGTGGCCAAACAGGCAATTGATGGAGGAAATGCAGCAGTGGCACAAAAAATGTGGTGCAAGCTGAGGCAATCATCACTCCAGCAAGCACAATGAACACCTTCTGGCTACATATATGGCTACATGTGTTATGCGTTAGAGTTACACATGTTAACTATACCCATATATTTTTTCCTTCTGTAGAGATAGCCAAGCCCTGGTATTGAAGGCCAGTTGACTGACATAATGTGATCCACTGGTTTCACAAGTCTGTGGGCGCAGGAGGCCCAAGATAAGTGCTGAGCTGGTGACCGGTGCTTGACCTCCGGTGACTTTCCTTCTCTGCTATTGCTGTTGGTCAATCCATTCCCTGCAATTGTAAGCTCTTGTTAGGAAACACCAGAAGGACCTGGAGAGATAGAGGTAGCTACTTCCAATGGGTGCTACTGCCTGCTGACGATTAACTTCACCTTAGGAGGGTTGGTGGGGTTGAGCAGGATGGCTAAGCAGGAGAAACAGGTGTTGATAGAGATTTAGTCAGGAATATAGACAAAGGCCAAGCACAGACTTTGAGATAACAAGGGTGTGAGAAGCCGTGGGAGGACATTATCCATCGTCTTGACTCAAGAGTTTCTGTGCTGAAACTCTATCTGACAGATGCACTTCTTCTTAAAAAGGCTTCTAGTACTAGAAATTGCACAATATCCTTCAGGAACACCTTCCAGTACTTAAAGATCCTTATGGCTGCATCATCGGATTCCTAATAACTGACTTCATTATTCCCTGCTCCAATTTAAGCATGTTACTTCTTGTCATTTCTAAAGGGACGTGAAAAAAGCGAGAATAAGTCCTTTCCCTTTGGCAGCTGCTGTTGAAAGCCTTCAAAACCTATTACAATTTCTCATCTCCGTTTTCTTTTTTTTTCTCGGCTAAGCATTACAAAATTTTTTCTCCCTCCTTGTTTTCTCAATCTCTGCTTGTTCTTACTGTCTGTCTCTGAGTCCCTCTCTTCACATAATTTTGAAGTGCTGCATCCAAGACCAGACTCAATACTTCAGCAGAAGTTCACCAAGTGTGCCAAAGGGTGTCTCACAAATGTCACTCCTGTTTATATCTCCAGCATTCACCTTTTCTGCAGTTCCCAGCACCAGTCATTCACATTTGATGTCTAAGCCAGGGTCACCCATACGGACCTTTTTCTGTTGGGCCTGCTCTGTAACAAGCTGTCCCTCCTAAGGAATTTAAGCTGCCAATTGCTAAGGAATAAAGCACTCAGGACAAACTAGAAACCCAGTGATTTGACACATGGTTCATTTTGAAATGGACCATTATTTTCTGAGCAAGAGCTGGGGAACTCAGCACAAATAAAACTTCTCCTAAGCCCATGGAGATCTGTCTGGCCCCCAAACCATTTTGATTTAACCTCCATTAGCCAGGCCCTTGTAGCAAAGAGAGCTGCTGGAACAATAGTAGCAGCTGTAGCAGTGAGGAAAACAGAAGCAGCGAGGTTTGCAGGATCTGGATGCTGGCCATACATCTGGGCAAGCCCACTCCACACAACCTGTGATGCAAGCCCTGCGCAATGCAAACAGACATGTGCATTTAAGCCCAGCCTACATGTAAGCTTTTAGCAATTGGAGGATCCCCTTGAGTGTCTCCAGCATTAAGGGACCACATGATTTCCGTGATGGAACATCATGGAGAAGGGCACAGCAAGGGTATAAGGGAAGAGTCACAGGTTCTTGCCACCAGAAAGGAAGACTCTTTGGCCTTTTGGTAGAAACAGAGGCTTTTTTCCTTCACTCTTTCTAGTCTCTTATTTGGACAATAGATTCAAACTCTAAAATAAATCAGTATAGTGAAAAATAAGTAGTTTGAAGTGATGTTTTACTTTCAGTCAGAGAACTAGCAATAACCATATTAATGGCAACATTTCAATTGTTCTCAGTTTGAAACAACAGTTTGCAGAAAGTACTGCACTGCTCTACATAAAGTTCACTGTTTAAGGCTTACTCTTTTCTTTAGTTTTAAATAAAACACAATCTCTTGATACAACCGTGGTTAAAGAATACTCTGTGTGTGTGCATGTGAGAGTGAGAGAGAGAGAGAGAAGCACACAGTGGTTTTTATATTCTTACTTTTAATGGGGCTATTTTGCGAGGCTGAAAAAAAATTGTTAAACTTGCCTTAATTGATTGTTTAAAGTACCGTGGTGGATTTGTCTTTTAAACATAGCCCGTGGTTAAAGTTCCCATTGCATTGTATTTGAAGTTGGTCCTTTGTGCTTTAAAATGAAAACTGTAAAACTTTTGGTGTTTAAGGCTTTCTGACTCCAAGTTAATTGTTTTCCTTTAATATGAGCAGAATTAAAGATATTAAAAATCGACTGCTGAAGCACATAATTGTGGCCTCCCATCTATTCTTCTTGTGGAAATGAAAGGAATATTGAAAGAGTTTCTATTTTACAATACCAGAGGTGGCCGTGCATTTACAACTCTATATATTCTTTTAGTTGAATTCTTCTAAACCTCACGCCTGGCTAGCAGTTTTCTCCCAGACGATTTTCATTTTCAAAACATTCACATCCAATAAACTACACGAAACATAGTGTGAGAGAAAAAAGGGGACAGGAAATGGCTCTGTTGCATGGTTATTACATCCTATTGCCTGTGGGTTGCTTTGTTATGAGTTTTAACTATGTAAATATGACGTATATGACATCAGAATTTAATCTAAAGCTACTAGGTGGGAGATAGAGTGTGACTTTATTGTTAAGGCTAAAATCAACTGGGTGTTGACAGGTCTCAAAAGTCACTGAGTATAAGCTTGAAAAGGAAAAGCTCAGACTGATAAGCTGTTCCTTGATTGACAACTTCAGGCTTGACTGCAAGTATTGAAAACAGTTGAGCAAATGGAGGGAAAAAAGTTTTATTTCATAAGAAACTACACTGGGAAATACAGGAGGATTTATAGGCTGACGTAGCACAAAAACCTAAGAAAAACAGGTGTGAGGTTTATAAAATCTGGAAACTGGGAAAGCACATTGTCCATGAATGATTTCCCCATTATGGTTTAATTAACCTTGTAAAGGTCCCTATGCAAATATAATGCCAGAATGGGGGTGGGGGTGGGGAGGTAAAACACTGGTGTCCACTAGCTTTGACTTTCAACAAATCGTATGTCAACAGCTCATGGCAAGGAGGCGGGTTAAAAAAAATGAGAAGAAAATAAGAGAAAAGGATTTCAGTGGGAAATAAATGCACCAGGGAAAACAATGCTCTGATTTTTCATCTTTCTAGTGAAGTCAGACCAATTTTTGGCACTGTAAAATCCATTATGGATACAATAAAATAAATACAGTTTAAAGTAGCAATCGCGGGTTGATTGAAATGTTATGATAGCTACACATGCTATATCTTATCAAATATTATCCATGAGGAAGCATTCAATTCATATTGTGCCAATTATCATACTCTGTGCATCATAAACTTTTATTGCTTGTTATGGAATGCCACTCAGCCAACTTTTTCTTCAGATATTGCATCATCTGATTCAGATGGAAAACATATTCTAATGTGGCAAAGTGTTAAAGAAATCTAATACTCTGGGGCTGAATGAAAATGTTAAGGTTCATCTCCTGGATAAGAAAAACAATTTATGAATGCAATATTCATTTCCTGAGGTGGGCATAAGCAAAAACCTCATCTGAAACTTAAAACCAACATGTTTGCCTTCACTAGTTTCCTTAGTTTAACTCATTGATGGTACTATGGACCAGTGCTAAGACCACATCTGGGAAGGACTCCTTTTTTTCCATTCTCCAGATCACTTTTACAGGGAACTCCTTGTATAATTGCATGTGTTGAGATTTGAACCTCAAGGCCCAGTGGATCAGGTTTCACTTTTAATATATTACTGAACAATATCAAAATAATCTGCTTGTTTAATCTTGATCATGCCAGCCAATTAACACTTTGACACCCTGAATCACAGATGTTAAGTAGTACAGGGTAAGGTTTCAGTGAAGTGTACAAACCATAATGACGCTTTGTGAAGTTACATATCTGGGGTTAATATATTTACTTAAGCATTTGCAGTACACAAAGAAGTGTTGTAGCTATCAAAAGACAACTTGGACAACATTCATGAGAAGCACACATTGTACATGAGGGTAGGTGCTGAAATCAGCAGGAGCTTGCTGGGACAGGATGGGAATATGCTTCCTGGAGGATGTGACAAAGAACTTCTGATTTTTCTTTTAGGGGCTTCATAAGTGAAGCAGGAAGGGTATGGTAATAAGAATTCAGTACAAAGGACTCCAAAGGACTGGATAAGGGACTTGTAATGAAATCTCAGACCATTTCTGATGCATCTCTGACACAGAAACAGTGACACTAGTAAACAGCATGACTCCCTAGACCTGCAGGGAACACTTAGAAGGAGCTAAGCCGAGGGAAACCCTGAGTAATGGCCCCAGCTATAACTGGCACACCAAGGACCAGATTGAATTCTGTTTTCTGATATACTGGGTCAGCTTGTACAATTTGTAGAATTCCTCTTTTCATCCCATCAAAAGCCCCATCAATTTCATTGATTTCAATTACAATTCACAAAGGGAAGGTGATTTAACACAGCCCTAGAAGAATAATTTTCTGAAGAAGATTTGGATTATTTTCTTTCTAAATTCCCATGATTTTCACTTGGTAAGTTTACTGACACCAACTGTATAGTCTGGTAAAAGCATCCCAGGATCATTATAGGTGTAAAATATGCAACAAAGTATCAAGAAATGAGACAGTAGGGTTGACTCTGACACCCATATTGATCCAAGTACCTGTTCCAGACTTTATTCATCTAGATCATGCTTCTTTGAGAAGAAAGAAACCAGAGATGGGAGGCAGTATATTATGGTCAATTTATCTAATGTGTATGATGGAATAGTGAAAGATCTGTATTTAGCTTCTTCCAAGCACTTCTGCAGGAAGTGCTTCCTGCAGAAGTGGACACTCCTCCACTTGAAGACAAAGCTGAGGTATCTGACTGTAGGAGACCTTTTTTCCAACCATTGGACAATACGTACCTGCAGGGGTTAAGGCTGATAGCCTGTCTGCTAGCCTTCAGTCTCTGTGTAGAAATTCTGTATTGCCATAAGCATTTCCCCCATAGAGACATTTGAGTCAACGGACAGTGAGTAGGGCAGGAGTGATTCTCATAAATATAGTGAGCAGGGGACTAATTGTGGGTGTTTCTATGTCTGCTGCTCCCACAAGGAGAGTGGATTTATAACAAAGTCTCCAGCCATCCCTGATGCCCCACTAAGTATACAAAGCTCTTCACTTAGGTGAAAAGCCCAGTGTATATACCACATAACTCTAAATGCCAAGGGGAGAAAGAACACTGTAAGAGGGCAGATGCTCTGCAGGTGTCCAACTGTTCCACTAGGAAGGAAGCAACCAGGATCCTGGCAGATTTGGTGACTACCAGCTGCTGTAACCTCTGATGGGCCCCTTATTCCTGTTCCTGCACATCCCAGTTACCCACCAAAACATTGCTGCTGCCATTCACGCAGAGCACTCTCAGCTTAGGAAAAACTCCTGCGCTGCTTGTGAGCTAGATGTGCTTCAAGAGTGGCCACTTCTGTTTCTTTTTCCACTATTTTATTTAGCTGTGCTGCCTGCAGTAAAAAAACAGCAGCCTACTTCCAGAAGTGCATATTTCCATTCTGTGAAATATGACCTCCTTGCTCTCTCTTTCCCACATAAGAATTCTTAGCTATTCTCAGTTTACCTTGAAAATTGGTTGGCATCTATAATGTGTGCATGATACCAGGCTCTGCTGCTATAATGCCTTTGACTCACCATAGCATTCAAGCGCTTTCTAAACAAAAAACTAAGACTCTAGAGATCCTCCATTTCAGCTTCTTTACATGACCCATTGCTCTCATGGGGCTGCATTTTTCTTTCTTCCATGACAATTAAGAGCAAGGTTTGCAGAAGATCTCACCAATAGATTATTTCTGTTCTTTTTGAAGTCAATGGGATCAGACTTAGGCCAAATTTGAACATTTAAAAAACAATCCTAAAAATGGATAGGCAGAAATAAATAGTTTTTTAATATGCTATTGAATGTAAGAGTTGCTGCTCCTTCTACTCTGGCAACATACTGGGAAAGCTATTGTTCTTCCTTCACACAGAGAAATACTCTCTATACCTTCTTCTCACTTCAGTGGCAGGCAGACAGATTCCATGTACTGAGAAATGAGTTTTGTTTTGCTTCAATTTTTTTCTGGTTTGGTTTGGTGTTTTTGTTTTTTTGTCTAGTGGTTTGTTGCTGTTTTTTTAATCAGCTGGTGTTTGCTGGTCACAAATACAGCAAAACACCAAAGTCCTAAACACAAAAGAGAAGGGATGCAATCATGTGGCTAGGGCTGTTTGCCATCCCAAGGGTCATGATAAATGAAAGTTACTTAGGGAGGACAAAAAAAAAGAAAGTACCCCCATTGCATCTCTCAAACTCTTATTAGGGCTTATACATTCACATTTTGAATGCATTTGCCCCCTTTTTATTAGACCACAGTGCCAGAACTCCTACCTCACACGACTGGACTCCCTTGGCAGTGTCATAAAAACAGATCCATCAGCCATCACCAGATCCGGTCCAACATGCCAGTGACAAAAGAAATATGAATATAACCCGAACTGGTTCCTTGGGCAACAGAAAAAAAGAGCAAATAATGGTGCAACATGTTGCACTTTTTTAAAAAAAAACCTCTTTTTGCAGTAAGACTATTTTTCCCATTCAGTTGTGCTTCAAATCTGACATGCTATAAAGAAACATTTATCAATGAATTTCATAATCCTTCTGACAGAATTTACCACTAAGTTGCTGCTGTTGTTACAGCTGCAGGAAGACTAGGGGCCTTGATCCAAAACTCAGTAGTAAAAAAGATGTGGGAACTCAATACTAGAAATTATGTGGGAACCTCAGCCATGCAGAAGAGCCAAAAGGGAAGAAGGAGAGCATCTGTTTACCTCTGTTTGTGCCTTTCCAAAAGAGTTGAAGGGACACTGCAGTCAGAGCAATAGGTCAGAGAGCCCAGCATTTCCAACTGATGTGAGTTTGATCTGGAAATAAATACCTTGGTGAACTGTTTTCTTCAGTAGCAAACTAATGTTTCTGAAACAAATATTTCTGGCTTCTCAAGTGGTGGATCCAACCTGTAATCAGCTGGGGGGCAGACAACGCATACTGCACTTCTCGGCAAATGCCAAATGTTGATCCCAGCTCCTTGAGCCTCCAGCACTAGGGTAAGAAATGAATGGTTCAGATGCTCAGGCAGCAGAGGTGGTTGTAAGGGAAATGTGATCACATTCACTGAGGTTATTAACAGTTGTGTTGTAACCACTGTATTTTTAATGCAATCATCCATCTTCGCTCTTCCTTGTGGATCAGTAATGTTCCCTCACAACCATGTCTCATTTTTGCCAGTAAAAACAACTCTGCCTAATCCTTTTGCCAGAGTAAAGTAGTAACAAGGGCCAGGTCCAAGCAGCTGGAGTAGTCCAAAATGGGTGTGATGGCTCCATCCGCTTCATTCCTACTCTCTTTTAGTTCCAGGGTCTCTATGTAACCAGTAGCTTACTCTGGGGCTCAGCCATGAAACAAACCAAACCATCTTCTGCAAGAAGCAGCCAAAACATGAGAGAATTGCTCGTGCTGAGGTCCTCTCCTTCCAGACTGACAGTAGGGATGTAACCTGTCTCTACCAGTGGAAATCTGGCAGGGATCCCCAGAACAGCTTGGGCGTATTCTCTAAAAACCAGCCAGCCATGTGAACCAGTATATCTGAGAACAGAGAGTAACTTAATGTGGTACCTGTGCAAAGTCTGGTCTCTCCACTGATCTGGTGTGAAACGAAAGGATTTTGCTAGTGGTGGAGCCGACCAACAATGCTGCACATGTATGATTAATGTAACAGTCTCCAATAGCAAATATAAGGGGAACTCTGTTCCCTCTCTTCCAGCACCGAGAGTTAATAAGCAAAACCATCTTGGTACTTGTCTCTTCTTCTTCCCCTAAGCCCTCCTCATGGTTGGCTGTCAGAAGGTAGCATTGTTCCACACTATGTTGCTATTAGCAAATTAAATGGACCATCCTCAGGCACTGAGGCCAGAAAAAGACACGGATCAAGTTATTCTTGTACTGTTCAGAAGAAAGAGTGTGGAAACCATGCATTTCCTTATTTTAACAATATGTAGAAGCAGAAAATTTCTTTATCCTTGAGTTCTATGTAACAGGAACTTTGGGTAAAACATCATAGTCCAATGAAGCTTGTCAGCATATAGAGGCAGGTTCTTAACTTTGAAGCCTCAGGATTTACACTTCTAAGTAACTTGTTGAAAGATACTATGGCCTCATCAAAAAAGCCTTTTTTTGGCATATTTACTATGCCTATGTGTTGTGGGCTTGGAGATGCCAGGACTGTGCACACACATTTTGAATTTTAGCTCTTTGTTACACACTACAGTGTACAAAGTGAGATCAATGCACATCAGCTTGGTTTCTGCAGTGAATGCTGAAATGCATAAACAGACAAACTGTGAGCATGTCAGCTGTGTTTGTTTAAGGATGTTAAGCATAGCTCAGTTTCTAAGGACAGACATATCTCTTGTCCATTTTTTCTTCTGTCTTCTTGTAGATGCTTGGTTATTCTGGAGGGGCTTAAACTATATGAAGAAAAGGAAAGTAGAAGGACACAGGAATCAAGAAATAAAAGACGACTGAGGACATCCTGCTTTTCTAAGCTGTATGCTTTTTTCAACATAAGGAGCTTCATAATTCATTAAAAGTTATCCTCAAAAATGTAAATAGGAAAACAGTGGCTTATTCATTAAGTCTATATCTGTGGCAAAAAACTGCTGTAAATAGATTCATTTATTTACTTCCTGACTAAACTTTGGTCAAATTCTGCTTGGAGTTACATCAGTGTAAATTTGGAAGGAGTCCATCCATTTTCAGTGAGAGCAATTTTTCTCACTCCCAAAAGATCATTAGCTTCCTTCAACACTTATTCTGTATTTCACCACGATAAAGATTCAGATGTTTTGATTTTTCAGTTCCATTTCCAGAATGCAGTTGTTCTATGTTCTGACAACATATGGCATGAATATGTTCTTTTCTATTTAATACAGGAAAATTATTCAAAAGTTTAGACTTGCTTTAATGTTTTTCATTCCCTTGTAAATGCTTTAATTTTTTTTGATTGCTTTCTGAGCAATGTCAAAAGCCAGGACCACATTAAAAAAAAGGCCTTCCACTGAAGTGTCTTCCTACTGAAGTGTCAGCATGCCCAGTAAAGCAAAAATTTAGGAAAGGAGCATTTTCAGTGCTCACTTTCTTATAAAACAGGCATGCTTTGGTAGAGGTTTCAACAATGAAATTATTGTACATATATTTGCTTTAATGCCTCTGTTGTTATCATGTTTTTTTAATGGCAGTGTTGGTTGTTGCCAGATGTTCTGCTCAACAATGCTTCAGCACACATGGGAATGCTTGTGATGGCCAATCAAGTGAGCTGGCAAAATAGAAACAGATGGCCATGGATGTGTGCTCTAACACATCTTTAATGAAACTGAGTCCTTGCATAGACGATTACATTGCACTAATTACCATTTGCTTATCTTAGACCCTGCGCTTCCCGTTATAGACCATCTAGTGTCCTAGTTCTGAATTACAACTTGTTTATTCACCTATTCTAGTTTTAGCTGCATGGGACACTAGCAAAAGACGGTCCAAGCAGGAAAAACTGCATGAAAATGCTGGGTTAACAGGGGCAGATGTAAAAACTACAGTCTGGCTTGAAAAGTGCACAAAACAGACTAAAAACATGCTAATTATTTATTGTCTGCCTTTTACCTTTCAGCGGCTTTTATTAAATAATGTAGGGGCCATGTATTGTTGAGCTGCAGTTTAGGTCTGGATCCAAAGCCACTCATGGTCCAATATTACAGTGAGAGTCAAACATTAGTAGATGCTCTGTGAGAGCAGAGATGTGTGCCAAACCAAACCCTAGCAGTACAGCTTCCTTTGATTTTCCTAGGGCTCTTTAGCTAAACAGTAACTAGTTTCAGATGCAATCAGATGGGCTCAGGAGGGCAGAAATCTTGTAAAAAAAGCTGATAAGTTGGTACCTCCTGCAAGGTAATCACATGATCTTTCAGTTTTTCACTGATTTGGCATTGAACTCCAAATTAATTGCTAAACTCAGGAGAATCTAGGATGAACTACATACTTTGTCTCATCTATAGGGAGGCTGTGTATGCTTAAATGTAAAATAATTTTAGTGACTATAACGTTTAAAACAATCACCAACCTCCAGTCAAATACCCCAAACCATTTGATTAAGAAAAATTATTGGTCTGTAAAGGAATAACAACTAAGAAGATTTTACATCTGCATCCAAAATAAAGATTGAAGATTTCTGGCTTTTCCTTGCAGCCACAAGAACTAGAAACTAGAAAGCTAGCTGAAATTTGAATAATGAAGGTCTCCACAGACATACTTAGGAGGCTCACAGTAGCACGGTGACTTCAGGCATTTCTCTACCCAGTAAGTACAACTTTGCCTGGTGAGGAAGGGTAAATAAGAGGGGGGAAAAAAGTTTTCTGGTTTTTTCTCCGTTGCTCCTACATGTTGCTGAGGACCTTCAGACACATGGGTGCTGTTGATTTTGCCTTTGTCAAGGCAACAAAGTGTTTTAGCATTGCCTCCCAAAGGTTAAATATGGACATGATTTTCAAAAGATTGTTAAACAAGAGTTGGAGAAGGGACAGAAACATTTGTCCTCCATTTAATGGAGAACTACACAAAGCTGGGGGAGCATGGTGGGGGACATTGAGCAGGCAGCACTTGGGGGACACCAGGTAACATGTCCAGGTCCACAGGCTGTGACCACCAAGAACTCGGTTCCCTCGCACCCTAGTGCCACTGTACAAAGGCATGGCTTTTAATGCTCTTGCATTGCCCCTAGGGTAACCCCAATGGTCACAGCTCAGCATCTTCATCCTTCAGTGTACCCAGGAGGCGCCAGCCATTCCCTATTCACATTTAAATTGTTAATATATACTTTGTCTCTCCTGCTTAGTGCTTTATGGAAATTTTTTCACATTCTCAGTGACAAGTTTTATGCAAGGGACCTATATGTCACTTTAAACTCTTCAGATTTTTTTTTTTTTTGCATATCTTACAAAGAAGCAGGGAAACCTTTAAGCCCCACAGAAACAGTTATTTTCGGGTTATATCTGGTATAAGCTCGTTTTAGGCCAGATGTAAATGGACAGTATTCTTTTAAAGTGTGTTCTCAAACCTTCTTTGCACTTCTCAAGTGAAAAAGGCTCATGTATTTTTGGAAGAGTGCAAACAATGGAATGCCAGATTTCAGTTACTGCTCTTAATATATTTAACCATTCAGCATACTGTAATTGGCTCAATCAAAAGTTATTTCCCCAAGTAATACAAACAAGACCCAAAGGATGATGAAATAATTCTAAAATGTCAATCTTTCAAGATTCAGATATGTTCTAATAACATTACAGAAATTCCAAAGGTCTCTATTTGGAAATAACAATAATCCCGAGTATAGGCAGATTTTTAAGGCAAGAGCTAATAAAGTTATTTGTTCTCTTAACTTCCATTTTGGACTAAATCTTCCAAATTTCATGCTAATATAATTCAAAAATATTGTTACATCTAACCTTACAAGGAAGAAGTGGAGTCACTCGTTCCACATATACAAAACTGTATTTATATCCTGGCTTTTCACGCTTAAGAACATGACAGAATCTACTCTAAAGCTCTTCTGAGTTCCTTGATGTGTTTTTTTCCTTTCCTACAAATATCACTACACTAGGTAATTCAGCCCAAAATTATTCATTAGACTTTTAAACCGCAACTATATTGAATCAATACAAGCATATTACCATCCATAGGTGATGATAATGTCCTAGTCTATGTAGCTGCCAAGGATAATATTTATTTTACCTCTGCTATTCCAACACATCCTAAAATAAATTAAATGATTACACAGCTTTTTCATAAGCATCTTGGAAGCAGGAGAACAGTGACTTGGAAGGGCTTGAGTCTGGTAGGTGGTGGATGAGTGGACTTTCCATTCTTTGTGCTCAGCAGGGTGCTGGGTAGATTTAAATTTACTTCCAAAAATACATAAATACCACTGAATGGAAAAAAGAGATAGTAGAAATCACAGTAAACTCAAAGGATTTGATTTTTTACAATTCCAAACTTTCACACTGCTACAAACAGCAGAAACAAAATTGGCTCCTCAACTGCACTTTTGCATTCAGAGCCAAGACTGGAATCTGGGTCAATACACTTCCAAAGTATTACCTCAAATACATCCATGGTTTTTTTCCCAGTCCTTATAATCTTTTCTATTAACACATTGAAACTATGAGTGCTAGGAATACTTTCTTTCTTCTTATATTGTTTAATGTTAGAGGAAAAGTTTGTGAAGAAAAAACAGGAATGCCCCATCCCCTGATTTCCAAGGGCTAGTTCACATTTCTTCTGGATGTTGTTCTAGTTTTGACTCTGATTGCACAGATTTTTAATTTTTGTGCGTTATTTCAGAAGAGATCTAGGAAGGGGAAACAACAAGGCATTAGCATGATGAATATATATTCATGGGTTAATTATATGTTAACATTGAGTGGTCTTTTAAAGGGACTGGAAAGCTGTTGCTCAAAACTTGTGTAAAACTGGGATGTAAGCTATGGGAAGAGGAAAATACTTCAAACAGTGGTCATAACATCAATGTAGAATAAGAATATCAGTACCTAGCTCATTATTTTCTCTTGTGTAGCCTGTAGCTCACTGGTGCTGACGCTTGAGCAGCTGCAGCTGTGTCAGAGGCTCCATGCTGGGTTCTGAGGCATGCCTGGTATTGACCTGGTCACATTGGCCCTCCTAGCCATGGCCTTTAGCTTCAGTTACTAAAATACAATTGCCTGAAGGATAAATTTCCCACTTCAAACACATGGGGCTTCAGTCAGCTTTTCAGCACGGCCAGAAAATAACAGTCTTTCAGTGTCATTTCTTACATAGGCTAGTCAGAAAATTACTCAGTATTTATAATTGTCTACTGCTTCAAAAACTGAACTTCAGCATTGTATGTAGATAGCTCTCCAAGTGACTGCTGGGGCCTTGGTATTCTTGACCACCCACAGTTCCCATGCTCCTCACAGAGAGTGTCCCTGTCAGGACTGTGAACAGCATGCTATTTAAGCTTCATCATTTGACCCACTACAGTACAGGATACTGAATAAGCTGTGGCCTTCGTATACTATCTGTACCTAAGAATCAGCTGGCATTCCAAGATGGAAAGGACTGATACATGCTCTCCATGGCTATGCTATTAACCAAACCAAGTACAAGAGCACTGGCCACCTCCACGGGCTCAGACTGTGGAGTAGTTTGGCCAAAGCAAAGGATGAGCTCCAAATTCATTTTCTGTGAGAGCAATTGGAAACTAGAGGTCCTAGGGCCAGGTAACCTTGGCAAAGACTCTCAAATGCAGGCTGCTGAATGGCATCCCATATTTGCACATAGTTCATGCTAGTACTGTTGCTATGGTTGCTATAAATTGGAATTTTTATTTTTTTTTGTGCATTATTTGTGCTACCAAAACACCTAGAAGCTCATGTGATGAATCAGGGCGCTGACATACTTGGCAGAGCAAAATCTGTGCCAATAGCTAATGGATGCAGAAGAAAACTAATTTGGAAGAATTAAATCATTTGCTTTAGAACTCTGTTATGGTTACCTTCCTTGTAACACCACCACCTCATAACAACACCTTAGATGCCTGGGATAGTTTTATGATGAGAGCAAGCTCAAGTATATTTATAACAAGAACAGGTCAATGGTCCAGAGGGTAGTTTCCTATTATGGGAGGGATAAAATAACTAAAATCAATAAATCTCCAGATCATAAATGTAGCTACAGTCTGGGCAAGGTTGAGAAAATTATTAGCAGAGCCTCACGATGTCTGGATATTGTAGCTTGTAAATTTATACATACATATGTGTGTGGTTATGTACACGCTTGCTATTCATCCCCCACAGAATTCATTGAAATGCTAAGAGGAATGTGCATTTGGTGCTTCTTTCAGTGCTGGTAAAAGACAAAAGCAAGAGAAAAGTGGGGGAAAAAAAGAAAAGAAAAATAAAAAAGAGAAAAGAAAAAATAAAATAAGAAAAAATAAAATAAGAAAAAGAGAAAAGGAAAAAGCAAAAAAAAATAAGAAAAAAGAGAAAGAGGGAAAGGGAAAAAACAAAGAGGCAAGAGAAGAGAAAACCAGTAATTTCTGGTGAAAGCACACTGCTTAATGGCTCGTACCTTTAGAATTATGGTGCACTTTTTCATATAACTGACTCTACAGAGGTATGACAAAATGGCTTCATGTATTAACCAGAGGTCTGTATGCTTTGAGGGGCATCAACTGTTGTGTCTTGTTTAAAATATATATTAACTCTCAGGAATCATTCCCTTCACTAACACCTTTATTGTGACCTATCACCCCCTTTTATTATTTCCTAAATTTTATTAAAATGGAAGGGCTTCATCTCTTCAAACTTCAGATATCTAAAGGTTTGTTGTTTAAGTGTATTCATTTAGGCTCCCTTTGTTATCTGCCAGGAGAAGAGGTAGCTCTGAGGAGTGTTTGGTCTTAAGGGTCCAAGATAGGTTTTACCCTAGACTCGTTTCTTCTCATACATGTTTACACAAGCAGTCTTAGTGATTAGTCTCCTTCCATATTAGATCAGATAAATCTCACCTACTGAGCCTAAATTGCTTCCTGTTTTGATGTAATCATAATGAACAAGGTCTTCAAACTCCAGTAAATATGCAAAATGTTACTGAAATGCTATGTTCATACTTTAGTTAACATGAATAGCTAGGTGATTTCTGCCATATAATCATAGCACTGTTTAGGTTGGAAAAGATCATCAAGTCCAACCATTAACCCAGCACTGCCAAATCCACTACTAAACCGTGTCCCTAAATGACACACCTGCATGACTTTTAGGTACGATGACTCCACCACTTCCCTGGGCAGCCTGTTACCATGCTTGACAACCCTTTTAGTGTAGAAATTTTTCCTAATATCCAATTTAAACCTCCCTGACAAAACTTGATGCTATTTTGCCCTATTGCTTGTTACTTGGGAGAAGAGTCTGAAATCCACTGTCTATCTGTTACTCGGCAATAATGGTGTAAGAGTATAACAAGGAGAAAAACCCAATAGTCTCGGTTGACAGAGCAGATAGAAAATATGAGGTGTAAGAACTGTGTTTTCCACAGGCCGTTTGATGTATTTTCTAGAGATGAGCTTAATCTAAATCTTGACTGAATTCAAATACTCACTAATTTGACTTGTATTCAGATGTGAGCTTTGCCCCCCAGGCAGCTCAAAGATTGAACTGATTAGGCTTTCAAAGGACATGACTGGTTTGGAAAGCTTTAAAAAAATAAAGGAAAAACTGTGGAGAAAGTCATGATGCTCTGATGTAGCTGGTGATTCCAAGGCCATAGTCACCCATGTTTTTATTGATTTTGTGTTTGCTAACCCCATTATTGTGTTCCTCTCTGGTTTAGATTAAAAAGTTGTTCTGTGAGAGCAGAAATAACAAAGCCTGGTTTCCTATATATTCAATCTAATGCACCCATGTACCCTTTCTGCAGTTTTAACGCATAATCTCACCTTCCTATTAGTCTTTCTAGTGTACATTGCTATGTTTTCAGCAGTCCCCTATAACCCAGAGGTGTCTCTCTGTAACTCTGTTAAATCCCGCTTACATGCCCATGACCCTGCCCCTGCCAGTGCTTGTGGTCTTCCCCCTGTCAGTGAGCACCTTTCCTCCTTGCGTCCCCAGCACCCACAGGGCAGTCTCCCTGCCTTACCTCCAGCCTGTACCATGCCCTAGGGTACAGGGCAACAGAGCCCCTGGCTTGCCCAGAGATGTGAGAGAAGCCAGGCAGTCATGTCCTTTCTTTTACCCATTTGCTGGTGCAAACTGGACCGTGCTTACAAAAGTCACCAGGAAGAGTGATGAAGAGGCAGATGGAGAAGCCCCACCACCAGAAATATTTGCAGCCATTTGTTGGTTATAGTAGATACTGCTCTTCAACACACCACCACAGTATATTAAAATAATTACCAAGAGAAGAAGATACAGGCAGCAGTATTTCATAAGCCTGAAATATGCTCTCCAGTTTGCAGGGTATTATTCGTTACAAAAAAAAAATTAAAAGATCAATGACTTTTAAAAAGGCTTTAGGTATTTGTCTTAACAAACTGTTAGCAGTTATAAATAAGGAATGTGTTAAAACTCTTGCCAATTATCCCAACCAATGTAAAGCTGTGTATGAGCCTGGAGAGGCAAGAATTTCTCTAGCTGAGGCATTTTAAAGGAACTTAGTTTAACAAGGGTGTAGAAGAAAGCATGGAAAAGGAGCCAGAAAACTTATGACTAAATGAAATACCTCAATGTTCAGAGCCTAAGTTGGTGTTTTTAGGAGCTGTCAGAAGATTTATTAAGTCTTTTAACTTTACTACATGCAACAGAGAAATTCAAAAATTATAGACCAAACAGGGGCCATAAGGGGACTTGGAAGAACCTGCAGGCTGCAGAAATTGCATGGTGTTGATCAGTCAGGTCTCAGACAGTCAAGGATTACCTTGGGACAGCTGTCAGACTTTTTCAAATGACTTTATAAATTCATATAAATGATTGCATTGTAGAAACCTGGGTCCTGTCCATCCCTATCTCTTAGGGCTACAGTGATGTCAGGTCCCAGGGAGTGGGGAATAGGAAATAGTAATAATCTGTGACCTTGTTAAGTTATCTCAGTGGCCAAACACTTCCGGTAAGTCTGGAGCTATCCTGCTGGAAAAACTTCCCCTGTTGATGGGGTATAAACCATGAGTGACATCCCTGTCCCAGGCAGAACCTTACCAGGGTCCCACCTGCAAAAGAAATGAAAAGTGTTTTCCACTTTGAAGAAACATGAGGAGGGTTTGAAAGGCCACCAAAATCACTAGGAAAGCCAAAGGATGCAAATGGCAGGAGACTCAGAAACAAGGAGGACAGGGGGGAAAAACAGTGGAATGATAGAGCAGTGATGTAGCAGGAAAAAAAAAAGGTGCTGTAGAAAGTAAAAATGGGAAATGTATTTAAGACCAATTAATGTCGATTCAAAAGGACCATGAAAGCTCAGTGGGCTAGCTATAGTGTCTGTAACAGATGAGCAAGAATTAAAAAATAATAAAGAGAACCTTATTGGAAATTCAGAAGAAAATTAAAGAATTGTGGGTGAAAAATGCAAAATGATGGGCATATATTTGCAAATCAATAGCCCGGGCGGGGGGAAATTACGGTTTCTTGGCTTTGCCTGGAAAATCAAAAAGCTATTCTGAAGAGTACAAGACACTTCCCACAAATCCACATCGAAGCAGGAGTTGTAGATAAGATGAAAAAAAACCCAAAATCCCAACCAAAAAAAAGCCCAGTTCAGAGAGAAATACTGCCTGGAACAGAAATTTAAAACCATCAAAATGAAATGCATTTGTCCTTTCACACAGACCTCAAACTCAGTGGAGACATTAAGAAAATTGTGCAGATGGTCAACTAGTGAGTATGGAACTGGCCAAGAAAAGGTTACCCTAGCCTTTTGAATGAGTTTATAATACATGTTAGAAGTTGATAAGTCTCTGTTTCACCACAGATGGGTAGTCTTATTTACCTACATAAGTCAACAGACAAAACAGGGAATGTATTTCATGAAATAACGTCATCAGACAAGCAGAAGATATTTGGGCAGATAGTAGCATTCCTTCACTGATATGTTTCCCGGAAGTGGCTGGTTGTGTGTTATTTCTTCAGTGAGAGCCTGCTCTGATATTTGGCTGCCTGGTAGGAGGTTTTTGCTCCAGCAGTGTGAAAGCCTGTGATGTGAGAGGCGTGTGTAGCTCTCTGAGCACAGAGAGACACCGGCATCATGCTTTGAGGGGAGATATAGATGCTGTCATCCTGTGGAACACATACTGTAACACTGGGGCAGTCCCAGATACGTGTTCCTGGGAGGTGTGTGGCATCCAAATGCCTTGGTGCTGCCTTAGGAGAGGCTGAAACCTCCTCCCGGCACTCTCAGTTGGTTGCACAAGTATTGCTCCAGATGAGCATGAGAGACAAGATGGTGTGGGTGGTCTTCAGCTGGTCTCCAAGACCATGGCTGTAGATCCCATGGGAGGTCACTGTGAGCACAGACATTAAAATTCTTTCCTGAAAGTCAAGGTCTGCTTCTAGCGTAGCAGGACATCACATGAGGCTGCTAGACTGGCAATTCTTGGGCAAAGCTGGTGATTATCCCCCTATTAAGTTTTACCCTAATCTATTAAACTTAATCTTTTTCTTTGTAAGTAATGTTAAATACTTGAGGAAGCAGCTGGCGTTCAGTCTGTTCTGTGGTTTGTACTAATTTTGCATGGACATGAAGTAGGTGCTTTACTGAGTTCATCCTGTTTACCTCTATTTATGAGCATGTGTTGGGTAGAAAGAGACTCAAAAAAGAGACCTTGATGGTTTTGGAGAGAGTCTAAGTTTTGCTGATATTGACCAGATTATTTTACCTCAAGATGGCTGAAACCATACCCAGGGTTCTCCCTTTCAGCCTCTTCCTTCTCCTTTTCTTTATGCAGTCAAAATGATAGCTATGCCCCGCTTTTTATGCCACTCACTTTCACAGTAGTGTCTGATAGTAAACTTGAGAGTACGTTTAGTGGACTAATGTGAGAAGCAGACACCATTCAATTGTGTTCGCTTCATAGTTAGATCAATGCCTTGAGTGGGAATGTAGGATTTCCTGAATGTGCTAAGGAGTACTTTTCACAGGCACAAAATGAAATGCTGCAGAACATGCTCAATCCTGGCATTTCAGGATTGCTCAGTAAACTTTTCTGGGAAGAGCTATGTAAAGTTACCTAGAAAAAGCTTGTATAATTATGAGATCACGTGTAACGGAATGGAACGGAGTCAAAGGAACACTGCTTTTGAGCCTAAGGAGCAATAGTTGCAAAGCAGTTTCATAGGAGCCTTTGTATGTCTGCCTGAATTCAAGCTACAGAAAATATTTGATGAAAATTCTACCTAGATGGTGAAGGCAACTTATACTTTCTTCAAGAAAAAGACTTAAGCCTTTCTGGACCTTGACCCTTCATGGTCAGCAATACTGGCAACATCACTGCTTGGGCTTTAGTTGCCTTTGTAAACTCTAGTACTTTCTGTATCTCCTTGTGGCATCTTCCATCTGCCAACAATAAACTTCTTCACAGTTTCCCACTCTCAAAGCTGTCTAAAAATCCTGTTTACCAAAGAACAACTCTGAAGCATACATTGGGACAGCGAGTACAATTTGACAAAACCCCATGCAAGGTCTCCCAGGTACCAGAAGGAAGCTTAAAGCCTAGTATCTCAAAAACGAAAATGCCTTTTCCCTGATGCTGTAGGAACTAAACAATACCCACTTGTTGCTTTTCTTGAAGTCCAGAGTACACACTGTAATAGAAATGTCTATAAAATCTTTACCAAATCCTGGAAAATCCAGTGGAGAAACTGAAAAAGTCCACTCGTTGCAGTAATGATCAGGCAGAAATCCAGTCAATTTAAAGCAATGTATTTTCCATGTAGTGATTAATGTTCTTTAACTAATCTACATGAAATGTAGGCTTTTTGTTAATATAAAAAGATTCTTCCCTATTCCTTTGTAAACTCTAAATTTACATTAAAATATTAGATAAGGTTCCACAGAAGACAGTCAAATAGTGGAAGAAACCAAAATTAGGCATTATGTGTCAGAATTATTGATGGTATTTGTGCCATATTATTGATGAGTTGTTATAAATTATCATTTTACTGTTTTTTTATAGAATCCAGAGGCTTCAGTCAGAACTAGAGCACTACTTTGTAAGTCTACATAAATGTATATAAGTATGTATACACATGCATCACATGCACAAAAACAAATACAGAAATGCAAAGTGTTTATTCTTTCGAGAAGATCAGATATTGTTAGAGCTTTCAACTCTCACGATTGGCTTTATACAAGTATGCTTTTATGAAAACCAAGACAAAGAGAAAGGGAGATGAAGGACAGGAGAAAGAGCAAGAAATCAGTAACCATCACTTACAGATCACAGAGCCTGGAGAAGTAAGCATGAAAAATTACTGGATTGACTCTTGAGGTACTTAAAACCAACAAACACTGAACCTTTTAGAGCAATTTAACTACCCAGATCATTATTTAGTAAAAAATATAGCCAAAACATGCATAATCAAAGAGTTCTCTAAATTGCATGGAGACAGCTTTATGGTATTTGGCTTTTACATCAGAGCACTGGCCTGTCGCCTATAGATGCATTTGAGACATTTGGCAAAGTAAATAACAAATAATAAATACTCTAGCATTTGATGTAGGGTTTTATAAAACCTTGCCTCAAAATTAGTTCAGAATTGCCTGGGATAGGAGAGACAGCTTTCAAAATATTCATGAAAGAATTCAAAAATATTTACAGTGCTTTACTTTAAAGCAACATCATCTGGAAAGCGGGAAACCTGGAAAGTGTTAATACTACACAGGGCTGGATGCAGTTGTGGTGTGGGTAAGGAGGTTGCCAGGAACATGGCTGGTCCCAAGACCCCCAGCATGGGGGCTGTGCTAAGGACAGCTAAAGGAGAAGCCAAAAAGGAGGTGTGAGGGTTGCCTTAGCTCCTAAGACAGACACATGCTTGTTGAAAAAACTTGAGAAGGAACTAATTAAAATAGCACTTCCAGCACATCTGGGCAGCAAAGTGATGTGAAAGCCACCCTCATATTTTATATATAGAAGGATATACTCTCCCTGGAACTACACCCTGATCTGTTGTGTGCATTTCTAGGTCTCCCATCGAACAAATGTGCTGCATATTGAAAGGCATCAAAGGAGAGCAGCAAAAGAGACTGGAGTAATATCAAGGCATGTTGGTAGGTCACCCGTGCTTGTGTATATGCACATGCAGGGAGATAGAGGGAGGTTGGTTTTCTGGCTTGTGTAAATTTGGCCGCATGCCTCATGCTCACACACACAGATCATCGCAGACTGATGCATAAATCCTTCTCCGGCTTATTTATAAATGTTTCTACTTGAGCACACTTAAAAAGAAAATTGAAATTACAATAGTTTGCTATACTTTCCAGCTTCATTCTTTTTCTGGAGGGGTGAGGAGTGTGAAGACTTTGACCAAAAATTAAAAAAAAAGGAGAAGACAGAAAATAGTGAGGATGTCACATGTCTAAGGCTGATCTGTGAGTGTGTGTGTTCCCTACTGGACAGAAGGCTTCAGAGGCAAGGACAGTGCAGATTCAAAGGAGGTTTCCTTTGCCAGTCTTTAACATCACCTTCCCCTGATGCGGAGAGGATGGACATGAGGAAGGAGGAGCAAAGAAGCAGGAGCTGCCTCCCTGATCTTGACTGCATTTTGCTGCTAGCTGCCTCAGGACAGTTCCCAGGCAAGATTTCCCCCAAAGAGCATCTAAAAAACACTGCACTATCAGGATATTGTGTGCAGTTTTGGTCTCCACAATATAAGAAAGATATTAAGCTCTTACAGAGTGTCCAAAGGAGAGCAATAAAGATGGTGAAGGGTCTTGAGGGGAAGCCGTGTGAAGAGTGGCTGAGGTCACTTGGTCTGTTAAGCCTGGAGAAGAGGAGACTAAGGGGAGACCTCACTGCAGTTACAGCTTCCTCATGAGGGGAAGAGGAGGGGCAGACATTCATCTCTTTTCTGTGGTGACCAATGACAGGACCTGAGGGAATGGCCTGAAGTTGCGTCAGGGGAGGTTTAGGTTGGATATTAGAAAGAGGTTCTTCACCCAGAGGTTAGTTGGGTACTGGAACAGGCTCCTGAGGGAAGCACCAAGCCTGACAGAGTTCAAGAAGCATTTGGATGATATTCTCAGGAACACAGTGTGACTCTTGGGAATTAGTGCAGGGCTGGGTGCTGAATCTGATGATCCGTTGGGTGCCTTCCAACTCAGCATATTCTGTGATTCTGTTGCCTTCAGGCAGGAGCAGTGCTGCTCCTCTTCCCACACCTGTGCTTGAGGCTGAGCTCTAGAAGAGGGTCAGAGACCTTTCACTGCCCCTTGAATGTGAGGAACCCTCCAGCCATACCAGCACTCCACTTCATCCTGAGGAAATATGGGTTTTGGCTGTGCTCAAAGCTGTCCCAAGGGCCTCAGTGTTTAGCACTGTCTCTAGCCCTGTTTTGCCATGTGAGTGAGGAATGCAGAAGCAGTTTCTGTTGGGAGTCGTGGTGCAGAGAGCCTGGGCTCACAGTCTGCCCTGCGCCAAAAATCGCAGAGCTACGCGTTACGTGCAAGTTATTAAAGATTCTGCTTACTTTACAATGGTCTGTTAACAGCTCTAATGTCTTTAACATGTGCAGTCCATTGACTTTTAGGCAACATTTTATTGAAGTAACTGCCGTGGTTATTAGGCAGTAAGATTTACGCTTCATTTTCAGTCCTGGCTCTGGAAATCTGGAAAGAAAAGAAAAGAAAAAAAAAAAAAGAAGGAAGAGACGCAGAGGGATGACATCTACCAAGAGACAGGGAAGGTGCTGCTTGGGACAGCACTCACCATGCACCTGTGAGGTACCATCCCCATATTCGCAAGGAAATGATTCCTTCAAACCAGGGTATACTGAGGAAACTGCTGACAGAAGAAATACACAGAGCAACCTCCTCCTTGGTGGAACTTCAGTACGAGTTGCTTTCTTTCCCCCTCTTGGTATGAAATAATATTTGCAGATGTGAACTGTGGGAGAGGTTTTGTGGCACATTTACATTGCAATGAGGTTTGCATTAAGGAACTGGCACTTGACTTTTGTTCGTTGAAGAATTAGTGTAAATCTTGAGCCTTCATAATCCATTGGCATGGGCGGCAAATGGAGTATTTCAATGCAATGCTGTGTGTTTCTACTGGCCGGGTTTTTTCAAGTCTCACGTCTTGCATAAATCTCTTTTTAATGTGAAATGAAATGTTTAAAATAACTCATTAAGCAACAATGCTCAGAGATTTTTTTTCTATCTGGAATTTTACGAGGTGTGTTTTTTCATTCCCTAAACTGCTTCTCTCAGTTTTGTCATTTTTCTGAGCCACCACTTAGAGCTGGCTGGTGCACCCAAGAGCTGCAACCGCTCTCTCACAACTTTGTAAAACCAGAGATAAGACATTTTTGTACATTTATGGTAAAACAGAGATTACAGCCTACTAGCTGGTCTTGGCCTGCTTTAGTTCCTTTGTTTTCAGAGATGTAATCTTTTCTTTTTCATCCCATCACCCATGTCTGAACTGATGGAAGATGATTGTCTGTCATACTCCAGGCTTAAGTTACTAGCCTCTCAGCTGCACAGAGGCCTTGAGAAATGCACTAATATATTCACAACAGGAGGAAACTGCCAACAGAAACAGATCCTGAACTGGTTCCCAAACAGGATGACAAAAAAAGTCCACTCGGACCACACACAATCCCTCTGCTTTGCATGTGGGTCCCATTGCACACACTCGCTTTGCCTTTGCTGTATAAACAGCAGACAACTGAACTCTTTATGGTGGTACATAAGAATGCCTCAGTTTTAATGAAATATTGCATTTAACTCACCACCTCAGAATTTGCCCCACTAGAAATCCCTATTTCTCATGAAGATGTTCTGTGCCCTTTGGAAAACACCACCCCAACCTCCTTTCAACAAAGTCCCCAAATTCCAGAGTGGGGCAAGGCACCTGCACACACATTATGTTTCCTACAGCTCTGAGGAAATCTTTGATCTTGAGTTGTTCTTATTTATATCACTGTGGCTAAAGCAAAGCAAAACCAAAACAACAAGTCCATATTGAACATATAGAATAAACCCAAATTGTTCTCTTTAAAGCAATGATTAATCAAGCTGTTTAGGAAAATATCGCTTTGATGATGTCATGTATTTAAGCCAGACAACTATCTGGAGGGAGAGGTTTTCAGCACAGGTCCTTTCTTCAGCATAAGAAATAAAAATCCTGGGAAAGCAAAATCAAATATCTGTGAAAAGGGATGGTGAATCTAAGGCACAGAGGCACAAATTGTAGAAGTCTGAAGTACCTGCAAAGCGTCCTTCTGATTTAGACTAATTGTGAAAATGCTCTGCCTTGTGCCATGCAAAGAAAAGTTTATTATGGACTGAAAATGCTTGACTGTTCTAAATTCCCAGCCTAATATAAAGCCTCTATAGGGGACTTTTCCAGCACTGGATAATAGCCTAGCCCAACACCTTTAATAAAATCAAGGTGACAGACCATGAAAACATTTGCTTCAACACTATAAGCAAATCTGATACTGTTGCTGAAAGATGCCTCAAGGCATCTGTACAAGTCTTCAAGAGAAGTGGTGGTGTGCTAGTGTGTGTGGGGGCTTCAGACCAGTGCCTCATGGACAATGGCTGTAACTTTGAAATTTTAAACTGGCTTCAAACACAAAGAGCTGGGCTAGAATCCTATACAAAGATTACGGGTCAAAAATTGTCATTTAAGCACAAAATTTACTTTACCATTAAAATTAGAGTATTTTTTAATGCTTGATCACATGAGAGATGTGGTTTCATAAATTAACACTGGTAGAACATAAGGAGTCCAAGAAACAAGCATTAAATTATTTCACACAGCAGTTCACAGCTCACACTTCATCAAACCCAACACTACAAGTGTAAGATATGCAACTTCCCATCCAAGGAAAAAAAAGACTAAAAAAAACTAATACAGCTCACTTTTGTTACTTTCAAATGCTGTTTACCATATAAACAAGTAGAGCAGGTTTTGTAAATCCCTGGACAGGAAGCTGGCAATAATAAACCTTAAGCTGAATTCAGAGTTCTTTTGGGACAGGGGAGTTCTGTTTAGTTAAGCCTCCATTTTTGTGTTGAAATCTCAGTCAGATTTATTTTAAACAGCCTCTTTATTTTTCTGCCTTTTTCTTTCCCACATATATGCTCCCATCTTCAAAGCTCAGATATTTTATATGATTATACAGAAAGTTTTCAGAAAGATCTCTTCCTAATTATTTTCTTTTCATGTAATTTCAATGAATGTCCTTCATCAGATAGTGTCCCAGTCTATTGGAATTACATAGTAGAGGTGAGACTGACTGGACAAAATTCACACTAAAGCATATGAAATTCAACATTAAAAAATACTTCAAAAATTTATTTTAATTTTAAGCCAATTAGCAGTCAGAATTCCACTGATTTGTAAATAGTAGCTGGACACAATTTTTCCTAGTTTCCACCTTAAGGACCTGCACAAGTCTGATGGTCCTGAGAAATAGTTTAAAAGAAGAGGTTTCTCAGGGAAAACAAGGGGAGGGAGGATGGTGGACTGTTGAAATGGTACTAGAATTGTAGTTTTGCTTAAACAAGCCAACTTTTTTTTTTTTTTGTGTGTTTTTTTTTTTTTTTTTCCAGTGAGACAAAAAAACCCCATGTAGTGTTTCAGAAGGAAAGGAGCAAAACAATAATCTGGTATGCCAAGTGCTAGACGTATAACATGTACTATTTAAGGATGGGTATTAAAAATGCTAATGCAAAATGTCCTTTTTAATCTCCTTCTAAGATTTTTATTAAAGAAAGTGTAGAAAAAAAATTATTTTAAAAGATCTAAAATGCAGCTGAACTTTCTGTCTTGAGGCCACTATGAACTTAAAATTCAGCCATGTGTAGGAAAGTCCCACAAGACCTATAAACTCCTTAACTCCCTCTTAATCAGTTTTTTTGGAAGTTTTAAGAACTGCTTAAGTTTTGGGCTGCTCCTCTGTGCAGAGATAATGCGTCCCAGACAGAAGGTAAATTGCAGTAGGTAGACTTCCTCATCAGGAATGAAATTCATCATGTGACATAGCAATATTTCACATTTATTTCCAGTTTCTGGAAATCCCCTTTTCTTATTCTTTGAGCACTAAAAGCAAGATAATGAATGAGTGAGGAATCAGTTGTGTTACAGTGAGGAACTGTGAGCGTAACAGACTCCCTTTCAGGTTTGGTTTGAACAGCCCTGGATCATCTTTATGTAGAAAACCACGTTGTGTGCACAGACCCTGCCTGTCACCATCAGTGCCTGGTATCCTGAGGCAGGGGAAAGTGGGACGTGACTTTTAACATTTTGGGCATTGGAGACCCTCGGAGACCTGTTGCCTTCTCTGCTTACACCTCCCTGCACTCCAAAGAGCATGACTGCAGCATTAGCTACTTTGCCACTGGGCTTTCCTGCTCATGCCATGAAATCATAGCTGTGGAAGGGGTTAAAGTGTATTTCCTGCTGCCTAAATCATGCTAAACATTTATAGCTGCTGGAGATGGGCACTCCTGTGTGGTACTCAGAGACTCAGATACTTTGGGACAGAGCTGCAAGTACGTGAAGAAGTTAGGGAGCTCCATCCTTCCCTGTTATTTACTAGGGGTGTGCCTAGGTGTTTCTCCCACTTTCAAAGCAGAAAGTATAATATGGCCCTTAATATCTAAGATGCTGTAGGTTTTGTTCTGTGTTTTTAATTTAAAACATCGTTCAAATGTTCTGCTCAAAGACTGTGTGTTAGAAGTGGATGTGGCTCTTTTTACCTTTGGAGCTCTGGTTACTTCTGCTCTTGCTCAATTTTCTGAAAATGAGAAGATGAAAAGAGAAGTTTCATTTTAATATGAGGGAAACCCAGTTCAAGCATTTGGGCAGCTATGCCTCTTCCCTTAGCTTTTTAGAGGAGGTGTTTTATTTTTCCCTTCCACTGCTTTGTGGGGTCAGCAGGCACAAAGCACCTTGATCTGAATGCTGTGAGAAGTGGGGGCAAGGAGTCATTGTGATTGTCACTATTTTGATGCCTTTTAAAAATTTTGTTATGGGTTGAAATGAGACAAGGAAGTTCCTGGGTCTGGTTTTAGGTCTTCATTCACTTGTTTATTATTTTGCTTAGCTTTGAAAACACAATATTAAAGCTGAAGTATGGCAGGGGTACTATCTATGTCTTTATCTATTTATTTTAAACTACCATTAACTACTGCCCAGCACTGGGATTTTTAATGGCAAACAGTTCTGGCCAGCATCTAATGCAGATTATGGGAAAAGAATAAAATAAAAATAACAGCATTTTAATGTTTAGAAACACGTCAAGTCAAGCACACTCTTTCAAGTATTTTTTCCATTGAAGCTGCTGTGTAGATTTTAACATGTGACAAGCTCGTTGCTGGGAGCAGCTGAAAAGCGCTGAAATGTAAGCGCCTGCGTGTGCTCACGGCAACAGTTCCTTGCACGTCAGGTCAGACCTCGTCTTTTAAAACCCTGCAAATACATATTTATTCACATATTGTTTCTGTTAAAAGTCCAAATGAGGCTTCGAGGTCTATAAGAAGAATATGTGCTGGGAATCCTATTTAAATGACTGTTTATAGGTACAGGCTGGAGAGGGAGTTTGGAAAAATCTGTATCTGTGTCAGTAATGGCATTATTTTGCAGTGTACTTCACGAAGAAAAAGGAACAGAAGGGAATGGAAATATTCTTTCAGTTGCAGACGTCAACAGCAAAAATATTGCTCATAAACAATTATGTTGCCATAGCGAAAGGTCAAACGCAAAGTATTTTAAATGGGAGATATATTGCATGATTTACTCTCTTTTTTGTCAAAAATACACCATGTTATATGTACTGAAGTACATCTCATTTATTCATCAAAGGGATTTACTCCACAGTTATACTGATATAAATGATCTGAGGAATAGCTTTTTAAACAAATGAAAATCAGGTGTAACTTTAAGTTAAATACTTTTCCCCTGGAGTTATTTGCATTTATATTGCTGTAAGGAAAAAAAAAGGCATGGTTAAAAACCATGCAATTAAATAAGGTTCTTCATACAATAATATTTTTTTAAAAATAATTTTCTTCTGTTAGTGTTGGTTTCTGACTTGCTTGGAGTTGGAGGGAGATTCTCCTGCATTTCCACCCACAGATGGGAGCTGGGAGCTGCCGAGAGAGGCACTGCGAGTGGGGGAAAACTGAACCATGTCAGAAGCTTTTTTTTAAGATTGCACGTAAAAAGTAGTCCTTGATTCCTGTTACCAAGTACTAAAATGACACTGAAATTCATGAAGCTTTTCAAATGTCTCACATGTTTTAGTCCAGGAACCAGGGCGGTGTTTACAGCTTGAGCTTTTGCCACTCTGTGTCCCTACAAATTTCTCCCAGCAATTGCAAACAAGGGAACAAAATTCTTTGCTTCATGTCTAAATAGGTTTAAAGTCGTTTTTGCTGCTTTTAAATGAGACTTCTAGAGACTCAATGCAGGCTTTTTCTCATACAAATATTTCAACAGACAATCTACACTAAAAAGTGAAATGTTAGCATCTTGAAGCAATCTCCTTTTTGCTCACTCAGTGTCAACATTTACAAAGGAAAAATTGCAATAATGTTGAAGATTACCCTTTATTCTCTAGCATCTGCATATAGGCTAAGAAACAACACCTGGCACTTAGCCAGTAGATGAAAGCCATAACACTGAGGCAGAGCAACCAAATGAATCTGCAAAATCATTTTACTAAGTAGTTTCTGCCTTAGTTCTTTTTACTATAACAAGATCTTACCATGCAAAAAATGAAACAAAGAAATGACATAAGGAGTTTCCGTGAGAGATGAATTTATAGCTAATAAAGCCAATACAATTGCTATTTTTTTTTCAGAGTTAGATTTGAAAATAAGTTCTTTTCAGTAAAATCTCTGGGAACATCACAACGCCGGGGAAATTGCAGGTAAACGAGTCACTCGACCTCATTCCCTCCTCTCACCATGTGGTGGCAGCCTAAGGCATGCGTTCACCAGGCATTTTCAACTTTGTGACCGCAGCCAGAAATACATATCCAAATGTCGCTCCGCTGGTGCTTTCCCACTGAAGGCAGCAAATGACTCGTTTGTTGAAATGCTGAGCCATATGTCCCATCTTCATTAGTACAGATTATTCTCTTTTAAAGAAAGGTGAGACAAAATTGAGAGATGAGATCAACATAGGCATAGCATCCAAAATCTGAAGAGAATCTACTGAAATAATTCTGGAAGACCACTGACACAGCACCTTTGCTTTCATTGTGGTTTGTTTGTACATTGACTGAAATCTTTGGATATGCTCATGAGCTGTTCCCTCTCTCCTTCCCCACCACACCCTGCTTTTTTCCATTTTTTCGTTTGCATGCGGTTTGGTTTTTATTCCCCCCACCCCCTCACCCCCTGCCCTGCCACCAAAATATTCCAGTTCAGTCCCAAACTACAAGCAAGTCTTCAGCCTTTGAAGTGGAGCAGACCTACTTTGTGTTCTGAGTTCTGTCCCTGTGCAGTTGCAAAGCAAACTGCATGATACTTTTGAGACTGCTCCCTTTATGTTTGTCTTAGGTTCCCTATGGAAACAGTTCATGGAATTCAGAAAACAGCAACAAAAGACAACCTCTCTTCAATTTTTCAACATCATGAAAAAATGTGTGCCATCTTGCTTTAGATCTCAAATGTGTAGCGAGAGAGTAAATATTTTTAATTGAATCTGCTCATGACATGCTCATTTTGGGACATCTGTGCATGTCACTCCTGCAATATCTTTGCCTCTGGCTATTCAGTTTTCCCTTTTTCCTTTTTCAGTCTCATCAGGCAAGCTCACTGCCCCTGTTCATTTTTCCATCTGTGCAGCTTTTCTGTAAAGTTAATGCTTTTCTCCTATAAAACTTCCCCTTTCATAGCCTACTAGAACCTATGTTAAATGTTCCTTAACTAAATGACATACATATTTGATTATTTGAATACCATTTCTGCGTTCTCCTAACAAATTCTATTGTAATTCCTTGAGTTCTCACCAGTGCTCACCTGAGCAAATTGAAATAGGTGACTACCCTTATCAATGTACTATCAGTTGATGGCCTGCTTAACTTGACCTCCTGCTTTATACTCATTAACAATAAAGTTAATCCTAATTTACACAGATGTACGCTGAACATTTCTTCTTGCCTTAATTCAGTACAAGCTGATTTAAACCATCTTCTGATATTTTTTTGCTAAGGGTGCATCACTCAGTTTCCATTCCACGTGACAATAATCATATCCAAACGGAAAAAGAATTAAATAAATGTGATGTGCCGTGACACGCTATATCAGATGCTTTCCTAAAGTAAAAGAAGCCACCCACGGTTTCTGAACCCCTGCTAGGCACATCACCCCTTTCTTCCTTTGAAGCCAAGAAGCCAGACATGGATCCGTGGTGGAACTATCATGACTCCCAGCCCATCCTTGGTGCCAGGGTGGGCATTGCATGCCTTGTCCCGCATCTTAATTTGTGGGTAGCTAACACAACCCAGTGATGATTGTGTGCATGTCCAGTACCACAATGTGCCTAAATTGCAGGGTATTGGTGTTGGTATCTGCACAGCGTTAGTATTGCTTTTGGCTCAGCATGTGCCCACACTACTCCCTTCGTGCTCCAGACCCTACAGCAGATGCCACCACCATAGGTTTGTTAGCCTCAGTGAAAGGAAGGGTCACGGAGGGGACCATCCCTGGGGTCGTCAAAGTGGGAGAACCAGCTCTTCCTGGTAGCAAGGGGCTGAGGAGGGAAAGAGCTCCAGTTCCCACCTTGGTGACTCCAAAGTACCCACTGAAGGGAGCTCCGTGCTGTGCCATGCCTTGTATGCATGTGGCTCACCCTGCTCTGTACTTCCAGTAATTCAATCAGGACAGTCACGTCGTAACCATGTGGAGTCAGTTACCAAGTCACAGTGAATTACTGAGAAAAGGATTTCATAATTAAAAGGGACAATAAAACGAAGAGCTTTCCACAACAGTGGAGTCCAGAATTACAATTACGACATATGGGCTTGGTTTAAGTCTGGGCAGCACCTCTTCAGAAGACAACCTGGTCCAGTTCTCCTCCCAGTAGCCTGCAGAAAGAAAGGGGTGACAAAGAAACAATTTGGAAAGCGAAGGTGGGAGGAAGATGTCACCTCTACCCTTGATGGTTAGAGAGGGAAAGACGTGCTCTGGAGTGATCAGATGGAAAGTAGGGACCAAGACTTGATATCAGGATTCAGAGAGGAAGAGAGGTGCATTTAGGAGAAAACACATCTGCGAGAAAGCACAAAGAAAAACAATGCTAGCAGTGAACATTACGATCCAGCAAATCTACTGCTGGCCCCAGTGCCCAGACCTACAGCACCCTGCGGAAGAGTTGTGTTTCAGGTACTGTCCGTCTTCTTGTACCACATCTATTGCTGTGCTGTCCAAAAGCCTTTGTGCCAGCTGGCTTTCAGGCACCAAACTGAATGACTTTCCTGACAGGGTGAACAGCAAAAGAAAAAACACATGAGCAGAGTTGGACTCAAGCTATCCTGCAACGATCTGCTTTATCCCTCAGTGCAGGTTGATGCCTTGCCAAAATTTCCATGAGGGGAACATGCCAGGTCCTCACCCGTTCCTCCTTAATCTGTCCTGTCGGGGCACATATGATTGCAGGCGAAGTGAAACCTGTTTGTACTGAGTCATATCTTCTTTTTAAAAAGAAAATCAAAAACCAAATCAAAACAAAAGAAACCACAAATACCAACCCAAAAAGTAGATTAGATGATGTTAGCTGCTTGCTTTACATGTGACATTCTTTGCTGACAGCTTGTATATCCCTGTGTGTCATAGATATGGTCATCTGCTGTTCAGGACAAAATAGCTGGGACAGTTGTTCACCTCTGTTGGAGCTTCCATATGGAGTAGAGGACAGAGTATTATACAGATCAGGAGACTTACATTTTATCCACACCTTTCTTAATGATGAGGAAGTCAAGGCCTCTCAGTTACATCTTCTAAAATACTTGATAAAGTTATTTTTATAGGGGAATCTGAACTTCTTCAAACAAAAACCATTAATGGATAATTATTATTGTGATGCCCCTAGGCAGTCATGGGGTCCAGATACCTACACTTTATACTATAATAAAAATGCTGATTTTATCTGGTAACATCTGTTTTCTCCTTTGTTTCCTAGATTAAATGAAAACACTCATCTGAAATCCAAATCTGGAATTAATCCTCACTTTTGAGATGAAAAGGAGGTGAGTTGTCTCCTTATCTGATTATTAATCAACTGGGCAAAAGACCTGATTTGGCTCATTTCTTGATTTGCCTTGGAGCAATTCCTTGCAGGTGATAGTCCTTTCCACACTGTGAGAGACTGTCCTACTGAGTGGAAGACCTTATCTGTCTACAAAGACAATCATGGAAAGAGATGACCTCTGTAAAGTGCCAGCAATAAGTACTAAAATGCTAACTGTGCCCCCAGCAGACAAAGAAAGAGGAAGAAAAGTGAGCTCAGCACTGCATTATTTTAACTGGAGAAAGATCCCAAATTTCAGAAGTTGGATTGTCACACTGGAGACTTGCATTTTCAGACCTTCTATGTTGGGAAGAATATTGTACTCTAGTTCAACATTTGTTCCTTAGTCAAGTATCACTAACATCGTGTGAGTGAATAATTAACCTAATTACTTATTACCTTCTGCATTTTGTAACAATATTGCTTTGTTGATAGTCTCTCACAGTTCTTAACCATTCCCAGTAGTTTCCATGTAAAAGTGAAACAATTTTTCCTATATAATGAAACCTATTTACATCTTTCAGGGAACAATCAAAACATGCTTACATTGTGTAGACAGGGTTTTCCCCATGCAAACATATCAATGAATTATCCAGGTGGCTTACGTAAGACAAAAACATTAACAATAAAAAGATATAGTTGATTTCTGAACTGAATGCCAAGAATCTTACATGATGAAATCTCTCTCAAAATTCAGTTTAACTCAGTGTTGACTATTGCTCCTAATACTAGTGGAGGAAGTTCTACAAAATTTAAAGCCTGAGGTATTTGAAAAAAATATTGGTTTCTAGACAACTAATCAAATAGAGCAAGATCTCCTCCTGCAGAACTTCCCAAGATATCCTAGTGATGTCAATGCCTTTCATCCACTGAAGTGGACCAAGTTCATCTAGTGTATATCTGCACCCACTGGACTTTCTTTAAGAGCGTCACAGGTAAATGTAGCCAAAGTGGAAACACTATTGAAGGTTCACTTTGAAACCTTCAGATAGGACTGCCTGGCATGCACAAAATAAAGCTTTGCTTCACATCTCAGTGAACATTATCAAATACCGGCTGAGGTTCAGATTTATAATAAAACCAGAAACCAGGGAAATATTACACATCTTTAATGATAAGTCCTACTGTTGCTAGCTATTACAGAATCACAGAATATGCTGAGTTGGAAGGGACCCACAAAGATCATCAAGTCCAACTGCTGGCCCTGCACAGGACCATCCACAAGAGTCACCATGTGCCTGAGAGTATCATCCAAACACTTCTCGAACTCTGTCAGACTTGTGCTCTGACCTGGAGCTTCCTAGGGAGCCTGTTCCAGTATCTAACTACCCTCTGGGTGAAGAACCTTTTTCTAATGCCCAACCTAAACCTCCCCTGACACAACTTCAGGACATTCCCTTGGGTCCTGTCTCTGGTCACCACAGAGAAGAGATCAGTGCCTGCCCCTCCTCTTCCCCTCACAAGGAAGTTATAGACTGCAGTGAGGTCTCTCCTCAGTCTCCTCTTCTCCAGGCTGAACAGACCGAGTCACCTCAGCTGCTCCTCATACAGCTTCCCCTCAAGACCCTTCTCCATCTTCATCTCCTTTGGACACTCTCTAAGAGCTTAATATCTTTCTTATATTGTGGTGCCCAAAACTGCACAAACATTCAAGGTGAGGCCTCACAGTGCGGAGCAGAGTGGGACAATCACCTCCCTCAACCAACTGGTGATGCTTTACCTGATGCTCCCAGGACACACTTGGCCCTCCTGGCTGCCAGGGCACTGCTGACTCATATTCAACTTCCCATCAGCCAGGACCTCCGGTCCCTTTCCATAACACTGCTTTCCAGACTCTCATTCCCCAGACTGTACGTACATCCAGGGTTGCTCCATCCCATGAGCAGAATCCGGCACTTTCCCTTGTTGAACTTCATATGATTGGTGATTGCCCAGTCCTCTAATTTGCTGAGGTCTCTCTGCAGGGCCTCCCTGCATTTGTGGGAGTCAATAGGTCCTTCCAGATTTGCTGAAATGAATGATACTATGCTGTCCTAACCCATTAGGACAATATTTAGAGTGTTAGTTGTATTAAAAGATATGCCATCTATTTCTCCACCCAACTGATGTAAGAATTCACATTGATTCTTTTAACACAAAGTTGCTGTTATCACACCTTAACAATTGAAAGTGATTACCTATTTTTCCAGATGCCCTGTGAAGCAATGCAGTACCTTTAAATTCAGTTTTTAATAGCTAGTAATTCTAACATCTAAGTGAGAAAAAATGTATAGCAACATACATTTTTCTCCTTGATCTCATGGACAAGTGTTGTCTGAAGACTCTGAAACATTCAACAGTGTATCCTCTCCTGGATCAAAGAAAACTCACATCTGCCTCTCAGCTTGGCACAGTCATTTAAAACATCCTCTCCCCCCCGGCTCCAGAAAACAACTCTGAGACAAAACCCATACACAAAAGCCACTAGAGTTTGTACAAATTAATTTTTGTTGGCATTTAAAACAAATTCCATGGAACTGACCACAAATATTTGAAATCTCTCTCCTGGGTAATGGTAGCACAATGGGAGTGGAAAAGGAACAGCGCACACCTGGATATACAAACTTCCCAAATCAAAGGGTTAAAAACAAGGGATCATTTGTTCTTAAGGAATCCAAAAAACACATTCACCAAACAGCTGCCTGTGACTTGAAACAAAAGCTTTCAAATGGCAGGTTTTAATGTAAAAATATGAAATGAGAGGGAGGACAAAACATCTCTGATCCTCACATACCTTAAAGCTTTAAATCTCTATTTTTTTCTCTGCACCAGTAAGAGCACAAGCATTAAGTTTGTCTCCTTTTGCCTGACAAGTTTACCTACTTCTTTCAAACAACTGCAGCTGACAGACACTGACAGAGCTGAGCTACGGCAGCTTGCACCCGCTGCAGATAGAAGGATGTTAGTGCCTGGTTTGTGACCACTGTAGTTAAACACCTTAAAGCCTATAAGTAAACTTGTCTGTAAATCAAAAAGGCAGAGAGTTTTCTCATTTCATCAAGTGTAGTTTTAACTGTCTGCTGTCACCACAGCTGTCAGCAGGATGCTTAACTGCTCTAATTGTCTAAGGGCTCATTCCCTCACCCTAACTAATTGTTTAGATCTGCTAATCTGCATCCATCATCTGTGAAGGAGCTAAGGCTGTTCTCATCTTCCAGTTTCTAGGAATCAGCTATAGTGATTCCTTAACAGGACCTACTACCCCGTTGCTAGCAATTGGGTCATGATGTCCTGTGAGCTAGTGAGGATGAGGAGGATAAAATCTGTTGGAGCAGTCATCCGAAGTGTGACTTATCAAGAAATAACAAGCACAGTAAACTGCTACAACCTGTAATGTTGAACCTAGCAAGGAATGGATAGGGGGACTATGTCAAAACTTTAAATTACCAGCTCTTACATAGATCTCACTGTATTTGTAATGGTGTGTGCTTTGTTAGTGTTAGGTATGAAAAATTAATGATGTGAGCATGCATTGCTTCTGTATATCAAAACTTTTTTTAAAAATGATTCATTGCATTGCAAAGGACTTTCATCTCAACTTATTTATACAACTCTCCTACAGTGCATGACACTTCATTCAGTCAAATATTTATCAAAATCCATTTATTTAAAGACCGATACTGTTTACATGTGTAATGTCATCATTTTATGTGGAGTTTTTTCCCTTTTTTTTTTTTTTTTTTACTACCCTTGGAATTAAGGCTTGGGAATCTTTAGGCTTTTCCGGTTATTCTATAGGATTTTCCCTTGAGTTTTCCAAGTATTTGTTGTAATTAATATTGAACTGAAATTATCTGAACTCTAAACAGAATTCTGGCTTAAGCGAGGCCCATCCACCGGCCAGCAAATCCCAGGTTGCTTCTGTTAGCAGTCACAAGTTACTTGCTGCTGGTCCTGCATTATTCTACCAGTTCAGACAAAAGGGTTGGTGGGTCACAGAAAATTATTTTTGTGACCGTTAGTGTCAAGGTTTACTTACATCTTCCTTCAGATGTTTCAATCTGCCTAAACTTTAATTCTGATTCATCACTTATACCTATTACAAAGCTGGGATCCCTACATGAAATTAATTGCAAATATTTGCTATGGCTAATTGTCAAGTAACCTCTTTTCCCTTATTTCACCTGTTTTCTTTTGGACACTGTTTTCTGCTCTTGCTTGTCCTCGTTGCCTTCTTTCCTCTGGGTCAGATGCCACAGCTTCCTTGAGTGCCTGACTGAGGATGATAAGCCAACCTGAAGAAGCCACATGAGTCCCCTACAGGGATGGAAAGGCTCTTGCCAGGCTGAGGAAACACATGAATGTTATTTAAGGTCTTTGGCCTTTGACATTCTCTAGTTCCTCCAATTATGCATGTGCAAGCATTAAGGCAAAACCACAAGATACTTGTCATATCTGACACTCTTCTTTTACAGTCTCCTTTCCAGCAATTGGAAAGTCCTGCTCCATGGAGCTTGCAATTTAGTTTATGTAGATATGTTGAGCATGTGAAGGAACCCTGACAATTCATAAAAGCCAGTACTGATGGGTTTCTCTGAAAGATTAAAGACTAAATAAAAAGAAATGTGGAGAGCAGGGAGAAAGAAGCTAGAACATTCCTGGTTTAGGAATGGGGAATGTAAATGCTTAAACCTCATACTTATAAACATTAAAAATTAGGGGAATTCTCTAAAGTTAATATTTAAAAGATTCCTCTATTGACAACCAAAACAGGTAAGGTTTGCTACATTTGCTTAAGTGAAAAAGACAATATAGGGTAAATGGGCTCCTAATCTCAGCACTTCAACTAAGTTCCTGAACTGTGATGGGATGACTTTTGCCCTAAGAGATTAACTGAATTGGTCTCACACAGGAAATCTATGGCAGAGCCAGGAAACAACTTTACTGCAGAGCCTTACTTCTAAGACAGGACTCCATAAAATCAGTAGTCATCATAGCCAGGAGATGACCTGTTCTCTCCTGCATTCACTGTTCCTCTGTAGACTTTTATTTTCAGGGGAAGTGATTAGAGAAAACTCTATGAGACCTCATTCCTCATTTTATAAATGTTCAAATCTTAATAAGGGTACAATTATGAGAAAGAAGGTTTTAAATGAACCAAGTCTGTGCCAAATAGATGAAGGAATCTTTGAAGTGATCCCACCTTTGATTTATGTACTGGCTAAACCTTGAGTTTCAATCTAGATTTCCTCAGCAAATCTCTTAAATCAAAAGTTTCATTGCACTGCCTTTCAGGAATTAATCTGACTGTGAGACTAAGGGGAAAAATATTGTACCACAGAACAGTAAACCGCTGTAACTCTGAAGTTAAACTGAAACTAAAGAAAAACATGCTTTGCATTATTAGTATGATAGGGCTTTAGCCAGCCCGCAACTTCCTCCTGACTCTTGACCTGCACCCTTGTTCTCAGGGAGGTTTCTGATTTTGGCCAAATTTTCACTGAAATATGCCCTCTCTTCATGGCTGGAATCACAGGCTCCAATCAGCCCAATGTAAAGACAGAGCAGTATTTTAAATTAAACTTATCCAAATATTATTGGTATATTATGTTTCATAATTACTTTGGATCTTTATTCTTCTTAACATAGAAATGAATTTTGGCTCTACGGCCACACAGTCCCAACACCTCAGATATAATGGTTCTCATAGAGCCGGGAGGTGGTTGTTGGTCTCTTTTCTTTATTAACCCAGTTTAGCAGAGCATTTAAACAAGTGTTAAAACTCATCTCCCTTCAGGAAAATGCACCGGGTAAGCTGACCTCAGGGCAGTGAGCCTGGTGCTGAGGGCTAATGAGCTCTTTTTGAGCTACTATAATTGCATAGTTTCTGGAAAGCAAGAGAGTTGAGTTTGAGCTTTGCAAAGGCAGGACCTAAGCCCCAGTCTTTCCCTCCTGGGAGAGTGCCCTTACCATGAAGGCATGTGAAGCATGATCAGTGCTATTTGGAGTATGGGTCAGAAAGACCATTACAGGAGTAACCTACATTCCTAAATCTAGGCAAAACTTTTAAACCTTTAATCTTAGGCATGTTCATCCAGGATATAGAGAAGATTTCAGAAACAACCTATCTGGGGGCCCTCAGCATGTCATGGGTGTCTCCAGCTCTTTACATTTATGAAACCCTTTTTTCCTATCTTTCATCTCTGAAGTCTTGGCTCAGAGATGAGCTTTGCAGTCCCTCAATGGGTCTGATGCTCTGGTACCTAAGGTCCCCAGGAGCAAAGTGATGCTAATAACATTTGCAAACTAGTCACTTACCGAGATGAAGGCTACCATTTAGAAATTGAAGACTTGTATAACTCACAAGGCAAATAAAGACATTTTAAGTTGAATTTGAAAATTTTTCCGACTATATAACAAGTCAATAAGTCTTGCAATTGCCTCTAACAGTTTCCTATGCCAGTCTTGACATCTGTAGTAAATGGCAAGAAATTTTATGGTGAATAGACCATCACTTGCCATTAATTCTAACCAACAGAAGGTTTAAAAAACTCATTGAAAAATAAAAAAGTCTGTATTTAAGAATGAGAAAAAACAACTTGCCTCCATCAGATGCAAGATCAGCTGAGGGAAGACACAGGTTTATTTCTGAGACAATCAAAGGGATGGTATGTTCATTGAACCAGCTGTCCTGTGCTTGGGTTGGTGGAGGAAAGAGGTATCGGCATAGGAAAGGTGGGTGAGTGCGAAGAGAAACAGTTTCTGTAGGAAATCCCAACCAGTCAGAGTCAAGTTGACAAATGTATGTGTGTTAGGTATATATGGAGCAGCCGAAGCAGCAAAAGGTTGGCTTTTTTTCAGAAACTGAGTTGAAAATCGCCAGGCAGTGTTGTGCTGCTGATTTGGCATGAGTGCTGGCTGGTTTCCCTGGGAGAGGGTAGTTTGAATGGGCATGTGAAGAAATAGCAGAGAAGGAAAGGAATCAGCAGGGGCAGGGGACCTTCACAAAACATGACTGAATATTGCAGCTGTGCAGCCTTTGATCAGTAGTCAAACTGCAGAAACATTTTGTGCCATCGACTTGTGGGAATAAATGTTGAAGATGTCAAAAGAGCACAGTAACCTCCCTGGAGCATGCTATATCACCAGACAGAGGAATCCAACTTCTCTGTTTTATTAAATTCTACTTTCCTGTGAGCAGAGTGTCTCTTAAGGATTCCTTGATGCTGTTTCTCTTAGAATTGTATAAATGCAGTGAGATTTCTTTTCAAGTCTTCTCATATACCACCTGCTGCCTTCCAAACTGGTCAGTGTCCTCAGATGTTATTACTGTGGGAGAAACTATATAAGAAAAATGAAACACATAAGAAAAATGAAAAATTTGGGAGACGTGATAGCTGGAGCAGTTTTGAGACACAAAGTTCTTCAGGTTGGTGGTAGTTTTATATTCAGGACTCCTTTGTGCAGGGCCTTCAGTTAGCTTTGCATGTTGTTTACATGCTTTTGATGTTATGTGTATTGCTGAGGTGAGTGAGGAGTGTTATACAGTGTATTCATTCTTAACTTATTAGTACCTGGATATAAGTTTCCATGACAAATTAGAACGTTTGAATGACACGAAACTAGGGGGTTTTTTTAGATGTATTTGCACATATTTCCTTATGTTTTAATAGCAGCAAGTGTATTGATTACAGGGCCATTTTAGTGGCTTTCTTTTCCCATGTGCAAATCTAGCATTATTAATTGTAATGTATTTAAAAGGTACAGGGGAGTAGGGGAGAACCTCAGCTGTATTAGCCAGCAGTGTTTACGGGAGCTGTAGGCTCCAGTTGCCCTTGTAGCTCTTTTTTCTCTGGTGCTACTACGTGAGGAGTCAGGAAAAACTGTCTCACTTTTGAAAAATATGAGGAATTTCAAAGCGCTCTTGCCACAGCTCAGTTAAAAAAAAAAAAAAAAGGAGAGGAATTGAAACTCAAGAAGTCTTAACGCTCTTGCCACCAACGCAGGAACTGCTGTTTTGAAGGAACACGTTCCTTGACAGTTGCAGGAGAGAAAAGGAGAGGAGCTGCCAGGGGCTGTTGCTTTTCTCTTGGTGTTCCCTGACAGCATTTGGTGCATTTTTCTCATGAATCAGCAACACAGTGGTCCTAGACAGCAGTGGTGAGACTGCCTTACCTTTATAGAGCCGGTGTCTGTGAGGGTGGTGAGGCACTGGAAGAGGATGCCCAGAGAAATTGCGGATGCTCCATCTCTGAAAGTGTTCAAAGCCAGGTTGGATGGAGCTCTGAACAACCTGATCCAGTGAAAGGTGCCCCTGCCCACAGCAGGGGGGTTGGAACTATTTGATCTTTAAGGTCCCTTCTAACCCTGACCATGCTATGATTCCAGGGGAGTGAAAGCCCTAACCCAGAAGTCCTGTTACTTCATCTGCAGCTCTGCCTGCTGATACTGGCACATATCTGCAGGTAGAGCTCATAAACAAACAATCACCTGAAGTTAATCTTACTATCAATAAAAATAAGTCAGATCTATATCAGGCTACTTTCTTATTTTGGCCTACTTTGGCTTATTTCTGAGCAGCAAAAAAATCTACTAGTGGAAAGCCAAGAGGCCCTGATTTGATGAGGTATGCTCTGAACTCGCTGAAATCCATCCTGATTCTTCAGCACATGGATACTGGATGCAGAGAAGACTCTGTGATGGGCTGAGACACTGTCCTCAGGAGTCTCAATGCTTTTAACCAGGATGATCAACTTCATCACAAATCTGGGTGCTAGTGTGTTTCTCCTACATGATAGGTATCCAGGTTTGCCTGTGTCTGTCATAGCAGTTTATTTCTTATTACACTAGTAGCATAGCTCAGTGTAAATAAGCAAAGCCTTAGTTTCCTGGGAAAAATGATGCTTACATAGCACTTACAGTTCTCAAAGAACTTCTGTTCGATCTCCACACTAATGTGGTTTCACAAGGAGACTGAGATTATTTTATTGCCCCAGGATGCCAGGAAATTTTCATTTGACTTCCTCAGATCTCTAGGATAAAAGTGGAACAGTAAAAAAAAAAGAATTCCCTTTGCTGTCTTAGATTTCTGTTCTTCAGGAAAATATGTTATGTTTTCTAAGATCTGATATTCTATAGTTTATTTTTAACTTAGTGACAGTATTATTTTACTTTTTTTTTCCACAGAGGAATATCTTGCCCTTTGCTGCTTCCTGCTCCTGGCCTTTTTTATAGGCTTCTTTTTCTTTGTGGAGTGTAGATAATGTTTTTCACACTTCATTGATTTTATTCAGTGTATGTTTCCTGTCTTTTTAGAAGACAAAAGAGTCAATAACCCATAAAGTGCATAAAATATAACTATCATTAATAAACTGCCAAAAGAGCAATACGAGACCATTCGTTTTCCAGTGTTATGTGAACGGTTTGGTGTTGGTGAAAAAGTTACACCTTAGTAAGCTGTTAGCCAACAGGGGGTGTTTTTGAACAAAAAAACCCCAAAGCAAATCTACACCCCACATTTTAGCCCAATATGAATGTCAAGGGCAGATCTTTCCAAAAGCTTTACTCTCCTATTCAAACCAGGTTCAAATGGTATGGAAAGAATCAGGACCGGTTTGCCTCAGCATCACAGAAGCATTTATGACACTTGCTGCAGGAGTACCAGGCAGCAGGGAAATAATTTCTCCTGCCTCTTACTGCTCTTCCAGTCCCAGAGGACTTTCCTTTCCACTCTGATAGTAGTTTCTGCAAGAAGCAAGGACAGCTTGTTAGAAAGCAGCAAAAGCACCTCCAGGCAGAAGGGTGCGGGATAGGTCACTGCTCACTGCCTCAAGCCACTTGGAGGTGACATTGTGTTGCTAAGGTCTGTAGGTTCACAAGAAACACCATGAAAGCAGGACTTGTGTTTCGGAGGCAGCTTGGGAGAAAAGAAGTAATACTGGAGGTTAAAAAAACCTCCCAAAACCAAAACAAAAGACACTTAGAAGTTGAGTGATATAATTTTTGGAATCCTTACTGGTCACCACCATGCAAAACATCTTATTTCTTTCTGCTGCTAAACAGCATTAAGAACACTATCCCATGTCAGCAACCACCGACATAAATCCACACTTATTCCATAATTGCTCAATCTGGTTAAAAACTATATTTAGCCTGACAAATGGTATTCTTACTTGTCAAGCTAAAGTCAGAAAGATCTTGGATCTCTTTGTGCCCTTCTCCTAAATATCAGTTCTTCATTGAAGTATTCATAGATGTACTGATTTCCTGTACTTTTGGAGGTGAATGTCTCCCAGATGGCAGCAAGGAGAGGTGCATGGGCTCTCTTTGGCTGTATGCTTGGGGTGTGAGAGCCTGGCAAAGCAAGGTGGGTGGCCTTTCTGCTGTTGGGGGTGGGTGAGAGAGGTACTGGGTTGTGGGGTGATGGGTGCTTTTGACTATGAGCTTCAGTAGTCCCTGGCTGTTGGCCACAGATTTGCCCTTTGCTCCCACTCTTGATGTCAACTCAGCCCCGGACATCCTCGGATCACAACTCAGTTGTGTTTGGATGCTGAGGAGCAGGAGCCTTCTCTGTGTCTGTTCCCATCAACTGAGAAATGCACAGAGGTCCTCAGGATGAGATTAGCAGAATCTCTTTAATTCCCTTCCAAGTTAAATCATTTGCCATTGGCCCCATCAGGCCTGGAGTTAGCTCAGTCAGGAGCGTTTCTAACAGCCCTGCTCACAGGCTACAGACAGAGGCTTTCAGCTTAATACAGCCAAAAAGGCTTGCAGGTCAGTTTCTTTTACAAAAACACTTTTTATTGACTTAAACATTCTCCTACAGCTACACTGTGCTCCTGTGTGGTCACCTATCTTGTGTCACAGCCCAGACCAGAACAAATGATGAATAGCGAGCTTGGAAGAGAAACATTCTATTCCCTACTACATGCCAGAGCCCTTCCCCCATCCCTCTTGCAACAGCATGGTGAAGAAGATGAAACCTCTGGGACACAGACTTGTCTCTCTAGGTGTTTTCTACATCATCATGTGTTGTCCCATTTCAAACATCCATATTTGTTAATATAGTAATATATTGAGTCAACATCTGGACTTTTGCAAAGACATGTGAGACCAAGATCTTAGGTTGTAAGAAGGAAATAGAAAGGTGTATCTGTGAGTCACATGCATTCTCTCCTGCTTGTTTTTTCTCTAGTTTAGATTTTATAATTTTTTTACCTTTTGTATTGCCCCTTTTCTCAAAATGTTTGATGGATTAATTACGGATAAAAACTGAACTGTAATACTAAAAATTCTGTCTGTGTTTTCACAAGCCTTTCAGAGATTAAGTTGAACAAGAAATGAAAGTCTTGAGCTTTGCCCTCCTATGAGCATGATCCCACCTTACCTAAAATCCATGTTAGGCACTAACTCAAATTTGATTCCTCTGTGCATCTCTCGTTTGTGTACAGAAGCGTCTGGATAATCTCCTGTCTCCATCCAGATTTAGTAGCAAAGTGCTGCTGTGGGACTTCTCACTGTAACACTAAGACTTCCTGCATGTATTCTATTCTATTGATTTCACAGAAATTCCATTATAAATTAATTTCATTTCTCTGTTTTTAAGATACGTTACCAGTGTATTTATTTGGTATTGCTAAAGGAACTCTATACAAAAATTTTTGGCAGTAAGACTGATAGAACCTAATATATTACTTACCAAACTGTTTAAAGATAATATTACTTCTCAAAGGAGTAGATTTCTTCCAGGCAGCACCTTTTGCCCAGTGATCTTGTTATCCAAACAAGTCTTTGGCTTTGAAATGAAAATGGTTTCTTCTAAACAACTGTATTAGGATTTCCATGAGCCCCAAAAAATCTGTCCCTCAATTCTTTATGAAGGAGTTGAGATCAGCATGTTGCATTTCTCAAGTACTGGGTTTGCTTCTGTATTTTAGTTTTGTTTTTTTTTTGACTTAGTTAAAAAAAAGAAACATTTCACTGTACAGATGAAAGAGCTATAAAGCAGGTACAGTACAAAGTAGGCAAAAATAGCTTGATATTGTAATCCGTTATCTATTTTGACTATTATGTGGTTTTAAAATGATAGACAAAAGATCTCTCCTGTGCCAGATAAACTTCCATCAGAGGAGGCTAAAATCTTATTCAGGTTATGGTATTAAGTATTACATTACTTTCTCATGTTAACATTTGTTCAGACATGTGTTCTTTTCCTTCAAATCTTGTCAGACTTCTTATGCCGTTTTTATAAGACAGCCTTGACTCTGCACTAAACCATGCCACTAACACGTTACTTAATCTAACTGGCACATTGTAAAATTTTACACATGCGCTCATCCAGATAATTACACAATTAATTTTCACTTAGTACAGCTGAAACGGGGATAATGAAATTTCCACTGGTGTACTGTTACGTCCGGGTGTTAGAGGTCAGCTTCCTGTTTGGATAAGGGTGAGTTTAAAGAGGATTTCTGACAGTCTCCTTACTTCAACTGAGTCTAAAAACACTGCAATGGAATTTCAATTTACAGCTAAGTTCAATGGAAGGAGCAGATGTTGGGAGTGTGCCACTACCATTCTGGGAGCCCTTTCTATGCAGGTGTAGTCAAAAGTCAATGTCCTTCATCCCACTCTTCGTATGAAGACAGAGTTTAGAGTTAAGCTGACACTTGATATTAATTTCTGCACTGAACTGTAGCTGCTCAGTGCTTTGTAGAACTATCCCCAGCATGAACAGTCCCAGAAACTTTTCCTCTTTTGCAATTTTGGCATTTTCAAGGGCACACACAGGTGACAAGACTGAGGCTCTTCCCCCTGAGGATGTGTGGTAGGAAAATCACCACAATATAACACGACCAGAAAGAACTGAAACAAACGTCCTCATCTTTGACAAGACCCCTGCTTTGGCAGTATGCAGTACATAGTGGCATATAAAACCAACAATGCTTTGATATTGAAATGTAGATTTTGAGACCTTAAAATAGCAATGTTTCTGATGGTTCCTCATCTAAACTGGATTAACAAGTTCAGTTTATTGTGCCTACACATGCATATTTGCTGTCACACACCTTTACTGTCCATAGATCCCCTCAGCAGACATGCTCCTACCTGCAGAGCTTTACTTTTTCTGATCCCTACCATCTCAGACAGCTGACCTTAGCTGCAAGTCACATTGGGCAGGTGACAAATCTCCCAAACATCAACTGTGCCATGTAAGCAATGGCCCGAGGTGGAAAGGAGTGCAAAGCCAGGCTCAGCTTTCGAACCAGCCTGTCCCTGGTTTACACTGATGCACAGGACTGACTGACCTGCAAGAAGAGCAAAGTTTTTTAAGAGGTACTGGAGCTCAGAGCCACAGGGATACAGCTTTCACTCTTACCAGGTTTCCACAACACGCTGGCAGAGGCAGGAGGCTGGTCAGAGATGGCTCTGGCCAGATCTGGGTAACTCACCCTGCCTTGGTGCCAGCCCCAAGTCAAGTCTTTCCATCTCATAGCCAAATAACAGTAATGCTAACATTTCCATCAGTATCATGGACTACAGGATTAGGTCCTAAGGGCAGAACACTGTCAGCTGTCAATGAGTACGTAATATGTCAGAGCACATCTCTTGTGAACAGCAAATTCTTGTGATGTGTATTTCCGTGCTGCTACTAGGTCATGATCATGGACTGCATCTTCACCAACTTCGAACAATGTGGAAGAAAATAATTGCAGAAAAGACTGTTCACACAATGATGTTTACACAGTCATTGATTTTGTGCATTTCTTCTTTCTCTTTCTGTCTAGCTTCTTCAGCAGGTTTTATACCATGCAGTTCAGAAAGCACTAGCACTTCTTATGGTAGGCCTTGTTTCTTCATTCCCTTCTTTTCTTTATTTTAATCTCTTTTAAGTTTTGTTTGGTTTTTTTTAAACTCATTTAGAAGTCCTGCTTTATTCAAAACTTCAAGTTTCATGCTGTTTTCCTCTATTTCAGTCTCTTTGATGCCTTAAACATACTTCACATTTTTTTAAGGCATCAAAGTGTCTGAAATTATATGCTCTCCTTCCTCAAGTAGCAAAAGATGTAACTAATAAAATCCCTCCTCTGTAGACCACACCTTATGTTATCAGTGCCTAGAGACCAGCTTCAGACACCTGGAGCTACAGATGGATGCACTATATAAACTCTGACTATAAGACATGTCTACACATTTATAAAGAAACGTGGAAAACCTCCAAAACAGATATTTCAAAAGAAGAATAAAAATTCAGTTTTACTGATCCATTGGGAAAAAAGACACCTGAATTGAGTTTAGTAAAGATCCATAGACAGTCTTTGCATCTCCTTTCAACATCAAGGGTTACCCTGACGGGAAAGGCCATGTATATGTTTTACAAAAGGAAGGAGATGATATACTGCACAACAGACATTGCTGTTTGTTGTTAGTCCTGTCTCAGAGTGCAAAGCTTCAAGTGAAATCCATATGTATGACATTAATTGGGTGATCAAGAATATACATATTGACCTCCAAACAAATACAAGCAATGCTTTTGTTACTGAAGTTTGGTATTATTACCAAACTTGATGGTGTTGCTAACTAAGAAAATGTAAACTGTATTTCTAAGCTAGTAATTAAACATAAAAAATACACCACCGATAGAAAATGTGTGTGTTAAGAAAGAATACAAAAATACTTCTTTTTCATTTTCTGATTTGACCACCTTAATTCCAAAAGGAAAATATTTTCAGAAAACACAGTTGTTTGATCTAATGTTTTTGTTCTAATATTTGTTCTAATGCTCTAGGCATTAGAAATGGTATCTTTTTTCAAGAAAACCAGCAATATCAAATTAAAATTATACAACACAATCATCACTTTCTCTTGTAGAAATTAATAATATAGTAATGAACGATATAGTAATAGTAGTAATGTAGTAATGAGTAATAGTATAGTGATATAGTATATGCACCCTTCCAATAGTCTACATTTTCTTCCCTAATGAACAGCATCTTTCCTATTTTCATTATGCATTCATCAAAAAACACAGTGTCTGCAGCTACATATGATTTGCAGAGCTGGTTGCAACAATTTTTGCGTTGAATACCAGGTGTGAGCCCAAGGCCTTGCCTTTGGTCAGTGATCCCACCAGGCTGCTGCTGTGCCCTGATGTGCTGCAGTCACCTCTCTGCAAACAGGGGTGCCCTCAGTGGGGAGGCAACGATGGGCTGCCCTGTCCCACAGCTGAGGGGGAAGAAAAGCACAGAGGCCTGTCCTCTACTCTCTCCACTTGAGATTGTCTTGCCTGACAACATAACTCACTTTGTGAGTTTCAAGGAACCCAGAAGTACCTTGGGTGGAACCAGGAAGCACATTTGGAAGGAAGAGTAATCTGAAATACAAACTAGCCCCTGCTACACTACACACCCCTCACCCCATCTTGTGCCCTTCAGAGTGAGAGGCTACCACAGCAGTTCTCGTGATTGGTTTATAAGCTTACTTTTAATGATATTATCGATTTTTTTGAGTACTATCTAGAGTTAACAGCCCTATTCTTAACACATCTCTGAGCTATGATTTGCCAGTGAAGAAACAGAACTTTTCCATCTTGGGATTTTAAGGCTCTGGGACATGATAAGACTTTGATTAGCAGGTGAATTTAGGCACAAACCTGGGTTACATGTACAGGTTCCACATGGTCAGGATGACTTATTTCCACAGTTAGCAGGTATTTCCAAAAGCATGTGTTCTATTGTTCTCTGAGTAACCTTCATTTCTTCAAAAATTTCAGTTTGAAAAAAAATATTTTCATTTACTCTGTAATATTTTTTTTACATTGTTGCTCTTTTTGAACTGATGTGAAATAGAGGATCACTTCCATTTTAATTCATTACTATAATCGCTGCTCAGTCATCTTTCTTGCTTCCCAGGTTTCTACATAACTGGCTGTGTATTGCCTTGACCATCTTCTGCCACAAACTATGCTTCAGCGGATGCTCAGCATGGGAGTCAGAAATCCACCCACTGTTTCAAGCACTCAGTCAGTGGAGAAAGATAGGCTGGGCCGAGAGGGAATTATTTCTTCTTAGGATAATTAATTAAAATAAGGAAAGAATTATCCCCCTGAGTTTTCTATCAATCAAACTGAGACCTCAAAACAGTATGTCCCACCAGCAGCCTAAACTTAGAGGGCTAATTTCCAGTGAGATATATCCCACTGTTATGCATCCATCTTTTTTTACCTTATCTTCTTAGCTTTACTAGTTTCTCCCTATGGCTCCTTAAAAGTTCCTGCAGAGACATCATCTCCATTCCTGCTTCTGCAAATGATCTTTTGTTTAAGGCTGCTACACCTCACACATGGTTTAAAAGGCAAAATGGACTACAGCTTTCCAGTCATTCATACAGCAGGTATACTGTCCTTCTGAGAATTTCTTTAACATTTCTTGCTTTCAGTACGGGAAGTTCCTATACACAGATGCAGCTTAATGGTATCTGTAACAAATTGCTATCTATTTTAACAGGTGCTCCTCCTGTTGCTCTGCTGCTTCAGAGTTCATTCCTCCTCTTTCTCAGGCATTTAGTAGGTGTGCTGATAAAGCTACAATCTTCTGCTAGGCAGACTATTTAATGGGGACAAATTGTGTGATCATAACAAAAAACAGTAGTTATACGTTGATTGAGACTACTTTACTCACGACAGATTGTCTATGTTTATACCTCTGTTTCTAGTTACAAATACATCTTTCTCATTTTTCTGACTTGCCCAGATTTTAGAAGTCTGTTATTTTTGGCATTCTGATGTCTCTGTGTTTATCTACAGCTTTACCTTTTATTTTCTTTTTGTTTGTTTTTTTTTTTTTTTTCAGTGTATTTGGTGGTTGGGGTTTTTTTGTTTATTTAGGTTTTTGGTTTAATTTTTTTTTTAGGGGATTCTCTTCTCTCTTCTCTCTTTTCTCTTCTCTCTTCTCTCTTCTCTTCTGCCCTTTAGTCTGGCAGTCCTGGAGCAGGTCTATGTGTGAAATTCTCTAATAATGCATTGATTGCATCACTGTTTTCAACTTTGTTTTCCTCCCAAGGCTTAGAATAAGTTTTGACTTTCTTTTTGATATTTTAAAGAAACCTACAAGATAATAAAACTCACATTCTCCATCTATGGCCATTTATGGACTACATCATGGCATTTAGCCAGTGACCATCATGAAAGGGTATAAGAAAGCTCCTTCCCTGAAGAGCTGTCAGTGAGGCTGTCTTTGCAGGACCACCTTGTGCTCTTCTGGACCTTGATAAATGGATGTGGAGAATGGAGAATACTGGATGTTGCAGAAAAAAAGCGGGAGAGAAAATGTCACCCCAGGCGTCCACAAAAATTATAGCTCCCAGTGCAGAATGGCAATTCTCCCTGCAACATAAGGAAAACTTGTGGAGGAAAAATTGTTGCCATTCCTCTTGGACAACTCAGCCCAGCTAAATTATCAAAATTTCAAATGCTTAAAGTACGCTGTGTGAATTTTATGGTGCTTTCTGACACACAAGTCTCAGGAACAGCCACAACGTATTTTTGGCATTGTAGTAGTTTGAGTCCCTCTCTTTTTTTTAAGCAAACTTCTGTTAGGAGAATAACGTGAGATCCTTCTGTTCTCTCTATAAAAGCAAAACTTCCACTAAGCACGCCTGAACATCAGCCACGACTTTGTCTATATCCTGACAGCTTGCTTCTGTTTGCACTTTTTCAGGAGTTTTAGCTGACTGTAGCACTGATATCCCTTCTGACCATCCCATTGGAGGCATGCTATCATGGGTAGAAGATCTTTTCCTGGCTACTGTGAACAGCAAACTGCTGGATTTCAGACCTGCATCACCTGGACTTGTCAGTAGTTGGGACCTCTCAGAAGATATGGTTAATGTGCATTTGAGCAGACATGTTGAGGGATCCTTGGCAGCACCACATCCCCAGGTCCAGGCCATTGTGTCTGACAGAGGGCTGCTGTATCCAATGCTCAGGAAAGTCAGGCAGGCTGGCTACATGGAGTATAGATGTACAAGTAGCAAGCATCACTCATTTTCTTATGACAGGAAACAAATATTTGCCAAAACCACCTCTGCAACTAAGGAGCATTTTCTCTAACTCTCCCTCCCAGTGCTGCAAATGACTGGATGAGTCATGAGTGATGGGGCAAAGAGGAAGTCCCATAAGTGCCTGCTCTTCTCTCATTACTCTTATCTTCTCCCCTAGACTTTTCTTTTGGGTAGCATTGAAGGCAGACTGCTGGCTCAGATGGACTGTTGGTTCAATGTGGTACAGCTAACTCATGTTCTCAAGAGAACAGCACAGATAGTATCCTCCTGTGGTGAGCATTCTGCTTCTGATATATATCAACACATTTTTATGCTACTTTTAGGCATAAGCCCTCCATCTAAAACACTATCAGATCTAAAAATGGGTTTACTCTGAACAGACATCTGCAACTCTTCTCTTACTGCAGAGACATGGCATTGGGGAAAAAAAGTTACAAGATTTTCTGAGTATTCATTCTTGAAAGACACAATTTTTTTTCTGAACCACAATTTAGTTTACATATCTAAATGTGGTCAGTCGATGTTTGTCATAAGAATGTGGAATACTTTGAGTGTAAATTAACAGTTTTAGCTTTACTTAGTGAGAAAAACTGCTCATTACTCCCAAGTAATTTATGAACAATATTATTATATGAACAAAAAAAAATGTAATGTAATCTGGCATTTATGACTTCCACAAAACATCAGTTGCTAAAGCAAGAAAACAACGAAAATACGCCTTTTATTCACAAAAATCCTTAAACTAATAAGCATGTTCCTAATATTAAAATCAAGTCAGAGATCCTATTGACTTTCATTATGTATAATTTATGACACTTAGATGTAGTTTAATAAGGTCATAAAAATGTCAGTTGTGGTATCTCATAATACTTTTTATAAACTGATTTTACAGTCTACCCTTTGTTCCAAAGTTCAAAGTGACAACTGAAATGCACAGGTTGCCCAGGGGTTCAGACTTTTGCCAGAAATACTTACTGGTGAATACCTTAATTTCTAATATATCTATATATTTTTTCAAAATCTTGGTAATTGTGGGGAACATTCCTTTCCTCTAGAAGTGCCAAAGCTGATATTTTTCAATTTAAAGAAAAATATCAATAATTCAGTAGAAGGAACACATTTTATTGCTATACACTTTTTTCTTTGCTTTTTTTTTTATATGATATGAAATGAAAACTGTGCAACATTTATTCCTAAGCAGGTCAAATTCAAACAATACTTCTAAGTGCTGTTACAATAGTGGCATTATATTGTCCCTTGTCAGCTTTCAATTACTTCATCCACCTAGCTGATCACTGACTTATTTCCTGGCTTAGGTAAATAGGACTTTTGGTGCACTTCCCTTAAGTCATTTCAGAGAAGATAAATTAAATAATGATTGCAATTTAATATTGTGATAGTGCTAAAATATTTCCTTCAAGGTTCAAGTTTGACCACAAGTTTCCAATAATATACTTTTTTTCACTTGCTAGCTCAAACCTGAGGTTTTATTAAATTCTACAGCTGCAGTCAGTATTTATGTTTTCATCTAGCAAATTGGACATTTTAAATAATAAAGAGCATGAAGTTATATATATAAACAGATGACACTTGCAATTCATTTAAGGTGGAAACTTTATTTAAAATTAATAAAATTCTGCACAATATGGCACAGACGTCCAAATTCTTAGTTCATTATACTGAAGTAAATCTGGGGAAAATCCACTGACTTTATTGAGGTCATTCCAGGACCATAGCCAAATACTCAAAACCTCAGCTGGGTGTATACTCCTAAGGGATGCAGAACCCTCTGTGCACAGGGCCCTCAGTGTGCAGAGGCTGGTCCACCTAAGGAAAGATGCTTTCAAAGAAGGGGTTAAACTTTCTTGATGCACTGGGAATTGAGACATTAGAGGAGACTTGGCGGTGAAGATCTCGGTTTCATGGCTGATCTTCTGCAAGGGAAACTGAGGACTGAAGAGGAGATAAAAACCTGAAGTACAGCTTTAGAGGTGTGTGCTGGAACAGTCCTCTTCTCTGCAGATAGACACAGTCCTCATTTCACTTTGTCTTTGCACTTTGATGGTTCAGCTGCATGTTCTCTTCAGGAGAACAAACTAATAAGCAATAAAGTATATAATGTATGCCATTTGCAGATAAATGAGGTGTGGAGTTCTCATTTTTCACTTTTCAATTGTTAATATCCTCTGCTATTTATACTGTTTCTGACCATGTGTACACTGAAGCACATCACTGCTGCTTTGGAGTAGAGGAGTTCTGCAAATGATACATCTCCATGTAGAGTAGCTGCTCAAGGGGCAAGAATGGACCCATGTTGAGAAATTCCTCTTACTTTTCTTCCAGTGACTCCACAATGTCTTGCCTTTGCTGTGATGATAACTGTGTTTACTTGTTCTGACCTTGTGTGTGATAGCTTGTGCGATAGGTTCATCTCAGATGTTAGCTGTAGTTTTCCGAGAGGGAAATTCCAAAATAGTGATTTCAACCCAGTGCCCCAAAGAAACACTTTAGCATCAATGTGTTGGGTTAACTAGCTCGGACAGACAAAAGATTTGTTGCAGATGAAGTTCCTAGGGAGACAAATTGCTACGGATCTTGTTCCTTACAGGAACTTATAGGATGATGCTTAAGGACAAAACATCATCCTAATGTGCTGACATTATGTAAGCTCAGCAGTAGGCTCTCCCCACTCTCAGAAGCCTGCAGTAGTCATGGACCAGTCAGAGGTGAGTGAGGACAGGGTGATACTAGTGACAGGACAGCAGCAGCTGCTCACTGGCAGGTTGAGCAAGGAAAGAGCATAGCTTAGGTCTCCTTTCAGACGTTTTTTTCCTATGAAGGCATTTGTGGGGAAAGCACACCACCGAGCAAAGGGAGATTCACCCTAGAGCTGGTCTTTGACCATTTCAACTCTGCTATTTCTGAAAACCACAAAGTCTTCCACTGGTTTTAGAAATGGTGATTAAATAAATAAATAAATAATAATAAAAAAACCCCTATCACCTTTTCCTGGGAAAATAACACCAGAGTCTTACAGCTGATCTGATCTCTCCCCTTCCCAGTGTCCTGCAGGAAATTCTGACTTTATTCTTCTTTCTTTAAGATACTAACTTTAAAAACAAAAAGTAAAGGAATCCCAAATTCGAATCACACAGAAGCAGTTCAACAATACATAATGCAAATGATTCCAGCAGATTTGCAAGTAGAAGGCTAAAATAAGACAGAAGACTAAAATAAGATAGAAAATAGCAGAGAAAATTCTGGTATTTACATGGATACAGGCCTTCTACTCATGCTACTGTAGAAGTAGGAACATAAACTAATATTTAAGTGTGTTGGGCCAAGCTCAGACCTGCAATAATTATATTCTAAGTGTCTAATAGTGGAGCAAATCTTGGAGATATTTGACATATGAGTAAGGAAACACCATGTATGAAGGAGATCTTCACCAGGCTGACCAAGCTGAAGGTCGATTGGGTAGCAGTAGAGGAGAGGACCTGGACTTCAACTTTTGCAAGCACAGTCATATCTCATACATGGAAACTTCAGGTCATCCTCCTTCTCCTCCCCTTCAGAGGATTCTGGGAATCCTGCCTCATCTCTCTGCTCTGCACAGGGGACACATGCAGAGAAATGGTAGAGACAGAGGACAAGCAAAGATAGTAGACTTCCTCTTCCTAAGAAAGTAAAATTATTTTTGTGGATAAAGCAGTTAGGCATTTCTTCTTGACATGGTCTGCCTTGATGGCCAGAGTGCATATCCTAACCTCTTCTCCAGGGCACAGGCACCCTTTCAGTTGGTAATAAAAGTCTCTGTGAAAGAACTGACCTTCAATTTTTCAGAAAGACTGTGAGAGAAACAAGAAAGGCAGTTGAACTTCAAGAGAGATTTTCCTCTGTCAAACAAACTCCAAGAGGAGCTATGCACGCATAAAATACCTCTCTGCTATGATTTCCACTGACTCCTTTGGGAAGATTCAACATTTTGCAGCCAAAGACCCATGATCAGCAAAGCATATGGCCTGCTAACTCTCCATTTGAAGTCTAAATTCCAACTGAAATCAGTGGGGAGTTTAAACAGGAGTTGGGAGATTCAGTATTTTGCTGAGCATTGGCCACCAATATCAGTGCACTGCTTAACTCATAAACTATATTTACAATTATTGCTCATGTTCATCCACTGACACATTTCAGGTGCTTATAGATGCTTCTAATAGTGTGTCGTAAATCACCCTAAAGAGCTGGGATACAATTTTTAGAGTTCAGATGGGAATACTCACTAGATGTGTGTGTTTGCAGGATAAGGACCTATTTTCCAGAACAGGTGCTTAAATGAAATGATGAAGTCATTATAGTTGAGCAACTTAATACAGAGAAAAAGCTCACATTATTCTAGTGCTTATAGGGCCCTGGCAAAAGTGATTAAATTAAAAACTTGAGAACTTATTAGGTAGGAGGATTAAATTTGGCATTTCACTTGGAGAGCATTTTGTGGATCTGGGGAAAAAAAATATTTTATTTTTGTGCATATATAGGTCTTTTTTTGCCACCTGGAAAAGTTGCATGGTTTTGACAACACTTCCACTTTTTTTCTCCTTTTCAGTTTGCTCCTTTTCTATACTGCAGACCTCTTCAGTACCATGAAAATCAGGGTTTGATCTTGAAACAGGCATGTGTTCAGGAAGGTACAAAATGTCTCTTGGAAAGGCAATATAGTGCACCCTTTGTGGTCGAGAGTGTGGGAAACTCCATTCGGTTCATTTTCATGACAGAAGCACTGAACCACATTAACACAGAAGGAAGACGTAGAAAACATTCAGTGGTACCGCAACGCTTTGTTTATTCTTAGCTAAGCCTACATGGCTTCCAAATGAGCCCACTATGCAACGTGACTACATAAGGTTAACTGCTGGGTACATTAAGCAAAATACTCTCTCTTAGATGCTTGTTTAAGTCATCATTTCTGATCATTTATCAGACTTAATGTGCTACAGCAGACTGCAGGTCACAATGTGTCATTTCCAAAAGAACTTTGACTTTTCCCATTCCAGGGTCAGGAGCCGGTAATGTTTAGCTGAAATGACTGCATTACACTTCATACCTTCCAGTATATCCAGAGGCTTTGGAGAGCCATTCTTGATAGACCAAGGCGCTGGCTCCAGGTATTTGGGTATTAAAATCTGAGGAATTGCTTAAGCACAGGGATTCAACTGAGATTGAAGTTGGCTGCAAAAAAAAAGCCCACTTCATTTGTTGTGAAAAGACTGTGAGAGGTACAGGAAGGATAATTATTTTTCCAAACTGATAGTGGGAGTTCTCTCTGGAGAGAAAAAGCAAAACCAAGGACACACATGCCCCTACCCCATGAAGGTTATTTACATGGAATTTAAGAACAAATTGAAAAAGCTTGGGGTTCAATTTTTAACACTCTATGTGAGCATTTTCCCAGTTCAAGGTAAAACAATAGGGCTATTTATCTGATGAATTCTATAGCTAAGCAAATTGTTTACGGCAAAAAAAGTTTGTTCAATGACTTTTACTCTCCTTTTTTAATCTAGGAAGTATGTACATTTTTCAGGTCTATGATTTTTTTAACAGACTTAGGTTACACTGGTGGGGATTGGACAAGGGGTAAGATGGGAATGAATATTTTCTGTTGTCTGCCATTTCCTTTTTATGTGCTGTGCTAAAGTCTGTTTTCAGCTGCATTTGTGGCTCCATAATAGACAGAGTAAGATGAGTGGCTGTATTAAAAACATAAATCACAGAACTAACATGATAGGCTCCAGATATTGTGACACACTTTTTTCCTATGTATCAATCCCATATTCACATCCTACATGGTTGCATAAATATTGTAAGTGAGGATGGAACTTCTGCATCTATTATCTAACGCTTCTCATTATAAGAACCTGCTTTTAGCTGCTAATAGTTTTACCAGATTTTCAACTATTTAGAAATTATTTTTTTCTTTCCAGGAATACCTTCTTGATATCAATTAGTCTTTGGAAAAGTTTCAGCTAAGATGTTCTGGTGTTTCTAAGAGGTTCGGGTAGAATACGCTGTTTTTTGAAGGCTAAAAGAAGTTCTTCAGATAATTAATTGACAAGCATTGCATAGCTGTGCCTTGGGGAAGAGGCCTGAGATTTCCATCAGGGATGTGCCTTTTGCTGATCCTGTTACAATTTGCCTAAATACTAAAATAGTGCACCTGTAGAGGATGACTGGGCATGTTCCTGTCTTGGACTGTGGATGCAGGGCAGAACTCTCTCAGCTAATGCAAGATGTAGGGAAGCTGTTGTGAAGCGGTACTGGAGGCTGGAGATTAATTAGGAGGAGGGAGTGCACAGAACATCATGTTATAGCATGCTGGGAAGACAGGCTCATCCTATGACTCAATTGAGTTAGTGTCATAGAAGTCTTAAAGAAGTGCTCAAGAAGAAAGAAATATTCTTATATTTGGGTCCTTATGCAAGCTGGTGTACATTAAAGAAGTCCTAAGAAACACCACAAAAGTTATGGAAGTGAAAAAATATTGACTAGACAGTCTGATCTTAGTTGGGATGGGAGTCCAGTCAGAAAATAGTACATAAAGCTTAAAGGCCATTTCATAATACTGTATGTTCAAGGGGACAGGGCAAACTGTTGTTGTTTGAGGATCTTGATTTTTTTCTGTTGTTGTTTGAGGATCTTGATTTTTTTTCTGTTGTTGTTTGAGGATCTTGATTTTTTTATCTACTAAAAATTCCTTTTTTTTCCTATCTTAATAATATTCTACTGCAACTTCTTACATTGTAGTAATTAAATAGCAACCATCATGTAATTCTACAGATCTAAGAGAGTTTTCATATTTATGAGGAATCTATTCTGTGACTAATCTAAAACACCAGTTTTTTGAGAACTATGAAAGAAGCAAAAAAAAAAATCCAATGATGTTGTTAGATCATTTGCTTCCTTTTAAAATGTTCATTGTGCTTAAATAGGTACATTTCAAAAGAACATATGAGATCCTCTGTGAAGACTTTCTAGACGAGGACTGTTATAGAAAGTTGCCTCTCTCTCCCACGATGTTCAGAAACAGAAATTGTAATTTGGGAAGGTAAAGCTTTAGAGGACAACTGGATTTTAAAAGCCACTTATATTTAAATGTCTCATTAGCAAAGCTGAGTTTCCCACCTGTAAAGAAAAACTTGGTGAGGATGGTAATAAATGAATAAAAGAAAAAATTCTAATTAATCCATGAAGTAAAAAACCCAAGACAAAATAAAAAAAAACAGCTAACCCTCACTCATTCTCCTTCTTTTCTACCCTCAAGAATAATAAACACAGTAGCAGAGAGGGTTGGGGTTTTTTTTTAATTAAATGTTTACTGTCAAAACAGAAGACATATTCTTCTTCCAAAGAGAATTCACTCATTGATGAATTCTATTGCCTTAGCGTCCAAACTTCTCAGGCATCTCATAGAGTGAACACGTACGTGTAAGATTGCTGAGTTACACGAGTCTAAATTCAGTATTCAGAGAGCAGGAAGAGGCAGGATAAATGATAGGAAAAGACAGGAATGAAATGAATTGGTAAGGCAAAAGCTCTTTCTACCTTAAAAAAGGCAGAAAATGGTACATGAGACACAGTCTTAAAAAGGCTTGAAAGAATCCCTCAACTTCAAAGCAGTCTGAGATATCTGCAAATGCCTAGAGAATATTCACATATTTCTAGTTGTATCAGTGATCACTTGTGTGCCACGCGGTGTTCTCCCAGGCAGCTAAAAAAGGGTCATGGCATGCCTGCATGTTCAGTATGGTTTGTTCATTCCTGATTTCCACACCAGGAAATGCAAGAGGAGCTTTATTACTGCTGCACAGTCAGAGTGGAGTTTTGAGATCTCTTCGAGCCTGAGAGGAAACTGAGAGGAAAATAATTTTTTAGTAGGTAATTAAAGTGACTCTAAAATTCTGTACCTGAGCATTTCAAGGTGTAGGGGAAAAGTGTCTTGTATTATTTCTGTTGCCTTATTAAAATATTATCCCATACTTGCCAGCTGCTGGGTCATAATTTAAGTTAAAAATGCCATATGAAAATTAAATTAAATAGAGAATCCAGCATAAATCAGTTGCAATCCACATGTTTACGTGAGGGAATTTTTTAAAAATTTCTCTCATTCAAAGAAATGGACATATTGCTTTTTCCTCAGACTTTCAACAACTGTAAAAAACAAAGCACCACAATTTGGCTGAAAGCAGGACTGGAAAAGTTCAGTCTTACAGGTGAAAGTTTTGGAAAGTTATGAGCAAATGAAAACAGAGCCTTAGCATGGAAATGCATAGGCATCCTTAATTACAGCTGTTGGTAGCGCTCCAGCTATATTGCAAATGACATACATTTTATTCTTCTTAAAGTCCTAATTCTGTTAGTAGATGTATCAGCATGGAGCCCTGCAGCTGTGACGTTTCCTCCCCAGCGTTGGGGGGACATCTCATGAGCAGAAGAGTCTCCACAGCATTTCTGCCTCCTCCGTAGATGTCAGCTGTGGATGGCTGCGAACACTGAGTACGTGCAAGAATAGAAATCCGTGAATGGTGCTAATGTCTAATGTGATTAGTGACATTCCAGTGGTGTTAAAGCAGTCAAAACTGAATGTGGAAACAGCTAATTAATTCCACGGGTTTAGGAACACAGCCCTGGCAAGGATTTTGGGTCATATATTACATATATAGTACATTAATAAAAGATGAAGATTGAATGATAAACCACCCAAGCTGTGCAGTAATCCCACAAGAAAGCATTATCTGGAGCATCATACTGAAATTAGTTTTACTGAGAAAATTGGATTAAAGTCTGAACTATATGTTTACTGGCTATTGTTAAACTCAGTATGAAATCACTGACAGAAACTTCCAGTAATGTTTATGGTCATGTCATTTCCAGAACAGATGCAAGAGTCATACTTTGAAATTATTGCAACATTGTTATTGTGGGTCCAGAAGCCCAGTAAATCTGGGGACTCTTGCTGAAAGCACATTGTAGAGGGAACTGTTGGGCAACCACATTGGATATGACTGAATAAGGTACACTTTTGGTCCTGATTTACAGGAAACCTCATCTGTTGTAAAGATTACTCAATCAACTTTTTAATATATTAAAACCAAATGCTAGAAAACATCTCTGATGCAAAGCTATGGTCCAAGTCCCAACAAGTCAGGGGAGGAGAAGGCTTGAGCCTGACTGTGAGAAGGGGAAGAAAGGTGTCGAGGACCAGGAATCGGAATGGGAACAATTCCGGAAATGGAAAAATATGTACAGCGATTGAATGGACTTTACACGTTGTGTGTTTCCCCCGAATTTGTATCTTCCAGCCATGCCCAGGCTTGCTCACCTCCCCGCTCCTCTGTCTTCTCTGCCGATTGGCTGGAGAAGCTGCGGCAGGAGACAGCCCCCATTTGCCCTTTCCTCCCTTTTTCCCACGGCCCAATCCCGGTTTGTCCCCCCGCCTGTCTGTCTCCTGCTCCACCCTATGTTCTGGCCCTTTCCCTCTGGATAAAAACCCCGCGTGCGCGCTGGATTAAATATTCTACCTGCACCCCACCTTTGTGTCCGGGATCCGTGTTGTGTCGCGGCCCCATTCCCCTCCCCCATTTCGGACTGCGACAGAAAGGAAAGGTGGGAGGCAAGTAGCATGCAAGGGCACCATCCCCTGTTGGTCCTGTGCCCCTTGTCATGCCAAAATGACCCAGAGAGTACACTAGAAAAATTGCTTCCTGTGCTGCTAAAAAGTCGCATGTACCCAAAGATGGGAAATGAGGGCTTTTTCCCATCATCAGCACATGCTGTTTGCTATCAAAGCAGACAAACAAGCACTTTCTCATTTTCTCCTTTGATAGTACTGAGAAATAATCTACAACTTTGAGATTACCCATAATTTGGCCAAAATCAATAGCAGGTGAGTTATTTCAAACTGTGCATAATTTTTGAGTTTTTACAACATCAACACCTTTCATCTTGTTAATAGTGACAGGGAAAATGTTCCCTTCACTCCTTACAACCCCTTTATAGGGCCAGTCTGGGTTGAACAAACATTAATTAGTTAATATTTGTGTAACACTTTAAAAACCTAAAACCCTGTGTAAGTGCTAAAGATTATTATTGTTTTTGAGAGCCAAACAAGAATTTAGTGGGCTGCACTGAAAAGAGTAGCTATAATAAAAATGTTAGAAGTACGGTTTAAAAAAATAATGTGAAGTGTAAATTAAATAGGCTTAAAAATATCAAGCTGTTTCTTTGTGTAAAAACTACCACAAAAGTGGCTTGAGTAATATTTCGAAAAATTTGCTGAGTATGCATTTTATTCCAATACTCACTCTGCATTTTTAAGAATGATTGCTAATAGTCTTAGCAACAGCATGGGAAGTGTGTATTTGAAAAATGACTACTGTATAATTGCCAGTAAGTTCTGTATTCAAGCATGTGCTAATGATTTTTTTTAGCATGAATATTCTGAGAGCCCCATGAACTTTTATACAGCATAGTAATGAAACAGAAAAACTTTTTTTGGTGCCAAGTTTCTATTAAATCAGTCTTTTGAAAAAAAGAAAAAAATTGACCCCATTGCAGTAAGAAGGATTTTAATAGAAAGAGTTACAATGGTTCTGGCAGGGGATGCTCTGAAATAATGAAAATGTATAGAACAAGCTCCAACCTTAAACAACAGTGGCAGTTGATTAGCAAAGCAGAATAAAGATTTTAAAGAGATTTCTATCTCTGTTTAATAGTCTTCTAGGAAATCTGGTTTATTATAGCTGTTCATTAAAAGGTCACAGCTTTCAGTGATCATTATTCACTATTGCTATGGTAAGGGTACAGCCAGAGCATCCCTCACATCGTCCCTGTAATCTGTAAAATCAACAGCTAGTCTGGATCTTTCACATGAGTTAGTCATATGTGGATCAGATTTAGGGGGAAAAAAAGGCTATCAAAAAAAAGATAAAATAAAAACGATTGAGACCCAGAACTTGACATAAGATATTTAACATCTGAGTATCTTCACAACTGAAAGTTATACAATACTGTTTTTCTTCCTCCCACACTAGGATTTTACTATATCCTCTGAGCTGTTTGGATACAATTTCTCTAGTTTATCTCATCCCTATTAGAGGCCCTGGATCCTACTCACATCCCCAGGCTTGTCTCCGTATTTTATCCATGGACTGTCTCATGCTGATCACACAAACCTCCCAAGAACAGAGACATACACTAAGGAATTCCCTTCGTGAAGGCTCCTCATTGCGGTCTGCTTCACCCTTCCCGTGATGCTCATTCACTATTGCCTTCACAGGGCACAGTTTGAGTCAGAGCCAGGGAGACGCCTGTTGTTTTGAGCAATTCCGGGCTCCTGCGTCCCTACGTTCTTGATGAGACTCTAAAATGAGAAGATGGTAGGAAAAATGGCAGCTATGACCACCACCACCTCCTCCTCCTTGCATCTCTCTCCTTTATGACCACAGTGCTGGGCTCTCAGACTATCCAGGGATGGAAATTTTAGGCTGACACAGTGGTGGTGGTGTTGGAGAGGACATTGAGAAAGGCCTTCAGAGGGCAGCCAACAGGCCCCCAAATTCTCAGAGCATGCGATGTTCTTCTGAGGATCTGGTTCTTGATGGCCTGTAACCCATCTCTTCCAGCTGGTAACTGCAAGCACATGCTTTTGCACGTCATGGCAAGAAGTTGTTCCTGTCACTGAGGGAAAGTAAGAAGGTTAGAAGGTAAGAATGTAAGAGGTAACATCACATCAACTTAACCCGTTTAGTTCTTCTGCAAGTTACTGGTCCAAAGACGAAAAGGAAGTGACTCATATTAGGTTCCTAAAAGCCTAAGCAGAAGGGAGGTTTTATCATAAGGTCTGTGGCAGACTGTGCCTAAGGGTGGTCAGGCTGTACTTCAAGGGCTCACCCCATTGCTGAGGATCACACCATAGTCTCAAGATCCCTATACCAGCTACTTATGGGAGTAATTCATCTGCACCACTGCAGCACATAACACAGGTTCTCTTTGTTGATGCTCAGAAAAGTTGCTTACAGTGTTTGAAAATGTTTCCCAAGGAAGTTGCAAATGTGCTCAGGTGTGCAGCCAGTGCAAAGGTGTTACATCCAAGGTGCTAAGTATCCAAGTCCCTTCCTTACACCACTGGAGCAGAGGGCTGTGTACCTCTCTAAAAGCAGGTCACTTCTTTTGGTACTTTGGCTAAGTATGGAGGCAACAGAGATGATCACGTGTGTTTGAAAACCATTAAATGATTAAAAGCAAATATAGAATGTGTTTAGTGAAGAAATGGTTCCAGACCTGTATTTCTGACTGCTTGATATGAACAGTATGTAAACAAAAAAATATATATGTTTGTGGAAATCTGTGGGTGAAAACATACAATGGCTCCATGTGTTCTTTTTGAAATGTAACTAAAATTAGTGTTTTCTGGCAGCTAAGGTAGGCTCTGAACTCTCACACATAAGAAATGCTTAGTTCACATTTTAAAATGGGGATTTTAATACTCTGTGGTACCGTTCTCACAATTTAACTAATGTATAATACTTTCTCTGCTATTGAGCATTTTATCAGAGACATTGCACTGTGCAACAGCTTAAGTGGCTCTGTAGTTACCATGGTTTCTGTTCTAATATGCCTTCTTTTAAGAACACAAAACACTCAGTTCCTCCTTTTTCTGTCCTTTTTGCAAGCTACCAGCCCCCAAAATCTTAGAAGAGTTTTTATGCAGTGTGGTTTGGGAAAAACTAATGTGAAGGAGGCTGGAGGCCACCGGGAAACATTAATAGTTCTCTTCAGTTGTGTTTTATTTTAACTGTTAGACCCTAATGAGAGCACTGCTGTGAAATTTTGGATACAGTTTTGACAAGGCTGCACTGATCCATCAATGAGGCCTCCTTGCTGAAATGAACACCTCTAGTAAGCTTTTAATGGCCTTTGTAAACAAACAGAATAATTCCCACTAACTGCAGAAATGAGTTCCATATTTATTTATTTTACTTCACAGTTCCTATTAAGTTGATTTAATAAAATCCAGCACATAATGTTTTTTTAAAGCAAACATTAAATAAACTAGAGCTGGGTACTGAACTCTGCATGGTGCTGCCAGTATTAATGGGTTCAAAAGAGGCCAATGGTCCCTGTGTGGTGACACTGAGGCTGACACTCCATGAGAAAATAAAATGGTTTTAGGGTTCCCAACACCTGACTGAAATTGAGCAATCACAGTAGTAGCCAGTGTGGGAGCTGATTAGCTGATGGCTCAAGACCTTTGGCTCTCATAGGTATCCTGCATCCCCACAGCTCTGTGTTTGGACCTTCCTCAGCTGACCCTCAGGTCTTTCTCCTTTCTTACTCCCTGTTTTAGCACCTCAAGGTCACAGTTAGGGACACATAGACCCCTTATCAGCCCCTGTCTTGTGTTTGCTTATAACAGAAGGTGTGACAAACTGGTTTGTGTCTTAAATCAGCATATGAACATAATTTCTGAGAGCAGTAGATATTCTTGAGGGGAGCCCGTGACTACCCTCATCTCTCAAGATCTCTTCCAAGGGACAGAAGAAATGTGAAGATGATGATTTAACTATTCATGGTGAAAGATGAAGACAAAGGGAACAACTCTGTGAGTTTTAGGTACTCTGAGAAGACATTCAGGATCCAGAAATAAAGCCAGCGCCAGTAATCCAAGGAAAGCTCTTTGACGGGTAGGCTTCTTGCTGCTCTGGGCTTCATACATTTGTTTGTTTGTTTGTTTGCTTCTTTTTTCTTGTCATGTTGCCAAGTCTGAACCCTTCTTTGAGAGTTCTTCCCAGAGTATTTGCATGTAGAAGAAGTTATGGAACAAACTGACAAAATACTCAGTCAGAAATCATCAAGGCTGGGCCACAATTAGATGAAGTCAGAGATAAAATAGCTGAATTACTAAGGGTGCTGCGTAACCTCTTGCTTAAAATTGTACTAGTCCTTGAAGACTGGAATGAGGCCTACGTGATGCTAACTTCTAAGAGGGATTTGTGAGATATTGAAGAAATATAGACCTAGAGGCATCCTGTCCGTGTCCAGGCAACCTGACAAAGTTAGAGTTTTCTGAAGGTGTCAGCAAGCTTATGATGATTTGCCTGATGAATGTGTTGTATTTTCAAAAGGTTTTCAGCAAAATATCTCATTTGGAACTTTAAGTGCCACAAAGTGCAGTGGTGTAAAAGCAATGCTATTTAATGGCTGAATAGCTCATTATGGGATAGGAAGAGAAAGAGCAAATATTCAAATCTTACCATAGAGGGAGATTATCAAGGTTTTTTCTCAGGGGTCTGTGATAGAAGGCGAGCTGTAAAATGTATTAATAAGCAAACTGGAAACAAGGTGGCAAATGATAATTCAGTCTGAAGTTTGTAAATTATCCTTAGTAGCAAGGACTGTATGTGTTTGTCTTATGCCCTTGCTCTGTATAGATTATTGAGTTATATTATTTTGTTTCTCATCTTCTTACCCTTTCATATTTTAATAAGAGCAACTATATCATGATGAGCAGTGATCATGCCATTCATAAAACTGCTCCTCACATAGTGCCTCAGTTCTTATGGGTCAGTGAATGGCTTGAACTGTGGGAAACGGGGCTGGATATGGTCTGGTTGAGTTTTTGATACTCATTGTTCAGTTATTTTGTCCTTCTTTCCCTTACAAATGCCATGTAAGACACAGAAAGTAAGAAGAATCCAGGTTAGTGCAGCAATCTTTTTATTGACCTTCAAGATACCGATCAGCTCTGCAGAGGGGGACATGTGCTGAATGGTCTTGCTGGCTGATAGGAAAACTTTAGAGCAAAGAAAGTCATCAGAGACCAGCTCTCAGATGACTTCAGCAACTGTCTTTCCACCATGCACTGGCTGGTGGTCTTCCTCACCAACCATTGCCTATATTTCTCTGTACTTTTCCTTTCCTTTTCTCTTCCTGTTCTTTACCCCATACTGTAAAACACAATCTTCTGTAGCCAGAACTTGTTTCTCTGTTACCCTTCTAAGACACAATATCTAGCAAAGCATTCAGTCACATTTATACCTTAAAGATTTACTGAAAACCTATTGGACTGTACATGATGTTTATTAATCAGGAAACAGTGTTGCCCACACATTGAAGCCACTTACCATGCCCTAGTAGTTAGTTCAGCTACTTTAAGGTAATAAACCTTCAGTGTCACAGCATGAGCCAAACTTCTGCCTCAGTAAGAGCTTAGGAGAATGAAGACACTAAGATCAGGGCTAAATGAGAAGGTGAGAACAAAGGTGTGTGAAGAGCTTCCACAAATAACCTATACACTATGAGAAGAGGCTTTTAAAGGTATGATCTTATTGATGCTGGTACATTTAGATTGCTCTACGAGATAAACAGTGAAATATTCATGTCCTCATCTGACATTGTGATGCTGGAAAGCTTCCCTGGAATGAGCAGAAGATAACTTTTTTTTTGGCTTAACTCAGCAAGGTCTGACCTATGGCCAGTGGGATGAGCCCATCTGGCACGCTGCCTTTTCCCTGAAGCAATGAACAACTCCTTGGACAGCGTGTGCAGCCCATACAGCTGAATGCCTCCTCTTGCCCATAAGCAGCTGGTGCTGGCCAGGATCGAAGGTAACACTATTTTCTGCCTCAGGTGCAGGGAGAAGAGTGGGAAGTACGTCTCCCAAAAGGGGTTGCTCCAGCCACCACACCCGAATACTGACCAATCAAACTTGTAACATGGAGTTGTCTAATGTCATGGCTGTGTGACTAGACCAGTGACTAGGCAAGACCATCTAGATTGTAACACCTGTGTTACCCATACACAAGGAGACAGATGAGCTCTCCTTGGTGAAGAACAGAGAGGCATAGCGATAACATGTTTTTTCCACTTCTTCCACTGGGTTTTTCAGTCATATTTAAGCAAGCTATTTAATTTCTTCCACTGTAAAATAAGACTAATAATTGCAGGCTACCTCACAGGGAAAAAAATCTGGTATTTGTTAACCACTGAAAGCCCCTTTTTAACAAATGCTGTGGAGAGGCAAGGCAGGCATAACAGGCGACTGTGGTTCAATACCTACAAGTGTGTCCTCATTTGTGCCTACTGGGGACCTGAAAGACTGGTGGGAACTGGTGGGAACTGCCCATGAGGATCACTGGCTCATCACAGGGCCAGTGCCAGCTCCAGGGAGAAGGTGTCAAACGGGGTGCAGCGACCACCTTAGGAGTTCAGGACACCCAGGAAGCTTTCTCAATTGAATTTTAAGAGGCAATTCTCTTCCTGCTTACTTTAGGTTTATGTAGGGTTTATTTATATACTGCTGTCACTGCTGAGAGTGCCCTGTGACTCTGATTTTCTGACCCATGCTAGAAAACCCCTCCTCCTCCTCCTCCAAAAGTCATTGAAGCCCTTCCTCAAAGCTGAGCAGGGTTTGAAGTGCTTTCCTGAGCAGGGATGGTCTTCCAGCTGAAACAGATTCATGAATTGGGGCCAGGATTCCACGTTTCTCAAGGGTGATGGTCACAAAGAGGCATTTCAGGGCTTGAAGGGAAGATTTACAAGCATGGTTCTGAGAAGGGAGCACAGGCAGTTCACTGCAGGCTCCAAAAAAAGAGTCAGCTCCACTTGTGTTTAAACTGGACCGCTCAAAATGAAGGCATTGTGCATACCGTCAGTAAACAAAGAGAGAGATATCTGGAAGTGATAAAGCTCGGATTGATAAAAACTTCCCTTCTTCTAGACGGAGGCCACACATACTCTAAATAAAATGTGCCACTTAGGAGATGATTTGTATTGATAAGTCTCGAGTGCATTGTTTTTCCAAATGTTCTCTCCCAGTTGGGAATTTCACACTTGGGCAGGCTCCAGCCATGGCCTCATGAAGCACCAGCCTCCTTCCCTGACCTGACCTGCTGTTGTTTATACTGCTGTTTACACATTTCTAAACAACCTATGCAAATGATCTCTAATTACTCTTGCTCACAGCAGCTGCGGGTGGTGGTGTGGAGATTCAGGCAAGCTCTGAAGCATTGCCAATGTTGTGCTGTTTGTTGACACAGAGCTCTCCCTGCTGCAGCAGCAGGTCAAAGCGAGGGTTATGGGATGGCTAATTGCAGCTGGGGACATAGCCCCACAAGGCTGGCATTATACTGTAAACAGCCAAAGGAATAAATAACCTGGGTAAGAATCAGCTTTCAAGAGACTTGCTCCAACCATGAGACACACCTTGGAGGCATCCTTGATCTATTAGAGTGCTTGCGTTTGGAGCCACGCGTGTGCATCTCCATGTAATCAGAACTGTTTTGATAGGAACTTAACTTGGATGCTACGTCTCCCTCCTCTTTGAGGCCAGAGCTCAGGACCTTTAAACAGCAGTATGCTTTAGATTGTGATACCACTCTAAGTTATATCATTTATGTTATATCCTCGCTAAACACATGATTTGGAAGAATCTATATGGTCTTCATGCCCCAAACATATTTGACTTTAACAGACAACTCATATAGTTGCTCTGAAGAGGAGGCAAAAAGTCTCTAGATAGAGTATTAGTTCTGGTTTATTGACAAATAAATTTTGGTTGCGACCAAATGGTTTAATTAGTGCCTTGGAAATCTACGTAAGCTTGATATAAATTATGAAGGTGTTACCCTCTCTGATTTACCCTGTTTGAAAACCTCGAGGGCCTTCAGCTTGCCTGGGCTTAAAAATACTAATGTTTGTTTCCATTAAAGCCATATTTTTAAAGCTTGGACAGGGTGCGGGAGTGCTGATTTCCCTTGATTAGCCACAGATATCTCACAAAAAAAATAAAGTTCCTGAAACTGTTTTTTCATGGTTTTCATTGAAAAAAATCCCACCTCATTGCTTCCTTCTTGCTCCATCCCCTAATGTCCTCAATAACAATACTGCAACACAGAGTTATGAATCTGAAAGTTTGTGAAGGGATGTGTATCTCAAAGGGTGGCCAAAGCACCCAAGGGCTCACCTAGTTTGTAGCTAACTTTTAGATCACTGAGGCCTATAAGTTAAATACCCAACTCCCCCCATGAAATCCATTCCTTACTAACAGTATTTCATACACTGTTTGATGACACTGATTGCAGCAGACCTTGGATTACTATTTATTTACTATCTTGAGACTTCAAAAGCAAACAAAGGATGGTTCACAGAAGCATTTCCAGAATTTGAAACTACACCGTTTAATGACAACAAACAAAACCTACAGCCACTCCAGCAAAGCCGAAGCATTTTCACGCTATTTTCATAATCTTTGGGATTAAACACCATAAATGGCCTGCTATCTGTGCCAAACGCTGCTATACATGTATTGAAGAAATAACAAGTCTTTAGTCTGGGATAGCCAGCAGTATAGTAGTTAGTTGGGGAGGAGGGTCAGGAGATCAACCCAGACTACTTATCACCCCAGACCCTGAGCCAATCTGTCTATCCCTGGACACGTTCATTTTAGCATTAGTTAATACTTGCAATGTGTTTTAAAGAAAGTATAATATGTAAGCTGCTTATTAAGCAAATTGTATGCAGAGCAAGGCCACCATGTTCACTGCTACCGAAGTACAGACATACACAGATGCTACAAATGCAGCAGAATCCCTGCAGTTACTGCTGTGCAAATGAAGGAGAGCTTAACTCTGGTGTACTGGTGATGCCAGCACAGATCGGCGTTGGCAAAGACACTTAGAGAAAGGAGAATGTGCTTGGTCTTCAGACCCCACACAGGATGAGCATGGCTGACAGCTAGAAAAGTTGGAGTTTGTGGTCTGGATTTGTTCTTCCCCTACTGAGAGAGCTCTTATCTGAAGAGGAACTGAGACAGAGGCATGAGCATCCCATGCTGATATATTTGGTTCCCCTTTGAAGGGTGCTCACAGCCTGCCACAGCGAAGGTCCCCACTGTGCCAAGGGGATGTCTCTTCCCTCCCAGGAGTGCCTGCAGGCACACCTCTGCCTGCAAAACAGCTGTTGTTGGCAAGCTCCAATTCACCATCCAGTCATTTCCTCTCCCTGGTTTTGGTCCATCTCCCCTCCCCAAGTGTGCAGGCTTCCCACAGCAGCTGGCTGACCTCTCCCACCACAGGAAGGTGTTATCAACCCTATGAGGAGTGGGCTTGCCAGATATGGGGCTCATCCCACTGATTCGAGGAGGCAGATCTATCTTAACACTTATCTCCCTGTTAAAGCCTCCTCCCTCTCTGACAGTTATTTCTAAGCCTGTACTTCATACTCGTCACCAGCACCAGGAGTGAACCTTTCCACAGACAGATAAGTGGCACCAAATTAAAGAGCATTAAATGGATGTCTTTCCATATTTAAAGAGCCAGTAGCAATCCGTACATCCTGGGCATGCCAGAGATGGTAAAATCTAATCGCTTTCCATGCTTTAAATGCTGTGTAAACATGAGGTAATTGTTCTTATATGTGAAAAATGATGTGTCTCATGTCAAGAATGTATCAAGACTGACTTTTTAGCTCTGTGAAATATTATTGAGCCCAGCCCCTGCTCAGCAAATCTTTCCAGACTCAAATAAGTCACTAAAGCAAATAAGTATGTTCTTATTTATGAGACTGAGAGTTTATCTTGATTAGATATAAAGGATGTAAATAATGGCTCTCTTGTAGACAACTTCTAACATAAAAGAAATAAACTATATATCTATCTGTTTTCAGTATATCTACAATACACTCATCGGTCACTGCAAAACACTTAATGCTCTTGATAAATGAAATGCATGCAGTTAATCTCATCAATTTGGCCCCTAAAAACTAAAAAGCCATCTTTTCTGCTTTTTTAAAAAAGGAAATAACGGCAAAATCCACCATTATTTGCAAAGTGTAATCTGTTAACATCAAAGCTAATGTTTACTGAATGGTTTTTCAAATCGCTGGTTCGAGGTTTTACATGTCTGCAAGTATTTCTTCAGCAATTATTAAGATAAAGAATAGGAGAACAGAGTTTTAGTATTTCATCAGTGCTAAGGGAATAACTAATAATACCAGACTCAGATCCTAGGCATGATGTGGGCAAGGCTGGTGGGTTTCCCCACCTTAACACTCAATCTTTGGGGACCAGACGTCTAGCAAAAGACATCAAATAAAACAACAGTCAGGACAGGGGAGAAGAGCTTGAGAGCACAGTTCTATTATTGGGGTACATTTATCTCTGACTTGTTTCATCCTGCAGTTTTCTTGATGAAAATTTCCAGTTATAGTTATTGAGATAACATCAACTCTATGTCAGTTGGACAAAAATTAGCCCTCAAGATAAACTTGAATAATAATATATAATATATAATATATAATTATATAATGCTATATAATAATATACAATAATAATACATTATAATATAAAATATATATTAATATAATCAGAAACAGGTGAAAAGTAACCAATGTATTCACAGTCTTCAGTTCATCATTGGCTGTGTGGTCTTTACACCCCTTCCCCAGTGAATTGAAGGCTCAAGTGCAGCCCGGGTGAATGCAACAAGGCCCTCTTTCCTTTGTACTGTAATCTTGTTAGTTCTTTCTAAGCATTTTTTTCTCCCCATGGTGTCAGTGGCAGGTTCTCTGAGAATTCTACTGTCAAGTATCATCATCTGTGAAAAACTTCATTGTCCTCATTGTAAGGGACAGATATAAAAAATTAAGTAAAGTACTGCTGGAGTTATTCTTGGAAAGGCTGCCAGCTTCCATCTGCAGTGCAACAGAGCCTTATCTTTGGTACCAGACTGTTTGCAGCTTCTAGTATATAATAATCCATTACCTACAATATTGCATATCTGTCTTGCACAATATAGATCACGGTTTTGAATTTGGCAGTTCCTTCATAAAGGCTTTCTTCAGAAAGTCCATAACTCCTGGCTGACAAAAATCTTTCAGCCAGCCATCCACTGTTTACATCAGGCATACAGCAGAGCCCCAAACAAATAGTTCTGGTGGTTAATGAATATCACTGTGAAACATCACAACATTACCATAGACCAAAATGTGTCTTGTCAGGGCTGCCAGCTACTAGAACCTGGTAAGCTTTTACACAACTAGAAAAAAATTCCCTGCCATCACAAATCTCTCATGCAGAGGAAGAAGAGTTAAGCCTCTTTGTTGTTTTCTCTTTGTTAAGATAAGGCTTATGAATTTATCTAGACTCTCTCAGAAAGTCTATTTTTCCAGATTCTCTCTCTTCTCTTCTATGAGCCTTATGAATTTTGTCAAAACCCTCTTATAAAACTGAAAATTTTATGTGAGGTCACATAAGCAGATTTGCTAATAATCCAGGTGTCATTTAAAGAATCTGATTGCAGGGGAGCACAGCATTCCCTCTCTCTCATATAAACATGGAAGACATGAATAAAACTCAGAAATTCAGCCTTGCAACATAGCCAGGTGTTACAGTCAGTGAATGTAAAAAATTAATTTCCTCTGGTAGCATTTCCAAGCCTCCGTGTGCCCAGAAGGAATTTTCCTTCTCTTATTCCCTTGTCTTCCCTACATTTCTGCCTCTGTGTTGAAAGGTTTCAGCCCTTCATCTTCATGAATCTTCTGCAAAATAAGGGAAAATGTATTGGTTCTTAAAACACTATCTCAGAGGCACAGGCTCCTGCAGGTACCTCGTGGAGATCTTTCAGCCTCTCTTTTGGGCCGCTCAAGAGCTTCAGCCTCTCACAATACACTACCGTCCAAAACTGTCCTCTGTGCTGTCAGTGACCCATCCTACAATGGGAGCAAGGGGGAACAAGTAACTTGAACTTCTGGGAAGTCAGCACTGGTCCTTCTGTTTGTTTCCCCCTTATGAATACAAAATACTCTCAAATACAGGTTTTGGTCTGCATTTTGAACCTCGGTAGTCTCAAATCCAATAAATGTTTACTTTTTGTCTTAGTAGTAGATATAGAACAAACTGTTTAATGCTGTCTGAGTTGTACTTGGCATATAAGAAAAATGTTACCTTTGGCCTGAACCATTTTTAAGAAGTATGGAGAGTGAGTATAGGAGCCACAGGAATTATTGTTGCACGTAGCTTTTAAGATATATAAATGGGGTGGAGCTTAAATCCCTGAGATTTTGGAGCTTATGCTTCAGGAAACCATATTTAATGTGGTCGTAAATAAAGCAAGAAAAATATGAACTTAACTGTGACATGTGCCTTTATGTGGGTATAATATGGAATTCTAATTAAAATTAATGCAGTAATAAACCAATCCACCCTTAACGGCGAAGCAAAGCAAAGCAACACCACCACCACCCTTTTCTGCTGCTTTAATGGCATTCTGAATCCCACAAATAAAACTGGTGAAAATTGACATCCTGTTCTTACGCTGTTAAAAACTCTAGTTGAGGATTATTGCAGTTTCTTATTGTTTCAGGACTCATTCCAAGTTACACTTTATCACACTGAATACCAGGTAGTTCAGGACTTTTAGGATACCAAAGAACATTGCAAGCAATGATCAGCACAGGCAAAGAAAAGGCATCAACTGACAGTCCATAGCCAGGCCAGTGCTGACTCTTCCCTCCACTCCTACATCGCAGGATCAAACACACGGAAAACTTCCACTGTGAGACCTCACTTCATAGCTCTGCACACACGGGGAAAGGTATGCATGTGTTCTATACCCAAATGCAGAACAAGTGCTCTGCGCCAGCAGCTACACAGAAAATTATGATATTCATTTTCTGGTAGAGGCGGTAGGGCACATTATTGAAGCCTGCTGAACCCTCTCTTTCCAATAGTGGAAAAAATAACTAAGCAGATATCAGCAGGATCAAAATACAGCATAACTAGAATAGAAACATCACTAGGATTGCTTGTCCAGGAGGTGCTAATGTGGGATCACTTCTGCTGGCAGATACACCAGTTGTGACAATAAAATCCTGAAAGCTCAGAGCTCTTTATGTAGGTGTCTTCCTACAACCCATTTTCTTCAGCCAGTATGCGAATTTCTTCAAACTTCTGTCCTCTGGGAATGTCTAAAATGTCAGTATTTATTGAAGTTCTGCTTTTTGGGAGGAACAATAAGAACCTGGGGCTTACCACCAACAAAAGAACAGTGTCTTCCAGCATTTGTCTTTTTCTCAGCAGTGGGTTATAGAATAGCTGTCTATAGATTCAGTTCAGTGATCATTTATATTTAAAGCAAAAATTTTATTCCATTTCTTAATTATTCTTGAAGTGTAAATCCTCTTAAATACCATACTATTGAGCAATAATTTATTTTCCAGCTGGATGAAAGCTTTCTAAAACTTGAAAGATTAGTAAGTTCAAAGGAGAATCATAAAACTATAGAAAGGCAGGCTCAATAGTACCGATATCACTTCTGATAGATCTTGGTCTAATACATTCTTAAAGACATAGAGAATACAACCTCCCCAGGTGACCTCTTTCTGTGCTTTTTGGCATTACTCTTGGAAAGGTTTTTTCAGCTTCTGATCAGATTCTTTCTTCCTGCAATACAAGCCCATTGAAATGCATGGGCATAGAGAACAGATTGCACCCTTCCTTTTTGTAACAGTCCTTTTTATACTTGATATATAATTTGGTGTGATTTTATGGGACTGTATGTTCGCTGGGTACTTATAGTTAAAATGATAGTAATTTGAAGTCACTGGGTGAAAAACAAATGAAGAACAAATGCACATTTGTTTGCAAACAAAGATAGTGAAGATAAAACTGAGAATCTACCATATGTTTTCACCAGCTGGAATTCATTCAACATTTTGTTAGTTCTGCTCTTAAATGCATTGTGAAGGTTACTTTTGAGGTCCTTCTCACAGACTATGTCACTGGCAAGAAGTCCTCAATCTGTAAATGGCATACTGAAAAGAGTTCTCCAGCAGTTGTCTTAGAGGGGAATATCACTAATGTGTTTCCCATTCTCTGCCCTGAAACCTCCAACACAGTGTTTTGCTTCTTCACTTGAAAGTATTCTCCTGTGATGGACTGAGAGAGTCCTGGTGAGAGAACAGGATTCTTGCAGCAGGTTTTGGAAGTGCTTCTTTCCAAGTGTCAGGCTTCTTAAAGCATTGTGGAAAATCCAAAGTTGTCTGGTAGGGGACTAATTAAGACTAGTCAAACAGGATGTGGAGAAGAGCATGAAAGGGCTTGAGAGGCTCTGGTCTAAGACTGTGTCTGCTCTGTGTTACTCTGTGCGGTACAGATTTATTCTTGTAATTCTTTTCATCACTGGAAAAAACACAGGACAAAGAAAGAAGCAGCCAAAATGGAGCCAGAACTTTTCTTTGAGCAAATTGAGAAAAAATTGCCTTTGTATACACACAATTAATATCAAACCCAAACTGTTTACATGAAATTGATGGAACTGGAGTTCTATGAAAGAGTGAATTCCTGCTCTGAATCACTCTAAATTCGGTTTAGGGGATTTTGGCTCAGGACTGCAAAGGTTAAATTACATCATATAACACAGTATGTCTGCAAGGTTACTGCTTCTCAGAAATGACAGCATAATGTGTACAGACACTGTATATGTGAGAGAAAGAGAATCCCTGCGTTGCCCAGGCCAGCTTTAAATATTCAGCAATGTTATAGCAAAGTAACTTAATATTCAGTAAAAGATGGTGGTGTTTTGAGTTTGCTGGCGAGAAGTTTGTGCAGAGGAACAGTTTTGTTGTCTGTGCAGTGCTCTGAATTAGAAGATGTGTCATATAACACTTATCTTAGATAGTGTGGGGGCAGTCAGTGAATGGTAACTATGTTCTCCTGAAACAACAAGGATGTCATGTAGCACTTTTGGAGAGATAAGTGAACGTTTGGACTGGGAAGGGTATGCAAAGGATACCAAAGTTCAGCAGCTAATTAGAGTGTTATCACTTGAAAAGTAACATAACTGAATGAATGAAGTCATGGAATCTAGGGAAAAAGCTTGTCATTTGTTAAATTGTATTGCAGTGTACACGAACCATACAATGGTGACATTCTCAGAAATGCAATGTAGGAGAAATGGGACAAACAGAGGTTTAGTTTAGATCCTGAATTAGAGCATCTGTAAATGCGCATGACCCTTATTAGCTGGTCATATGCACATCATCATGTTATCAGCAGTAAATCAAAGCTCCAACTAAAATTACAGTAGAAGAAGCTTATAATTTGGGAACATGAAGTCATCCTGGCATACTATTTGCCCAACAATTTTTTGAACTCTTACTAAGGGGTTTACTTAGTGAAATTATAATTTCTTCTTTAGAAGGAAACAAAAGGTGGATATACAGTTTAACACAGAATTTTCCATTTAAAGCTTGGTCACATTTTACCCCATCCCAGGCTGGGCCTTAATCCAGTAGCTCACAAGACATGCAGGTGAGCTAAGTGGGCAAAAGATTGATTTTCAGTCTGTTTGAGCTAACTTGATGCAACTGAAAAAATCTCCATACAGAGGAAGGCAAGCTCATCTGAAGTCATTCTGACTGTGCGTGGGAGGGAGGCCCACTGCAGCAGGATCTGGCAGCTCTCTGTGAAAGGCTAGGAGAGCACAGACACTTAATTTCTCAAAAAAATTTAGGATTACCCAGTAAATCACATAACCTTGCACTGTCCAGAAATGTAACATGAACGTGGTGATAGAATAATCACTGCAGCCCACTGACATAAACAGGACGATGTACAGGGACATAGCAACACCCTGAAGCACAGGATGCAGAAAAACGACTCCATGCAAGGGGAAAATGAATGGTTGGAGTCTTATCTAGTGTGATAAGAAACATTTACTTCTGAAGAAACTATTAAAGGACCAATTCTCTAGCATGCACTTAGTTAGGGAGTACTAATTTGGCAATTACTTGTAGTGAAGAATGTGGCTACTAATGGGCCAGTCTTGGTGCCTTTGGAGAAATCTAATAATGGTTGGAAGGGAGATGCGAAGGAAGACATGGAAAGATGTCGCTGGTCATGTGACCTTACAGGACAGCTTTACAAATCACACAGTAAGCATATGAAACACTCAAGTGATCCCCCTGCTGCTGTTATGAAAGAGATATTTTTCAAATATATCTGAGGAACCCAAAATAATCTTCCCTCAGCTGTAAGTATTTCCCATGTGTATGAACACATATTCTTTAGGAAAGCTTTCTATTCAAGTGCAGAGGCTTTCTCTGGGATACTTGTCCAGTGCAATGGTCATTCCCTTTCCTGCTGTTTTACTGTTTAAGTCTCCAGGCAGAAAAATGCTGCGATGCCTCCACAGCCAGTTGTCAAGCAGATATTTTATCAATTCACAGAAAACACAAACAAGAGGTGCACTTTCAAGGTAACAGGCAAAAATACCCTCACCTGCTGCCTGTGTCTATGACCATTGAAGTTAAAAGAAGATATCTGCTGCTAGCAATACTGTGAATGCTGTGTGCCTCAGACAATGACAAATTGCAAATAAGTTTGTGCAAAGCACGGATCAGACAGGATATGGGACAGCCGGGATTCTTTTAATAAATTGTTCATGACAAAAGGCTGGACCACCTTTAAGTCATCCCATGATGTGCTGGATATTTGCTGGGAGTAGTAGAGAAATGAAAGCAAAGATAAATCGTGAAAACATAAATTAAAGAAATATAAAGAAAACAAGGGCTGTAATTAATACACACTTTTCTAGACTTTACTTAGTTTTCTATTCTTACCTGTTTACACGAAGAAACAGGAAGTGACCAACATATTGGTGAAGAATTCTTCAGGCAACCTTCTAAAATAATATGTGTCTGTTGGATCCAAATTGTAGTCCAAAAAATACTTAGATAATAAAAACATGGAATACGAACTAAGACAATAAATGTGTAAAGATACAGTGTGTGGCTTAAATCTTTCCACATTATTAAAAATCCAAGTCATCCAACAGTACGTTTTCAAACTCTTTTGCTCTGTGATTTATTACCAAGGCTATCATAATCAATTACTTTTAATTAATAGAAGATGGAAACATTAATTGGTCCTATTTAAGTTTGATTGTATTAAATGATTCTACTAGTGATCAAAAATGTATTTTGAAAGGGAGTTTAGGCTAATATATCAGCAAATGAGGCGCTATAAACATGATTAATATGCACATTAGACTTTCCTTATCACTTTTTGTTGGCAGTTTTTATCCGGTCACAGCTGAAATTCCATTGAGTTCTTTCTCCTTTTGTATAAAATACAGATTATGTGGAGACAGCCGTCTGAGCAACTGGAGTTTCATCTTGTATGGCCATTAATTATTATTTCTCCTTTAGTATTTCTTATCTATCACAGAGATGTAGGACTGTATTTTTATAGACATTTGCAGTTAGGAAAAAAACAGGCTTTCGTGTGATGGCGCCTCAGCATATTTTTATTGCAGAAAGGATCGACAACACATTTTGCACATCTATGACAGGGTAGAATAAGATGTTTACAGCTGTCATCATCATGGAGGTATGTATTTTTGGTAATACACCAGGGAAGTTGCTAGATAGTATTGACTGCCTTTGTTGCAACATTTTGACTTGGAGCTTTTTTTTTTTAATACATCCAGAATTATGTTGTATTTACTTCAAGGGAATAATATGCAATATAAAACATTTCACTGAATTGTCCCTGCAGTTGGGGAAACATAAGAATACATTGCTTTCCTGGCAGTTTGCTAGCGTGCAAGTGTTGTTCTGCACTGTGAGCAGCTTTATTTTATTTTGATTACTTCTCACTCCTCACAGGGGAAAAATTTTCATTGGCTTCCAATTCAAGAACAGTAGGGTTGGGACAGATACTTATTGCTATCACAGCCATCTCAAACACCCCACCACCATCACTGTCATGAGAGAATCAGACGCAGAACTAAGGTGATTTCAGACTCTGAAGTTTTGTTCCGCTGCTTCCAGTGAGAATCCATCTGCAGACCTCATTGCTCCAAGAGACCCAAACCTTCTTGTTTCTAGCTCAAAGCTGCCTATCACCGGTGTAATCCCGTACTTGTCCTAGGGATTTAACCAATGAGGATAATATCCTTACCAAAGTGTGTTCAGTGCAGTGTAGACTTCTTTAACCCAGCCTGGGCTGCAAACAGCAGCACATGCAACACATAGAGGTAGACCTGTACTCCTGTAAACACTATTTCTGTCTGAACTCACAGTTGACAGATATTAGTGGCTGTTTGAACAGTTGTTTAAACACTTCAAATTTTTGGCAGAACCATATTACGTTGGTGAGTCATACTCATCTGGGAAGTGAAGGGAAGGCAAAAGCCTTTTTTCTGGAATATGACCGAGAATGTATTTTCCCACTCTTTTCTGTAGTGGATATTTGCAGTAAATAGCAGCTCTTTTCTTAATTTAGTTTAATTTCTTGAAGCAATACCTTGGGCATAATTTCCATCTGTTCTGGGGAAGCCTTAGGATGAGACTGGAGAGGGTATGAGAGCTTGGAGGCTGATGGCATCATACTGTGGGGATGGTCTGATTGTACACAATGGAATAGATGGTGCATGACAGAGCATGCAAGGGCCCCCAGGACCCACTGCTGGATGCTGTGCATAGAAGGGGTCTGTGCACCCAAAAAGAGACCAGCAGGTCTCTGCAGGATCACTGTCCACAGCAGTCAGGCTCTGTCCCAGCCCCAGCATGTGAACCTCCACCCCGATGCTCAGCAGTCTGCTTAAATCCACCTCTTGCTGCATGGGTGCTGACAGTTACTTATTCATAAAACTATTTTGGAATAGTTATTCTACCACAAATTTATCCTGTGTCTTTTTCAGGAAAAAAGCCTTCATAGACAAGCTGTAATAAGATACAGTCTGCTTGCTATGTGTCCAGGGACCTGATTTGCAGCAACATAAAACAGACGCCCCAAATTGGTGGATATGTTTTCTTTCTGTGTTTGTGTGCCTCCATTTTGTAGCTGTGAAATAGATTTTATTTTTTTTTTATTTTTTTTTTTTATTTCTGTCGTTTGGGATCAGGGTGAAAATCAGATTATATTTGCAATGGGTTCACTTTTCGAGAAAAATATTTGAATTTGAACACTGGTGAGAAAAAACGGCCCAAGATTTCACACAGAAAAAAAAATTTAAAAACCTCAAAATGTTGATTAATGAAGTAAGCAGTTTACAGTCATGTGGGCATTTAGAAGGAATAAATATCTCCTGATCTTGATGTCTTTTTAACATCGTCTGTTGGATGTCATTCAATGTTCATTGCCTCACTCTGTTGGAAGAGACATGCAATGAACTGCCGAGGGAATTTCAGTCAGAAGTTTAGGCCAAACATTTAATATTTTTATCATTGCCTCAAAAGTTACAGGTGATAATAATTGAAGGATGTAATATTTGTCAACATCTTTTTTATGGTTTTGATTGAGCATTGTGCCAAGAAACTCTATACATATAAATATAGTCCAAATGAATTTGGATCAAAATAAATAATTTTTTAAAGATTTCTGAGCAATCCAAACTCAGCTTTAAACATATTCATTACAACACCTATTACAACAGAGTTACCCCTGATTACTGGGTTGCTAATAATAATTTTTAGATTGTCTTTTCCTCAAGCAAACTGCAGGAAGAATTCAGGCACAGCATCAGAAACTCACACACAGGCTATGGCCACACTAGTAAATTAAACAACATTTAAGCATGGGCCCAAGTTTTAACACACAGTCACTATCACCTATCTAGCATTGACCCTCAGATAGTTTTTGACTTGGACAAGTCACTACTCTCCCAAACAATCCTCGAGACTTGCTAAAGAATAAGACATTATTCCCAATCAGCAGTTTGAAAACAGCTGCCTTACTTTGGAGGCAAATGTTAATAGTATAGACATGACCAAATTATGCCAGTTGGGCTCAGAAGAGCCCTGGCACTTGTTAGTATACTAAGATAGATGAGTTACAGTGTACTTTCTTTGGAGACTTTATGCAATATAAATAGTGCACTTTTGCCAGCAGTGCAGGCTTTAGAGGGGTCCTGTTAATGAAATTGCCTGACATCAAGCTGCCAATAGTCTTCTGGAGCAATTAGCTGCAGCAATTGTTTCAGACAAATTTTTCCTTTTCTTAATTGTGTTGGACCAGAGTCTCTATCCATATCCCATATGCAAAAGTTTGAGAGAAGCCTAAAATTTTTTACACTATTTTAAAGAAGTTTCTATGAATTAAGTTTTTGCTGTTCTCTGAAGTGTGGTCATCACAGAGATTTAGCTCAGGAGAAGCAAAGGGCAGGAAACAAAAAAACTAGCTCTAGAGAAAGATTGCTGAAGAATTATACTAATACTAAATAATGAAGAAGAATGTAAACAGATTACAGATACAGAGTGCCTGAGATCAGCTAATGGCTGAAAAAATAGATGACAGAGATAAAAATGATAAGACTTGTCAGAAAGAACAAAGCCTCTGTGTGCATCATGCAGATTAAGGAATTAGAGTCGAAAGGTTAAGTGTGAGCAACAATGAATATGAAAAATGAGTAAAAAAAGAAGAAAAAGGCAAGTTTGTTTCATAAATCAGTTCTAGTCTAACATTGCTGTAAGTAAAAAAAAAGTGTGTTGAAGTCTGTTATGCCAGCAGATAGCTCAGGCTGGACATTGGGAAAGGTATTGGTATTTTTAGCAGCAGATAAGTGTCCTTTTCTAAGTGCTGTAAATGTTGGCCTCAGGTTACCTATCATCATGTGCTTTGTTTCATGGTTGGGAGCCAAACTATCTTCAATTTTAAAGTCCATGAGCCAGGACAATTTTTTAACTGACCTCATGCACATCCACCTCCACGGGTATAAAGACTTTGATTACTTTATAGAACAGGAATGAAGAAAAGAGTTTCTACCAAGCCTGTAGTAGGTAGATGCTGGCCATGAAATACATGTTCACAACAGATAATTATTCTGGGTGTAACATCTGTTCTCTTTACTGCAGGAAATTCTTCTGAGAGAAGCTCAAAATGGGTAGCAGATATCTGAAAGCACTTCTAGTTTATTGGATAAATATGGAATGTTTCTAAATCTGCCATTTTTAGAATGAACAAAAATATATTCTGGACAATTACCAGCGACAATAGCTGAATTTACAGTGCTTTCCTCTTCTAAGTTTAGATATATTGTTGAAATCTGCTCCTTCTAGTTAAAACAAATCCAATTGGTATACATTACAGTATACATTATAGAGCAAGAGCTCTACATCTGTAATGTCTCCACCTCAGGAGCAAGAGTAGGGCACAGTCTGCACAGCAAGTCACTTGGTCCTGTCTATTCAAATGAAACTTTTTTCGTCCCATCTGAAAGGACAAGCTATTCACATCCTCTTCATCATGTCAGTAGGGCATAACATAAAAAAGGCCTATTTATTCTAAAATGGGACTGAGCTCTGCTCATAAAATCTCCCTCAAGGACTATATGATGACTTGTGCACAGGGGCCATAAAGATGTCTTTTTTGTGACTAATGCAGAAAAAAAAATGCTATTCCCTTTCCAAACATCCCAGAATCCACTGAGATGCACTTGTAATGCCATAAGCAGTACCTAAGAACTGTTGGGTCACAACAACCCCATGCAGAACCACAGGCTTGGGGCAGAGTGGTTGAGAAGCTGTCCAGCAACTGGGAGTGCTGGTTGACAGTGGCTGAACATGAGCCAGCAGTATGCCCAGGTGGCTAAGAAGGGCAGTGGGATCCTGGCTTGTATCAGAAATAGTGTGGCCAGAAGGACCAGGTAACTTACTGTCCTTGTGTACTCAGCACTGGTGAGGCTACATCTCAAATCCTGTGTTCAGTTCTGGGCCCCTCACTACAAGAAGGACACTGAGGTGCTGGGGGGTATCTAGTGCAGGGCAACAAAGCAGGTGAAGAGTCTGGAGTACAAGTGTGATGAAAGGTTGCTGAGGGAGCTTGGAGAAAAGGAGACCTGGAGGAGAACCTTTTTGCTTTATAAAACTATCTGAAAGGAGGGTGTAACCAGGCGAGGATTGGTCTTCCCTCCCAGGTAATCTGTGATTGAACAAGAGGAAATGGCCTCGAGTTGCACCAGGGGAGGTTTAGATTGGACATTAGGAAAAATTTCTTCACCAAAAGCATTGTCAAGCATTGGAACAAGCTGCCTTGGGAAATGGTTGAGTCACTGTCCTTGAAGGTATCTAAAAGCCTGTAGACATGGCACTTAAGAATATGGTTTAGTGGTGGACTTGGCAGTGCTGTGTTAATGGTTAGATTTGATGATCTTAGGAGTCTTTTCCAACCTAAATAATTCTATGTTTCTAAGGGTGATTATATCAATGTTTTGACAGAGCTCCCTCTATCGCAGCTTCTCGTCTCTGGTGGTGGCCCCGGGTAGATATACAAGGCAGGATATACCAACAGGACAAGTGTGTGTACTGATGCTTTCACCGGTATACTGGCCTCCAGCTCTCTGTGACTTTGATGTTTCATGGGGATTCTTTTACCATTAACAAGCCTATTTTCTTTTTGAACCCAGGAAAATTTTTGTATCTACAGTGTGCTGTGACAATAGGTTGTATAGTGTAATGACACTCTATATAAAGAGACACTCTCACTGCTGGATGTGTGGCATTTAAATCCAGCACTTCTGGAAGCTCAGGAAGGACAGAAGTCCTGCAAGTTCTTTGATGTTCCAACTTCCCTTCTCCTCTCTGCTTCCCTCTTGTCTCCTCTCTCTGCTCTATGGGGGGTACTACATAGTCCCTTTCCACTCTTACAGTTATAATAATTACATTAATTAGGTCTGCAATTTGCATTTAGCTACACAATATAATGAATAGTTTGCTGAAAATTAATGTTCTATGGTTGGCACAGGATGCAGCATTATTCATTTCTTCATTGTCTTTTTTGTGGCATTGCCTTCCTTCACATCCCCATTAACACAAAATAGTTTGTCTTTACAGTGAATCTCTGAAATGAATATTCATGCACTATAATTAGCTGCACTTACAGCAGAGAAGCTGAGGCACAAGGCATAATGCTCACATTTGCAAAATGCCTAGCTTGGAGTGGCTGGTTCAAGTCATGCAATGCCTGATTTTTCCAAAATGCTGTATTGACTAAAGACTGTGCTTGAGCAAAAACAACAGCAAGACTGCACAACTGTGACTGGCAGCTGATGATGAGTTACAACTGGTTTTGGGCAGCAACACATAGTGAATATGTACTCACTTCTGGGGACAAAAATGAAAGGCGAAGCAAGACCACTAAACAAATAAATATGGCACTTAGCTTTTTAGTGCCTGCTCAAAATGATTCTACCTACACTTAAGCACTGGGTTTCAGTTGTCTCAAATATGGAACCAAGAGGCAGCACAGCACAGCTGGTTCCCATCTATGAGCAGGACAACCCGATTGAGCCTTGCAACCTTTCCATAGGAACCCTGCAGTAAGTACTGATGTGGACTACAGCAAACTGCCTTTATCCTGAAACTCCTCTTTCTCTTGTTGTCTGCTTGCGTTTTCTGCATTAGATGACCCTCAAAAACTCTGATTCTAAGGAGTACCAAACAAAGGAATGTTTTGAGAACACATTGTATGTCTAAGCATTGTACTGTGCAAAAGGGAGGGATCATGTGGTTGGTTGAGCAACCTTAATTCCATCACTGCCTAGCACATGAATCTTGATTTTGCAGTTCTTTCTGGTCTTCAAATACCTATTCTTGCTCTCTCCTCACTACTGAACAGAACTGATAACTGCAGATGAGGTGAAGCACACCCAGTAGAGGTGTGTGGAAAGTTCTTACAACAGATGTAAAAATAGGTGTTTTCAGAAATGTACCCTTCTGTGATGTGTGGATAGACTTTCATAGGAATGATGTAGGATATATCTTTAGCTACAATATAAGGTACCCACCAAATTCTATATCCCCCCCTGATGTGTGGCAGAACTAAGTTTTCTAAACTTACTTGTTATAAAATTTTATTTCTTGCCAGAGCTACATTTCTTCCTATATCTGTTCATAAAAATAAAGAAACTCTGTTTGCTGAAGAATCTCAAAGACAACACATACAGCACAGATAGTTTCCAGCCAAAAACTTAAAGCATACAAGCAAGTGAAAATGGGGTCTTGTACACAAGAAGTGCAAGCAACCACGGATGCCAGCTCTATCTAAACAACAAGTATCAGCTGAAGTATCAGCTACAAAGTGATAACAAAAAAAAAAAGTTGTTTCTGGCTTAGAAAAAAAAAAGAAAACCACCCAGCCTGCATCCAAGAAAAGTAGGTCTAGTTTCAAATTCTAAATAATAGAAATTGATGATATTTCTGTAATATTTGCACATTTGGATACAATATTTCAATCAAGGAAGTGGGTGGAGTAGCTTATCTAATTCTAGAAGGAAAGAGAAGTAGCAGCATTGTTATGCATGCCATGGGGATCTTTGCTGTTTTTGGAAGCTGGTTTTGAGAGTTCCCGAAGCACTGGGCAGCCTTGCAGGACTGAAGAGTGGCAGGGGGCTGGAAGGGGACTGGTATGCCTGAACAAGTGTCCATTCACGTATTGTCAGGATCAAGCTGTATGAAGTGTCAACAAGTTACTGGGCTGCAAACCTGAGTCAAGATTCATCAAGGGAGTAATCAATCATTATAATTAAAAGGCATTTTATGAGTTGGCATCAATTTAAGAGAGGTCACGTTTCATAAAAACAGGCACAGTCCTACTCTTCATGCAGCACCACTAAGATCTGGCCAGGTCTTGGATCAGTGGCCCACCCTTTGCCAGCTGCTACAGATAGGGCAAACATGCTCAAAAAATAGCAGAAAAAGTGACTTTCCTTTGCTTTGCTTTGTACAGTTTTGTTGTGACTGGCTGGTATGAGTTCAAGGGATCCTTACAGAGCCCATGGGTGATGTAATGCAAGTAATGTGCATTCAGAGACATCCCCTATTGGAGACCACTCACCTGGGGATCAAGGGAGAACATTGTTAATACATATTATATATGTATATATATTGTTAATATCTGTGAACAATTAATAAGAAAGCATAAGTTATATTTTCTTGTAGCTTTTAACACTTTTATTATCTTTCAATTAAGGTACTTGAAATTAAATGCTTCTGTATTGTGTTTTCCTCCATTTTGCAGGTATTAGGTTACTCCTATTGCGTAGAATTAAAATGAAAGTTGGTGCAACTGGTTCTCACCACTGTGCACGCTTTGAATATTTCATCACTTTCTTCCCACATAAATTGGGGAGAATTTGTGGTAAGTGAATTACCACAGCAGAACTAACAGAAAAACTGGTCTAAGTGACTGAAACAGGCAGATTAGAGTTTATTTCTAAGCACTACAGCTGTACTATACATATAGATTCATATGTTCATGCACACATACACAAGTATGTATTTATATCACACCTTCAATTATCTGACAGATTTTATAAAAGACTGATTTCACTAATGAATTATGTTACTAGGTGGAGTCAATTTTTTGCCTTTTTTTTAAAAATAAGAATCTATTCAGTTTTTGTTGCTCATTTAAAAAAAAACAGTTCAACCTTAAGCATCCTGAAGACAAGTCATTGTCAGCATCATTAAAGGACATTTTAGGTCTCATTATTTGATACTAACTAGGCATCTGTGTCTCAAACCCCCAGTATCTTTGTGTGGGTTGGGGTCTCCAGTCTTTAACACTGCTGACAAACTGAAAGATCACAGTTGCATGGCATGGGAGTAGGGAAGAAACCAAAGGGAGTGACCAGAGGTCTAGAAAAAACATGACCCCTAAAGAAAGATGAATGAATGGAGTTGTTTAGTCTTTAGAAGAAAGGACAAGCTAATGAATTTCAAATATGTAAAGCACTGCTGCAAAGAGGAATAAGGATTCTGATTTTCATGTCCATGATAGATAGGACATAAAATAAAAGGATTAACCACTTCTAGGGAAGGTCGAGGTTAAATAGTTAAAAAAACCCTTGCTACCTGCAAGCATAGTAAAGGCCTAAAATAGAGGGTTTTTAAGCAAATATTTACATGCTGATGACCTAGATATGGACAAGAGAATGATTTAGATGATTTCTTAAATTCCTTTTCTAATTTACTGGCCTCTTAAATTTTTATTTCCATTATTGTTGCTTTAGGTGACACACACCTGGTTATCCCAGCAAAACAATGCTTTTGAATACAGGAAAAAAAAATGTACTGTTACCCCAGAAATTAATCTGGCCTAACTTAAAATCACTCTCTCTCCTTCCTCCTGTGTCAATCTGCAGTCATTTCTTATTAGGGAAATCCATTTTCTCTGATCACGTTTTGCTTGTGTGGGACAGGTACAGTCTGCATCTCTCCTCTGCAAGCTTCACAAAAGCTTGGTGGGGCCAAGGCTGCCTACATCTTCATGGTGGGAGCCAGATTGCAGCTTGTCCACTGCAACATGTACTGACATACTGGCATTGTTTTCATCTTTGTGAATATAGTAAGTTTATGTGAAAGGGCAACATATATTCTTAAAATTTAGTGAGGGCAAGGGAGAGGTGGGGCAAGGGGACTCCATCAACAGAAGAAACAAAGAGCTGAGAAATGCATGTAGAGTTTTAGAGCAAGACAGCTATTACACTCATATGAAACTCCCATCATTTTGCATGTTTCTTTCGTTTTTTTCTGGAAGCTACAACTTTTCTGGAGCGGCTTTCCCATCAGCAGCAATCCACAAATTACCACTCAAGAAATGCTAAACAAAGACCTACCCTCTCTTTTATTTTTGTGATGCACAAGTCAAGAAAATACATTTCCTTCAAACCAGTACAGCGTATGAATACTGTGACCAGAAGGGGTTGTGCAGGCCATGACAGCTCTTTCAGGACTTCAGGCAACCAAAACATGCAACTACCTCATGCACCTCCCCACAAAATCCTCTTCTCAGGGTCTGTCCTTCCCTTCAGTATTTGGGCTGAGCGGAGCCAGTCAGCTGTCACAGCCAGGGCAGGCTACACTATGGAGTGGGTGCTGGGTGAGCAGGGCAGGGCAGGAGGTCCAGCTGTATTCACCCAACTGCTCTCCAGCACATGACAAAAAGCCCTCAACTGCTCGTAGGATGGAGATTATGTGGGTGGGCTGCTCTATCCCCATGCCAGGCACCGCGGGAAGGTGACCAAGACCACAGCAGTTGTGGCTGGAGGCTGCAGGGATGTTGCACCGGGGGAGAAGAGGCATTTTTCTGAGTTACCAGAAAGTATACAGGTGAGAAGCCAGTGGCATTGGCAAAAAAAAAAAAAAAAAAAAATAGAGGAGCCAATAACCTTGGGATTTCTCAGAACGTTTTGTAAAACTTCTAGTAGTCCTATCTAAAATTGAGGATGTTAGCAGATATGAATGAAACCATCTAATACTACTTTCAAACCCCCACTCCTTTTGTCCTTGTTTTGAAGCTGATATATAATTTTATAGGAAACAATCTAAAAGTTTCAGCAGCCAGAAAGAAAGAAAAGAAAGAAGGAAAGAAAGAAAAAAAGAAAAAAAGAAAGAGAGAAAGAAAGAGAGAAAGAGAGAAAGAAAGAGAGAAAGAGAGAAAGAAAGAAGAAAGAAAGAAAGAAAGAAAAAAGAAAGAAAGAAAGAGAGAGAGAGAGAGAGAAAGAAAGAAAGAAAGAAAGAAAAAAGAAAGAAAGAAAGAAAGAAAGAAAAGAAAGAAAGAAAGAAAGAAAGAAAGAAAGAAAGAAAGAAAGAAAGAAAGAAAGAAAGAAAGAAAGAAAGAAAGAAAGAAAGAAAGAAAGAAAGAAAGAAAGAAAGAAAGAAAGAAAGAAAGAAAGAAAGAAAGAAAGAAAGAAAGAAAGAAAGAAAGAAAGAAAGAAAGAAAGAAAGAAAGAAAGAAAGAAAGAAAGAAAGAAAGAAAGAAAGAGAGAAAGAAAGAGAGAAAGAAAGAGAGAAAGAAAGAAAGAAAGAGAAAGGAAAGCATCCTGTTGCATGCAAAAAACAGACCCAGCAGTGGCAAGAGCTGGGCAGAGTGGAGCCTTTCCTGATAATATCAGTTTACTTTTTAATTAGATGCTGAGCTTTTAAAGACAATGGAGTAGACATGATAAAGAGCAGGCTATTAAGTGTCCCAATTACAGAGCACCAAGAATCCAATAATTTATGTGCTGATAATCTCCTGGTAATCCTCCGGGTGCTGCCGGAGCGTAAGCGTCCTGATTATTCCTCTGCTCTTACACGGATTTGTTCTCCTACCATTGCTGAGTTTTGCCGTTATGTTTGGCACAGCTCATTTAAAACAACCACAGTTACCTCACAGCCAAACCGCTGGCCTAAGTTTAGCTAAGATGAATAGGCAGCTGTTCATCTGCGACAGAGCCTTTGGTGTAAGTGTGGCCAATTAGTCACACGTTTGGTGTTCTAATTAGGCAACGCTGGGCCTTTCAGAAAATGTGCTGTTGATTTAGGTACTTCCTCAAACAATGCTAAATTGTGTTATGTGAAATTCAATTAGTTCTTTTCTAAATGTTTCCACATCTGTTATTCTTTAAGCATAAAGTGATGAGGAGAGAAGGAGAAGTGAAAAGCCAGAGTCTCCACTGGTGAAATATGTTAGGCCTCTGGGACCAGCCCTTTTTCCAGCTTTTGACCCTGAACAGTGATATACAGGAAGGAACAAAGTTGGAGAGCTATCATGGTGAAGCCCTTTAAAATAAATCATTATAGAAGAAATACTGCAACTGTAAGGGAACGTAATCTCTTATGATAGCCATAAACTAAGCTTTGTTTGGAAACGGATGGCATGGGGAAAGCACCATTAAGAAAATGATTATAAATTCTGTTTTAAGAACTCCTATTTTTTTTACAATAATAGTGATATGTTTAAATCCCAAGATTAACCAAAAAATAAGTACAGAGCCAGTTTACCGTTTTGTGGAAAAGTTTTGAGGAGTTTTATTTTTTTTCGGATTTTCCCTCTGAGGACTAAAAAGGTGGAAAGACCTCCTATAGGAAGCTTTGAATGGAAAGGGATGGGATGCATTTATTATTTCTGTTGTGGCATTTTGCAATTCTTCTCCACGTTTGGAAGAACAAAGCACCACAATCCTTTTGATCCCTCGAACAAAGCATCAGGCTTTCAGTGGAGCTTTTCGGCACTCCTCGTGACCCATGAGGTTTACATTTGCACAAGGCTTCTCCCAAAACATAAGCTACCTATGGCCGCTGCTGTGCTCATGCTTTGTGTCCGACCTGCAGCACGCAGCATGTCAGTGTATCGATGAGGGAAGAGCAACAATTTCTCCAACGTCGTGGCTCAGCCAAAAACCACAGCTGTCTAAAGGTGAAGTTGTACATGCATTTGATCCTTGTTACTGTTATCACCTTTTCACTGACCAACATTTCAAGCGTTATCTGTGGCTGGCAGACCATGTTTCAGGTTTGTCAGAGTCCGGATATAGCCCGTGTGGTTTTCTGATGATATATCTTGATAAGATTTGTGGAATGCGAGAGATGAAGTTGTCAGCGCTGCTTTATGGCACCTCCGTACATGTCAGAAAATGAAAATATTTTCAGAATCGATGGCATTATTTTGACTGGTGACACAAACTTCTAAAGCAATGCATGTCCTTGAAAAAGAAAAAAATATGCATGATTTTTATAATAAAAGACAAAAAAAATGGTCTGTTCTGGAAAGGCATCAGGCTTGACAGGGGAACCAGACGCAAAAAAGACGAGGAGGATTATAAAATGAAGCTTTTTGGGAGCTAAACTGATAAATAACCTTTTCCAGCTGTAATTACTGCTATTGCATAGACGTCATCCTTGTAATCAGGACCTCTAAGTTTTCCTTTTTATAAAAAAATCTTTAAAAAAGTCAAACAAAACAAATGCATGAAACTCTCTTTTCAGCTCCCATGTTTGCCTCCAGATTCAATCATCACATTATCTACAAGCCAACTCGATCATGTCACAGCTTTCTAAACAGAACAATTTTTTCTACCAGATGATGATGAAATTAGAGAAGTGTAAACCTAAGCAGAAGTCAAGAAAGCCCCATGTCACTTCACATGCCCATCTGCAGGACTCACTGAGGTGCTTAGTTTGAGTAAGAACGTACTGCCAATTTTAGTGATGGCACTAATCTGTACCTGCCATAATCTGGGCATTATGGTTTTACAAATAATACAATATTCACATAGTATTGCTTGAAAACAAGCAGCAGGAGGAGGCCAGCTGTGAACTCATTCTGCATTCAGAAAATTTTGAAAGCTTTTTGTTCAAGAGATGAAGGAGAATTGGAGGCAAATAAATATCCTTAATAGTTGTTGGAATATTTCAGGTATTTTTATTGAAAAATGCTGTTGCATCAAAGCCAAACTATTAGTAGCAATGCATATGTTTTTGCAAAAAATATATGGCCTCTTCCAGAAAAATAATAAAAAAGAGCTATCCAAGTCAAACCTTGAGACTGTTGATACAAAAGAAAAAATAAAAAGGAAGTTTTGGCAAATCCTTTTCCTTTAAAATAGAAGAGATTCGTTTCTCTTTCAAACTGCAGAAGTTGTTAGAAAACACAATTGAAGATTATGACGATGAACAAAGGAGATAAACAAAAGTTTTCTTCTTAAATTCAAACTGAAGGTGTTGAGCCTGAAGAATATTTTCAAAATTTGATAGAAAGCATTTAAATAATAGGCTTCTAAATAACCCACCAGTTTTGAGTATGTCTAAAAGTTATGAATTGTTGACAGAGAAAAGTTCCACCTACCTCTTATGAAGTCTTTGAATTTTATTTCTAAATCAGATGTGGTGCATTAAAATTCCCTAAATTTATCTTCTTCCAGAAATATTATGCAAATAAAAATAACAAAGTGACTGTTTTCCTAACCAATATGGCTTTTAGGGTCAAAAAACCCAAGCAATCTAGCTTTGAAAGAGAACTTCTGTTATCTGAAGCCTATGAGGTTGTTTATAACAACCCTAGTTTAGTAGCGTGAAGTCTTTCTCCAGCTTCCCATACTCAACAAGCATCTTCGGAGGTCCCACATCACACACCAATCCCAAACATGTTAAAGGTGCCCCGTGCTAGGACTCTATCTCATTTATTAGGTGATGATCATAGCAGAGTGGATGCCTGTTCATCTGAGTGAAGAGCGAGGGGAGCTGCTAAAATGACTCATTGTAAATGACCACAAGTCTTGCTTACAGATGTATTTGTGTTTCTATTCATCAAGAACGAAATTATAACCCCTGCCATTATTCACATACCAGCATCCCAGCATCCTGTACCAGTACCTTCATTGTGGCTCTTTTTAAGAAATTGGATTCCCATATTATCATTCAATAAAATCAACACTCTTCCAGACCAGGAAAGTACACGTTTTTAGGAATGTACTTGCATGCATCCGGCATGTACAAGGAAACATCTGAGAGAAAAATAAATTATTAGCTATGGAAGACTGCACAAAACCTGCAAATTGTCTGGGAGAGCAGTGAAGGAGAAACTCTATCTGTAATAGTCCTGTAAAAGCACAGCTCCCTCTCACTAGTGTTGACCAAGCATCTGGCTTGCCCACAGAAAATGCCCTTGTATTAAACCCTGCATCTAGGATCAGAAGCACATTAATCTTCATCTCCTGAGTTGATAGCTGCATTCCTAATCCAGGCAGATTGAGTCCAAGCCCTCCCAGCATGGGGGAGTACTTGGGTTTCCTGAAACTGACTTTTAATGGGGAATAGATTGGCCAGATGAGATTCTGGTTTTCATCTGTTATGTTAATACAGGCGTCCACATCCAAAAGAGTTTGGGTTTGGCTTTAAGCTGCTTTTATCACAGTTTGTGGCTCTATTTTAAGACCTATTGTGTATTTTTCAGGCAGAGGAAAGGAACTCCTTCCTTATTTTATCCCTACAGTTGGTATGGAGTGGATTCAACTTGCTTTCACTCCTAAGAGCAGCAGACTTCAGGCTGTAAGGCTGGGCAGGCATGCTCCTTCCTTAAAGCCTTTTAATAAGAAACACTAACACAGCAACCCACTGATGCCTCAGGCCTCTTCAGTCCTTGCAGACAACCTTAGCGTGCCTGAGCTCCCTGCTCTTCCTTTTGCCCCACCAGTCTGTACATCTCCCTTTCACTCCTTCAGTTCCTTCTGGAGTGAGTCTGCTGCCCTCAAACTCCTGACTCCCACCAGCATAATCAAAACCACTATTCACCCTACTCTGGGTGGCCAAAGCATTATCTGTCTCACTTCATTTCATTGTCTCCTCTCAGGGTCCTGTCCTGTATCTCTAACTTCAGCCAATAGTCAGCAGCAGGTATGGCAGACAAGCTCTGGGGAATCACTGTTGTTAAAGATGTGTCTCTTCCTTGGCTGCTGTGCCATGATCATCCCAAGAGAGATGGGCACTGCAGCAACCCAAGGCTGTCTCTGGTCCGTTGCCCCAGCATCTAGGAAAAAGGCAGTTGGGGATCTGCTCTCCAAGTAACTTATCCATCTACAACTGTGCAGTTTAAAACCCAGATTTTCTTCACATGTTTTTTCTTGATAGCCCTGTGACTGTTCTCTTGCATATGAGTATTACCTTTATGAAGAATAGTTGCTTTCCTTTTTTTTTTTTTAAGTTGAAGCTACATGAAAAAATTAAAAGCGATCCAAGCAATGAAAAGCATTGCAGGAATTCTTTGAAGTAGGCCCTTATGTCATCCTGCTCCATTAACATAGTGAATGTGTAGTCTGAATCTACAGACTGACAAATCCTTTCATGCAAGCCTTCTACCAACCAAAACAGGGAGTTCCCCTCACATTATGCAGTTTTGTAAGACTTGTGCCAGGTGCTGTTGCTGTCCATCGCCTTGCTAGCAGGCAGGAACTTGCCCTCCTTGTGCTCTGCCCAAACACTGTGTCATGTTAGCCTGGAGCTGAGCCCAAGCTAAAATGAGCAGCCTCTAGTTGGGCTTGTGAATTAGAACACATTGCTATGTTCACTGAGTTTACTCCATGGCTGGTTTGAGCCAGCTCATCGATGGCTGCATCACATTGAAGGCAGGGCATGTTTGCCCCTGTCTGTCTCAGACCATGCAGATCAACCTGCTGCCTGTAAGGGGAACAGCAAAGATTTTACTCAAGGTAGAAGGGAACTCAGTGTCACCTTCAGAAAACAGACTAAGAAACTTATCTACAGCCTATTAATCAGATACTGCAGCACTGTATGGGCTGTTGATGTTCACATTATAAAAAAGGATATTGAAAAACTGGAGAAGGTGCGGAAGAGAGCCATAAAAATGATTCAGAGACTGGAGAAAGCACTCCACACTGAAGCACTCAAAGAATTCAATCTGTTTAAGTTATCAAGAAGAAGACTGAGAAGCTACTTGATTATACTGGGTAATATCTTCACCAGGAGAAACTGGTGGGTTACTCAAGCTTCGCTTGTTAAAGAATCAAAGAAAGGCATGGCCCGAAAAAATTGCTGGAAGCTTGAAAACAGGCAAATGAAAACTGAAAAAAAAAATTGCTTTTTCACAATTGTTGTTCAGAAAAGACTTACTAAGGTGGGAGTTAGTCCAGCTTTTCATATCTTTAAGTCAGGAGTGAATGCTCTCCTAGCAATTGTACCGGTCACTAGTCTCAGAAGAGAAGTAACTCAATAAATAACAAAACGTGCTTCACCATCACCACCTCTGCCTTACCCAGTAAGGTCCACTGTGGGTACAGTGGCTACTCTCAGTGACTAGTGAAGGTCAAAATCCTGATATGGCCTCTGACAGACATAATCCTCATGACTAGGGAATACTTCCTAGGTTTACCTGAGACTGACCCTGGCATACTGATTTTACCTGCATTTAGTGGCTAAATAGGAGAAAGATATCTGACAGATGGATATTTTTGGAACATGAAAGTTATTGAAAAATAATAGGAATATGAAGGGCATTATGAACACCTAGAATATCCAAAGACTCCTGAACTGACTATCCTGTAACAAATAGTCCTGTGGCTAGCTAGAGATTGCGTTCCTATCCCAAAGGCAACTTCCCCACAGAAATTAAAATTCCTGGAGTGAGGAAAGGATGGGAGAGGAAAAGAGAAACAAAAATTCTATGGCCACTGCCCCTTTGAGAAAGAAGCAAGAACGGCACTCACTGTGGACCGTGGGCTATGGGAACACAGATGAAAACCTGAGCCAAAACAGGCAATTTCTAAGCTCTGGTTTTAAGCAAACCATGAGAAAGGCAGCGAGGCATATTTGAAGAGAAACACCATGGCAGGAAGAAACTGTCTTCATATTGGATCACTAGGAAGTTATGTAGGGTGTACAGGGTCCCTTGGGGAGGCACAGTTGAAGCCCAAGAGCTCTCTGGGAGTCTTTCCTTTACTCTTGCCTTTAAAATAAGTTTCTTTTCCTGTTCCTTTCACTGACGGGCTGAGACACAGTTTGTACCAGGGTATGACAATCCTCTGAAATGCACAGAGGGGTTCTGAATAGGGATGCATGTGGATGGATGTTGCCACATCACCTTTGTGCTATTGCAACCAAAAGCAAAAAACTTTTTGCTCTGAGGAGCGTCTGTGCAGCTGGGGCCTGGGCAGGTCTCTGAGGTGAACTCATTCAACGTACTTTTTTTCCTCCATTTGCCAACAGATGGTGACAGAGAGAACCCCTTTCCTGTCCAAAGCTTTCAGGCCACAGCATTTGTATTTCCATTTGATTACCTGTATATGAAAGACTACTGTATTCTGCAGCTTTTGTCCTTCCTGAGGCATTTTGCAGCAGAAGCACTGTGGAGCTCTGGGAAAGCATTGTGTGCAGCTACAGCACAACAGCGCGACTTGGGGTAAAGATCTGATTTCCACATTGTGCAGGAGTTATGTTCAGTGAAAATTATATAAATGTAGTATACCAGCTCATATGTCATTTCCACAGAATGTTACAACCATTCTGTTATGTAATAGTGAGCTAATAAAGTCAACCCAAAACTCACTATATCACTTTCTACATGAAGTCACCTCATTCATCCTTTTTCCCTTTAATTTAAATCTCATCTCTATTTCTACATTTACCTTCCAAAGTATTTCTAGCACAGCATATTCCCAACACCCTTCTTATTTTACTGTATGATCTAAACAATGCAGAGTAAGAGGGCCTGAAAATTTGAACTGGAAATATCATGAGAACAGGCTCTGTCAAGAACTTTCCAGTATTTCCTGCTTCTGGTTGAGCTGGAAATACTCAAAGGGTGAAATCCTGGCCCAGCTGAAGTCAATGGGAATTTTGCCATTAACTTCAATGGGGCTAGAATTTCACTCTTGGTATTTATTCCATATATCCAGTCTCAACTAGATCTGGTGTGGTGTGAAAAGGAAAACTTTTCTTCTTTCTTTTCCTTCCTCTTGTAAGATTTAATGCTTAAAAAAACCTTGAATATTCAGCCTAAAAGTAAATGTTGACTAATGCTAAAAAAGTTCCTGTCTTACCCAAATGATCCATTTCTTCTCTCTAAGCAGTTGCACAGCAAAAAACTGTGGTATTACAAATATAAATTGATATAAAGATTAAGAAATTAAAGCTGTCTGCATAAAATAATTAAAAATATATACCCACTCTTTTGACAAAGCCTACATTGTATATAGCTGACTCCATTTCAGGACCCTGATGCCAAAATCTTTTGCCACCAGCAGTTACAGTGGTTGTTGGCTGTGCAAAATGTTTGGATTTTTGATTTCAGACAGAATTCTCCTGGTAGACGCCTTCATCATCAGTGAGGGAGGATTTGCTTGCTTTAAATCTGATATATTGTGATCTCTGCTTTAGGTGGCATAAAATCCTAAACCTGATTTTGGGGAGCAGGTGGACTTTACCCTGTTTTATTTGTGTCTGCCACTGTCTCGCAGGAGATACTTTGTAATTTCTTGCTCACCAAAGACAAGCCATTACAGCAAGTGTTTTCCCTTCAAAACATAAAGTCAGTTCTGTTTCTGCTAAAAAGATCCAGCTTGTTACTGTGTTCATGTTTTATATTAAAGAAACATTTTAATTGTGGGCTATTTAATAATGACAGTTCCCCAAAGCAAGCTGACCACTCTGATATTTGCCATTGTACTGGTGAGGACTCAAAAGCAAAGGACATTCCTGGAAATCTCCATACATTTTTTGATAGCCCCAGAAGCCCTGGTGAATGTCTGACCAACAAAAATGTGTGCTTGAGCAGAAACACCATCCCTGGTTCTTTCCTAGAAGCAAGAAGTTTTCTTCTGGAAGAACAATAGTAGAAACGCTCAATTAATCCACAGCTATTCATTTTGTCTTCACTGACAATTAGCAGGCCTCCTAATGCACTGCCGCCTCACTTTGGCAGTCGGAGAAGCCCTGCCAAGTGGACTCGGGCTGACACAGTCATTCTTTAGCTTGTATTTCCTGGTGCAAATAGTTTCTAGCTCCTTTCCAACAGCCAAATCCAAAGAAAAAAAAAGATACAAAAAGGGCTTTGTTCTCCATGAAAAAAGCTGTGGCTGTGGTCGGGAGCCCTGTGCACTAAGCCAGGCCATGAGGAAGGGAGGGAAATGCAGTCCGCTGTGTCCTGCCAGGCAGGATCACAGCACCATGGTTCCCAGCCCTGCTGGGATGCCCCAACTCACACCTCCGACCACCCACCTCCTCTATCCCCACCAGCCCTCAGCAAAAACCTTCCCTTTCTCCAGGTCATGCAAAAGTCAAATCCTATTTTCTTCAAGACAAACCAGGAGGAAGCCTGCAACAAAGGAAAGAGAGGGAGAGCAGATCTGAAGCACAGGTTTGGTCTGCCTCGCACCCCACCATCTGAGCTTCCCTGGCCAACGTGCCATGTGATCAGACCCTCTGAGATTTGGCAGCACTCTTTCATGGTCACTCTGTCTGAAATACAGTTGCAGTGACTTTTCTAGCTGCAGGAAGGAAAAATGGCTTTCACCATCTCTTCTGACCCTGCTTGCCTATATTACCAAAGAAGATTACTGGAGACATGCAGACCAGTGCCACATTTCCCATTTGACTTGTTGACACAGTTTCTTAGACAAAGTATCCCCTACCTGGGAATGTCACCCTTGGAGCAATGCCTTTCCTGGTTGCCTTCTGTATCACCAGTTAGTGCTTGTTTTGATGGTTTCAGCTGTATTTCCTCCCATTTGCTCTTTTCAACTTGTTATATTGAAGCCTATTGACCTTGTCATCTGACTGTGCCCTCCATCTTTGTGGGGATCTTCTTGTCAACCCTGTTCGGTGTGTGACAGTATCAGGTTAGCTCTCTAGGGTCCGCTAACTGGTATAAATTAAATTTTACCCAGCATCTGCAACAGGGCCTTTGTTACCCCTACAGTTTAAAATACAGGTTTCTGCACAATAGCTACCAGGCTATTGACACATGTAATTTTTAATTGGCCTTCAAGAAACTTCTCACGCGTGTGCCAAAACAAGTAGTTTTCCATGTGGTAGAGTCAGAAAGGATTTTCCCTCCTCCCTTCAATAGTTAACTCCTGAGCTCCTGATTCCCTCCACACCCAGCTTTCACTGAATTATCCCCTTCACCGATGGGCATGTGGAGCCCCCATCGCTGTTGATGTGCCTTGTCTGCAAGCCCAGGGTTGCATGTTGACCTTTCAGCTGAGGAAGAATTTCCCTTCTAGAACAGACTTACTGTATGTTGGGGGATATCTACCTACTCCTATGTCCTGGGGCATAATTTTTGTCCAGCAGGATTACCCGAACTTGTTAAACCTACTTTGTATTCCAACAGCGCAAGGAGCTCTCATCTAGGAGGGAGCAGGTCCTGGATCTCTTCTGCTGCTGACACCCTGATCAGCTTTTAAGGTTGAAATGTTTGCCTTAACTGACAGCTTTGGACATGGTATAAGATATTTGCATGAATCCTAGCAGCCTGCAGTCTTTAGGAGGACAGGGTATGTGAACCTCTATCCCCTTCTGTCTTTAATTTCTAGGAAGCTATTATAGCTTCCAAAAAGGCTCATGTCCGCCTGCCAGCACCACATTAACATGACTACCGCTTTGAAACAGAATAGCTGCGGCAGCTCAGAATCTGTAATGCATCCCCCACTGCACTGGGTAGCTTTGTGCCATTAATGAATCATCACATGGGAAGTGTTTTCATTACTTCTTGCTCTTCCAGCCCTGGCATTTCTTGGCATATGCATAGCCCAAGCCAAAGCAGCAGTCTGTCTCGCTTTCCTGCCTTTAGATTAAAACCATTTTTTTGTTGTTGTTGTTTTGAAGTGCCTATTGAAGTGACAGGACAGAGAAGGATGGCTAAACCCATGTCCCAATATCTTTATTTCAAGACTACACTAATAGCCTCTAAGAATGTTTCTCCGGTATACTTCAGATAAGAGCGGTGAGTCTATAAATTCATTAGCGAGTAATGGAGCAGCCTCACTTTATCTATGTCTTTTCACAGGACTAGGGTTTCATTCTGTGCCAGGAGTCATACATCACACTCAACATGTACGTCTCCAGAGCCAACTGAGAGAAAGTGCAGAAAAACTACTGTTAACAAGGGAGTAATTACATTGAGCATAAATTAATTATTGGTCACTCAGGACTGGTGGGAAAGGGCCACACAGACCGTATCTGACTGAGTTCCCACCTCTGAGGGAAGAAATATTTAAATATGAATCATAAGACAATACAAGGTGGGCCTTTTCTGGTCTACTGGTCTTTAACTGCACATACTTGCTAATATGACATGTGGCTTATTTGCTTTAACACTATAGGTACATTGTATTGTTTTAGGGCAAACATGAGTGATAGTCATTCGGGACAAGGGTCACTGCATAGCAGACAGCATCAGACGCGACCAAGGAAAACCAGGAGGGACTTTAAAATGTAATTCAGCCAAAAGAACAGGACACGGATCAGCAAGCGAGTGATGGAAGATGTTCATGAGGAATTTAGATTACCACACACTGCAAATAAACCCTGAGAATCTGTAGCAGCCAGAGGCCAGGGAAAGCTGGCCGGCAAGTAGAGAGGAGCCCTCCTGCAGGGAACAGAAGATGCACGGTGTACCCCAATCTCCTTGTCAAAAGTGTTAGTGCTAGCTCAAGAAAGTCTAGTTGTGCTTGAACCCTGAAATTACTAACCTGGAAACACATAGGGGTGTGCAAAATAATGTTAGACGAGTCTCCAACAACCAAACAAGAGATTGAAACTGCTTGTTACATGTGTAGTGTTAAAACTGTTTCACGTCCTGACAAAACCCAGGAAATTCAAAGTTAAAGAGAATCCTCATAAATGGAAATTCTTGCCATCATGGGAAATAAAAAGCGTATCAAGATGCAAATGACAGATGTACTGTCAACCGGGAAACTCAGCTTGGAATTTCCTGAAAATAATGTACAGTTAGATCAGAATTCATTCCTCCTCTATTAACAGATATTCATACATATAAATAAACAATTGCAGAGACGCAAGATGAAAATTAGACCTTTTTTCCTTTTTTTTTTTTTTTTTTTACTGAATGCTTCTCAAGCTTTTCATTAGAGAACTGGGCAGGAAAATTTTCCCATTTGTGAAGGCCCAGGCTTACTGAATCGTAATGACTGCAACACTCAGACCCACCAGCTATGTTTTCCCATAAAAAAAGAAGGCAACATCTGTCTTCCAAACCTAGTGCTTGGAAATTCACCTGTAATACAAAAAATACAGTTTCCAGGCTCAGGTCCCTCCAGTTCAGGTTAGAGTGCCCTGAGCAGTAAGTTATTTTGTGATGTGCTCTTTTGGTTTGCCCAGAATTTTCATGTTAGACCTCAGAAACCTTTCTTTCAATGAAAATACTGGGGCCAATGACCTGATATTTTATAACAAAGGATGTTTTTAAAAAAAAAAAATTCCTGATGAATGTTAATTGCCCACATCACTCTGGAGAAGACAGTGGAAAGCTTTGTGTCTTGAGCTCTGTGGGTCCCTGCAAGTTACACTCGATAGAGAATTTCAAATTTCAAATTCAACTGCAGGTCTTACCCCTGAGGCTTGTTTAAGTTTAAAGATATACCTGGGAAAAAAAATCCAGTTTATCCAGTGACTGCAATATACTGCACTGTCAATTTTTTACTACCTGCATTTCTGACAGTCTCCAAATCCCTTCACTGACAAAGCAAAAACACAAAGTGGGATTTCAGATCCAGTTGGAAAAAAAGCCCAGGAGTGGAGAAATCCTACTAAACCCCAGTTTAGTAGGAATGGACACCTTGCATATGGCTGGAGATGGTCCTATGTGCCTGGACATGTGGCCATGGATTGAAACCAGCTGATGGGAGCTGCCATGGGGCACTGCCCTCCACCTCCAGGCTGGCTGGGAGGTGAGGTCCCTGTCCTCCAGTCAGGGCTGAAACCAAGGTCCTCTGCCTCAAAGACAGCAGTGTCTGCTGGGGGGGGGGGTGGGTGGGTGTGACAAAAGGCAGTGGACAGTAACAGATTGAGCAATCTGATTTTAATCCATGGCTTGCACATCTCCACAACTTTCAGGTGTCTAATTCCTTTTATCATTCATTTCTCCGATAAGAGCCATCGTTATTTCCCGAAGAAATCCAGCCCAGTGATTGACCTGCAGCTCCTCCAGGACAGTAAGTGGGGCAGCCTGAAGCTCAGCTGTCTTGCTGACAAAGCAGTGTGGTGGTGTCATAAAACCATTATGCAACACTAACCACAGCGGAGTCACTTATATCTTTTTGTAAAGCAAAGCCTAGCCTTTTGCTACCCAGAAGAGGCCTTGCTATTGCATAAGGAGGCTGCTTTAGGATCAAGCTAGATTTAAAATAAGTTTTAAAAGAACATCCTGCAGCTCAAATAAACTGAGTCTGCTGGCTTTCCCCAATGACTGGCACTAGAGCAGATCATTCTGGAAGAAAGACATTCTCACAACCTCATGACTTCAATTTCTCAAGCCAAAAAGTGGAGAGAAATCCCACATGTTATTAAAGCCAATAAATCAAGGCTTGAGAGATCTTGTGCATGGAATCAGAGAGCGTTTGCATTTTTCTGCCTTCAGAGCTTTGAGGAAGGTTTTTTTTTCTCCTTTACCTCATCCACCTTGGGTATCTTAAAAGCAAGAAAAGCACTCCTGGGACCTAGAGGGTTCTATGAGATGTAATTATGGAACCTTACTTTTAAAGGTTTAAAAGTGCATCTTTATAGGCTTATGCAGTCCTGGTAATGGTAACAGTGGTTTATGTGTTTGATTGACATAAAACATGCCTTGACATTGAACATTTGCTCGACATCCGGGAACCCTGGACCCTGTTCGTGTTTTCTACTTTGCCTTTGCACCTCTGGCCAATGACCTCCCCACAACCCTTCTGCACCCCAGTGTTGGTGCAGATTCCATGACGAAATGCTCTAAAGGCAGGCACTGACTTTTGCTCCCAAAAAAGTGGAAACCAGCCATTCCCACACCCTCTGCTCTCACCTTCACAGCTCAACAGAAAATGTGAACTTCCAATGAAGCCACTGTGGTTTATAGACCATTTTTATAGATGATACTGAAATTCTGTTAAAGTAAATGAGATCTTTCCATAGTTTCTCCGCTGACTTCTGTCCCCATGACCTGCAATTTAATCACATCAAATGTCAGCATCTATTGTTTTTAGAAGATCCTAAGTCTACCCACTCTTCTAAAGGAAAGAGTAGTGTTTTGCTTGTGGGAGCCATAAAGGTGAGAAAACAAGAGATAAGTTTTCACTGGGCAATTTGTAACAATTTAGAAAAAAAATTGTCTGTATTTGTAGCAAAGTTCAAACTCCTTTTTAAACCTGAGTGCAAGTTTTGATTATGCCTATGTTGTGCTTTTGGTCTTTTCTTAGATGGAAGCAAACTTTATGGAATATAGGAAGCTAATGTCTAACTCATATCGAGGTTATGCTCACCAGAAATACAAACAGAGAGAATTTCCCTCATCTGATCATGTCACAAAAACCAAAGCAAACATCCAGCTGAAAGGTGCCACTTCAAATTTTTTTATCGGAATTTCATAACTAAAAGATGGTGGAGGGGAAAAAAGGGCAAATCAAAAATTACGAATGGAAATTGGAAACAAACTGCAAATAATAAATCAGATTAGGAAAAAAAATGTCAGTCTGTCTGCAGATAATTCACAAGTGAAAAAAGTTCATTACAAATGACTTGCCCTGCTGCAAATTTTTAGTAGCATGTGTGTACAGTACATCATAAAACTTCTACTCTTGACATATTTTAAAAGAATGCCATTACTGACTGAAACTTCAGTTGGCAGCTGGAAACTTGCCAGAAAGCAGACTGCATCTGTATCAAATGGAGAAAACTCAGAAATTTTAGGATGCAGGCAGGTTTTAGAACTCCTCTTCCTTGCAACAAAGAAGCTTTAGCAAAAAGCACACAAAAAGTTCACACGCACAGAAAAAAAAATTAGTGTCTAGATTGGACAAAATTATTGAAAAAAAACCCCAACCTAAAATCATGACTCAGGAGCACACATAAGTACAAGACATATTAACTAGAAATGGGAAAAATGTAACAACTTTTTTTAAATTTAACTTTAACTTTTTTTCAGCTTTGTCTCAACTCCTTTCATCAGACTTAACTTTTTGTTTCATAGGTGGAGGGGGGTTACTGGGAAATTTCAGGCCAAAGTGTCAAAATTGAAAAAAATGTTCACAAATCAAAGCAGGGTATTGTATCAGAAATGTATATCAGCAAACTGTCTTGTGCTTCAGCTATCTGAGAAAAAGAGCGGAGAAACTAGTCTGGTTTTGTACTGCTTTGATTTCCCTTATTTTTTTTCTCCTCTGTTTGTTGTCACTGTGGATTTGGGGGTTGAGGTTGTTTGGTGCAGTCTTTTTTACAGTATCATCAAAACATATGGGTCTATGTGCTGGCCCAAAGTAATGTCTTCCTGAAAGATTCACAGTAATCATTTTCCATGTTTCTCTGGATATAGATTAGAAGAATGGTTTTGCTATGCATCCAAAAGTTTCTCTGTTCCTCCTTCTGCCTTGTTGTATTTTACTTTTCAGGTAGCTAGTTTAATTAATACTTACTCCACGACTGTTTTTGCTCTCTCCTCCCTTTGCCAGTATGAAGACCTCGGGGCAAACTTTTCCTCTCACTGTAGCAGGCTGACCAGAAGGGATGGAAGCTGTCTGGTCAATATCTTTCAAGAACTGTCTATCACAACTGCTCCCCGTTTACCACGACCTGTGTGCATGTGCACAGTTCACAGTTGTGGTTTTTTGGAGGGGATTGCAGTGTGGTTTTATAGGCTGCTCAAGATGTCCATTTGGGTGTAAGCACACCTATCTATAAAGAAGTGCATATACAGGCATCCCTAGAAAATGCTTGTGTGTTCTTTATTAACTGTTGCATCCTGAAATTAATCTTCCTCAAAAAAAAAAAGGCAAACCAATTTACAACTCCCTCATGCTATTTTTTCCCTTTTCTGCTTTTTTTCCCCTCAAATGAATCTTCTATTATGCTGTTTCTTTTGATGCCCAACCTCAAGTTTTTTCCTTCTTCCCTTTCCACTCTCTTTTACCTTAGGTTCTCTTCCTCTGTTCTTTCTCTTTTCTCCCTTTTCATCCTGCCTTTTCCCTACCCTATAATTTTTTGCTTTGCTTCCTTTATTGCTCAGCCTTCTTACTGTAGTTCCCTACAGATCCATTTCTTCCCTGCAGTTCCTGCACCTACTCCTTTCCACGTAGAACCTGACTGCCGAGATATACCCTCTTCTCATGGAGACACTACTCGCTCCCTTCCTTGAGATTTTATGCTTATTGTATATCTAGGTTCTCACATTGTCAGTAAGAACACACATTTTGATAATGTTTTAGAATAGTAGCAGAGCAGTTTGGGCTTTGGGTGTCTATTTTGCTATTTCACAGTCTGTGATGCAAAATGCTTAGTTTCAAACCACTCATGACTTCTATGAAATTGTTTCTGTCTGGGATAGTGTAACAGTATTAACTATAAAAGACAGCAAAAAATTGTTAGGGACAAAATGATTGCTGCATGTTTCTGTAATGTTGATTTGCTGTGTTTTCTGCTGGAAAAATTGATGTCATGTTGGCTTCACTATTTGGAAATAATCAGACAAAGAGCTTCATGAAAGTATTTCTCTTTGAAATGCTGCATTTCACTGATGTGAAGACATTCCACAGATGCATACAGGTTTTGATAAACCTTGTTGATTTTCCATTATTCAGGATGGATCTTATGGTCATACCCAGACAAGGGCACAAATAATTATTTTCGAAATCTGATTTTTTTAAGCTTTTTAAAATATGCCTAGCATTTTTGCACATTTAATTTTTACAAATGTGTACAAAGGTTTCATTTATATTCCAGCACAGGTGAGGATTTTTTTGGGAAGTACTTACTGCAAAAAAAAAAATCTCAGTCAATCCAGTAGCAAAACTAACTGAGCATACATACTGATTATATTGCTTCTTGGCTGTACCAAGCAATAGACACTAACTCTTCAGGAAAAATTCAATGTGCCGTTCCTAGGAACATGCATTAAGATCTAAGTAAATCACCTACAAACATTCTGCATTGGAAAGTCTGTCAAGATCTTGTAAACAGATGATCAGGAAGTTTCTTAATGTAGTTTCTGAGTAGTAGATTACCTTTGATTTCAGTACACAAGGTAATATCAGCTCAATTAATCCCTTGGAAACAGTTATTCACCTTCAGGAAAGTCAGTCAGTGGAAGCAGATTTGTTCTGATCCTCTTGGCAGAGCAGAGGGAAGGTCTCAGAACAGCACACAGCACAGCATTGGCTTACTGCAGCCCAAACACCCAAAGCTCTTCCACCCCAGAAGAAACCTGAATGTCCCCAATGGGCCAGTGACTGCAGGAAGAGCAGGAAATATTCAAAACGAGAATTTAGCTCCACGGAGCTGATTCTGCAAACACTTTAGCACGTGTACAACTTTCCTTTACAAGAAACCTCAAAGAGAGCCAACAAGCGTTGCTTCGTGCAGGTCAAGTCAGTCATATGGCAAAGTGTTTACGGGATTTGGATCTAAATTTTGATATCATTTCAGGACCCTTAAAAACAGGCGCTAGATATTTGTAAACTTTTTTTTTTCCCATCGGGAACAAAATGTGTAATGATGTTGTGCTGTAGTAGAATCCACCGCTGGTCACCCAGAGGAGTTTGGTTTCTCCTCCAGTGTTTAAGACGGGGGAATGCCCTACAGCCCTGGGGTGTAGGACAACCATACATATGGCACAGGAGAAGCTGCTGTCCCCTTCCCTGGCAGCCTATGTTCATTCCCAGAAGTTCACAAAACAAAGTCAAGCTGGAGCAGGTTTTTCCAAGACAAGCTGAGGAATGGAGAGCTTGGCTCAGGAAGAGGGATGGTAAGAGGTTGAACTGTTTGGGCCAGCCAAAAAGATGGAGGCTATGGGAGATTAGAGCTGATGCCTGTTATCAGCAAAAGGATCATGGGGACCACGAGGACAGTAACGCTGGGCTGGGCTGCTGCACCGGCCAGGCAAAATGGCACAGAGAGAGCAGAAATGTGGCCAGCAGCTGTTTTATTTCATTTACAGTAATTGCAAAGGGCCTAATAAGGTTGCCTACATGCATATATCTCACACAAGGCAGCTCTCCCTAGATAATTGTAAAGGTGAAAGCAAACTTAATGGCAATTAACTTTTCTCTGTTTTGTTTTGCACCAAAATTAGGAAGCATTTTGATGCTTTTGATATTTCATCTGCTCAATGGCAGTAAACCAGGAGAGACAGGTGAGCTTCAGGTGACTCACCCCAAGGGTTTACTTTGCTTGCTTTAGGACACAATGATTTCTTAAAGCTCTCCTGAGACAATTTACTTCTGCCTTGACTTCATATTCATGTTGTTTCATCATCTGAGGCCTCGTTTCGTACATACGTTTATAATATGGGTTTCATTTCAATAAGCTGGGAAAGCAATAAATTTAAAGCTGACTAACAGTTGTTTTATGTGGCTGCCAACCTGCCAAGTAGCATTCTTAATTATTGCCAGGAAACTAAGTGTTTTGCAGCCATGTGTTTTACATTTCAGTGTAGTATGTCTTGTCAGCCCTCTCCACTGGACTCAGGGATAGGCCAGTAATTTTCGTATGCAGAGAGGCCTCCGATGGTGGGTGGTTTCTTTGTCATCAGGTAGGGATATCAACAACAGCATGATGGACGGGAACATCCCAAGTGGTCCCCCTCTCCCAAAACAAGTTGTTGCAGAAAAGCTGGAGAGAAGGGGTTAAACCCGAGCCCAGAACTTTTTTCTATTTAAGACTGTAGGGCAATTACTTATTAAAGTTGTCAGCAAAGAAAAAGCATAAACATATTACAGATTATATACGTTATATATATTATATAAAGATTATATACGTTAGAATAAGATGGATGACTGTTTTGTTCCTTCTGTGCAGGATAGAGTGAGATGCTGCAACAAGCAGACTCCCCTTTTCTTTTCCCCAGACAAAATTCATTATTTTTGCACCAAAACAAGCAATCCTTGCATGGCTTGCTTTCTGCAGTCTGTGTTTAGGCTCCAAGATGTTGGCCCACACTTTGGAAATCGGTCAGTAAAAGGAGGACAGAAAATGAATAGTAAAAAAAGAAGCACTGACCTAAACAGTCCTGTTGCATGTATTCTCCCCTCCAGAATGCTTTGAAGTCTTAACAGAAACTTGACTAAGTTAAGAGTGCCTCTAGGCCCTTAATTTGCACAACCAACACTTATTTTTTTTGGTGGTGATCATTGACCCTAGAAAGATTATAAACGTTGTTTTGGGGGTTTTTTTGTTGATAACGTAACTCTTGAGCAATTTTTTAAAAATGGGATAAACATAAACACACTGTTAAAAAGCAAATTTTTGTGTTCAGTTCATTTTTTTTCCTTTAATAAATTACATACATGAGACAAATCCCAATTAAATAAAGGCTCATCTCATGAGTATCTTGGGCAATGCTGCAGGATACTGCTCACCCTGCACACCAACAGAAAATCCTAATAGTGTTTACTGCTTTTTTTTTTTTCCAAATACTTCTGTTGTTTTGTTAAGGATGGATTAACTAGTGAATCATTATTCCCACTTTGGCACGTGAAAATCTAGAGTGTGCTTTTATTCATTTCCCAAGAGTGTGCATTGGCACCATAGCAGAGGATGTGGAAGAAGTGTTTTTCAAAGTAGCAGATGTAGCAGCTTTGGGAATATCTTTACTGGTGCGTTTTGCTGAGGGATTCCTATTAACAATTTCTCCTTTAGCCAGAGAGTCTGTTAGTGCTTCTCAGAGGTGAGGCCTACTTTTTTGAAACAAACTCTTTAAGGAAAATTATCATTAAAGGTCATGTGTCATTTCCATTGATTATTGCAATTTCTAACTCGTTCTCTGTTTCTTCTCAAATAAATCAATTTCTTCTGAAGTTTCACATGCCACTTCCTATCTCAGGGCAGCATTTTTCCAAGGAGATTGTGGATAGGGGCAGATGCTGAACATAAATGGCATAAAATTCTCCTCCCACTAAAATCAATAGCAAACTCCCACTGACTTCAGTGAGGTCAAATCTATTCACAGGACATTAAAGTTTACCTTGACATTCCTTAGAGAATATGAGATCCATATTTCTGAGGTCTATCAGCTGTCTGAGTGGGGACTTAACCTACTCATCCCAGATTTGCTGCAGAGAGACTCTCTGCAGAAGTGCAGACACCAGAGGACACTGGAAGGCAATGAAGGGTGACCAGAGGCTGGAGTGATGAGGCTGTTGCTGGCCAGAGGCAGCCTCACAATTAAAATGGCCTGTGCAAAGAGAAAATAGTCTCCTTTTTCTGTTCAGCACAGTGAAGTCTGAGTTTCACTTTGACTCTGTGCTGACCTAGATCTGCTACTATTTATGTCACTAAGTAGTCAAACCTGAGACTGTGTGAAAATGTCTCCCTAATCTTTCAAAACTAACACACAGGGTTTTATATTTACCTCCACTCCAGGGTCACTTACAAAGAAGTGCTGGCTGTGACTACTATAGAGCTGGCCACCATAGGTAAGCTGCTGCTAGGGTGTGAGGTTGCTTTACTCATTAAGCCAAAGGAAAAGCAGGCACAGAATATCGATCATGCCCCGAAGACATGGTCTAACTCTGGAAACTGCAGTGAGCCAGCTCTGTGTTATCCGAAGTCATTTAAATGTTCTCTGAATGACCAAGTCACTGGAGATGCTGCTGGCATCCAGCTTTCTCCTCTCTTCTGTTTAGGGAGAATCATTCAACGAGCTCGTGGCACATCAAGGCATCTCAAGGAGAAATATTGAAGACAGACTCTATGCTGCACCTCTAAACCAGGTGCCCCAGTGGTCACCATGGAGCACAGACTCTGCTTGCAGGGAGCAGAGGGATCAACTTCTTCCTTAAGCACCATTTATTTTCATATTTCAGAGTTACCCAGATTATGACAAAGCAAATAGAAAAGCCATATCCCCTTGTACAAAAAAAAAGCATATCTAAAATTATTCCCATGTGTAAAGTGCTGCCGCATGACACTAAATGCAGCAGCCAAACCAGTAACAGTTAAATCCTGCAGATCCCCATAAAAATGCACAGTACACAAATACACAGTAAATTAAATGACTGAATTAGAAGCAGAGATAAGTGAAGGACAATACTTTGCTACTCTGTGTTCAGCATCATTGCCAAAGTGCTGAGGCATTTTGCCACTTTCAGATTAAGGGGATTTTTGCACATTTTCCCCAGTAAAATTTTTGGCAACTGCTGACTACCTTCTTCTGTCTTGCTGCGTCACCAACAGCCCAGGCTCTTCACTTCAGTTGTATGACCCCTGGCTAACTTCCCAATGAAATGTAGGCATTCGTTTGTTTTTAAAGTTTCATTTTTACAACTCCTGCTCATAGAGAAATTCCTCTGGCCTCAGTGGTGTGTAGGTGAAATTCACTGGCAGTGAAATCTCCTGACGACATGCCTGTTGATTGAGGCTTTATAACTACAGAGGGCAGAGTGGTCTTGCAGGAGCACACCTTAACACCCTGAGCTCAGCTCTGCTGCTCTATCCCACCAAGGACTGTAGAAAAAGTAGAACAGAATTTAATAAAATTCCTTATTATACTTCAAGTTATTCCAAACTGAGCTGTCAAAGATGTTAGCAAAAGAGCTATTGATTTATTATCAAGGTTTTTTTACCATGAGCAAAAATAACATGTTGATGTTTAAAATAAAGTTTCAGATACTTTCTCCAACCCCGTCCCACCTTCCCAAGCACTTCTTCCAGTATCTGAACCTATGGTTTTCTCTAAGATGGATAGATCTTAGAGGCATCTTCTCTTGACGGGTAGACAGAGGTATTTGGACTAGATGTTACTGCTACAGAGAGCATAAGCCAGTGAAGATATTGACATTGCAAACTTGGGCTGTCCATGAGCACCACTACACTTCACCAGTCCAGATCTTACCATGGAGGACATAATGTACCACATAGTAAAAGCAAATGTAGATGTACCACACAAATGCACCTACAATGAACCAAGATGCCCCTTTTAAGAAGTTGCTTCTTTCTCATGGTTCTCCCAATAATTTCATGATTGTTGTGTGATTCAGTTATGGGTGTGAATTCTCATAAGTGCAAGTAAAGATTAATTCCAGAACTATGGTCCGCCTGGCCCTGGCTTCTCCTTTCCCTTCCTTTGCCTTGGTTTTCCATGTCCCTTTGTGCATTGACCAGGGACGGGACCATGTAACCATATCCATGCAGACGGGTAACTTTATCTTTCCTCCCACCATTTGAAAATAGCAACAGAAGAGGTGAAAGCCTTCAAAACCAACACAGAAAAAAGCAGGAGAGGATATCTGAAGAAAGAACCCAATCCCCTGTGGATAGAGGGAACTGAGGTGCCTGTGATGTGGCTTTCAACATGTCAGTGCCACAAGAGCACTAGAGAGATCTGCCGTGTTGCAGTCCTCATGTAGCAAAGGCAAACTTACTTTTAATAGACAACATATTGGAAATATAGCCCTGATTAAATCTCTCTGTTCTCTTTCCTTTTGCCTTCCCCTGTGGCTACCTTGAGATCAATTTGGCAAATCTTAAGGATTGCAGATGTAGCACTAGCATAAACAAAAATATGGCACGTTAGCTGTGCAAGCTGCTTTGAAGATAAAGACTGACTTTAAATTCCACAATCCTGAGGGCTCTTGTCGCCTTGAAATCTGATTTCAAAGCTCAACACCACTGAAATGTCTTGTTGAGAGTGATGACAGCAGGCAGTGAAGTGTACACTGTATTGTCACCACCTGTGATTGGTGGCAAAGTGCATACTTTGGCTACCACATACTGACTCCCTAGCTGTGGGCTGCCTGTAATAATGCAAACAATAACTGCTGGCTAATTTCAGTCCTGTAAGTGTGGTGATGAAGTATTGCATAAACTCAGAAACCATGAGAGTTAAGTGGATGGAGTCTGTTTTCACTGTTCTCAAGGGGCACAGGGAATAGAGAAAGAGGTGAACACATTCCTCCAGTAACGAAAAGCCATCAACTAAGAAAAGTCCAAGAGGCTATGAGGCTGTAAACACTGACAGTTTGCTTGAGGAGGAGCTGTATCTGTGAGAAAATCTCCAGGACCCTGCCCTTGGACTATACAGTACCCTGCAGGGCACCAAACAGGAAAAAAAGTCACACAACAAAAGGGTGATTGTTGGGACCCCAGCCCTGTTGCCTGGTCACCCCCATGGGAGGAATGTCCCTTACCCTGTAAAGCATCACACCTTGGATGGAAATAGGTAATGGGGGGGCAGGTGGGCCCACAGATGCTCAAGGCCTATTTTGCTGCTGCACGTCCATTGCTCACTTCTGTGAGGGTCTGTGAGAATGTACCTGAGTCTGTGCTGCCATTGTCTCAGCACCAGGACTGCCTGGGAGCTGGGGTATTCACATGGCTAGTAATGATGAATTGACTATCTATTTCCTCTGATAGTGAAACCGTGGGCTTTTCCTATGATTTCAATGGAAAAAGGATTTTGCCCAGTCATTTACCTCTGTGTAAATGAATATTAAAGGCACAAAATTTTGGGTAATCTTTAGCTGAAAAATTCCTTAGAGGTTTCCTGAATACTCCCAGGAAGACAGGACAGGTGTCCTCTGACTCAGTTTTAGGAGAAAAATCTAAGAGCAATGCAGAAGACCCGCTGTTTGAAAAGCAGGCAGATAACCAGCCGGGGCTATCACTATTGACAAGACCAGGACAAAAAGGAGTTGAGAGTGACACAATAAGGCTAATGGATGTCAGCCCATTGGGTAGTAATAGCTGACCTCTTGCTGATGAAATGAACTTGAACTCTTACTTGTCATCAAGAGAATGCAAGATATCTGGGCCTAAACGAGACAGCACCCACAACATAGTTACCATTATAACTAAATATTTTTCTTCCAGGATTAAGAGAATTACTGCTTCTCAGAACTCATTAGCTCTACATATGGAGCCAATGGAAATGTTATGCCTCTTCCATGCTTATTCTTCTTCTAAATATGAAAGCCACAAAACCAAAACACATATTCTGTAACTCCAGGGAAGCCCATAGTGAGTTGGAAAGTGTGTATTTCTGCTTTATCAAATTCTCCAAAAAGTTATTCAGCACTTCTTTTCATTACAAATGCAATGGTTTTATTTATTCCCTGCTAATACGATTAATGTATTAGGTGATTTACAATAGGCAAAACTTCAGAACCACAGAGCTTGCCATCTCAACAGGTAGGGAGAAGGTGAAGGAAGAAATGCTAAATATTACAAAGGGAATGCACTGTTTTCCAGTGCCCTTGCTCTTGTCCTTAATATTCAATACTGTAGAGGGTTAGAAGATGTGGATAAGGTCCTCATGTAACTGGAGGTCCTATGGCCCAAGGAAAAGGAGGATGGTGGACAAGGAGGAGCGTACACCTGATATATCACACTCTCTAGTATTAAACTACTGAGTAAGGTCAAGGAGTAAGGTAAAACAGAGCAGTGGCAGGGAATTTGGGGAATTTAGAGGTAGAACCTTCTAAATTTGGTCTCTAAATCTATTACTGGCAGCCATAATCCTTATGAAATGTACATAGTGAGGTAAAATAATCCTGAAGGTTAAAGAATGAGAGAGCTGATCAAACAAACAATTTAAGCTGGAAGCCATGTAGAAGAAAAAATATTTCAACTCAGCTAAAAGGTAAGCTGCCATTTTGGGAAGGGCAATCCAAGCAAACACTAAACGATCCATAGAGCATGACTCAGGGGAGCATGTCCCATCTAATGTGAGTAAAAGTGGCCAGGTGCTCCATTTTCATGGTGGTGTGCTTGGTAGTCAGTGGCCAAGAGTAAATACTGATGATACCAGATACTGCCTTTTTAACAAGCAAATCCAAACAGCAACGGGTTCTGTTTGCTCTCAACTTCAAGGAAAAAAATTCTTGATGCTGAAAGTTCAATGCTCTGTTCTCTTAATTTGCCAGGTATATTGTGAAGGTCTGCCAATAGGAATCTTGCATTTCTCCAGTACCTTCACTCTGCTACAAAGAATTGTGACAAATGTGTGCTAGTAAAGTATCAGTCGTTTAACTTTTCGCACAAACATGAAAGGACTGCTATTGACTTTTGTGGTACTTGCACATGCATATGTCTTCCTCACCTTACAGTTTTAAATTATATCAATTAGGATAATGAAGAAAATAATCAGAAAGAAAAACCAGTATCCTGTCCCGGAGATAATACTTAAAGGGTAACATTTGTGAACACAGTCTCTTAAGAATAATAATATTGAAAGTGGCTTGAAAATCAACAAGGTAAAAATAGTTGAGAGCAACCTTGAAGTTAACAAACTACTTAATTTTTTAAAAAATAAATTAATAAATTCTACAATAGTCAGCTAGACTGAAAAATTTCAGTTTTTTATAAAATGCTAAAGGTTGTGACAGTGGTCAACTGTATGCAATGAACTTCTCCAGGGTCAATCAGAAAGTCTCTGCCAAAACAGGAAATGTTACATCAGTTTCCCTAGTGCTCAGGTTGTATTATATATCCCAAACTACTTTTCCTGTGAGAAAAAGCTGACATATTCTCTAAAGAATCTGTTGAATTTTACTTTTCTTTGCAACCTGAGATTTCATTATGTTTACTTTCCTTCATATTTTCTTATCTTCCTCTAATGACCAGTAAAAATCTGGAAGGAAAAATGATTTTCCAGTCTCAGGGGTTGGGAACAGCAGAGTAGTTTTCTTAAATCCTAATCTGTGACTGGTAATTAGGGCCATTTCAAGGTTCCCTAGGAGAATTATTGTCTTCTGAAATATTTTAAATAGCTTGCTGTCCACAAGTTTTCCTTGCCTCAAAAAAATGGATATATTATCATTTTAATGTCTACTGCTGCTGCTACTGGGAGCAATAAACCTATGATCTCCCACGGCATATGAATCAATAAGAAATAAATAATACTAAAATATACCCTGGAATTCTTTTAGATGACAATCTGAGAATAAAGGTGGTGAACAAACACTGAAAACCCCAGACTGGCTCAACTGTACAGATGGAGTTCATCTCACCCCATGTTACTTATTTTAATCAGGCAAATGGTACAGACACCTAGAAATACTGTGGAGAGAGGCAAATGCATCTCCAGAAATACTTTATCTCTTTCTTTTAAGGTGGGGTCAAAGCACTCCCAGGACTACTCGCATCTCTGTAGAGAGACTTTCATGTAGGCAACCTACCATTTGCTCTTCCACAGCAGAGATTATCTTCACTGGAGACTTGAAGTGAAAACTAATAGGAGCACTAGAGAGCCTGGTAGATTTGACTGCCTATCTCCAGAAACATGATCATACTTCCAGTTGTACTCTTCTGTCCACTTTTTCAATGGTTGGAGAGTTAATTTTCCTAGCAGTTGCTTTATCTTTGGAAAATTCGGAATCAAAAATGCATGACCACAAGTGCTTTTTGGCTGCAGGGCTGTCACAGCAAAAAAAAGGACTATCCCTACTACTGTGAACATCTGCAGGATCAGACAGCTTAATGACAATCTGCATAGTTACCTTTTAATAAGGAATAACCTGGGAGAAAATTAGTCCTCCTGCTTGACTCACATATTGAATTTCGTTTACTTCTGGAGATCTCTGAAAGGGAGACAGGTTATGTTGATTGCACTTAACAGAAGGACTAAGTGAGCACTTCAAAAATGTTGTTCTTCAGAAGGGCTTTGGCTTCACCGATGGTGAAGGTAGTGACTCAGAAAAGCATCTGCATCTCTCCACTTAGTAGGTCTTAACACTCTGTCACTAAATATAGGTCTCTGAATTGAAAGGAAAGCATTCTGGAATTCCTGCCAAGTAACAGAAGTTATTTTCCACACATCATACTTAGCCTTCTACCAGGTAACAGAGTAGCACTAAGTGAAATCTGACTATGGAACTGCTGTGAAGAAGGTACAAATAAAAGTGATGTACCTGCTTAGGTCAACTCACATCAGAAACAATTCAGCTGCCTAACTTATTACTGCATCACTTAAACATACAGTAAGCTCGATTACTTGTTGATGAGCCTTCTGGACTGCACATAAAACTGTGGGAAAGAGGGACCACAAAACTGTGCCATAAGTAACAGGCAGATTTGGTATTATCTGTTCAAAGACGGTAAGTGAAAAAAAAAGTAGCAAGGGGAATTAATGATTTGGGATACGACTGTGGTGCAAAAATGATTAGTTTTTATCCTTTTGAAATCCTCTTTTGGGAAATGTTTAAAATTGGTGTGGTACATACAAATACTATCAACCAATGCAGATTAAACATTTCATTTTCTATAGAGGAGATTCCTTTCAGATGAATCATGGCATTTTATGCTTTAGAATTAGAACTTACTTCAGTGTGCTGATTTATGCACTTCTTTACTTACAAATTTGAAGTAATACTACTGTTTGACTAGCATGGAGAGGAAATACTACATTTAGAAGGGGAAAAGATCAATCTCTCATAGGTTTGTCCTCAGATGTGTTAAATTCTGAGTATAATCCACCAAGAAGAAAAGCTTCATTTTGGTCAAGAGCTCTGAGATTCAAATATTTGTTGGGGTTTTTTTGTTTGATTGCGTAGGTTTTTTGTGGTGTTTGTTTTGTTTTGTTTTGGTTGTTTGGGTTTTTGTTTGGTTTTTTGTTTGTTTTTTGTTTTTGTTTTTGTTTTTTGAGTTTTTTGGGTTGACTGGTTTATCTATCTTACTGTAAACAATGTTTTCTGAAAGAATAGTATTTTTCGCTTAGGTTAGCATTTTAATTGTAGCTCTGTAATTTAATAATAAAGTGCTTGTCATGCACCCAAATAGCAAAGTGAATGTGTTAGTAAATTTGCTTCTGAATAAAAGCATATTGATTTTTAGAAATATAATCCATGATTTTACTTTAGAAATTCAGTTTCAAATAGAAAAAATAAAATAGACCTCAGTGCATTAAGTTTATCATAACCTATATTGACATAAATTGCTGAAATTTTCACCTACAGGTCAGTTAAGGGGAGGAGGAAGACTCATAACAAAATTGTAAATGCTTAAAGGTTGTGCTTTTTGTCAGAAAACATTGTTAAGTCTGCCAGCGGATAAGCTTTGCATTACTCAGAAAGTGATAAATGCTCGCCAACAGATATTTTTTGAAGGTGCTCTTCTGTCATTAAGGTTTTTATAATGTTGATAAACTCATAATTTTTAGGCATTTGAAGAAAGTTTCATAATCTGAAGAAATATTATCACTGGCTGCTAAAAATTCCATTGGTCATACATTTGTCTGGCTATGTGAACCTTTCCAGCTGTAACAATAAAAAATAAGTACCTGCATAGATGTATATGGACTTGTATTTATGTATTATATATGTACACATACATTACTTTATGGATAATTCTACCTAGATGTATGTATGTGTGTTTGCATACCATAATAATATTTCTTTCTCCAAATCATTTTCACACTCATGTAAGTCCACTTAAGCTAAAGATCTTCTGTGCTATGAAGTTAGTATGAAAAGAAATTTTACATTAGATAGAATTGGCTTGATGGTGCATATGTTCAACCAAAAGAAATATTTTTCCTTCATTATGATGCGCTGCCATTGCCCAGAACAATATTTAGTAAAAACCATCGGTTTAAACAGGTTTCATTTGGGTTTTTGTTCAGAAAACAATTATTTTATTACTGGGGACACCATTAAGTGAAAATAGTCAGTGGAGAATTACAGTCTTTGCTTTGCTAAGGCTAAAATTCTTCACTTTATCATTTTGATTTTGTAATTAAAGTTGGTTTGTTTAGAGTCACAGCCTCTCAAAAAGCTAAGAGTAACCAATTTTAAATTTAGGTGAATGGAAAGACCTTACAGAGGCTTTCAAAGATACCTATCTATTTCCATTGGTCATTTGCTGTAGGAATAGTATTGAAACACTTAAAATTGAGACACCAATTGAAAGAGTAAGAATGGATCTCATCTCAGGGAAGGATATTGAAAAGATTGACAAAATACAGTATCGTTCAGTCTCTGCTCAATAAAGTCAGATACTAGCCTGCATTGCAATGAAATAATACTCTGTATATGTGATTTTACAGCTAACTAAACAAAATTTATTTATTTCTTCTATTTAATTCTACTTTCTACTATGGAAATGCATTTGTTTGATTTGCCAAGGTATGGGGACGGGTAGCATTACATAGTTAAAAGCTGAAATACCTACCAATGTTAAACACTTCAAGTAAACACACACAGGTAAACATACAAATGTTTCAGTATTAGATCCAGATTTTACAAAAGCAAGCTGGAAGAACTTTCCAGGACCATTTAGAATAAATAAATGGTGTTAGAAATGAGCATGTAACTTCTTGTGTATCTGACGCAAGAAATTTTCGGATAATCTATTCCTATATTTGCCATTACCATCATCCTTTACATTCATTTCCAATAAAACATTGAGACACAGAACAGCTGGAACTAGTGTTATGTGTATCCTTGATCTAAACATATTTGACAATGCCTACAGACATTTTGTGTTATCAATGATGACAGTTTTGCTTGCTAGAAGAAGTATTTGATTGAGGTGCGTTTACCAGCATTTGATTTGGCAAAGTGGAATAGATGGCCTGTTTTTCCCCTTGTGCAAGGCATTTGTGTTACAAGCACCAGACCAGAGACTGTGCCTCCTCAGCTAGAAGATGAGTGATCAAGACTGATCCCTTGAGATACAGCCAATGTTTTTCAACATGCCTGAGAGGTAGGGACACAAACTGAGTACCCAGAGAAATTGGGGGAGTAGATCAGAATGGATATGATAGCAACTTCCTGCAGTCCCTTTGCTTCATTGTGGAGGTGAGGATCTCGGTTTGCAGGTGAAACACAGATTAACCTGATGACTCTGGTCTCAGAAAACCTTCAGAATTTGGGATTGTGCTGTCCTAAAGTTGGTCTGGTAACACAGCATCCTTATTAGAGCTTCTCTCCAACTGTTCGTGGTCTGCATGTAATGCCAAGGGCATGGGTTGATATGCCCAAGGTAAAACACATAAAAACTTAGTTACTGGTGGAACAAAATGCATTTTTTCAGACAAGGAAATGAAAATATTTGAGGAAAGAAATACACATTTCGAAAGCTAAGTATTACTAATTGCACATGATTGGAAAGGAGATTTGAATAAATTTCAATATTTAATGTTTTGTTCAGGGTTTTTTAAAATAATTTAAAGTAACTACTGACTGGTACTTGTATATTTTTCCCAAGATAATGTGGGAGGTGCAAGGGGAATATACAACTTATAATCATTGAATTAAAACTTCAGTTCCCAGCAAGAAAATCCTCTTCCTTATATACAGCATGTGTGAGAGAAAGAGCAGTAAATGTACCTAAACTGCAGTACATATATATAACAAAGAATATAATTTATTTTGCTACTTGGAGTCTGTTTTTATCTATGGCAAGAACTGCGATTTTCATGAACTTTCCTAAACACAACTGTACAAATTTACATATAAAAGAAGTCATTTTATGGCTTTCGTAAGTTTATAGAAAGTTTTTACAACACATTTCCTCCCATTTGCCATGCTCACCTCTAGCTTCACACATATCAAAATTAATGTAATTTTCTTATCCTGCAATGGATGTTTAGATCTGCATAGGCTTAATTGTTCTGCTTCATGAACTGATTTGACTCTCATATGGGCTGCCACTTGCAGGGGGAAAAAAAAGAAACTAGTTGTTCTGCTGTTTATTTTTGAGGAATGTCTTTTCTAACTCGGCACCACCAGAAAGATTGCTGTTATCAGTGTTCAAATACCAGTCACTCCCTTATGAATCAAGAAAAGATACACTGAGGGGTCCCAGGGACTAAGGAAACTTTGGCATTTCATCTAGAATTTCACTGTCAAGCTCACTATCTGCTGGGCCCTCATAGATAAACAGTAGATAGGAGCTCACAACACATTCCTTTCATGTTCACTAATTTCAGAAAGAGGCTCTGCAGTCTAACACCAGCACATCCCTTGAAGTCCTATCTCTCTGCTTGTATCTTTGGCAGCCGTGTAGTAATTAGTAAAACAGAGCAAAGATATTTTACACCACTCCGTCCACTTGGCTCTGCCAACTTGAACAAATGCTGCAAGTTTTGGCTGGGAATGGCATCTCACACTCTGTGCTTGGGTTATAAATTCCTATTTACATCTGAAATTCTTTAAAATTAGTTAGGACCTAAACTATAACTTCAAATGATAAAGGACTCTTGCTATGGTCATTTATAGTTTTAGGAAGTAAGCTTATCTCCTCTGTATTTAATGGAAGTTTAAGACAACATATTAAAAATGATATTAAGATAAATAGAATCATGTTATCATTGCCTCATCTTACTGAAATTAAATAAGATATTGTGCAAAAGTAAAGTTTCTTTATAGCTAATATAGGAGTTTTTTTCTTTAAAAGATATTTACCCTTTTTTTCTTGTTAATCTTCATAAAGCCCTCTCTCCTTCTGGACTAGATTTTGCCACCCTCATTCAGAATAATAGACTTATCACAAATTTTCTCGCTGTTTACAGTTGGTCTGTGTCTAAAATAATGTGCTGCTCAATAAGAGCAGAATGACAGTCAAGGAAGGACCTACATCTTCATTTTCAATAAGGTATTGGGGGTACTATATATACACAAATTACATGGGTATCATAATACAACTCTTACATTGTGTGTAACAGGTGCTTACACCTTTAAAGGTATTGCTTGGCTTCAGTGGCTGAGCATTTGTATATTACTAAGCTTGAAAACTTTCCTGCTTTGTAAATCAGTGAGAGAAATACTGTTGCAACTGTATTTCTTGAGAATCTTCCACAAGATAGAAGACTCTAGGGATTGAATCCAAGCCTTTAATAAGTACCTTCCATCTTCCCTGATGATTTTGGCTTGAATTAGTGGGTCAATGGTAGTGCTTGAGGTATACTGAAGTCATGAAAGGGTTATAACTGAAAAATGGGTTAACTTTCACCAAATATTTAATTTATAAACATGATGAATGTATCATCCTGAAATTTCATGGCAAGTTTACCTGTGCTGCAGATCTGAAAAGAAGGAAATAAAAGCAAAATGTAAAAAAATCTGTAAAGTTACTATAAAGGGAACCTGAAGAAGGGCTTAACGCTATTTTAAACTTGCTTTTATGCAACCGTTGGGTCCAAATTCAGTACAGGTAGATGCAGATATCTTCTGCAGGAGGAAAGCTACATTTTTCCTAGACAGCTTTGACTTTCACTACTATAAAATGATAGAAAAGTTAAGAATCCCATTGCTAATGAAAGCCAAGTCATTATGGTCTACTTGCTACTACCACTAACACCATCCTAAAAGTTGCAGGGCTACTTTGTCATCCTCAAATTTCTGAAGTGAGAGAGATAAGGGTGCTGCAGAGCCATTCCTTCTAGGTCATCAGGAAGAGCATTACCCTGGCAGGATGCCAGTTCCAAGGTCTTGTCACACCTCTGACTTCTCTGTGTAAATAGCGCAGGAATCTGTGTGCTTCCCTTTTATTCTGTGAGATGGGAGGGCAGTGGTATTTACTGGTGTAAATGAGGAGATGGATGAAGTTTGGTGGCAGCCTGAGTCACTCTGTCCAGTGTTCATCTAAAAATGCTTAACAATCTTGTACCAAACACCCTGCATTAAAAAAAGAAAAAGCCCCAACCCTCAACCAGCAGATAATTCTTTCATCTCCTTCTGATGACTCTAGTCTATAATGGATTGCTTGTTTTAAAGTATTGCAAATCAAGCCACAAGTCTGCAGTGACAACTCCTTTTTCTTCTCTGATCCAGTCCATCTGAGCAGGGTACTGTACATTCAGATCTTCAGGAAAACCTGAATTGAAAATACATACTGAGACTCAGAGATTACTTCATACATCACCTTGCCCCTCACTTCCATTAGGTAGAAGGTAAAGAGTCACCTACAATGAATGAGCTTGCCATGATCTTGCTGTCTTTTATTTGCTGTCCATTTTAAAGCAGGGATTAAGACTGGACAATAAAACCTCTGCTGAAATTTAGAAACACTGTTCTCAATCTGATTTCAGCCATTAGAAGTCTTTAACCACCCTGCAACCCTCTCCACCTAACCCTCTGCACAGAAGAGAAGGAAGATATTGCTCAGGAAGACATCATGCATTTTTTTATGCCTGCTCTGAACATAACACTGCTGGTGGTCTGGTAGGATAAATGTAGAACATTTTTCATATTAAGTAACAGACAGTGAGGGTCTGATCAAGCTGCTCGTGACATGTCAAGGCTCCCCTCTTGAGTCAGATGATGAATTACAGCCCCTCCAAAAACTTTCTCATCTGAGGAGAAATAATCAAAGCCTTTTACAGTAGATAGTAAATAAATGTTTTTTTCATGCTGTTACTACAAGCCAATCAACCTCATCATCCAGATCAGCAAATTAATAAGAAGGAGTGTTTTCCAAAAGAAAACCTCTCAGCTAAACCAATTGTATATTTCACAGTTGACAAAAGTAGAATTATGTCTGATGGGTCCCATGGGAAGTTAATTAAACCACTGCACTCCACTATCCATCAGCCAATATTCTCCAACAACATTACTTAACCCTTCCAGTTAAAAGAATGTATCTCCCTGTGAAGCTTCTTGCTTATGGCTTTACAGATTTTGGCCCCTTAGCTTTGCTTTATATCACCATTCTGAGGAAAGGAGTGTGGAAGGCATGCAAACTAAAAACAAGGAATTCTTTAGTTGCTGTTAATCACTTAAACAAAAAGCCTAGTTACCAGGGAAGTAGTCAGTTATTAATTACTACTAATATATGTTGTGGGCAAACTGCTGACACACTTTTTATACTTACCAGATAACTGTCAATACATGATGCATACCCTTTTACTATTTGCTATTCTTTTATTCTAATAGTTTTCAGTTTCAATCCAGTATGTAGAATGTGTTGGATTCACAGTTTGCCACACTACCATTCTTCACTTGCAATACCCAAGGTCTTAGGTCTGCCTGAAAACTTTACACAACAACACCAGTATCCCATCATCTGTGAGGGGAAAGTTATCTCATTTTTTGAAGGCTTTTTCTGTGGGCCTTTGGAGAGTAGAGTGCATCTAGGTAAAACAGTTTCTCTAAATCCATCGCAGCACTAGCACGTAACAGGAGTGTTCGATAAGGTGGATTTTAGATTGTGAGTGGGAAGAAATTATGGGCATACATAGGCCATATCCTTTAAGTGGAAAAGCCTTATGCCATATGTTTTCATAATGAATGACTTTGGTTCTCAAATCCTCCTGAATGTTGGATGACCAAAGCATAGATGGAGATCTACAGAGACAAGGCCTTATAGTAAGCTACAACCTTCTTCTTTATGAATCAAAGAGAATCAAGGTGAGTCTTTCATGTGAAGTTAGGAACAACTCTGTTACATTTGACTTCATATTAATCAAACCATTTAAGGCTAAGCCCCAACAGGCAGAAGGGAAAGTAATTCATGGCATCAGGTGTGATATGTCAGGTGGCATAAGAGAAGGAATCTCTTCTTTCTTGTTTGCAAGAAGAAAATAATCTGATGGCAACTGCTTTAAGGGGAAAGTGGGACATATTAACACTGCACCATGATCTTTTATTTCCAGTGCGTTGAGTGAGAATCATTCCATTTTGGAAAGTTTATCACTTAAAATGCATTTGCACTATTCAAGTAAATATTTGTGAATTCACAACTTCCATTCTGCTTCAGTAATAAGAGGACAAGCCTGAGAAGCCTGGGGCTGAGTTCTGTACTGTGTCAGTATCTGGCACTCATGTCTTTATGAGGAACCTCACAGACTCTGCCATTATGGGAGTAGGAAGGAAGTGCCAAAATTGCCGGCAATAATAAGGCATCTCAAACCCTCTGGTTTATGGAAAAGGCCTAAACAGCTACAGCTTGGTAACATAAAAATACTTCTATCAGGAAGAGGAATTGACAGGAGATGAGATGAGTTGAGCAGCAGCCTAGTAGTAGATATTTTTCTATTTCACTAGCTGAAAAATTCTTGGTCTTGCAATATTTAACTACCACACACATTTCCTTTTGGCCTTCAGGGAAATATAATTGGCTTTAAAGCAGTTAATTTTGCCTGCAAATGTGACTTTACAAAAGTGGCACCTTCTTATTAATTTTTTTTCCACAGAGGGCACATTTTTTCCTGCTTTTTCTTCCTTTCAATGCTGTACTCTTGGCAAAATGAAGAGTGCAATATCATGCATCAAAATGATGCAATTCAAGTAAAATGGTTCCGCAAAGATCACTGACAACATTATTTGGTCAACAGTGCTTGCCACTAGGAGAAAAAACCTTTATGTCTTACAGAGCAAAATTTATGAAGTGTTTGGCTGGATGGATGTTTGTGGGAAGGGAATGGAGGGGAAGAAAATAACCCAAGGAGAGTAAAGGACAAGTACTATCTATCCTGTGGCCTAGCTTTAAGAGAGGACAATCATCAAATTGCTGCTACGACAGCTTTTACAGAGTAAATTTTCAGCTCTCTTTTGAGAAGAGAAATCAAGTACTCAGATATGAAGAACTACCAAAAGTTCAAGCTAAACATTCAACCTATAAAAACATAAATACTATTTATTTGAGCCATTGTCCAAAAATGCATAAGGAAAATCTTTCAGCCCTTATAAAGCTATTTGATCCTGTTCCAGTGTCAGAAGTTTGCCTTAAATGCCAACACTACTATCACTCAAAGAGAAAAACACAGAACCTGAAGCTACCTAGGTCCAAATGAATACTTCTTGTGAGGAGGGATGATGGCAATAGCATCCCTACATCTAATCAGACCACACTCAATATCATCTCTTGTATCATTCGTGTGCAAGACACCTTCATGTCCCAGCAAATATTAATTCGAATCTGAGCCCCTATAATTTTCCTAACAGCCACTACCATGATTTTTCAGCCTACAGTCTGCTGAGCATACTGGAGAACGACCACAGCAATTTTATCCTGAGAGGGGCAGAAAGAAAACACAGATTCAGGCACCATGGGATTTGACGCAAGGTATAGGATTCATAGTGCTGAGCTGGGCATCTATATATACTTTTTACTGAATTGAGGAGAACTGGTCCCCTGAGTGAAACACATTAACCTCAGAAATCAAAGGGCCAGGACATTCAAAATTCTGTTTTTCCCGTAAGCAAGCTGAGGGGATTTGGAGAGTTTTCTCTTGAACTGAAATGCCTTCCCTAAGTTCTTGTGCAACTGGAAGTTAAATCTTTCCCTGAATCCAGCCTGAAGGGCTTATTAAAAATGTTACAATACAACCCAGCAAAAAATTACTGTAAGACAGTGAAAGGCTCTGTGAAGTCAGATCAGTTTTGCTGACAGCCACCATCAGTTGCATGGAGCAGGTTCTCCCAGCACCAGCCAAGTTACAGAAAGTTTTGGCTTAGATAGGAAGGACAGGTTGGTCCTAAAAGTCTCTCTGCTCATGAGAAAGTTCACAGTTGTGGCCCCTAACTGAGAAAGACTTTTCACCAGTTGTAGAGTGTTTAACCTCAAGAACTGACAGTGCACGCTGCATAGCTGATCTTGGCTAATGTGACAGGGTAGAGGTTGAGAGGCAGCCTTTGAGATAACACCTCACTATCGTCAGCACATTAAGGTACAGGAGAGCATTGCACTTCTAGCAGTGTTTCGAGTGATCAGCAAATAAGGCACAAGATAAAAGAGTAACATCTGCTTTTTTACTTCTTTGCAAGGCAAAGACATACATTAATTTCTTCAAATAGAAATGGGGAAGAAGCAATTTTTTTTAGTCTCAGAGCAGCCTTTCAATAGTCTCAGAATAGTCTTAGAGTAGCATCTGAAAAGGAATAGAATATTTTTTATACTTTTGCTAATGCTTTACTATAAATACAGGAGCATTGGTTTAGCTGTACACTAATTGCTGCATTATGTTTTGGATAAATTTGTTTAAAATAGGAAATTAGTGACAATGAAATATTCATCTGTAAATTTTTTTAAAGGAAATATCAGAACACTTTGGAGTGTTCATATTTTAAGCCTTTAGTTTTGCTCCTTTTTCTTGCTGATAAGTGTACAAAAATTTAAAATGAGTTTTAAGGAAACAATACGTCCTGCATTTAGAAAGAAACAAACCTTTTCTCCCCTATTTTGTCAGATCCCTTTCACAAATATATTTATATTATAAAAAATAAAAAATAGGAAGCTAGGATATTAAAAGTAAATAAAAATGTAAATTAATAAAAAGTTAGATGCAAAAGAAAGGAAGAATTTCCTCTAAAAATTAAACCCCATTATAACAGTGGAAGAAGGATGAAGATTAAGTAGAAACAAAGACAAGTCTTTCAGACAATTAGGCATATTTCAAAGACCAAATTCAAGATTCATTTAAAATTAAGGATTCTTAAATTTTTTTTGTTTGCTTCCAATGTCAGGAAAAGACATTTTTAATGAAACAGATGGGATTAATTTTCTTAAAAACAATGTACATAGGAAAAATACTAAAGCACATTAACATGGTTTACAAATTTGAAAAACATTATTTTCTACATGCTACACCTTACTGTTCCCAGTACTTTTGCCCATTTGCAGAAGCAACTTGCTTCAAAATGATCACAGCTTGCTGAAGAGATACGCAGGTTGCTTTGTGTAACTCTCAGCCTGCCAATGCCCAAAGGTGTAGCTGAAAAATGTTCTGCCCACAAACAAGGGCTGCTTCAGTTGTTTTATTTCTTGCTGTGGCAGGAAGATAACTTGTGCCTTGGTTTATCCACAAGAAGTTCCCTCCTATTGTAGTTTTGTTTTGATTGAATGCAGAAACACGTATTGCTTAGGGTAACCAAGATTCAAAGAGAAAAAAGCCTTTGTTACTTTTTAGGTTCAGTCTTCCACAGCGCCAAGAAAATCTACCTTTGAACTCTATAAAAGCAAATAAAATTTTGGCAATGAGAGTTGAACTGTAAAACAAATAACATACTCAGCATAAGTTAGTATGTGCCCTAGTTAAAAAATGGTAAATGGGAATGATAAATAGAGAGTTAATCATCAAACAATCTCTTCTGCCATTATACATGAGGGGACAAGCCAATTTGAAATATAACATTCAGAGACATGACTGATATCCGTGGTAGTAACATTTTTTTCATGATAATAAACAGAAAAGTATATTTGGCTGTCATTACTGAGAAAATAAATGCAATGTACAATACACGCACCATAAAAATTAAAACAGAACACAATTATTCAGTACAGGTACTTTTAAAAGTAAACTTTACAAGAAAACCTCAGAAAGGATTTTGGTTTTCTTCTTGGTGCTCTACAGGAACTTAATGGGACGGTGAATTTGGGATACTGCTTCACCCAGAGCGTTCACAGGGAACTCTGACCTGCAATTCAAGAAAGTGGTTCTGGGTGGGAATAGCTATTCTGTAAATACCCATGTTCAGGTGTATTTTATAACCAGCCTATATTGAGCTGAAACAATAGAACATAGGACTCACATACAAATAATAAATGAAAAAGATTATATAGCCCAAACTAAACAGCCCTTAAAAATACCTAGCAAATGCTTGCTGAAGAAATGCCATTTCTAATAACAGGGACAAGAGAATAACTAGAGATCCCAGACCTGTATTATGCATGCAGAAGCTACCAGAACAAAACAAATGTACAAGCCCTACTAATCACACTATGGAAACCAAGAAGTAAATTCTTCATTGTTGTCTCCCCTGGTAACAACAGTGAGTCATTACAATACAAAGGCCAAATAGCTTGGGAGTTAGAGATGCCACTCTTGCATGAATAGATATCTGAAAACTGAGCTGATCATTTCATCATTTGTGTGAAGCAAACTAGCTGACTGGTAAGAGCAGATGACCTCACAATTAAAATAAAAATATTTTTTAAAAAGAAAAAGTAGGAAAGTATTGGTTCGTTGTTTTCAATTCTGTGTTATCAGAGATGTCAGTACCTAAGCTGGTCTCCTTAAGAGTAGGGATAGCGTATTGAAAACACTCAAAACTGTCAGAGGAAGCAAACTCTGCCATTTCTCAGCTTGGGATCTGGATTCTACTTGGTGATTTTGATCTGAATCAGAGGCAAACTCCCACATCTGGTGCACTAGCAGGCTTACAAGATCTTCTGCCTCATAAAAATGTGTGGCCCCAAGAAAGCCAGAAAAAAATCTCACTATATTTCAGTCCATGATATTTTTTTCATTAATTTGAAGATGCAAGAGTTTTATATCACTGTGTATTTCTGAAAGGGAGAAAGGAGAAGGGATATGTATTGCAGAAACATTATAATTTCTAAGCCCTGTACAATGTCTTCTATTAACAGATTTTTTTAAGGGTTATCTGGCACAAAGCAATACATATCATTAAAGATTTCACAAAGCTTTTGAAGCAGTACAGAAATCTTCTTGTCCTTGTTTACAGTCACTACTGCACACATGTATGCACTGCATTCAGAAAGAAAGGTTTTTGTCCATGGTTGTCATGTTGTGACCCACCAGCAGTCCTCCAAGAAGCTGTGACAGTCATTGCATGTGTTACACAAATACTTGGCCTTGCCGCTGTCATTTGATTGTGCCAGGTCCTACTGATAGAGAAGTTTTGGTTTCCTGAATCTTCTTTTCAATATTACAGCCTTCATAAACTGCCAGGAAGACAGCAAATTCTATCAGAGCAATAGAACTTTTTTGAAAGCCAGAGCAATTATTCTTTGTTTTAAGCCCCTGGATCATCTTCACTTTGAACAAATAAACTTTTTGAAAGCACTGTTGTTTTGTTGTAGTTCAGAAAATCCCAGTCCCCTTCACTGCCTTTTGGTGGCAGCCTGTCTCCAGGTCCTCTCAAGATACCAGACTCCTTCCATGGATAATCTTGCAAATCTCCAAGAGCTTATGATAAGTTTAGTGTAGAAATGGTTACCCTGGGTCCAGATCTTTAGCTTCCTGTCCAGCAGATAACTGGTGTTTGTCCTTGTATGCCTTGTCCAGAGAGAAGGTTGGTCTACAACCCAGCTGATCATTTGCACGCTTAGAAGCCTTTTCTTTCCAGTTCTCCCTTTTCTTATGTCCAAATATGCTTCCCATTATCTTTTTTTCTTTTCTCTGAAGAGTCTGCCTGGCATATTTTAATTGTTGTCAATTATTTGAAAATAAACTTGATGCAATCAGCAGCAGACTTAAGGGGAGGTCTTCCCTAAGAAATTAGATTGAAAAAAAGAAAGCTGGAAGTGGCTTGTTAGACAAGTCTGTGCTTTTAAAATTCCCTTTTCCTCTGGAATCTTGGCATCAGATAGACATCTATGGAGAGTTAAAGATAAAGCAGAGTACTGAAGCCTTCTTGTGAGCTAGGGAAGATCCCTAATATCACACAGTGTCTCCATCCCAACTGTACCACCACTATCACCATCCAATATCATTTTTTGTGAAGGGATCTTGAGACAGTTGATTTCTGAAGACCTTTAGGGCTTCTCCCCCTCATGTCTTGAAAGAAGAGCTTTTAGAGCATGTAATGTAATGAAGGATCAGAAGACTAGCAACTGGTTTTAAACTTCTGACTGAAGGGGAAACAAGGCATCTCTGTGAATCCAAATGATTTATATGTCTGCTCTTTAAAATTCATGTTCTTGTAGTCAGATTTGCAAATGAATTTATAAGCAAATCAGTAGCCCATCCCATTTATCAATGTAAATGCAAAGTTATAACGCTGCTATAATCAACATATGTACCAAACCCATATATTTCCTTTCAGTTATATGTATCAACTGCTCAGTCTCTCATAGTCAGATTTCAGGATACTTAGTAGTGCTCTCAACTCAAGGATATGGTCCCCACACACAGCTCAAGTAAACAAAGTGAGATCAGGGATACTCCATGGGATTTGCTGGTGAGCAAACTGGCAAAACCTCTGGCTTCTCCCAGATCATCCTACCCCTTATACATTGCTTTGTGCTGTTGTAAATAAAACCTGTGATACAAACCACCCCAAACAGATTTTGTATATTCTGATCAATTTGGGCAGCATTTCTGCTTCAGCTCTCACTCAGCAAGAGGTGCTAGAACCTTGCATTCCCTCTCTATCAAAGTAGTTCACTCCACGTGGAAAAGAGATACTCCCCACCTCCTTCAACAAGCTAAAGCCAGAAACAAACCATTGGTGAGAAGCAAAACCTTAGCCAAGGCAAACTACCAGTATATTTTGTTTGCTGCACTGACTAGAGGCACTCAAAAAAATAATAATAACCCAACTGTGGAAAACTTGCCCAGTTCATTTTTCATCATACATTTTGAGACCAGGACAGGTCTATCAGAAGATTTATTTATGTCTGAAACTTGTCAGACAAAGCCATCCAGTATGGTTATATATAACTTGACAAACTAGTGAGTTTGTGTAATTTTAACATAAGACAATATCAAACTCTATTACACCAATGAAACCTACCTTTCAGCTAAAAGCCTGATGCAAGCTGGTGTATAATTAAGCTAAATGATTTATTTAAGCACATCTACATAAACATAAACATCTACATATACATAAACATTTAGCAAAAACATTAAGTTCTAATTACATCTAAATTGTATCAACATGCACATTTACTTTGGTAAGGACAAGATAAACTGTCTTGACTAAACAAAACTGATTTCACTGTTTTAGATTTTTTTGTTGTTAAAACCATGTTTGTCTGATTTATTACCACAAAAGAAAGTGATTCTGTATTTGGGAGAGGTCCTTACATAGTTCAGAGGTTTTTGGGGTGTCATTTAAGTGATGCAAACTTCTACATCAGAGGTTATTGAAAGTCAGAAAGTAAATGCATTAAATCAAAGCAATACAAAAGAAAATCCTACAAAAGGGGGACTCGAAGCACAACTCACTAAAAATTTGTGAAGTATGGAGAAATAATTTAAAGCAGCTAAGAAGAAAAGAAAACAGTGAAGTTAGCTATTAGGACTGTGATAAACTCTGGTTATTTTCCTTTGGCATTTGAGAGATCGTGAATCTATCTATGGCACAGAGGATGTCTGGGTTTGAAATATGTCTTGTTTTAATGTGTCTAGTCCATGCTTTTTGCATGAAAAGTATGCATTGTCTTTGTAAGTGAGGGGCAGCAATGGAAAGACAAATCAGAGGGAGGTAAAATGGCAAATGAGAGTTATGGGAGGTTTTGTTGTTGGGGTTTTTTTTTAAACTTACTGCTTGTTTTTCTACCAAGTCTCACTGACTTGTTAACTGCTTAGGTTGCCTCAAGGGTGTCATCAATTAATTGAACTCTGGCCTTCAGGAATTTGATTGATAGGCAGGTGATTGAAACACAGACTGTCTCACCATTAATGACCCTTCCTAGAATGCTGGATATTACTCAGCACCCCAGAAAAACTGTAGTGGTGATAGAAGGGTGAGTTCGATGTCTGAAGATGTTGGTGTCATGCTTGCACTATGCTCTGAAAGCTTTATATTTGAGAACATATGAAAGAGCAGTAAGGCACACAGAAAGTTGTCTTCACAGAAGAGGGCCTGTCTCTCCCTGCACAAAGACCTGCTGCATAGCTTTTAAGACTCTGGACTGGTTATGATACCTATCAGAATTTTAATATTCCCAGCTAATTTTTGTCAAGGCTTAAGGCTTCCTTAAAAGTCTTGGCTAGGTAATAATAAATTAAGCACTGAGTAATCCCAGTAGGTGGGATTATCTTCTTGTTGCTACTCCTTCACAGCAAAGATGTTTATGTTGTCCAACTCTCAGAAAGAAAGTCTGTGGTCAGACAAATATATCACTGTTCATATTGCAACAACATTAAAGAGGCCATCGTAGTACAGAATGAGACTGTGAAAAGTACAGATTCTTCAGAAACCACCTTTCTATTCTATAATCGAACTACCTGTATTGTCAAATATTGAGTCACCTCTGGAGACACACCAAAACAGCTTAAGTCAAATAGAAAAGCTTTACAAGTAACAGTTGCACACAAATTTTTCTTTTATCCCCTCAGATATGTTCTAACAGTTTTACAAGGCATAAAGCAAGGGTTGACTAGCCAAGCAGAAGAGTCTTTCTTAGTCATGGTTTCTTTGGAAATTTACTGTCTATGGCTTTAAGAAAGCCATCTCCAGTAAGCATTTGTACTTTGAATTGCTTCACAATTCCAATGGCACCTCCAACCAAGTGGCCTGCAGTGGAAGGTCAAACGCCACACATCTCTCTAAACCCTTCGCAAACTGAGCAAGAAAACACTATTCCACACACTTTTAACTACGGCTGTTCCTGTTAATCTTCATATAAGTCTCAATTGCCTTACCTGTCCTGCACCTCAAGAAGATTATGAAGATGCATACAAGAGAAATATCCCTTTTCTTCTGTGTGCACAACACAATCCCTGTATCTATAGTCATAAATTAAGTATCAGTTTACCAGCTATTAGAATAAATGCAATAGATTCAATAATCTATATTTTGAATGGTTAGAGTGGTCCCAGGCATGGTTTCAGCTAGTTCTCTGTGCAGTGGGAGTCAGCATTAGCCAAAGATCGTCCCCTGCAAGATGTTAATGATGTGGCTGTGGGTGCTCTGTGCCAGCTGACCTCACAGCCAGGGAATGATCCCGGGCATAATTAAGTTGCTAGTGTGGATACAACCAGTGAGGGCAATCTTGACACAAGGCCAACCATGACCAGAGATAGGTGGGGCAGAATGTATTACTCTAAAAAAATGTGTTTTTCTAACCAAGAGCCCAAGGAAGATGCCTATGTATAACACTATCTAAATAGGCCCTTTACTTCCCTATATGGTGCTGTGTGTTAGCAAGTTGTACCACTCCTGTGCTTCCAGGTCTAATGCTGGACAAACTGCAGATATGCAAAATTCTTTGAAAATTAGAAGAATTTTCATAATTCTTTCATAATAACACAGCATGTTTATTTCAAAAGCAAAGGCTTCAATTACTTTTTATACAATTTCAAGCATTTGTATGGTTGGCAGTATGGGACTGGATGATGGTGAAGACACCGGAAAAGTACCTTCGACTTTATAGTTTTGTGTTCTGTACTCCAAGAAATAAAGCACCATGGACTCTAAAACAGCAAATGTTACTTGTAATCTTTAGTCCTGTAGTTTTAATGATTTAAGTAATGAGACATGAGCCACAAGCAACCAGGAAGAATGTTTTTCCCCTGCAAGAAAGCATTTTTATAACAGATAAACACTGCCTTGAGCTCACATTTTCACACACAGGGCAGTAAATTCAATTATAAAGTGCTAGAGAGTTGAATGGATTTCTTAATTATTTCCAGACTTATTAACTTTGAGAAAAATTGGAAAAAGAGAAGAGTGTATGGGGAAGCAGTGGGGCAGGTCATTCCTGGAGAGTAGTGGAAGGGGCTCACACATACACATAACCTTGCTGAATTTCCCAGGGAAAGATAACATACTTTTTTCCTACTGCTACTGAAACCAAGGAGAGAAGGACCTTGAGTTCTCACTATTCCTGGGCTACATCAAGTCCCAGGACCTGTCCCCTTAAAAGGCAAAAAGAAATTGCCCTTTTCCTTACCCTTGCAGGATGATTTGGTAAGAAACTCTGTTTTATTCTTCCTTTTCTCCTTCACTAGTGCTTGTAGAAAGGACTATTTATAATATCATCAACCCCCAAATCCCCACAGTTGAAAGGGATTTTGACACTCAAACTGCTTATCTCCAAGACAGGAGCAATGCACTTCTCATTAAAGATTCACCACACAGGGAAACTTTAGACTTACAAAAATCACTGATACAAACCTTTGATTTTATGGTTGAGTGTTCTTGCTGTGAATGAGAGGTCAGCAGTCTTCTCCCCCTCATTGTTTTTTCTGTATACAAGGACTTTCTGAAGGTTTATGATGTCACCTTTAACCCAAGTTATAAATACACAACACTGAGATCATAGGACACATTAATTTCCTGCTCAGACACTACACATATTTAAATATCTGGGTGAGACATAAACATATAAACCAAAATTTATCCCGAATTTAAATCCATTTCCTTCTGGGTTTGTACTACTATGTTGGCAAACACAGAATGTTTATTATCAATTAACACATTAAAACTAAAAGCAATGTTCACGTAAAATTCTCTTCTTAATATCCATATGACTACTCACAACAAAATGGGCTCTAAATCTTGAGATAGGTCGTAACACACACATGAAGGCTGCATACTGCAAACACTTGGCATTTATTTAAGTAGGAATAGCCCTGCTGCTTTCAAGCAAACTGCCTGTATATGGAAAATTAGGCACAAGAACTAGGAAAAACCCTTCAGGGAACCCCAGAACATGCAGTTTTGGTCATCCCAAGTCTATTTGCAAGTTTGGATGGGGAACGTCTAATAGCTTTGCCAGTGAAAATATTTTCCTTGCTTGATTTTTGTAGAAGAGAAACAGATAATAATCACTCTGACTTTTACACAATTTGTTTCCTATAGTTTATTTGTATGCATCTGAGATTTTGTTTGGTTTAAATTAAATGTTTTATTCAATGTAGTTTTTTTTTCAACTTCCTTTCGAGGAAAAAACATTAAAAAATAGGAAGGCTATAATTTTCCATTTGTTTACACAGCCCTAATCCTTACATCCTAAGTGCTTGCCAGATTGGAGCCCACCTAAGTGAATGAAATGATCCAAGTGTCATTAGGTCTTGAGTTCTCACTTCCCACTGAGGGTGCCCAGCAGGTCTGGAGGTCTCTTGATCATTCATATCTCTGAGTCTGAGGGAAAGTAGTGTTGGTCCAAATTTTATACTAATGGTGGTTTCCTTAGTACAGTTTAGAAGCTTTGTACTTTCTGAAAACCAGCCCTAGAAATTATTTGCTTTAAATCCTTAAAGCATCCTGCTCCAGATGCAAAGTTTAAGACATTAAGACATGTTTTCTTTTGCTCCTCTCAGATTCTTCCTTGATACAAAATAACACTACAAAATATGAAAGATATACAATCACTCCTAAATTCTCAATTTGTTTTTTAACTTTTAATTTTTTATAGTTTCCTTGTCTCTGTTGTGAGGTATTTATTCCCTCACTGACTGCTTTCCTAATCTGTGCACATTTTTCTCATCTTGAGAGATCATCGAAGCTGATTTAAAACACAAAATAGAAATGGACTGTGATTTTTGTTAAGTGTTTGCTCCTTAGCCTGTCATCAGACTCCTCTGACATAATATCTTTGCATTACATCAGTAACCATTTCATGCTGGTGATGAACATCTTGTAGTGGCCACAGAGAACTTGCAAGATACCGAGGGAGCAGATTGTCAAATATAATTAAAGGTAAGAAGTCATGTAAAGCAGTTCTAAGTTTAGACTGTTTTGGAGATAATGTCTTACATTAGATTGATTACATGCAGCTTGAAAAGCATGGCTTATGCATCCACTCTTGCTGTGTGCTGAAAGATAAAAATCCCATTTGCTCTATTTTATATTGGCGGTCTTTCACACTGGTAATGGAGATCTGTATGTTCCTTGTAAATCACATATATAAAGACTGCCAGATAACAACCCACTTAACTGCTGAATGAAGTGTTTCTTAGCTGGAAACTGAGCTATGCCATGTTCATGATCTAGTGACTTACCACACAAAGCACCGGGTGAGTCATTCATTTGTATCCCCATTAAAACAGACGCATGCAGAACTCTCTGTAGTCTGATGCTGTAGTTGTGATGGCTTGTTACCAAGCCTCTCTCCTGTACTTTAGCTGAATTTGTTTATTTGGTCATGTTCCTCTATCACCATCCTTAGTATGGTGTCCAAGCACTCTATGTACATCCAAGACAAGTTATAGTCCCTGGTTGGAACTCAAAGAACAGCACAAGACTGCCTTCCCTCTCAGATTTTCCTATTCAGTAGGTAGGGTTGCCATTAAACCAAGAGTGTAGTCACTCCTGAGCCCACAGGAGTTGTCACTGCTGTTGTTCCAGGAGTAAACAACCTACTGCAGCAACAGGACTGACAGGTCTTCTCTGAAAAGTCTCCTCCTGCCAGCTCCCCTCTACCCTCCTTCATAAACTATTTTGACAGCTGAAGACTGACCTAGAGGGTGGTTAAAAATGAACAGATTGCTCAGAGAGGTGGTAGATGCCCCATCCCTGGGAACATTCAAGGACAGGTTGGACGGGGCTCTGAGCAACCTGAACTATTTGAAGATGTTCCTGTCTATTGCAGAGGGGTTGGACTAGGTGACCTTTACACATCCCTTCCAACCTGAATTGCTCTACGATTCCATATGATTCTATGACTCTGTATGACCTAGGTTTTATTGTCAGGTATTTCTGCAGCACTAACACATACCTACACAATGTTCTAAATTAATTTTTTTCATTCTGAGATCTGATTTTTTGTTTTAACAAAGAGACATTCAACCCTGCCACATCTGCAGTGCTTATACCTAGGTTCCCAATTTTTCTGAAGCCCTCACACCACTCTTGCTAGCCAGGGAACTGGTAGCAGGTAGATGGTTCTCATTACATAGGCTGCTACGACAGGCTTTCCAGGTGAACAAGGTTCAAAAAATGCCTAGAGCAACACTCCTTTTCTGTCCTTCCCTGGAGAACTGCATGTCCCTTTCTAAGCAGACAAGGAGTGCACCTCAAAAAAATCCCTGCTCATGCACTGTCATTCTCTCTTCCCTCCATCAGTTGCCCTGCAGGGCCATTCCCTCACCAAGTGGTTCCTCAGTCATGCATGGCTTTTTCTCTGCTTTTCCACGAGCATTCCAGTCCTGGTAAGAAGCATAAATACAACTATCTCCTCAGACAGGCTTGCGTGCAGCCAAATCCCTGGAGAGACCAGATGTGGCTGTCTCCCCAGCAAGGCCCATGTGTGGCCATCTCCACAGGGAGGTCCAGACACACCTGTCTCCCCAGTAAGGCCCGCATATGGCCATCTCCACAGGGTGGCTGGGGTGCCTCTGCAGCCATGCTGGATGCATTTTGGCGCCGTGTGCAGCAGCACTGCTCGAGGTGGGGCACAGCAACCATCTGGCAGAACTTGCAGCCAGACCCAAATCTGCAAGCATGCACATTTCATGGGCTTATTTGAAACTTTGCTTAACGCATCGCACATGGAACTGTGCAGGGCTTGGCAGCGGCGGGTTATATAATATATAGTCATCCATCTGCCGCCCCCATGAAAAGTGCTTACTCAGATGTCTGCCGGGCGGCGGGTGGAGGCTGCACTACTCAGAGGCTTGCTATTAAAAACAGAGCTATTACTTATTGACAGTGACAACAAACCAGTAAAATCTCTCTGAATCTCCTTTTTCTCTGGCTGCCAAGCCTATTGCCATCAGGGGGAGGAGGGTACACCAGGCAGCTGCAGTAATAAAGCTTGTCTAAATGGGTTTCTTTGTATGTCTTTATCTATCAACAGTATTGCTCGAAATGAAAGCAAGGGCCTAGGCAAGCCAGGCCTGCCTGTGACCCCTCACAAAGGTGATCCAAGACAAGAGCTCTCATCTGAGGCTCTGGGCAACCACTCTCCCAAACTGCATGGCCACGTTGAGAGAGCCCATGGCCGGTGGGGCCATCAGCCCTGCGCTCTGCTGCTCCTCTCTGCCCCCTGCCTCACCAAACTCCCAACACAAAATGGACAAATATTTATTTGCCTTAGATCCTGTGGCAGGAGTGTTTAGGCCCAGAAGGTGACAGACATGCAAGTTTGTTTTTTAAAATACCAAGGCGTTTACAAAACAAATACAGCTCCTCATCTCAAGCTGAATACTTTTAAACAAGGTTGTCATGTCACATTTGCCAGCGCTTTGCAAAAGCAGCTCTGGGGAAAATTGGCTATAATGTTGTCCCAATAATGGGAACAGCCTAATGTAAACATGGTTTTTCATCAGCGCCACACCAAGAACTGAAATAATAAATAGAGCTAGGGGGTAGCCCCACACTTCAAATAATTTGTGGAATCCAACTTCCACACACTCAGCCCATTTCATATTTGTGCAGTTGCTGACCATAAGGATGGCCATAACCCTTGCTGTGCCTTGGACAAGTGCCGTGCTAATCACTCCTCACATCATCTCCAGCCTCAGGAACTGAGTTCACTTGACACTGCACAAGTGTCTAAACTGTAATGAATTTCCTCAGCTTTCAGGGCAGCCCCTTCAGTTTGACTGGCAGGTCAGCACAGCAACTGGCTGCCTGGGTGGCAAAGAGGAGCTGATTTCTATACCTTTGGTTAGTACCATTACCTAGAGAAAGCACGGTCATTTATGATTTTTTTTGTAAAGATAAATCATAAAAAATACATCAAACTGGGTTTCCACTGAGCAGCACTTTAAAGCTTTATAGTTGAACATGCAGAGCTAAAGAACAGAAAAGCAATACTACTTGAAAAATCAGGCTGCTAAAAATTATTCGTATTTTCTCTAAAGGTGTCTGATTACTCATTTATTTTCTGATGTAGACAACATAGTCACCATTCACTCTGAAATCATAAGTATGACCACGATATTTAAAAAAAACCCCACAAGTAATAGTGCTTACTGTAGAAAGAATCAGTGTGTTCAGTAGATTTTATCCAATTTTCTTATTGTTTTCAGACTGGATATTGTTTCACAAGGATATATGTGAATTTCCTCTCAACTGCCATCCTTGAAAATACCATAAGTCAAATTAATGTCTGGTGAAATTTGTCCTGCTTTGATTGCACCCAGAAATAGCTACTTCGGTAGCTTTGGAATCTTTCAGACTCTTTTCAGTACTAGCCGTGTAGCCCAAGACTCAGCTATTCAGTCCATCACACAACAACCGGTGAGGAATGAATTGGATACTGGCCCCACTTTAGGAGAAACCCTCAAGGCCATACAGCAGGTGAAAATTGGCAAGGCAGCTGGGGTTGATGGAATTCCACCTGAAGTCTGGAAACATGGGGGCCTTGCACTCCGTGCTAAATTTCACGAGTTTGTGGTGTGCTGTTGGGAACTAGGTGAACTACCATCAGACCTTCGAGATGCAGTCATCATCACCCTGTATAAGAAGAAAGGAATTAAATCAGACTGCTCAAATTACCGAGGTATTACTCTGCTCTCCATTGCTGACAAAATCCAGGCAAGAATACTCTTGAACAGAATAATACCTGCTATAGCAGAAGGCATTCTACCTGAAAGCCAGTGTGGTTTCAGAGCCAACAGGAGCACCACAGACATGGTATTTGTTCTCAGACAACTGCAAGTGCAGGGAACAGAACAAAGGTCTCTATGTAACCTTTGTTGACCTCACCAAGGCTTTCAATATTGTGAGTAGAAAAGGTCTATGGCAGATTTTGGAACGTTTAGGTTGTCCTCCCAAGTTCCTTAAAATGATCATCTCACTCCATGAGGATCAGCACGGCCAAGTCAGACATGGCAATGAACTGAATCATGGGTCATCTACCTCCACCACCTGCAACTCCTAGAAGGCTTCCATCAACGCTGCCTCCATACAATCCTAAACATCCACTGGTCAGATTATGTGACTAATACATCTGTTCTAGAACAAGCAGCAGTCACAAGCATTGAGGCCATGTTGCCGAGAACACAGCTGCGCCGGGCAGGGCACGTCTCAAGGATGAAGGACCACCGCCTCCCTAAGATCTTGCTTTATGGTGAACTTGCCACTGGCTGCCACATGAGAGGAGCCCCAAAGAGAAGATACAAGGCTGAAACAACATCTCAACCTTGGTCATATTGATCTACATAACTGGTCTACTCTGGCCTCCAGTCGGGAGGTCTGGAGACACACTACCTATAACCCTGTCGATGCCTTTGAGAACGCACGCAGAATCACTCTCAAGGAGAAAATACAACGCAGAAAGAACTGTGCCTTGCAGAATATACCACCTAAGAAGTCTTTCTGCTGTGCCTTTTGCAACCGGACATGCCTATCTCGTATTGGCCTTTTTAGCCACCAGCGCGCTTGTAACAAATGTGGGTTTGTTCCCAAATCTTCGTTCACGAAGCCCAGCCATGATGATGAGCTTTGGAATCAGTCACAGAGTAACTAAAAGTTATGTTGCAAAATCCACAGGAAGAATTTTTCCAAGTCTTCACTCCAAGATCTTGTTAAGATTTCTCATCTTTGACAAGAATAATACATTTATTCTCTGCTTTTACTGCCCAGAAAAGTATGCACAAGCATGGCAGATTTCAAGGATTTCTTGTAAGGTCGTGTCCGTACACATGGAAGTCACCTGTGGTTTTGCAAGAGCCCATAGCCATGAATTAACTCCTGGTCCTGGCAGTGCCAAACATGTTCCCAAAAACACCAAGTCTGAGAATCTAATGTCTCATAGTGAATTTGGGCAGCAAATCTGAGACACTCTTTACAAAGAAACTATATAACTGATATTTAAAAGGGGAAGAAAGACGTGACAAATGCTGTCCAAGGTGTATATTTATTCCTAACCCCACATCTAGCCTGTCTTTTCCTGCTATGTTACTTCTATTTTGTGCTAATGACCTATTTAAACAGTGGCAATAAGTCGCTGCATCTAAGAGAAACAACAGTGAGTTACAAGCTTTTGGCACATTCCAGAGACAGCTCTCAAAGTTTTGGAGAATGCAGACACATTTAAAACCACAGCCCAGGCACAGAAAATCCTGGAAGGTAATATTATCTTGCCATATGTCACTTAGGAACTAAAAATGAATATCCCAAAGACTTTGATTTCTGGCACTTAGTAGATGGTAAATATTATTGTTATTTTTAAAGCAATGTTATTATTGGAAAGAAATTAATAATTTGAAAATAAGATTAGTGTTGAAAAGACTTCTTTGGTTTGAGCTTTCTGTAAACTTTAAATCTGGGTCGACTATTCCTGGACAAGTATTTCAGCTGGAATTTTATTTTCATTTTTCCTCTATTTATACTGTGATCTATTCCAGTATACACAATGTGGCATTGACTTTGCCTTGGGATATCATACATATTTTTTTTAATTTAAAAGATTTCAAAGAAAGGAAGTTAAAAAGCTCCTACCACAGAAATAAACTAGGCTCATACACCATTCCTTGAGAAACTTATACATAATCCAATGGTCATGGCCATCATCTTCAACAGAACAGTGGAGAGCGTGTGATAAATACATGTATTTCTTGGACGTAAATGGTTAAAAAATCTTATTTTTATTTTTTTCTAGAGTGACTTTAAGATACCATATCAGCAATTTATCAAATATCCCTATGCAGCTTTCTAGTCAGTTCTTAGTCCTTTACTTGAGAAGTGGCTGATTCTTGATGAACTACACAAACAACAATAAGTTACAGAGAAACGAGAATTAATTTGAGTGCATTTCACTGGCTTTTACACAAATTTTGCATTTGTTTTTCACACAATAATCTATAAGAATAATTCATCCAGGATCTGCATGGTAAAAGTAGATCAGACACCTGCAATTGCTAGAGCAAACAAAACCAAACAGAACAGAATGTTTTATACATATACAGACTTACAAATTTTAGAATGCTTGTATAAGGGATATTAAATGAGACAGACATAGAAATGAACATAGTCCTGAGACCAGCGCATTTAAATCACCAACACCAGTTACCCATCCAAATAAAGCTTTGCATATCTTCCTATGAAGTGTGAAGCGAAAAAAAGCAAATAAAGACGTAGGGGTAGAAATCACAAATGAAACTTGAGAAAAGAAGTGTGTTAGAGGTTTCTAAATACAAATTAACATAATGTGTTGGCTTTTTTTGCCTTTGATTTCTAAATGGAACTTGGAATAGGAGGGAAAATTGGAAGTATATTATTGTATCTTGCAGACTTTAGAACATAATATCCCTGAGAGGTGTAAATGGTAATTCTATTCTTCTCTCCTTTTCCAGATAGGTGGTCCCTGCTAACTGGAAAGTATCCAGCTCTGTAAATCTCTTCAGGCACAAACATGTGGATCAGAAATTAAAAGTATTTTTGTTAAAACTTCTTGCTTCTTTTCCAAAGTGTCACAGGTATGCTTTCTGCAATTTATCCAAGCAAAGAATAGAAATTGTGTGATCAGGTTGCAAGGGAGACCTGGAAAAGATCATTATTAGTCTTCTGTGTCATGAATACTCAGAGTTGTATCTCAGAAGTTTTTTGATACATAGACAATAAACGTATCTATCAATATGTACATTGATAGATAAAGTGTTAGAATTTAGTGAAAAGGGCTTTTTAAAATAAATAAGTAAATAGATGTACCTAACTGAGAAAGGGTTTGCATTAGTCTAAAATTTTTGCTGAAGAAAAGAAAGCTTTTAGGTCATTGTTATGGAAATTCAAAAGGAACTGAATTTGTGAAGTGATTTTTGAAGCAACTTCCCTCAATAAGTGTCATTAACCCGAGCCTGGAACTGTGTAAAGGGCACACAGAAAATTAATCTGGAGTTGCCACGATGATGAGAAGGAAGAATTACTAAGAAGAAGCCGGTGATCCCTCTTTCTTTCAACGTGAAGGAGATGGGAGCAGATAAACATTCTGATGAAGTGTCACAGGCATGAAGTCATGCACCATGTATCTTCAGTGGAGTGGCCACTTTCCCAGTGTCTGAAATGTGGAAGGAGGAATTTGGGCAGGAGGAGGCAAATCCACTGTGTACCATTAGCAGTCCCCTCAGCCTGCTTGGCAACCTCAAAAGTGCATTGCTCTTAACAACCTTTTTCCAATACTTACTTACAATAACATACTTGGCTTGCATCAGACCTATAATGTGCTGGGTACATTCTAAAAATAGGACCACATGGGCCTTGCTATAAGCAGCCCAATATCTAAGATGTCAACCACTAGATTAAGAGAGGGGAAGAGGGATAAAACCTTTTAAAAAATAGTATCAGCTACTTTGGCATGTTATCTAACCACTATTATCTGGGAATTTCTTGCTCAGAGGCATTTTCAGTGTGAGAGAGAGACAAGTTCCAAGCACCCAGAGGGCAGCACAGTCATAGTTTGAACAGCTGCACAATCTACTGCAAGCAGCAATTCATCCTGACATCTCACACGGACAGAAGTGATTTTATGGGAGGTCCTTGAAGAGCTGCATTGTCTTTTCTTCCTGCTCCAGCCTGGCCCGAGATACTCAAGCAGCACCTGCATATGGCCAGCAATGTGCATAGACTCTTGCTGGGTGGGGGACTTTGGGTTGATTTCTCCCCTCTGCTTCGATGATATAAGAATTGCAGCCAAAGTCAAGCAGATTAAATCTCCATTCCTGTCATTCAGAAGATGTTCACATTTATACAGCACCTTCCTATTTGTGATTAGGATGTTTTCCTGGGAAATGGAAATTTGAGCTCATGAAGACTGAGCAGGGTACCTATAGCTCCCATTCAATTTTCTACTTCATGGCCAAGGGCTGTAATACTCAAATACCACCAAAAGATAGGCAGGGCTGGCAGATGCTGCCTGCTTTTTAAGGTATTGGGTTTGGGGAACTGTCTCTGTGCATGGATACCAAGTATGCAGATGGCCATAGGTGACTCTCCTTGCAGGCCACAGCCATATGTCTACTTATTCAAGGGAGGGACTTGTAACCACTGAGCATTGCAATCTCTCTGTCCCACTAGACAATACTGAAAATTTCTCTACCTGACTATGGAGTCTGCATTCCTCTCTAAAGTCTAACACCTAATTCATAGCCACCTAAATATTTTATCACTTCTAGCTCTTAAGCAGAATCATAGAATCATAGAATGGTTTGAGTCTGAAGGGACCTTTAAAGGTCTAGTCCAACCCTCCTCCAATGAGCAGGAACATCAACTAGATCAGGTTGCTCAGAGCCCCATCCAATCAAATAGAACAGAAGCCTCTCAAGATTGACTAAAGTAATTGGAAAATGTTGCAAGAAAAATTTCATTCTATTTATCCCTCAAAAATATTGAGGAATTCCTCTTTTCTTGTGCTATTCAGAAGGTTTTACTGCTTTTCTTTAGCAAAGTCTACCTTCTAGACTACCTCTTTCAAATGCTGTTCCTAATAGTGTCTTGAAGTGGAAGATATTAGCATGCCTGTAAGAAGTGCCCAGTGCTGACTTTTGCTGTGTGTCTTGCTGTGCAACACTCAAGTTGGGTATCTGGAACAACACAATGAAGCACACTACCTAAGGAGTCTTTCTGCTGTGCCTTTTGCAACTGGACATGTCTATCTCATATTAGCCTTTTTAACCACCAACGCGCTTGCAACAAACGTGGGTAGAGCCCTTCCCAAATCTTCCTTCGTGAAGCCCAGCCATGATGATGACGTGTGGGCTTGCCAAAAAATATGTGTTCCATCCAAAACATTTAAATACAGTCCACCTCTCTAAAGAGGCATCGTTTTAATCAAATGTATACTTGGAGCACTGCTCACTAAAAATTTATACTTTTCTTCTCAGTGTTTATATTAATATGAAACAGATTGCAAGTTTTAATAAAAAGGCAGTGATCTTCTTCTGCTAATGGATTAAACACAGGACATTTGCATTTCAGTGCTGCATCCAAGAGCATGGGTGGCCTAAGTGCTTTTGTCCTATTTCAATGTCTAGTTATAACACCATATAGACAGAAAAATACATTTCTGTCCATACAAAAAACAGCTGTAGTTGTTCACAGAGGGAATCAGGAGGACGTAAGGAGTTTGTTAACTTCTGTCTACATCACAGTGCAGCACTCTTTGTAGCACCTATTAGGAATATGTCTACTTCTTAGAGAGGACAGTTCCTCATGACTTTAAGGAGGTCTGAAGGTTTCATGGTAAGGTAAAATATAATGTGATGCTTGTGTTTATCAAATTTGTATTTTGATTCATACAAAACCAATCAATTGTGTATTTGAATGTCCCTACTTTGCCAGTACAGAAGAGGTGATATGATTCAAATATTTAGTGCTTTTAGCATCCTAATTTGTCCATGCAGTTTGCTTTGCTGACTAAAGCAACCACATGGCTCTGTGTGCGGTGGAAGACTGAAATGTGGAAAAAGCCTGGGATATGATGAATGGGGCTTACCATTGTCTTCATGTTAGGATTTGTGTAGATTTAAGACCCTTTCCAAAATTTGCTGTAAGAGTTTCAAGATAAGGCTTCTGTTGAGCTGTTGGCACTTATTCCTTTTTATTTAGCACTGGAAAACTTCATTAAATACAGAAAAGAAAAAAAACAACTTGGAGGAGGTGTCAGGGAACAATCTGGGCTGCTGGCTAATTTGGATTTGTGGATTTGCTAATTGCACATATCCCCCTGCATCTCTTATCTTGTCTTCTGTCTGTACTCATCCTGAGTTTAGGTGAAAGTGCACTGTCCTGCTACCTCAGGATCTGCTCAATTAAAGGAAAAAACCCAAAGCCTTCCTTCATATGATTTGAGAAGCTTGCTTTCTCCCTCCTAAATTTTTCAAGCCTAGGACAAACTGAAAAAAATGCATGGACCTGCCAGCTGAGCTGACACAAATGCACCACCATCCATCACAGAGTTGTTGGGGAAAGCTTAGCTCCCTGCTGATGCACAAGAAAGCCCATATTGTTTAACAGTTTAAATAGCTGTTTAATACATTCAAGCTTGGTTTTACTGTTGTTGTTGGGATTTGTTTGTTCATTTCAAGAAAGTTAGGGCTAACTTTCAGAAGAGTGAACTTTTCAGAAGAGTGAACTCTATGAAGAGCTGCAGACAAACTCATCAGGATTGCATTGGAACCGTGTTTGGAAGCATGTTCAGGCAGTTTTCCTTGTCCATGGGATCATGTTGTACTTTGAAAACAAGTCTTTGCATGCATGTGAAAACATATTTATGTGTATCAAAGCGTTTTATGACATAAGGCAAACTGAAACACCAGAAATGGGAACCTGATGGCAGTTCCTGCCTATATTTCTTCTTGAAAAGCTAAAAAATTGGCAAATGAACTAAAACCACGCTTAGACAGTAATGAGGGAACTATAGCAAATAATTACATGTGAAAATGATTCCCTGGTCTTGCAGTGTGTACACACAATGAAAGCTGGGATTTATGTATATACATAGCCGTTACAAGACAACACTGTAAGTGCTGTGGAATCACAATGGTGATTATTAAATGATTTGTATTTCTGGTAGAAAAAGGCAAACTAGTGCAACTATATTGTATAACATTTTAGGATAAGAGCTTGTGACTTAAAGAAGATAAAAACTGAATGGCATATGGGACAAATCAGTATATTCATATAGCTAACTGTAAATTGCAGATTTTTATGATCTGACCTTTAATTCTTATGAAGTAAAACTGATTCTCAGAATAGATCCCTACCCAGAAGCTCTTTTAGCAAATGAGCCCATGAAAAAAGAGATGAAAATAAGTTTAGGCTGGTTTAATTGTTTCCCTTTGTTCACCCACAGATGCTCACAGAGGGCTCCCAGCCCTATCCGTCCTCTGATGTGTGGTGCTTTCAGGCCAGTCTGAGCTGCTTTTCTCCTCTTCATCAATAGATGTCAATAGCAAGCTTCCTACGCCCAGAGACTTCAACCATTTCAGGGCTCGCACCACAACAGTAAAGAGGAAATAGTGACTCCCTTCCCAGCAAGAGTTCTGCTGTTGCGTACTTTCAGTTTGTCCTTAAAAACTCGTTCCTAATATGACTAGGCATACTTCTGTATTTCATGCTTTGAAACTCTGAAGCTAATCCAATGTTTGGAAGCTTCAATCACCTCATGACACATAGAATCCCAAAATTTGATCCAGATTCAGTGAATTCAACACTTCGCAGATTTGCAGGAACATGACTCAGTCTCCTCTTCATCTTGATGAGCTCTAAAGAAAGCACAAGCAAAGAAGCTCGGCAGGGCACACGTCCATATCTTTTTCTGTTTCTCCTCTCTTTCTTTGGTTTTGGTTTTTGATTTCCACACATGAAAAGTTCTGTCCAAGGATGGCAATTACATGCAAAATAACCTGCTGGAAACAAATTACTACATTCTACAGTCATGTACACTGAATATGAATGAAATGTAAATGAAATGTAAATGTATTTTCCTTATCCATTAGTGTAACTGTACAGAGACTCAGAACCTGGTGGTGTTGCTGCTAATATCCTCTGAATTTCCTTCCTTCCCTCCATTTCTTCGCTCCCTTCTTCCTTCCCTCCCTCCCTTCCCCACTTCCTTCCTTCCTTCTTTCTTTCTTTATGCTGCAAGATAGCAATCCACAATTGATATCGAACATGACAAACTCAAAGAAACTGTCTGATACCAAACTATATGTGAATCTGCTGAGTAACTTGCTTTGCCACTTTCGTTCTCAGCTAAAAATAAATAACTAAGAAGGTGGTGGTAGCAGCAGCCAAGAGAGCAGAAATGGCAATACACTGTCTCTCTTATATCAGCCAGGGATTTGGATTGCAAGGACAGGTGCCCGCCAGCTAAGTGCACTGCCTGCATTTTCCTGCCATTCACCTGCCCAAAGAGCAGATCACAAATCATGCCAGTTGTTCACAGAGGCACCAGCAAATGTCAGCATGCTTTAAGTGCAACAGCCAGCAGCTCTGCTGAAGCTAGCACATAGCTGTGATGGCAGGAAGCCTATGTCATAATGTTCTTCTGAACAGTTTACTTTTTATTATTATTTTTTGGATGGTAAGTGGAAGAATAAACTTCTAGGAGTTATGGAGGATTCAATTACTGATAAATGCTGAAGTAAAAAGAGTTAATGTCTGGGAATCCAAGAAGCTCCTATCAGAAAAGCTCTGTGGCATCTCCAATGACCTCTTCAGATAAATTTGCTCTAAATGTTATGTTTTTCAAGGCAAGAATTTTGCAATATATTCCCAGTTTCCCTATCTTCAAGACTTCTTGAAGAGAGGTAAGGAGAACAGATATCTAAAACCAGTTGTGGTGGGGTTTATTCTAACCAGATATTCTTCAGTATAGAACAGATCACATCTCAGTAAATTCCCCTTGCACAGATTACCAAACCAGAGAGACAGAATTTAGGACCATATATAAGTCACTATAGTCCCCTATTGGATCTTGAAATGCAAAATTTGAAATTATTATCATTGTAAATTCATTACATATTAGTCCCTGGTGTTGCTATGTGGCAGTTGGAATGTAAAAACACACTTCAGGACATGTTGTTGGTAGAATAAGGAGAAGCCCTCAAGGAGAACAGTCTCAGACTTGTTACCATCTCATCTCCTTGACTGTCTTATGGGGACTCTGTAGGAAAGACAATCAAGGCTCTCATTTCCTATGCCTTCAGGAAGTTCATCATTTCAGTTTGATTAAGCTGATGTCTGTGTGTGCACAGAAGGTTGCCCTTGTGATGTCTGAAAAAGAGCAGATCAGGTACTGACGGGCTGAGCTGTTCTCTGAAACAGAAAAGAATTGGCACCAAGATGGAGTTTCTTATTTGGAACCTGAATTCTGGCCTAAGGAGTAGTACTCAAGCTACTACCAAGGGCTTTTAAAAGCATGGGCTTCAGATGGCTGTTCACACTGTCTGAGACCCCTGAACATCGGCTCAAAGTGACCCCTTCCCAAAAAGCCCATTTAATAGCTGATTCTGCCAGCACCAACTCTTAGTCATAAATGTGATTCTCTTTAGGAGTTCTACCTTTCTTTACTTATAAAAGGGACACTGCTCTTCAGGTCCTCAGTGATACAGGACTTTCCTGACCAAATTCTTGCCTGGAGCTCAAAAGGTGACATTGAATCTAACTTGTGTTCTATCTAAATATCCAGCCTTCGATTAAAATTTCCTGGAATAAAACCTTTATCACACCAGTTATGGCAATGATCAATGAGGTTTCTGTCTTTGCAATTGTTTTTCTTGACCTTACAGTCTTCGAAGAAGTCTGTATATTTGTATCTTTCCCTTACTGGAGATATGTTCTTCATAATTAAGCAAACCTGTAAATTCTTTCTGACAAGCTAGAGAGACAGACCTGTAGGGAAATATGAGTTAACACATTTTCTAGAACTTACATAATTATTGTTAGAACAGAGAAGGAAGTAGTTACTGGTGGTAGAGTATTTCTTTCCCTTCTCTCTCTCTTTCTTTCTTATACTGAAAGATACTAAGGTCTTCAAATTACTTTCTCATTTTAAGACAGAAGGAAAAGTCAAAATAATTCATTTTTTCTCTAAGCATCAACCCAAAGAAAATGGTATTGGATTATTTTTTTTTCTACAACAAAAAGCTTTTGCAGCTGAAAAAATAGTAAGTACAAATGTCTCCCATTGATGACAGTAAAATTACAACTGGTGGAGTAGAGCTCCATAAACCAGGATTTCCTAAAAACTTTTGAGTTGTTCTGTGATTGACAGCACAGTTAGGAATGTTGGAAACAGATTCTGCTGCAGCAGTCAACTTTGACCAGGAAAAGCTCAAGTACAGGAGTCATAGTGGCACAAGGCTGAGTTACTTTTTAAAATTTCCATCCCTAATGATGGTTTCTGCCACATGAGTTCTATCTTTCACTCCTGTTTCACATCACACTATTCCTTTGCAGGCACTTTGGCTAACAGGCATCCCCTGACTTGAAGATGTTCTGCAGGGATGCGTCCTGTCTGCCTGCCAGCTGCAATCTCCTTATCATCACAGCCTGTCAAAAATCCCCTTGTGTTTAGCAACAGTTGCTCTTGCTGCTCTTCTTTCTGGTTGGTAGCATTATTATCTCTTCTGCAAGAACAGTATTCATGTCTGTCATTTCAACAACTCTGAATTTCTTATTTTTTCAGGATTGATGGCAGCGATGCTATTCCTGTTTGTTGTACAATCTCCAGGACTGACATAATGAGTCATTCCTGTGTGCTCTGTGATTGCCAGGTCAAGTTCTTTTCCTAAAGGGGGAAGGCTTGTAGAAAGACTGGATAAGGAATATTGCCTGACTAATGCCTTAATGTAGCTTTCTATGATGTGACTAAACCATGTATCACAAAAGTTTGACATATGAGTTTATTTTAGTAAAAAGCAGCAAATGGAAAGAAACAAAAGTTTTTACAGTGCCCCATGGATATATTCCTGTGGCTTTTCCAAAGGCAGGATTAAAAACACTGTAGTGATTTGATGGAGAAGAGAAATACAAAGATGAGTATATTGAGCATAGAGGGAAGGATTCACACTAGTCACCTTCGGGTTTCCACGTAAAATTGAAATGGCCAAGGAAACATTTGTGACCATCAAACTCCTTTCTGATTGTGAATGATTATTCAGCTAGTTATACAAGAATTTACCAGAAACACTTGGGGGTTTATTGGTTTGGGGAGCTGGGAAGCATTTTTACATTTCCTAATTAAAGGTTCATTTGTCCACTGAAGTGTAAAACAGCTAACACAGATCTTGAGTCACAAACACAAGAATCTAAGTGTAGTTTGGCTGAGCCACACCAGTGGTCCTGTCTCCAAGAATGTCAGTAGCAGATGTCTAGGGAAGGCAGCAAGAACAGGTCAGGTCTGCAGTAATATTTCCTCAAAATACAACCTGAGTCACCAGTTACTTGTAGTTTAGGGAGTATTCTAATCTGAAACGGCTTTTTTTGTTTATTTGGATATCTTCAGTAGGGTTTTATTTATTTCCTTTTTTTGTCTAGGTTTTTCAACCCATGTAACAACTAGCATCCAAATTATTCAGTCGCAAGGTGTTCCACAGTTTACCATCAACTTATTGAAGAAATATCCCCTTTTTTTCTTTCATACTTGCCACCCATTAGTTCCATATAAGGTCTCATTGTTTTAACTGGCTTTGTGTTGCAGTGGGTATCTATTTGTCTTCTATAGGAGAAGCATGATTTTAGAGGGCAGTACCGTATCTCTTGTCAGTTGTCTCATGCTCTCCTCAGTCACTTCTTACAGAAGCTGTGCCCTACTTTGACAACTCTCCTTCACTAGACCTTTTCCCAGCTCTGTTACATCCTTGTGAATGCAGAGGCCAGAACTGCATGCACTGCTCCAGACACCACCACCACAGGCTCTATGCTGGCATAATCGTAAGTACTTTTTGTCCTCTGTTTCCTACCAGTTCCTAACTTCTGATTTATTTTCTTCACTGCTTCTGCGCATTGGGATGGTGTCTCCATGGAAGTGTGCAAGGATCTCATTTCTGAAAGACAGTGGAAACAGACCTTGAGGCCCATCACCGAATAGGTAAAACTAGAATTGCTTTTTCTTTTATGCATTATTTTACATTTACTGACATCAAATATCTTCTGTTTACTCGGTTACTTTATCTTGTCAGGTCCTTCTTCAACTGTGAAGAGGCCCTTGTCCTTACCACCCTAAATAACTTATTATCATCAGTGTACCTTGTCACCTCATTATTCACTCCTTTTTCCATATCACTTATGAACATGTTGAACAGCACAGGCCAGAACACAGATCCTGCAGGATTTCACTCTTGACTTCCCTCCACCTTTCGTTCCTAACCTTTTCTTTCCTATCTTTTAGTCAGATAGAGCATGTCAGAGTTTTGGTTCTCATCCCATGGCAGCTTAGTTTCCCTAGCAGGCATTGGTGAGGAAACCTTGCTGAAAGTTTTCTGGATTTTCAAGGACAAAACAGCTGAACCTTCCTGATCTGCATGCTTCAAAGAACTAATATGAAAACTTGTATCTGTAACCACTGAGTATATTGAACAGAATCTGAGACATCTTTTTAAAACCGAGACCACTTTACACATCATTCTCCTTCCAGTGATCAGCTCTGCCATTTCTTCTGTGTCTACTTAGCTGACAGAAGGCAGTGATACTTATTCAGCCTCAGCAATATCCTTTCTGCTAATCCAAACATCGTCACAAGCTTGACTGTTGTTTTAAGCTGTGATTTTCTAGAGTCTGATTTTGTGTAAGGCAATTGATAGCACGATTGACCCAAGGCCAAGAAGTGTGTGTTTGGTTGTTTGAATGATACCTCCTGGCAAATTTTCTGCTTGTTATTTTGGACATAAACACACACCCTGCATAAAAATCCTCACTGAAGTCAGCTTTGAAAACACACATACCATGTTATGAACATGTACTAAGCTAAAATATTTTTGACATGTATATACACTCAGAACATTATTAAGAAATATTCAGCTTGATATTATTTGAGATGAGGAAAACACTGAGGTACGAATATCAGGAGTTCTAATCAAAATTCCATTGGGACTTCAATTTGGGATTGAAGCTATACTAAATATTTGCATCTGAAGCAAAATCCACAAATATTTGGATTTTCATCAGTTCTGCTTGGATGCAAAACTGACAGGCACTGCAGTTTTGGCAGTCAAAAATTGCTTTCCTAAATGTTATCTGTGTTTTCCACCCATTGGAAAAATTGCAGAAGACCCAGGGGGGCTTCTAGTTCATATAAAGCCAAGTGCCAAAGAAAAGAACTTCCTCAGGGGTTCCTTGTATCTCCTCAGGGGTAGTCTGTCACCTCCAAATCTATGCTTCATTTTCAGGAGGAATAATTCCTTATGGCAACTTTCCCTGATTCTGCCTTGGAGCAGGACGATTCCCAGCAGTCACAGATGCTGCAGTCTTACAATTTTGTTTAAACATCTGCTTGGATTAAGAAAATATTAGCACAATACTGGGCACAATGGTCTTTCCATAAAAGGATTTTAAAATGTCTCTGCTCACAAAGTATTGTTTTCCCCAACATGGAAGGGAGGGAACTGAGGGCAGGTGTAAAATTGCAATGAGTGCATGTATTTTTCAAAAATCTTTTGAGGAAAATGTCACAGCCTGTGTCATAGCTTCAGAGAGGCAAGAACCTAATTCCTGATGATGAATGTTTTGAATCCTTATTGTCTGACAAATACTGACTCATTCTCCCTTCTCAACCTAGAATCTCACATATAAGATCTATCGGCAAAATCATCAACTTCTATGTTGTTTTATTAGCTCAAGATATCTTGTTTTATAACTATAAATTATTTAGTGAAGAATGTTAAGCAATTACTAGGGAAAAACCCACCTGCTTTACCTTTTCCTGTTTTTCATCTTTCTAAGACCTACTTTGTTTATATCCACTTTATGTTTCTGGATACCTAGAAAATACACCCCGCTTACAAATAAAGATTAGAAATTAATTTCTTATTCAGAATTGATCCCTTCAGCAAATGATCATGTAAATGAATGCTGGTTGTGAGATTTGCTCATGTTAACTGTGTGCTGTGACTACTATTACAAGATATTTTTTCTCTTCATTGACACCTTGGGCCCGCTGGCTGACTAAAATAGGAAGCATTCCTGCTTCCTGACTGAGAAGACAACTCCTGAAATTGTAGAACTGTTTCCAAGATGGTTATTCAGGAACTTGGAGCAACTCCGTGTGCATTAACACCCCTCCTTCTCTGAAAACCTTCTCATTGGCACGAATACACTCACATGGGAAAGGAGGGAGGACACAGAATGTAACCACACCAACATCTGTATCTAAAGAAATACTTCTGGCTAGTGCATGGATGAGTTATTTCACACCCACTTTGCCCCTGCAATGTCAGTAGAAGGATAAAGCAGTGATATTGTGTGGTGGAAGAAAACATGTGAAGAAGCAAACATATACACAGATCAAGGCAAATCCAAAGCTGTGGCACTGAATTTAGCAAAGTTTCATTCTTGCCAATATACAGACCTCATTCCTTTTCTTTTTTCTTTTTTTTTTTTTTTTTTTTTTTTAGGAGCTACTCGGCAATGCAAAGTTTTTGTGTGGAAATTCAAACCTTACCTTATATTTTAACTATAAGACTATCCCTCCTGCTAAAAATAAGTTGACCCTGGGCTGAGCAAAGTATTGGACTGAGTTTTGTGTTAGTAATGAAATCTTATAGCTAGTAAAGTTTTAAGTTTCACTGTGAACCTTTCACTCTGTTCTAACTTCATAATTCTTTGAAAGTCTAATGCTAAAATATTTTTCCTTATCAGTTTATGTCTGTATATGTATGTGTAAATATGTACTCATATAAAATAACAAGATACATATGTAAACACTATATATATATAATATGAAGGCAAGATTGTGTGGCTATTGGTATGAAATAGAAATGTCTACATTACTCATGACTGAAAAACCATGAATGCTTTTCTCAATGAGTGCAAGTACAATGTTTCAGCCAAGCCAAGTTGGTATAAGATTAAGAACATTATAATTAGGTATAAAAGCGGGAGCTGTAACTGGAAGTTTCACTTCAGTCTCAACTATGAGTCACAACTGCTGCACTGTGTTTATTTCAGCATAGATAAGTAAATATACCGGTCTAGTTTACTGTTAATGACTTACAAGGACTGAAATAACAACTACCCACTTAATGTTCACTACCATTATATTGATAACAACACAATTTTGTGTCAGTACAGCTCAATTTTATGCTAAAAAAAAAGGCAGGAAAGAGGGGGAGAGTCTGGTCCACATGTCATTCTTAGTTATACTAAATCTCTCTGAGGTCTTGGACAAAGGAAAGGGATTTTAACTTTGCTGAAATTACTGATCTCCTCTGCACTCTGGTCTGTAAAAAGTCACAGTGTAGCAGCTCTAGTCAAGGCCTGGTTTAAGAACAGAGACAGCTAAGTTCTGTTGCCAGTGTTGTTTTACAGTGCCAGAAAAATTAGGCCACAGCTGATGTTCAAAACATTAATGTTTTAGATTTCTGAACAGACAGTTGTGCACATCCAGCACCGAGAGCAAAATGTTCCTAAGTGTCACTTTGGGAAGAGAAATAGAAAGGGCTCATGTTCACCCCAGCAAAGTTTAGGGCTTGTTGCTCCAGGCACAGGTATAAATGTCACTCTGTCCAAGAGATAGCACCTTGCAAAGCACTGATAGAAAAGCACTTCCTTTTCCAAAGAAACCACAAGGTTGGAAGGAGCAAATCTTGGACAAATGACAAGCAGTTACTGTGTGCAAGGGCAGGGCTTGTATGTATGTATGTGTGTATATATATATATATACACAGAATAATTAACGTAGTGATTTTAGATAAGGTTCATCCCACTGAACAACTTCCTACATCTGAGTTGGGCTTCTTAGGTGCCCTTTGTAATTCCAGGAGAGCATATAGTCCTTGTAGAAAGTAATTGATCTGACCTGCTTTACATGTCTTCTTTACGTGAAAAAGAGGAATGGAAACCCAGAAATTCCAAGTTTCTGCCATGGGCTATGAAGTTGCAACTTGACAACCAGTTCATGTATTGTAGCTATCTATAAAGAACATGAATAAAATGTGTGTATATGCACAGACCCCAGTCTTTGACAAATGGTGGCTGCTCAGTTCATAGTTCCCAGGCTGCCTCCTTAGTAGAGCTTCCATGGTAAAAAATGACAGGACCCTAGCATGGCATATTCATGCATGCATGATATAGTCACATTTCACTCTATTTCAACATTGTTCCATCCTCATTCCAGCCTTGCCCCTCCCCCTACCCCAAATTCTGCCCCTGGAGGTATCCTAGAAGGTGCAGGAGATAACAACAGTGGTGAGCTGATCCTTAATCTTGCTTGTTCAGAGAATCACTTTTGTGTGTCACTTTGATCTCTAGTTTAGGCATCTTGTTAACTAAAAAGGGCAGAAGCAGGAGAAAAAGGTGGTTTCTGCTCAAGTATTTTACTTGAGAAAAATGTTCCCTTCTACCTCTAACAACTTCTTCTTTTATGCTTGCCTCTTCTATTTATTATTAGTTAAACATGGGATCCTGGAGGAATGTTTTTGAATTTTAAATCTGAACTTTTGCAAGCACCATGATAGACAATCATATCCTTATGAAAAACACAGCATGGTTCTAATTAATTTTTTCAAACATCAGTATCTCAAAGCTTCAAAATATTTTTCATCACAACGTTAATCATCAAAATAAAAAAAAAGAAATCTCTGTGTTCATTGGAGTCTAATTGTTTACAAATATTGTAAATCATCAACAATTAGAAATCTGGGGTTTTTTAAAGTCCTTTGCATCCTTTTTTTGCCACTTTTCATTTGTGGGGGAAGGTATATGGAAATAATGAACAGCATGTTAAAGAAAAATAAGCAACAAGGCTGACAGTTTTCTGGGCAAGTTTCAGATCAATTGGATTTCAAGTGGCAAAGATTTTGAAACCATCCCAGATCATGGCTGACACAAGGGAGAGACAAAGCAGTATCTGCTGAGATGCATTCACTTTCTCAAGACCTAGATGCTTCACATTGCAAAAGACTACAAAGTGCAGTGCTATGCAAAAAATTTTCCATTTTACCTTGTTGGGATAAGACAGCAGCACTGGCAGCTAATAATATACCACATCAAATATACTTTTTTAATATGAAACCCTTTTAACATAGCTTGGTCTTAACACCTGGTGCCTAGAAACAGCAAACCCGAGAACAACAAGATCTCAAGATCTTAAGAACATGTGGACAAAATCTGCTCATGTGCTGGCATTTTAATTATGTTTCCCCTGACCTTTTTCCCATGTTCTATAAAGCAGACCAACAATATCAGCAGAGGAGGGGGGCTGAATCCACCTCAGTAGCACCACCTCAGCTAAAAAAGATGAGCATAGTGTTCAAAATATTATTAGCAAATAAAACAAAACCAAACCAAAAATATATTGGAAATTAACAAGGAAGTTGAAGCTGATACTTAAAATAATAGTGTAAAGAGCTGTCACATAGTTTCTCTTAATAACTTCAAGGACACCTTCTTCTGGCTTTTAAGCAGGGTCATAGGCAGTGTTACGTGCTTCTATGGAGTCAGACCATTTCTCTTCCCATCCTCCGTGAGAAAGGCAAGCAGGGTGAAATGGATCACAGGGATTACAGATGCTTGTGATCGAACACACCAGTGAATTGGGGGAAGCAGCCTCCGAGGCGATGAATTCCAGCCCCCAAATTCAAACCTGAAAACAGCCCAGATGGAATTATTCCATTTGGAGTCTGAATGGAAGAGACAAAGTTCGACATAGCCAGGACCCTGCAGAAGGCCAGGGCACCTCCCCAGGCACAAGCACTATGCGAGGAACCCTGCTAGTACATGCCAAGGAGGGGTTGGTGTCACTTTTCTAATGGGGAAATTGTACTGCATGCAAAATGATATCACATTGCAAATTCTCCAAGCAGCCAGCTGAAGTTGCCAAAGTGAAGATGCTGTTTCTTAGTGTTCAAGTGCTTAATTAGTCAAAGCTTAATCTTATCACTGATAGCACTGCTTTGTCCTGTTGGCAATATTTATTTTCAAAAACTAATTAAAACAAGCTGATAAGTCCACCTGGGACAAGTTTTTCTCTCTCAGTCCTCATTAACAGCCGAATGAGGTTACACAGATTGCATCTAGGAATATGAAAATTAATAACCAAAGAAACAGTACAGGGAAGGCTTATTTCCTCTGACAGTCATACTTGAGCTAGTCATGATGATGGGCGGAGCAGAGCATGAATTCACTGCCCTGAGGCTCCAAACAGCAAGAAAAGGAGAAGGTTCACTGTACCCCAGTGACTCAAGACACAGCTGTCCATAACACCTTGTGCAGAGCAGTAGACAAGAAGGGGAAGATGTCTGAGCAGTGCTGCGAGGTGGTTGGGCTACCTGTAGGCTCCTCAGGAATGATCTGAGCCTCTTTCACAAGGACAGACAATTGCAGACTATTGTAATGACAATTTTCTTCTTCCAGACAGGTATTACTGCAAAATACATGCCTTCTGTGCCCCCTACTTCATGTCAGCAGGAACAGAGCAGCACCTAGAGGCCTGATTCTCAACGAAAGGAGTTACCTGCACTTATCACTCTGTTGCACCTCACTCGTAGCAAAAATCATAGAATCACAAAATATTCTGAGTTGGAAGGGATCCACAAGGATCATCAAGTCCAACTCCTGGCCCTGCACAGGACCATCCATGAGAGTCACACCCTGTGCCCAAAAGTATCATCCAAACATTTCTTGAACTCCGTCAGGCTTGGTGCTGTGACGACTTCCTTGGGGAGCCTGTTCCAGTACCCAACCACCCTCTGGGTGAAGAACTTTCTTCTAATATCCAACCCTGACGCAACTTCAGGCCATTCTCTCAGGTCCTGTCACCGGTCACCACAGAGAAGAGATCAGTGTCTGCCCCTCCTCTTCTCCTCATGAGGAAGTTGTAACTGAAATGAGGTCTCTCCTCAGTCTCCTCTTTTCCAGGCTGAACAGACCAAGTGACCTCAGCTGCTTGTCACACAGCTTCTCTTCAAGGCCCTTCACCATCTTTGTTACCCTCCTTTGGACACTCTCTAAGAGCTTAATATCTTATATCGTGGTGACCAAAACTGCACACAATATTCAAGGTGAGGCCACACCATCCACAGCTGCTCCAGTATTAACATAAAACTCATAAGCTTGAGCAGAGGAAGGAAGCTGAAGTGGCAGTGACTGTGACAGATGTTGCAAAATGTCAACTTATTCATAACAGAAAGTCAGGCAATCTTTTGAAACCTTTTTTTTTCCCTTCTCCCCTCCCCCCCCCCCCCCCCCCGTTTTTTTAATGTGCAGACTTCAAAGCAATGAATTGTGGCATCTGTAACAGCTACCAAACCGTGCCAGTTGAAGCCAGTAGAGCACAATCCACAGTGATAGAATGCAAGTCATGCAATTATTTGAGTTTGCAGTCCTGGTTTTTGAAAAAAACATATGGTCTGCAGCAAGGAAGCCAGGATATTTTAAAAGAGCTCCTACAGGGTTTCAAACTTTGATTTTACAGAGGTGTGGGAAAAGAAGCAGACTCCATTCAGGCTCTGATATTTAAATACATGTGTTGTCGTTTTGCTTATTGAAGAGAGCTGTGCTGCGCTTTTACATATGCAGGGTGTATTCTGAGTTTCTAAGAAGCAGGCAGCAACATATAGGTATTTCACACGTTTCTTCCTTTTTGTTAACATTTAGGGAAACAGTATTGTACCCTTAGTGAATACTGAGTGGCCTGAACAGCTTTAAAAAAAGTCTAACGTATCAATGTGAAAAAAATCCTGTTAACTGTCACAATGAAAGTGTCCATCTAAGTATTCTTAGTCACTGACTATTTTATACTGAAACACTGTTGTCAATGCAAAAATGAGGATCTGTGAGGTCCCCTCAGGACCTATAGGCATAAATCCTGATGACAAAATAGTGTGAAACACTCTGGTTGAAACGTCTCCCTGGCAGGTCAAAATGAGTATCTGTGGTGTGTCCTTACCTGTTCACTCCACGCTGAGGGCTGCCAGAGCTGAAAGGCAAGCCTAGCCAAGTTGAGCTATCATGAGCTCCAGTTTCCATTTATTCATGATTTATATTGTAAATATCCCTTCAGTCTCCTCATTCTCTCTTGACCATGAAGGTGTCTTAGTCTAACCTCCACCTTTTTAAAAGATGCAAATATCCAAATCAGGCTTCTGTGTCAGTGTCTGTCTCTAGGACACTGTCTTTCTCAGGTTTCTCAGGTAGCTATATTTGCTTTAATGCAAAGAAATCTAGTAGCTGCTCTTTGGCTTTATCTTATGGCTTGCTACCTACAACCCTTCAAAAGCCCTTATCACTCCTGGATGTTGAAAAGCTAATCCTGGACATAAAGCAAGCCTTACATAAAATATAAAAAAATCAGCACTAGACACAACCACAACCATGGTATGGGATGTTTCTGTTTATTAGATGAATTATAACTCTCTTTCTAATGTCACTTTTTTATCGTCCACCTTTTAAATATATTTTAGGTATATATTGCCCAAGGCTAAGCTCCCAGGAAATGTGGGACACCTTCCTTAGCTTTCAACATCAGGAAGTATCCTTGTCACATCTGGTTTAAACCTACACCTGACACAAATCAGAGCTCTGACTAGTAACTCCTGCAACAGGTCCAGATTATTTGGCTGTGCTGCAGCTGCAGCAAAGCCCTATGACCTCAAATACAACAAAAGATATTAAACCTATTCTGAAAAGTTGACTGGGTTAGCTTCAGAGTGTGAGATCATGAAAACTACATACTTTTCATGAACAGAAAAGAAAAACCAGTCAGCTCAGAAAACTGGATTTGTTCTCATCAGCAACCAGGTGCTGCTGCTTTATGGGACTACCCAACCTCTTTACCCCAAGGTTGTGCAGGCTTTCACCAAGCCTCTCTACTTGCTACTCTCCATCTCCTCAGTCAGTATCTTCCTACACACACCATACTGGTCACTGAACTCTCTCTGGTTTGGCAGAAGTAATCTTTGAAGCTTCAGCAATCTTCTACTCCATGCCCATGGTCTGAGTAACCCAGAAAAATAGTCATGCAGGAGTAGAAATCCACCAGAGCAGTTTTCTTTTGAGAGGCTGAGGGCCCAGCCAATGTGCTTTCTATTGTATCCTTGCTCAGAGATGCTGATGCACTGAGAGAAATGAGACCATTTCTTCTGGTCTCCCTGAAAGCTTTTCACAAGGGAAGGCTGAAGGAGTTAAATACATATGGCTTGACTACAGGATCACCGAGTAAGGCTGTGATAATGCTTTCTAATGTCTGAAGTACATAAAAATCTATGCAAGAGTGGCATTATTTAGGGTCATAGAGAATGTGTAACTATCAAGAATGGGATGGCAACTACTGAAGCACACAGTACAGGAGTGTTTCCTGACAGGAAGATCTACATCTTATGAAATCATCCCTAAAAGAAAGTTAGCAGAAGCCAGGTCTCAATTAACCATAAAGCAGAAAAAGTATGTTATTACTGACAAAGAAATGAGTTCTATCTGATTTTGCTTATGTCTCTAGGAGCTTCTAGTGTTCTCACAGGATTTGTACAGAACTTCCATGTATTTGCAAATAGGAATTCATATTCAATCGCTTGTTTTTAAATAGTGCCCCCATTCTAACAATGTCTTTTCTGTTTCTGAACAATCAAAGTTCTGTATAAGAAGCCCTCTTGCCTAAAGAAGTGTATTTGGGTGCAGTTGATAAGTCTCATGCTCTACAAAATGCTGCAAAGAAGGAATGGAGAAGAATGTACTCAGAAGTGGTTAAGCTAAGTTCCAAACCATTTTGACAACTGCTTGGATCCTTGAATCTGGTCTTAAGGCTCTATGCCTACTTATAGAATCATAGAAGCATAGAATCATAGAATCAGGCAGGTTGGAAAAGACCTCTGAGATCATCAAGTCCAACCCTTGATCCACTACCACCATGATTACTAGACCATGGAACTAAGTGCCACATCCAGTCTCATCTTAAAAACCTCCAGGGACAGAAAATCCACCACTTCCCTGGGCAGCCCATTCCAATGCCTCATTACCCTCTCTTCCTAATATCTAATCTAAACCTCCCCTGGCACAGCTTAAGACCACGCCCTCTTGTTTTACTGATAGCTGCCTGGGAGAAGAGACCAACCCCCACCTGGCTACAACCTCCTTTCAGGGAGTTGTAGAGAGTGATGAGGTCTTCCCTGAGTCTCCTCTTTCGCAGGTTAAACAAGTCCAGCTCCCTCAGCCTCTCCTCATAAGACCTGTGTTTGAGTCCCTTCACCAGCCTTGTTGCTCTTCTTTGGACCTGCTCCAGCACCTCAATATCCTTCCTGAACTGAGGGGCCCAGAACTGGACACAGCACTCCAGGTGTGGCTTCACCAGCACTGAGTACAGGGGAAGAATCACTTCCCTGGTCCTGCTGCCACACTGTTCCTGATACAGGCCAGGATGCCATTGGCCTTCTTGGCCACCTGGGCACACTGCTGGCTAATGTTCAGCTTCCTGTCAATCCAAACTCCCAGGTCCTTTTCTGCCTGGCTATTCTCTAGCCACTCTGTCCCCAGCCTGTAGCTCTGCATGGGGTTTTTGTGGCCAAAGTGCAGGACCCGGCACTTGGCCTTGTTGAACCTCATCCCGTTGGAATCAGCCCAACTCTCCAGTCTGTCTGGGTCCCTCTGCAGAGCCCTCCTGCCTTCCAGCTGATTGACACTCCCCCCCAAGTTAGTGTCATCTGCAAATTTGCTAATGGCGGACTCAATCCTCTCATGTAAATCATCAATAAAGATATTAAACAGGACTGGGCCCAGCACTGATCCCTGGGGGACACCACTAGTGACCAGCCACCAGCTGGATGCAGCCCCGTTCACCACCACTCTCCGGGCCCAGCCCTCCAGCCAGTTCCTAAGCCAGCACAGAGCGTCCCTGTCCAAGCTGTGGGGGCACAGGAGAATGCTATGGGAGACGGTGTCAAAGAATAGACACTGAAGCTTTCCCTTTTGCAGCCTGGGAAAAAACTTGCAAAAGGATCAATTTATATTTGATTTGGTTTTATCCATCTTACAGTGAACCTTCTTCACCAATCATTAAGTGCTTAGGAGAGATTTTTGTCTCCCAAGAGAATGAAGCCACTCAGATGAGGCAGTTCAACGCGTCGTTTTTGCATTGCATACATGCAATGTAGGTAGCATACAGATAGTTTTGTACAACAGAAATAAGCCATTTGCTCATGTGTATAGACAATCTACATGTAGCAGATCTTGTGCTTATGCAAACTCTCAAGTAGCAAAACCCCAACAACTATAGCAACAAAAACTAACTAAAACACAGACCTTTCAGATGCAAATTTGGTGTGCAGAAGCACATATGTAGGAGTAGAAATCAACCCCTCCTGGCTCCTTTCAACTTCCTTTGAAGTCAGTAGCAAAATTCTCATTGAGTTCAATAAGAACAAGAGGCAGCCCTTGATCTAGTAAAAAGTCCTTATGAGGTTTTATTAGCTCTTTATACACAACTTTATTCTAGTTGTATATAAAATACATTTTGACTCCATATCCACCCACAAGACTTTGTGGCTGATTGAGAATAATGTGACACCTCCACTCTGCCCAGGCTGCGACTGTCACTCAAAGCCCTGGATGTGCAGATGTCAGAAGGATTCCAGTTTACCTAAACAAGTTTTGCTTTTCAGAGAAGAGCCACTAAAGACAGGATGACAGCTCAAGTAGCTTGTGCCCAGCTATTTAGGAGCAGGTTAGGTCAAGGCCATTTCTGGCCACTGATCCAGCCTTCCTCATGACAGCAGACACATGACAAATGTCCCTGCTAATTCTGCTCAGTCTTGTGGTAGTCTTGGACACAGCTCATCACAGGGGATTAATACCAAGACTGGAGAACCTGGCAGGAGCAGATGGAACTGCTTTAGTGCAGTTCTGTTTCATTCCTTTCTGATGAAGTCCAGAGAGTGGTGATGGGCAGCTATTCCCTCTGCTTGAGGGTGCTCAGCTGTGAATTCTCTAAGGGATCACTCATGTTGCTTCAGCTGTCCTACATTTATATGAACTCTCTGGAAATTTGTCAGAAAATTTGGGAAAATTATTATATTTGGTACTTTGTCTGCTCTCCAACTGACTCAGAAACCATGGTGACTGGGCTTAACCAGTACTGACAGGAGTAATGTTTCAGCCAAAAGCCAGTTGGCTGAAAGTCTACTCAGAAAATATGGAAAAGATGGTGATTGGCAAATATAAACACTGCTGGGCCTGGCAGCCACAGCAGCCTCAAGACAGTGACTTATACCTCTGTTATCTCTGTTTTGTGGCACCCAGGTTAGGAGATCAAAATGGGGCAATCAGGAGAAAGCCATGGAATTCCAGGTAGCTCCATATAACTGCTGCTCAGAGGCTGGGTAGTCTGCTCTAGAGGAAGGAATCCTCTTCTGCACAAATCCTGGCATCATGAAGGTGCAATACACAAGGAAGTCAACTCAGTCAAGACTATGCAGCCCTGCACCTCAACCCTAGAAAAAACACTGCTCAGACTGATCCACGGTTCATATTTTCACCTTGAAAACATGAGTATTACCTGCCCATGGGAATTTCACTATAAAGTGTGCAGCAGGATAAAGACCAGCAAGAAATGGCTGGTTTATGATTGATTCGGCTACAAAATGATGGATGTTCTGTTGTTTAAAATACTTATATGAAAATAAATTTTCTTCGATTTTCAAAAGCTTCCCCATTAACTTGTACACAAATACAAAAAAACTACTTCAGGAAGACAAACACTATCACGTTAGGCATTGGAGTCCTTTGACCATCTGGAACAAAGGCAAACGTTTTGTGGAAAAGTACACATTAGTAGGCTGAATTCATTAAATGCTAGTAATTTTAGCTCAAGTTAAAGCATCTGAGCCCTTAATGGGTTCAAGGGCACAGTATTAATCAACAAAGAAAGTTTCTAATAAAATTTGGCCTTGGGAAATTCTCTTATATATTCTTTCTGGGTGATGTTATTGTTTTGGGGGAGCTTATCTACTATCTTGCTGGGAACAACTATCCACTTTAATAAAGTGCCTAAAATAATGTAATAAACACACAGCTTATATCAATAGCATCATATTTCCCCACATAGTATTTGTGTGTGGTTTAATTAGATGGAAGGATTACAGGAAAAGTTTGTGTCATAATGATTCTTTAAAGCGAAACCATAGATCAAAGTTCATAGCTGCCAAATATACAACTTTCAAAACAAGCTCAAGTGCTGCTATTAATCATGGCTGCCGAGGGATTTGATGACAAAGATTAAACTGCTGTAAAGGATACTGCTGTGCATCAGATTCTTGCAACTGTCATCATATAGTCTGCCAACTATTAACAGGTCAGAAGAGTTGTCCAGCATTTACCGTGGGTGGCTCCATCACTGCAGTTGGTGAGGCTGTCTATGCCATGGTGACAACCAGTGACACCCTCCCAGACAGACATTTGTGGGTTGTTATTTTTTGTAGTGTGGCTGAAGTCTTAAGGTCTTCCTGTAGAGCAAACAAGAGAGGGAAACTGCAGGAACTCAGGCTCAAAGCACTGTATCTTCATAGGAACATCGCTTGTGTGGAATATTTTCTTATTTTCCACATGAAACACCTCCTCCTTGCTTACTGCATGTGAAGAGTGCCCACCTGTGGAGCTGAGGTGTTGTAAATTCACTCCTAGTTTCGCTGTGTATAGATAAGCCCTTAGAGAGTACCTCAAGGAGCAGCTTTCATCCCATTTGCAATTACGCCAACCCTCTCTCCTTCCACACTGGATCATGTAATATCCCTGTGGGAAGCTACAGCATTTGCTTACACAGAAACATAATATGAAGGAAGTATGTAAAGCATACTTTACAGGGTGGGAGCCAACAACCTGTGACCCATGAGCCAGTGTTCCATGGTGGGTCATCGATAGCCATTAGATGGCACGTAGAGAGTTGTTAACCTACAGACCTATAATATGCTGCTGTCACTGCTCATATGTAGCAATGTGCTTGAGAAGTGGCCTTTCTGAACCTCAGCTTTGTGGAGTCTGAAACTGGTATCAGAGTTTTGCACCGAGCTGTTGGTGTAACAGATGTGAATGACAGTCTGATGCAACAAGCAACTGAAGATTCAAATCCAAACCCACATATTTGACTACAGTCTTCAAAGTTTAGGGGAGTTACAGATCTGATTCCAGACTTCACAGCTGCAGTCAGCTATAAAAGACACTTATCTATATAATGGGTTTAATCCAAACTACATTTGAATATCTGTCATCTCTGGGAATGTTTGCAGACACATCTGGCTGGAAATTTTTAAGCATCATCTCATCTTTGCTAGCCGTATCTTTCAAAAAAAAAAAAAAAGAGAAAAGGAACAGAATGTTAAGACTTAAAATCAATGGCATTCAATCTCAGATTATTTTAAGTAGTTCAGCCTTTACCTTACCAAACACCTTCATTCTACCCAACACTTCATAATTGAAAGGTAGCACAGATCATTACACTCCTTAACGTAACAGTTCTGTCCTCTACTGAATGCAAGGATGTGACATCAGACAGATCATTTTTAGACATTTACAATGGTATACTTTGATGTCTAAAGGATCCTTTCTCATAGACCAGTCTTCACTTGCCTCCTCTTGATTCAAATTTCATTTTCCAAGGCTTCTCTCTCTCCACGAAAAAAATTCCTATGTGACTGAAACATTCAGTATTACAACCGCCAGACGCTTGGTCCCCTTCTCCCTCCACCACCAAAATGTGGGTTATTTAGTTATAGCAAAGTGAAAGAAATGCCTGCTTAGATTAACTGTTTTTATATTCATTGTAAGATGCTTTTTAGTTACCACCAGAGTATAACTGGAGTGCATGGGCTTGGCATGTAATGAGTTCTCCCTGAGAATTGGCCTCTTAACATAGCTTTGAGATCTGCTTAACACTTGTGAAGTTACACTTTGGTGTAGGATTTACTAGAACAACATAAACAGCATTCGCTTGCACGTCTTTGTGTGGCACTGACAACGTCCTGCCTGAGTATGGGGCAGGTAATCTGTAGTGCACGCTGTGTCAGCAAGGCATTTATCATACACCAACAGCAATGACATATCAAAGGGTCTTTGCAGATGTCTCTGGAAGCATTAGTGCCCCTATTGCACTTCAAAGAACACAAAGACTATCCAGGAACATTTCCCTGAATTGGGATCCATTTTTCTGGTTTTCTGGTTTCTGCCATCTTACATTTAAATATGGCATCTGGTTTTCTTCTTACCGAGAACCATATACTGAGTATAGTAACCAGGAAAGGGTGGGGAGGTGTTTTCCTTTGGGTTAGTGAAAAATATTGCCTGAGGAATGGAAACACTGCTTTGATTGTGATACAGCCTCTACTTTTATTACTGTTCTCTGTAAAATACAATAAAAACATTGTGGGAAATATATAGTCAATTATCTGCAGTGGAAAGGAATATACTGGGGATGGAGCACCAAATTCCACCCTTGTCTTGTCTTTCATTTTGAGACAGACTATGGCTCAAAAACTGCAGAAGCACAAAGTTAAAAACAAACTATGAGCATGTGAAACGCAAGAAGCCAGTCATCCATCTGAAAAGCACCATAAAGGGACAGAAAAATGCACAAGAGAGTTATGACTACAACTGCTGCATGGGTAAAGCACTCCGGAACAGAAAGAGGGATGGCTTAGAGTCTGAAAATGTGGTATCCATAAAGCTCAAGTCGGGGGCACCATTACCACTGGCCACAGTTGAGTCCAGGTTTCCTTCAATGTGCTCTAAATTTATTCTTGGCTCTATATTATAGCATCCAAATAAAATCCAGTGGTGTGCAAATGAACATAAGCGTGCGGCATAGTCAAAGTGGCTGCAGTACTGACAAAGGCCAAGTCTGTGCTGGGCCTACACTTAACATTCACTGCCATAGACCAGCTTTTGGGTAGCACAAGTATTTTCGCATCATGCTTTATCCTTCCTGACCAGTCTTTGACATCAGGTCTTATTTTAGGCTATAGCCCCCTGGCATGCGTAATTACCCTTGTGAGAGGCGCACTGAATTATGTTTGGATAGAACTATACATTGTGGGTGCCATCACAGCACCTGTGACATTCCAAAAGTGTATGGTGGGACTGCAGGGTGTATTTGGGCTATCTGCACTTCTCCTGCCATTCCCTGCTGCAAACCTGGAGCACTGGTGCTTGTCTTGAAACCTGGTTGTTACTGCCAACATTTAGAAAGGCCACAATGGAAAAATGTGGAAATTCATCCAGCTCATGGAGGTTTAATGCTCATTCTGGTGGAGTGGAACATGTTGGATATTAACTATTTAAGGTAATAAACCTCTGAAGGTGACAGATAAAATTCAGGAAAGTTTTTCTATTTGCCCACAGTATTTTTAGTCTTCCTGATAGCAGTGCTGATCTGATTTACTGAGGCTTCTTAAAAACATTTACTTTATGGAGTTCAAATTCTAAAATTTGCTGGAACTGCTCTGTCTGGGCATTGGGCACCAAACTATCTGAGATAGTTTTATAGCCAATTCAACATTACTTTGCAAGAATAAGTGATGACTGCATAGGACTTATGCTTTTTTGGGTAACAAACACCTTTTCAGAGCTTGAAGATAACAACACTGACTAAAAGCAAAGTTTAATTCTCTAGAAATGTTATTTTCTAATGAAGCAAGGCATCACCTCTTAAAAGTGTGTGTCATCTTGGCATGCCAGTGTTTTGAATTAACTGGGTAGCTGAGGAATATGGTGGAACATAAGGCAGAACAAGAACTCTCCTGTATTTTTGCATATATTAAATTGACATATCAACATCTTTGTGTTAAGTACAAGGTGAAATATTGAATCTGAGGTTCACATTAATGAAGAGCTCAACTGACAAGTTAATATATTTTGTCACCTGAAGTGCAAAGTCAGCTCACAAAAACCATTAACTCATTAGGTAATTAGATAAACTGCAAACTTTTTAAACATACCTAGGTACAGATTGACTAGGTATATTATCTTTACAGGTAAAATATATCCATAGAATCTGTGAGCTACTTCTGATGATGATTTATATTTCTTCTGCTGAACTGCTCACAGTACAGGCTTACTACTATTAAAGACAACAATATCCATGATTTTCAGCTTTCTCCTGATGTCCATTGCTGCAGCAGAAATGAGCCCTCTCAGAATCTGACTGTGCTATTCAAAAAAAAAAAAAAAAAAAAGGCTCTTCTCTTATTAAAAACAGAAGCTTTCATTCTCTCTGGAGGCCTGATATTTATGATCAAGCATTTCATGCCTACTTCTCTTGCCCTAATTCTGGTCATTTGCAACAATGCTGGTGTTAAGTGACTATGAAACCAGAGTCTCTGAAGTAATCAGATTTTCAGGCCCTCTGCCCTATGTCACAGAGAATCATTTATTGCAGTACAATAGGAAATAAGGCCACTATGCATAACAGTATTTCTTGACGAAGAAATGTTGCTCATTGCTGAGTAACAGTACAGTCAGATTGCAAACTTTCAAATCAATAGATTTCTGCATTTAGAACTAGCAGAACAGAGAGCAAATGACCAAAGAAACCGCAGAGAGAGAAAACAGGCAGAGTACCAAGTTTCTGCTCAAGTCGCATGGAAGAGCCAACTTCCCAGATCCAGTTGATAGGGAGCAGCTGAATTGCTCTTAGCAGATGGGATGCCATGGGCTACAAGGAAGCAACCAAGTTCCATCACTGGCTAAAGAGCCCAGCAAGCAGCTCAGTCCCGTTTTCCCATGTAAAACCCTCAGAGCTCTGCTATCAGCCTCAGTATCTCCTTGTACACAACATCTGTTGGGATCTTTGCGTACAAATAATAGAGAGATTCAATGGCAGATGGTTAAACTGAACCATGTAAGAATTGTGGACTAGCTGCAGCTTGTTGTATTAAGTCTCTGAAACCCAGAGCTTACCTCAGAGTCACTTCCTTTGTTCTTGCAGAAGTTGTAGAGAAAAAAAAGGCCCAAGCCTCTCAGTTTTCCAAATGTAGTAAAAAGTGTTTGAATACACACTTTAATATATTTTCTGTGGCATTTTTGTAAAATACAGATATATAATTATAGATATAATGCATATATAGCATTTACTGTATTGATAAAAAGTTAGTCTTTTCACAATGACACACCAGTATTTACAATATGATTCAAATTTTAAGGAACAAATGAAACAATATTGTGTGGTTATATGATAAAAGTAATTTGAGGAAAAATAAGAGACCAGTTCTAAAAAATTCCCAGATGATAAAGTCATGTCAGGAGCACCTCCATGAACATCCATGCACAACCCTTTTTTTCTCCTCGTAAGAACATGCATGATTTAGCTCTTCCACATTTCTACCTAGTCAAAGCCCTTAAGATAACATGGGTAATTACCCTTTTTCAAGTACAGATTAATTGTACCATCTTTGCCATTTAAAGATTTGTCCAACTACAAAATTTTAAAGTTTTGGCTGGAGCAAGAATTACTATACACAAGTTACTTGTTAATTTAAACCAATAAAGCTATGACAATTTACATAACTGAAAACTTGCCCATCTTGTACACATCTTAGAACCATTTCAAAAATCATTAGTGTGAGTTTGAATAGCATTTTCAGCATTGCAGGTCTTTTCTTTAAGATCTGCCTCAAGGACACTGAAATGCCAAAACCAGCATCAGACCTGAAGTACACAAATGCTCTTTCTTATCCTTGCATATGAACACTTCCTAGCCATTCATCTGTAACATACTGTCCACAGCACAGAAGATGTAAAGATGATCTTCATCTTCAATATACTGTCACCCTTTTCTAGGAGGCATGAAGTGCTATTATCACATTTTACAGAAGAAAAAAAGTCTGATATAGAGAGACTGAGTGAACTGCTCAAGGTCACTTAGGAAGTTTGAAACAGCAAAGAAGCAAACCCACATCTCCTCAATTGCATCCTCTTGTCTTTCTAACTTTGAATGAGAACTTTATATGTATCTTCTTTAACAGAAACAAATATGCAAGCAATAAAAATAAAGCATTCTGCAGGCACAGGCTTCAAGATAGTTGTGGTTTCTCTTCTATTCCCACATAATAAGAGGAGATAGCAAGAGGGCTGTTTCTGCCTGCATTATCTCCATCCCACTAATGAAATGCAAGCTGAAATGAGTCCTTCTTGAAGTGGGAGTGGTTAAGTGCACTATTTGCTAGAAAAGACACAGGAACACTTGAGAAACATGAAAATTCACTTTCACAAAAAAAATCTAGCGTAAAACTTGAAAGGCCTTAATCTTCTTCAATGCTTACTGGGGAAACATTTTCATCTATATTTGTACCCACCTTCTAACGCCTTTGTATCACCTGCACAATATAAATGAGGCTTAGTATACCGTTGAAGATGACCTGTCCTCTCAAGCATTAAAATTAGTTCTACAACCTCTGTGGTTAAGCTCTGACAGAAGGGCAGCTGAGAGGCAGCTTTTGCAGAAGGACTGATACACACCTGTGCTGTGCAGGTGCAGATGAGGGCAGAAATTTCACCATGACAAGTGTTTCCCTATGTCCTTGTCACTCTGGAGAAGTGTGGTCAGGAGCAGATTGTGATCTATGTTCTTACAAGTGCCATTTAAAAACCAGAGGTGGGAATGAAGGAAGCCTCTCCAATTCCAGGACAAACGCTGACAGAAATAAAGCAACAGGAAGTCAGCTATGACAATGTTCTGCTTCCAGAAACACTTGTGGGCAAACTGGGTCATCTGCCTAACTGATACAGGTGATGTATTTTTGAGATACTGAGATACTTTTGCCCTTACTAAAAAAAACCAAACAAACAAAAAAACCCCAAAAAACACCAAACCAAATCCAAAACACAAGAAATACACAAACAAAACAGGTAAAACCAATAATGGAATTTCTCATTCTGCTCACTTTTTTTTTTCTAAATCAAACCTGCATTTTCCTTTAAAAAAAGTAAAAATACAGAAACAAAGATACTTTAGAATATCCTACTGTCCAGTAAATGTCTTATAGGCAATATTTATGGAGGAAAAAAAAGCATCAAGCCCTTCCTTTGACAAAAACTAAGCAACCTGAACTTCATTCCGTACTAAGGAATGCTGCTTCTAGTGCTGTTGGTTTAAATTATTTCTATCACCACAATTTGAATACACATTATTAGTCTTCAAATATCTAACCGTAAATCTAGACTAATGCTGAAAAAAAAAAATCCTAGTGAGAATGCTGTGCTGTTGATAAGCTAAAAACAATGTATCATGAGAAGGCAAACTAATCTTTCAATTTACTTTGTAAATAATCCATTAGCTAAACTTCTATTTTAGGCTAGATGCTTCATGCTCAACACTTAAAAGTCCAAATATCCTTTGTATCCCTTATAACAGAGAAGAAACTTGTAAAATGCCTTTGGTGCATCAGCTTATCATTGTATGAATGTTTTAAAGAAACTCACTAGTGCTATAGGAAATGGGCAAGTGGGCTTGTTTGTGTTGTTTAATACTCCAAGTGTCATTTCGTTCTTTAAAGGCGCTGGAACAGAGGAGGGGGAAAGGGGAGGAAGTCTTGCTTAATTTGTTGCATATGTCCCAATGTGTTATACAACTAAGTGTATTATACCAGAAAACTAAAGCAGTCTGCAACAGAGCAAATTCTGTGTAACTCAAAATAGGAAAATAATCTGGCCACAAGCAAGTCAAAATTTCACTAAAACTTCCTCTCATATTATATATATATACATGCACTTTACAAGCTACATCGAGTGTCCCTTCATATTCCAAAAGAAATACATTGTAGACACCAAACATACTGTACTTTTACTTAAAGGCTTCATCAAACCATATGTGCAGACACTTGAGAAGACGAGAGTGTCAAGCTTCCTAGGGTCCTAGAGTCAAAGAAATTTTGCTGCCCCCCACTGCTAAGTAAGTGCACTCCTTCCACAGGGGGCAACATCTGCCGATCCGTCATGGTTCCACTTGGCGAGGACCCCAAGAAACTTCCTTGGGAAGAAACGATTTTCTCAGGACTGGCAGCCAGTTTAGGAGATGTGGAAAAGTTATATCCATAGAGCGCACAGGGACTGTGCAGTCTAAACGTGTTGTAGGAGCCTTGGTGGGTTTGATTAGTGGTAAAGGCATTGCTGGATGGGGATGGCATGATGTACTGGAGCTGTGGAGACATCCCTGAAATCTGCATAGATAAGCCAGTCTGTGGGCAGCTGAATGCATCCCCATCATTGCCACTCATCGACATATTCACAGTTGTGCTACTTGACACACCGACATAGGAGGGAGTCCTCGGGGGTGCAAACGTCTCACTGGTTTGGTTTGTGAGCCTGTTGTAGGTTTCAGCCAGGGAAGTGCTGTATCTGTTCAGGGTCAAGCCTGAGCGGGCACAAGCTGTGTAGTCAGCTGGAGCAAGGGTACACAGCTGGCTAGTGTTGGGATTGAGGTGGAAGGCTGGAGATGAGCAAGGGGAACCCGGTAAAAGGTGAGGGTGGGTAGATGGCACTCCACTGCCAGATCCCTGGAGTAAAGTAGAGGAACCTGCATTTCCTGGAAGAGAATGTTACAGCGTAAGAAGCGTGCTGGGGAAGTTCACTTCCTAGGTGACAGATCAAGACCTTTGGCTTTCATAATAACCCTTGACATGAAACACAACTCAAACTAATTAAAAAAATCTTTTACATATATGTGTGAGTAAACCACATGCATATTTCTAAACAAACAACTTGACCAAGAAAGAGAACTGAAGTTACATTTTTACAACCGTCACTCAATATTTAGAGCTCCTGCCCAAAAGATTAACTGCTCCTTATATGACACTGGAAGGAAATTGCATGGCAGTTAAGATGTAGCCAAGTGAGTACCACATCACAGGAAGCCTTCTTCAAAATGATGATTTTTGATGCGTCTGTGTTCTCACTACAGTCTGGAGTGTGTTTCAAGCACTCTGTGCCTGACTGTCACTATCAGAGCACCAGCTGAGGAACCAGCTGCTTAGCTCAGATGATAGAGGCTCCCATAGTTAACAGCTTCAGGAAAGCTACTAACTTCAAAACAAAAAAATTCCAACTTTGAACCAAAACAATCTGAGAACGAAACTTCAGAACAACTTCCGAAAGAGTGTAGGTTGAATACTGCAGACAGCTGCTTCACTTCTTGAACAGGCAGGATTGCAGCAAACTGTTTGCAAATTGTCTATTTACTGATATAAGAACTTTTTAAATTACAAATACCAGTGCTGAATGTTCCTGAAAACACACTGCTACAGGTGAAACCTTTTCTCAAGACTGAAAGTTTCCCAGCTGCAAGAAACACTTCCTTTCTTAAAGAGATTGTATCTCTGTGAAAACTGACTGTAGAAAAATTAATTTGGGCCTTTCACAGTCTCCCAGGCAGAAGACTCTTAACATGGCAGACTCTCCCATTTGTGAATCATATTAACAATCAAACGGCTGGATGTTGCAAAGAGATACATGTTGTCAATAAGTTAACAGGTTATCATGATAGGTGAGCTAGTAAAAAGAAACATACATTATTAGTGAACAATGCCTGCTGCTTTTTGCTCTGTTAACAGGACACCACAAGATCAAAGCATCATTAGACACTGCCACATTCCATAAGTCCTAGTATAAGACATATTTTTTCTTCCAATCTACGCCAATGCCTCTGCTACCTGATGACAGGCACTTTCAGCATTAATAAGCCAGGCAAATTTCTAATGGGGTCTTTCAGAAAGTCTCTAAACCACCCTAACGTCTAAGGTATAGATGACTAAAGACTTTGCAAGGATCCCAGTTTCTATCCTCAGAATATCAACAGTAACTTCAACAAGCTCCTTAACCCCAGGCAACAGCAGAACAGGAAGCGAAAAGTTCATGGCAGCAGTTCCCCTGCTCTCAAACAATGCTCCTACATACAAACAGGGCAATAAAGCTGGTCTGTCTCCTAAATGGATTAACTGCATAGTGAGCTGCCTTTCAGTCTTACAGTCTGACAAGGCATTTCGGGTTTGATGCTAACTTCTCGTTACAGGCCTTTTTTATGAGAGTGTCCCTCACCCCTGTGCTCCACTCAAAACTCTGCCAACGCTCAGCCAATGTATCTGTGACTTGGCACAAAACCTCCTTTTGAGTTGCCCACATCCTGATGCTCAGGATTTCTCAAAGGAATGAGCTAAGAAGCTGATAAAAGTTATTTCTCTGACTTTCTGTATTTTCTGGATTTTTGCTTTTAAGATGTTTAACAACTTTGCAATACATTATCAAGAAAGCAGACTGGATGTTTGTAAATTTGACAGCAGGAAATGTGAAGAATCAGGAGCAATATGTTTGATTTTGTTGGGAAAAAGATGAGAAGTTTAATATTTGCACTGGGGTTCTCTGGAAGTAAAAGAATTCAGAAAAGAGTACAAAGATTCTACTCTCTATCCAAAAAGGTCATTTAAAGGCTATTTATTTCATTCATGGCACTACCTGTATCATGGGGAAAGTGGAAACCAAGAGGTTTCCAACAAAGACTGAAGAGCAAGAAAAAACAAAACAGAGAGATCCATTTTTTCAAGCTCTAGAATGCCGATAAAGTTTGTTGGCAAATTTACTGAAAAATTTTTAGGTCTTTAAGAATCAAGAAGGCATCCAAGAAGAAACCCAGTTAAGCTTGCCACTATTTACTCACTACTTAAGAGGACATTTATTCTCTCATTCCCTTTTTTTTTCTCACAAGAAATTCCTGCATTAGAGTTTGGATGTGTACAATACATGTCATCTATAAATGATCTCTACCTTTTGTATGTAGCCAGTGCATAGCTCTAAGGAATAGGCTATTCAATCCTTAAACTGAATAATTTAAACCCTTAAACTGGAATTCTCCTCCACATGTGATCTGATTTATCTTTACAATCTAACATTTTTATTGCCACAGTGATTGAATTAGCATCACCTTCTCAGCTTAGAATAACTCTGATGAGAGGTGATAGCCTGCACTGGGGTTAGTTGGTTGTTTTTTCTCTACAAGCGACACAGACTTTCGTAAAGTATGATGGGCAAAGCTTTATCTTCATGCATTTTTCTTTTGAAAGAACACAAAAACAGCCATTACCTTGTTTGGGTATCCCAGGTATATCTTCAAAAGTAAGTGTCCTCAGTGAAGGTCTCCAGAAGGCATAGGACTCTACCAGAGCTTCCAGTCCCATTCTATTTAGAACAAAAGAACCAAGGTGGCATGAAAGCAAGCTGTATTTTGTCACATATCTCTGGATACTCTACCTCAGAAACACATAAAAACTAGTAACATTCCAGGATAATTCTGAAGTTGATTTTGCTTTGTAGAAAAGAGCCTTATATCCTATCCATGAGATCACCGAGATCTGCTACCACTGGGCTTGCAGCAGACAGAGTTTTCCAATTCCATAAGTCTGGCTCTCTATTTCAATATTTTGGGCCTCTTGAGAGGGCTATTTGAGTGGGGAGCCTTGGCTAAATGTTAAAATGTTTTCCTAGTATGATATTTCCTTAAGAGATCATTCCTCTGCCTCTAACTGCCAGAGGGATGTTCTATTTCTGCCTACAACAAAGGTGATCCACTGACAACTTCTATTAAAATAGGATTCCCGTTCATTACTGATGAGCTAGAAAATTACACTTAGAACATGAGCAAGGCATGGGTGTACAGCTCTTTTGCCACTAAAATGTATAAAGCAATGTTGTGTCTCAGTTATTACGTGCTGAGCAAAATGCTCTTACAAACAAAAAATCTTCAGCGATTTTCTTTCAACAATGTAATGAGAAAATTGAAATAACTGGGTAGATAGTTCTGGCAGACACTATTTATAAAAATCTCTGTTTCTGAAGGTAAAGGCCCATTTGTTTTCTGACAATTATTTATGAATAATGCACCTCAGAAGCATAAATACTCAGAGGTATAATTTTGCTGTTATTTTTGGCTGCTGGGCCTCAGAGGCCTGTTAAATGTCAACATCGGGTACACACCAAAAACAAGTGCTTGCCTTTGAGCAGTAGCACTCTGTAAACTCGAATTATGCAAATAGCCCAATTTGAAGCAACCAACAGGTTCTGATACTGCTCCTTCCCCACTGCATTTCCAGCAGGAACACAAATGTGTGTCAGGAAACATTTATAAAGTATTTATTAGCTGAACCTGGACTAAAAAGATAGCCTTAATTTTCTGCAGTAACGGTGAATTTTCAATTCTAGTTAAAGTGGAGATAAAAGCCACCTCCTGGAGGAGTGCAGCCAAGGCGATAATTTATACAAGATGCCTTCGAACAATTTCCACTTTTTATCACCACCCTAATTTGCGCTATCAAATGGCCGAGTTTATTTAACAAAACAGTTATGTTTTTCCTGAAGTATTTAAAGGGAGAAATTCTGGTCCTTTCCTGAGTAAATGGTTTTATAGGGTCAAACTTAAGGCCCAACTGAAGAATGAAACTATTCTCAGCACATAAATTCTGTTGCACTTTGCAAATGCACGGGGAATGCTTTTAAAAGGTGAAGCTACTGATTTCTGTAAAATAGGCTGTGAGACTGAATGGGAATGACCTGAAAGGGAATATTTTTAATTAAACATGCAATTTAATTATTGCATGCAGCAGTGCAGAGTAAGATAGCTGCAATAATTAAAGCAATATTGAAAAGCTGGATATAATTTTACCACAGTATTTTTTTAACCTTTTGTTGCTGTCTGAAATACGCTAATGATAAACACACCAGCTACAACAATGAAGATAACAAAACCTTAACATTTAATTTCAATATGTATTAATCATTAGTTGAGTAAACCAATAGACATTTTCCTTGACAATTAAAAATCTGAGCTGCATTCTCAAACACTCCTGTTCGGTACCACAGAGACTATCAAAGAAAACAGCAATACTGACTTCAGTAAACCAATGTCAATTTGCAATGGACAAGAATTTGCAGTCACTTCTGTAACGACTGTGTTTGTACAATAAAAGCATTCAGATCTCATCTAAAGGCTGCTCCAAAACATTTTACAGAGGCTTGCCCTTCTATCAGGACTGGCCTTCTTAATCCCTTTCCATAAAACATAACTGTCTTTCAATTAAAATATCCTGCTTTTTTTTTAATGCCTGAACCAAACTATTCCTAGTAGTCAAACCTAAAAAACCTCTCTGGATATCCCCAGTCCTACAACTGGATCTGTGTGGTTGCAGATACCGAACTCTTACAGCACTTACATTGTCCTCAGGTAATACCAGAGCTGTCCTGCTTCATTAAAACCTGTTCAAAACTGGTTTCTGAACAATTCTTTCCATTCTATTTTAAAGGGAATCGTCTCTTGTTTTATATAACATTATGGAAGAAATTCTAAATCCACTTAAACTCATCTAATTCAGAGGATCAGGATTTCACACTTCTTAGGAGGTTCCTTAGTACTTACTTTATAGTTCTGCAAAAAGCAAGCATACCAAACAGAACAAAACATGGCTAATTGTTTCTCGATAGAAGACAAAATCTCAGACATACTGAAAAGATACTTACAGTGAATTCCTGTAAATCTTTACAACTACCCTACTCCTTCTGTAAGTATTCATCTTCTAAAAACTACTCGTTTGCTGTCCAGTCTCAATTTTTATGTAACTCAGGTGGAAGCAAAAAACAGGCTTTAATGCTGTAGCCTCTGCTAACAGAGAAGCTCAATAAAAGTAACTATCGAAAAGAAACTCTCTGATCATTCCTGCCAGTACACTGTCTGCTCCTTTCTCTGCAGGGATAGGGCATAAATATAGCAGCTGTAGACACCAAATGCGATGTGGTCACTGGAACTGATGTACAATATACACCATAATGAAACACTGCCTTTTTTAGCTGAAACGGTTTAACATACAATTCATAGCAGGCTTAAGTAGTTTGCATTAAACAGTCTTTGGATAAAATACCTCATCAGCACTGGCAGCCCGGACTAGACCCAAGTCTGCACTTTGCACTACTCAGATTTCCCATTGCTATTTTCAAAGATTCACAGATTGAGAGAGAACAAGCAATTAATCAGTTCATCCACAACAGAAGAAATGGAAACCATCCTTATTTCAAAGTCTTTTATAGCCTACTAGGAAAGGCATTCACCTAGGAAGTGGATTTAAAACTCCTTAGACTAAAAAGACACTTGAACACAGGTCTCCCACCTCCTGTGCAAGTGTACTAAACATAAGGTTACTGCACAAACCAACTTAGTTTTTAAGAGAAAACAACAAGCCATTCATCCATACTAAATGCCACTTACATGCAAGAGAACCTGGGCTTATAGTTTGACAATGGTATTTGCAATTTGTGTCTCCAGCCAGGAGAAAGAGGAGATTTCAAGAGCAGCCTGAAATCACAGACCCGAGCATGCATTAATTCCATTTGCAGCCTTCATGGTATGTCACTGCTTACACTGAAAGGAAACTTGAGTACATGCGTCAAGCCGAGTGCCAGCCTGTTTTTGACCTAGATGGTCAGAGGAGCAGGAATGAGAGCTCACCACAGAGAACATTGCTGGGAAATCTAAGTGCTCCCTCCAGGAGTCTGAGTTCTCAAATTAGTTTGTCTGTAGATACACGTATTCACCTTGAACAGCCTTCACAAAGTGATTCTGTGAGCCTGTGAGCAGTAACAAGCCCACGTCCTTCCCAACACCTACCTGTTACGACCCGAATCTCTAAACCCTTTGGCGAATGGATTCCTATCAATCTTCAGACGAGTTATCTGTGAATATGATTAGAGAAATTATTACCTGTAAATTCAGCTGAATAGCACATAAAATGACTCTTCTGAAAGAATTAAGCTGACAGTAGAAACATCTTCACATTTGCATGGTTTAAGATGGTTGTCCTGAAACATAGCAAAATAAGGTCCAATTTTCTGATCACTACTTTTGCAGATCCCCAGAGAAACTAACACGTATTTAATGCTGCCAAGTGGCAGGCTGGAACTATTGAGCAAAATCTTCCGGCAAATGTCATTCTTCACCCAAGAGAGTATACTGCCTAACTGCAATAAAATTTAAACTAAATTTTATTTCTGTACGAGTCAAGAAGAAAATGTGAAAAAACAGATTATCTCTAGGTTAATATCCTCCACAAAAAAAACCCAAAACCAACACCACCACCACCACCCCCCCCACACCCAAACAAACAAAAATATCCCAGCAAAACACTCCCTACTCCAAATACTTGTAATTTATTTGAAAAAAATCAGAAAGGCACCAAATAATTATATTTCAGTAATTACACAGTTCTCGTACTCTTCCATTTGTAAAGATATCAATGCATATATAATTTCAAAAAATACAGCTGCAGTAACTTACATGGAATTAATAAAATGTCACAACACTAACTATGATGTCACTATGTATGCTAACACTTAAACAAGTGGTAATAAGAGCCAAACATTGGAGTGATGCAACCTGCAGTTTACTTTGGACCCAGATAAATTGCCATTAATAATATAAGATGAATGCAGTTAATGAAAATGACTGCAACTTTCTTTAGACCTCTGTTGAGGACCTGGGAGTTTTGAAAGCACTGGAGTCAGGAATAAAAGTGCTTTAAAAGTTCTATCCAGACATGTATCTACACTTAAAGGTACAGAAACCCCTTTAAAAATTACATTGCTCTTTGCCTTGTTCTTCAATGCTGTATTTATAATTAAGACACCATTAGACATGATAATTAGACTGTGTGATCCCCATAATAACAATGATTTTTTACATACAGCATCAAGCCCATGTGGCCTCAAGTCTCAGCTATAGCCTCCAGGCGCTGCTGCAATGCTACCACTGAAAGCTGCTTGCAGCACAAAAAATGTTTACACAACTTTATTTTAATAAGTAGTATAATGAAAGTATCTGCTTTTCTCCTATCTCTTATGTCCCTGGTCTGCTCTGAAAAGCCTGTAAAGTGCCAAGCAGATAGCCCAAATTACCTGTTGATTTTGGTATGCTGTGACAGTAGTGAAAACTGTCTCTGGAAAGGAGAAGGCTTTCACCCCTTCTCCTGAAGGGATAGGCTTGACAGGGGACAGATCATCACCACAATCTTTTCGGATGACATGGACACGAGGCTGATATTTATGCATAGAGTGAAGGATAATCTATGCAGTCGTGAAAGGAAAAAAGATAACATTTATTAGAAAGGACGCCCTGCTGTTACAAGACTAATAGCTTTTTGGAACAGATTAATGGTATGTGTTTACCATGCCACTTACTGGAAATGAAATGTTTTCTTTAACCTCTGAAGGTTCTTATTACAGTAGTCTAATCCCTGTGCATTTATGTTATTGCCAACCCTAAGCATTTAAAAATTACGACTCAGGAGCTCCAAATTCAGAGACTGGCTTGATTGAAACTGACTCCAAAAAAAAATAAAAAAAAAGAAAGAAAAAAAAAAAAAGAAAAAAAAAAGAAAAAAAAAGACAAATCCAGAGTGAAGTCCAGGTCCCACTGGAATTATCAAAGTTTTGTCACTTTTTTCCACTGAAGTCTGAATCTGATCTAACAGATTAACAGCAGCAGAAATTTGCCTTTTGTTTTTGAAACCTTTGGGATATGCTAGTGGAGCAATATTTTCTCCTTATATCCCAAAGGCTAGAAACAAATCTTGTCTGGAACACAAGCTGAGACTCTCACATTCTGAAGAAGCATAAACTTGAGAGTAAAATGATACCAAAATCCAAACCCCTAAAGTGTTAATAACAACTAGATTGATAATACAGACAACGAATATCCATTAACAAACCCCTCCCAGCATACAAAAAATCAAAAATAAATTATAGAAGTATATGAACTCATAATGCATAAAATTAAACACAAAAAAACCTTTTGGTACTGCACCTAAATTTTAGAGGAGATTTAAAATACAGAATTTTTCCTATATTTTACTCCATTTCAGCTAACCACTATTAAAATAGAAGATTTCAAGAAAAAAAATAAATTGGAAGTTCAACTATTATTGTTGGAAGCCTTAAGAAATTAGTAACTCAATAAATAAATACTCCTATGGCTATTGGCTTGTGGAACCACTAATCAGCATTCTGGGGAAGCTTTTTAATTTCCTGCTCCTTGAGTAGCCTCAGAATGTGCGTGTGCCCAAGTACTCAACAGAGCCCCTATGCTAGACACCATGGAAGTTCATTCATCCAAATGATATAGAGGACATTACATTTATTTGGATAAACTAGAGTTTGGCCATTTTAATACACTTGGTCCTGGCCAGATGACATGACCCTGTTTTGGATAAGCCAAGTTTCTGCATAATCAGGGGTTTTATTAGCCTGTGAGTACGGTTTTGAAAATGACATCACAGGCTCCAATTAATTTGCTCAGGGAGTGCCCTATGGATGTTCTCATATGAAGCCTTTTTCCAGTTTCTGAAATCTTGAACAGAGTAAGATTTTTTTATCATGCAAACGTGTATTCTCTTTTACAACACTCATTTCAACTCTCCACTGGCAAATATCTACAAAATGAAAATGCAGAGAGGACAGGACATTCCTGACCCTGTTTTCCTATGAATATCCAATGATACCACAGGAGATACTGGTGCAACAGAAAAAGAAATGATCAACGAAAGGCATTTCACTGTTCAAACCCACTGCTATTTGCCTTGCCATTCGCCTAGGTGCCACTGAGCATGCCATGTTCTGCTCCCACACAAACTGATTGACCCCATCAGCTCTGTGGTGCAAGCCACCACTTGCCCACACAGCAGTGATAACCCTGGCAGCTACAAACAGCTCTGCTCATGTAGCTGAACAAGGGAAATCAAAGAAACATGGAGAGGAACACCTCCCACTGCTTATCTGGGTGGCTATTACAGCTAAACTGATCTGTGGCATCTCTTAAGAGCAACCTGTCTGGCCTCTGTCCTATACTAAAATTTCCTGCACTGACACACTGCTGGCAGCTAGCAAATCCAAAGCAATAAATTTTTTTAATTGATTTTGTACTATGCCTTATAATGATGGAATCTTTGTTAATGATCAGAAGGACTCTGAATTCTAAATAAATAATACATAATTGCAAAGCCCTGGTGAATTAAAGAGCAACACTACGAAGATATGACATAAAAGGAGAGGGAGATGAAACATCCACTCCGAAAACAGTTTAGCTGTATTATTCTAAGCATCACCTAAAGCTACTGCAAAGAAAAAGCTAAGGAAAAGGAGATTCCGGCTTTTCATTTCACAGTGCTTGCATATTTAAAAGCACAAACGGGATCTAACAGTTTAGCTTCAGAAACAGCAACTTTCCCTTCATAGCCTTAAAATCCAATAACAAAAACACCAATCAGAAGTCCCACTGTGTTCCCAAACATGAACTGGCATTACTTTCAACTCACAGTTGAAAAGCCTGCCTCTCTCTATAAACCCCTCACAGGGCAAGACCAAAAAAACTTCATGGGGAAATAAACCTCTCCCACCAAAAGTAAAATTAAACTTTGCCCACAGCAGCTGCCAAGAAATCATTATCAGACGGAAAACGCCGCAGCAGGAAGACCACAGGTAGGTGGCAGAGCAAAGGTGACCAAAAGCACCTGTACACGCACAAAGCTGGGATTACCTTTGCAACATGGCTTTTGAGAGCTGCTGCCACGATGAGGCCTCAGAGCTGACCATGAGCACAACCATCACAACCAGAACAAGTGAGAGCCGAATGCTCCTTCACAGGGGAGATTCCAATCCTCAGGCAGCTTGGCAGTGCCAAGACTACACAGTTACCTCCCCACCACCACTGTGGTCCTTGCTGCTGGTTTTACTAAAAATCCTCTTTCATCCTCTCTCCAAAGCACATGCAATCAGGCTTTCTGCAGTCAGGGAAGTGTGGGGCTGAGGAGCATGGATTTCCTCTTGACTAGGACAAAATCTGCAAGTGCAAATGCTGATGTTTCACAGCTTTTCATTGTGACAAGAATATATAACTACCCACTGACTGTAAGCAGAGCTCACTACTTGGAGCCAAGTCTGGGCAGAGTAACAGTCCGCCTCTGCTTCCAGCCTCGCCCCACTTTCAAATGGGGAAAAAAAACCACCCCAACCACCAAGGAACAATTAACACGCTAACAGCCTCATTTTCACTAGAAGTTAAAAGATGTTCCTCTGCATCAAAAAATACTCAGTTGAAAAGCATGGAAAATAGCATAAAAAATATTGACTTTTCCCCTCTACTGAAATTGAGATTAAAAACTGCATTGAAACAGAAAAATCAGCCAGCTCTAACCAGCCGGAGGGAGAGACTGCTTTTACAATGCAGCACTTAGTCCACAAATGAGAGAGGGATGAAAGGCATTAAAAAAGAGCATCCAGACCATGCACTACTCCACTTCTCAGTGACAACTGCAAAATCCAGCTTTACTTTTCCTTGCCATCACTATTTAGATGAAAGACACAAAAGCCACAGTGTGTGTCTTAATGCCTCTATAAGAACACAGTATTTCCAAAGTAGGGAATTCACCCTGGAACTTTCTTTTGAGATCAAAAACACACAAGGAAAACACATCCTTACAAATTTTGCTTGATCTTCTCAAGCCTGCAAATGAAACCCATATATCAGAGTGTCCTATATGCAGATGTACTTCAAAATCTCTCCTCAAAACAGAGCTATAAAATTGCATCCGCACAAACTCCCACTCAAAATACTGTTGGAAACAGCAGCAGGCAACAAGGAGACTGGAAAGCACTTGAGCAGCAAAGCAAGTCATCTTAGAGATGGCTGATCTCCTTTCACAAGATGCTAACCTCCGAGCAATACACTGCAAGGGCAGCTGGCCACCTGGAACTACTACCACAACATAAATATTGCTTAAGAATACTACTTAGTGCCTGTTTCCAACTACTGTCCCCATTCCCACACTTCTCTCACAGATTCTGACAGTTAATACTCTAACATAGGTAAAAAGCTCTGGATTGTTGTCATGCAAGCTCCCTACAGGACCAAAACCTACCCCATGGATTTTAACACAAAAATTCTGCAAAGGTTTATGCCTTTGAGGAGCACAGGAAGAGTAAAGGAACAATTTCAGCAAGGATTAAATTACCAGAACCAGAGAGCAGGGAAAGCACACCCAAAGAACTAAAGCCCAACACTGCTTGGTAGAGACCTCGCCAAGGTTTCTCTGAGCCACTCTGCCTAAGTAGGAGAGGAAAAAACTCACTTTCTAATAATATAAAATATACTTCGTGTCCCATACAGGAGTGGAAGAGCCAGAACACTTGATGTAAGAACAAATATTGGAGGGGCAGTAGAGCCTTGACCCCTGGTTCTTCTGATTCCTCATCCCTCCCCTGCTAGCCTCTTGAGAGAAATGGTTCCTTCCTGCTTATGAGAAACAATTGCTTTTCATATTCATCACAAAATATGATTATTCGTTTTCCATTATTGCCAGAGGCATTCAGAGGCTACACAGCTTTTTCAATACAGCATTCCACACTGCCATAGCTTTAAAAGAAAAAATGTACCCATTGGAAAAGACACTTTTCTGCTTTCTGCTTTTGCCTTTTCTGGTAATTATGAATGACATGTTTGCAATTTCCCAGATTTGAGAAATATGAAATTATTTTACAGTCATCCTTCTTTTGTCCTTTTATTTTAATACTTAAATTTCTACTTTGGGAAGGAGGGACACTGCCATAGCTCTGAATCAGTTCAATGTGTCTCAAATCGCTGCACTCGGGTTTTGCTTCACTCATTTCCAAGTCGAAATACTTAACTAAAGACCAGAAAATTTATATCCCCTCATATTATGAATAATGGTGTGCTGTATACACTACACAGGTTTCAGTTCAGAACAAAAACAAAGCTAAAATCTAGAATGGAAAAATACAGTAATACAATTCTCTGCATAGCTAAGATTTCATCACAGGGCAGTTTGCAACTGCAAGTGCACGGGTAGACCACAGTACCCATGTATCGCCCTTCTGAAATGAGGCAGTACACAAACCAGCTGGCCTGCTCACTGGTGGAAAAGCAACACTTTACCCATTTGCATCCACTTCACTTTTAGAGCCCTTATAATAGACTCACGACTCAGAGAAAGCAACTCCCACTCAAGAGGAGTCACAAATACACAAATGCTGGGAAAACTAAGGGAACTTAGTGTGCTAATCCGGACTCCAATGGACACTGCCAAATAACACTCCCTAACTGTAATTCTGGAAAGAAGCAATATAAAACATCTTTCTTATTAGCCTAAAGAAAAGCACTGCTAACATAAGAGACATGAATACCCCCACATTTCTTTGAAGGAAGAATAAATTAAAATTATGAATATTATTATACAAATGGAAGGCTTTTTATCTTTGTTATCGTATTTGCTACCTCAGCTCAGCCACTCTCTTATATTCCTGCCTTTGTTAATCTCATTTGCAAACACAAATGGGGGAAAAAAATCTCATACTTAAACTTAGACTATGCATTAACAAAATACCTGGTTCAGTGTCACAGAGTTACAGCTACACAAAAAGATGCATGTATCTTTGTACTCTGTTCCAGGTATGTTTTCTTTCACTCCCTTCCCTGAAGCAGAAACTATCCTGCTTAATAAATCGGGTTATGCTAAGGACAATGGAATCCACATCCTGTCTCGAAACTTGCCTCCAACATCTTAAAACTCTACCATTTGGAACTTGATGCTCCTTCTGAAAGGATGCCAACATTTGCCATTTATTATGGGAGTTTGTAAAATCAAAGACTTCATCCTGACTAAAAACAATTCTCCTTTTTTAATTATTTCTTAAGGTGTCAAGTAAAACTATTTTAGGGATTGCTGGAATGATACTGGCTTACATCTGTCATGTTTCAACAGTTTTGAAGAGAAAAGGAAATATTAACATAACACATTTTGTCACATTAGATAATGTCATAACTAAACAATTTAGAACTTGCAAACAGAACACTCATACTGCATACGTCTTCGCCAGTTTTTTCAGAAGTAATGAGCCTCAGCTGTGAAAGGGTCTTGCTTCATAAGGTATGTAATAAATCATCATCGGAGCAAACCCAGCTCCCATGTTGTTCGTTTTTGACTGCAATTATTAACACCTCGTGGGATTTCACACAAATGTTTAGGTTAAGAAAATACTTAAGTGTATTTTTATTCATGTGAAGTTATTACACACTATTAATGTTTCTTCTAGCCACTTGTGAATTTAAGCGTCCTTTTCGATCAGAGCAGAAGTTGCAAGTAACACGCTCGGTGGGAAAACATGAGAGCAATTCTGCCCCTTTGTATTAGGCAATTTAACCTTGTAAAGTCTTACTGTGCAGAAGGAGTTCTGTTTTTGAGGGCGGGGGAGTAAAACAGCAGGGTCTAATAAGCAGTTAATTATCGGAGCAGAAAGTAAGCAGATTTTAGACCTGGACAGTAAAATTCCAAAATAACTTTGAAAAGTCAAGCCTATTTCTGGCACCCTGAAGCTGTACGTCAGAGCCTTTCAGGGCTGAGCAATGCGCCTACATATAATACTGCAGAAGAGCAAGTACTCACATGCCCTTGATCATCCAGCTCGTTATTGGTAAGCTTCAGTTTGTCAAAGCTGATCACTTGTCTCATCCATGTCTCCCCAGAAGCGGGTGAATCAGGATGAATATAAACGCGAGGCGGTACTGGGGAGTCAGCATTACCAGCGACCATCCACTTGGAGCTATGATAAACATACCTACAAAAGGAAAACAAATACCTATAACCACAAAATAATTCATCAGATCCATTCAGTATTAATACATTAGGGCCCTTGCATACAGCAAGAACCCATCAATCATCAAAACATGAAAGGACATAATTCTACGTAAATAAAAGCAATTTTTTTAGTTTCAAAACATAGTTCTGGCACCTGCAAAAACGAGGTTAAAAACCATGCTCTGATTTGACCTAAGTCTTCCTAAAATCAATCAGTCTTAATACTCCACACTGAGCTTTAAGCTGGTGTCAATTCATTGATTGCTACAGCTCTGCTCTGAATAGGCATCAGCAAAGAGGGAAGAATCTGGTCCTTCATTTATCAAATCGAGTAGTAATTCCATATTTGGAAGATTTAACATGTTGAGTCTAATATAAGAGTCTATAAATAAAGCCATTGAAGGGAAAGAACACTATGATTGGGAAAAATAATGAAAGTATGTCAAACTATGCTCCTGATATTTCCACAGACCATATTAATTGGCTTGAATAGTACTGCATAAAGGCTTAAAAATGAAAACACAGAGTCTGTATTTCATTTGATAGGCCAATGCTGACAAAGTAATTTTATAGTAAAAATAGCGCCTACTTTGGTAGAAGATTTATTTTGAAGGCGGACATTTCGCAGAGCAATTTAAAAAGCACTAATTGAAAGTCATTTTATTCAAGTACAGTAAAATTCCAGTAATTCAGCTATATTTTTAATAAAAACAAGAAAGACTTTATCAAATATATTTGTACAATTCAGCTCTTTATTAGAAAAACAACATAATCGGAACAAAAAACTGAGTGATCCAATGCACGTATCGGTTCATACAATTCAGATCAAACTGCATAACTAAGATATGGAATGGTGGTGAAATTCTCTCCTGGGGACAAATTCTCAGCCCCAGATCACTGTTATAACATTTTCCATTTATTTTGTATTTCTGGGTTTATATGCTTTCCCCACAAAAGTAAATAAAGTTATAAATACACATAAAACATTTTGAGCAACAACTTAAGCTTCCAAGTATTTACAAGGTCCAGTTTTCCTAGAAATCTGTACCTAGATATAATTTTCTTCATTTACATTTAGCTTTGATATCTGCTCTGTCAGCTAAAGACTAGGCTCTATGTAACTGCTGTCATGTCTATGAAATTTAAAAATTTGCAAGACAGTTTGTAAAGCCGCACAAACAGCCAGAGTTAAACTAACAGTCAGTAATAAAAAGCACAGCAAAGAATGAATTTTACATCAAGTAAAATTGTAAAATTAATATTTAGCAAAATAGCTAAAAGTGTGGTTACTACATAACTACAGAAATTTATATCTGTCAACTAAGAAAATACCGCCCTTCATACAACTCTTGTTAAGTTACTTCAGCTGAGCACCACGTATCATACTGGGCAGACAGTGCAGGTCATTATGACTGTAATTATTTTAAATGAAATTAGGTTTAAATAACTCATATTCAATATAACTGCTTTTAATTTTTAATATTAACATTTTAATTCATTTGAAATTATTATGTAGTTTTTTCTATGAATTTAGGAATTGCTCAGACCTTCTAGGAATTGTATGTTTAGATTGTTAAGTAAATGCACACATGCAACACAAGGCAAGAAAAGATTTTCATTTGAACTGTACTGCATTGATCCAAAGAAAAAAGGCATTCTTCCTCTACGGTACAGTCAGTAAAGTCTCCCCTAACTGTATATGCTGGGCATCCTTAGCACTGCTATCTGTCCCTTTTTGAAAGACATAAAATCTAAAATGGTCCTAAGAAAGATCTTATACACCACACGAGAAAATAACAAAATAGAAGTCAATGAGTTAAGTACAGGAAAAACACAGGGCAGTGTTTGGTTAGGAAACAAAGCAGCATTCCTGCAGAACCAACCTTTTAGTCTTGGTCTGAAATACTTCTAGTTCTACAATTAAATCTGCAGTGGTTTTCCCTACATTATACTAAGTATAGGTTAAAACAATCAAACCAGCAATTGGTAAAGACCTGATCCTGTCTCCGCTGAACTACTTTGGCCAGGCTCCCTCTGGCTACTATGGGATTGCATTTGTGAAGCAACACCTACGAAACGACTTCAACTCACAACAGTAACTGCTGCGGGCTCAATCCTGCAAGCATTTCTACAGCACCAGAGGCTTCTGCAGTGTCTAACTAGCTCCCTCAAAAGACTACCGTCGAAACAGTGAGAGCTTTAGCTCTTCCTACTCCTAAATGTTTGAAGAACAGCCTCTTTGGTTCCTCACATTATTTTTCAGACAATAATACCATTAATTCTTTAAAAAACAGTAATTAGAAACATTACCCTTTTTAATCTAAGGAACCAAATATCTCAGTGATAAATAACTTTTAAATTAAATTATATAATCAGTTTCAAGCATGACAAAGAAAACTTATACATAGTTAAATCAGACATCCATATTAACATACTAACATTAATATTATTAATGTTAATGCCAATGAGCACTAGAAAACATACATTTTCTTATTTATTTGTTAATAGAAAATAATTCCCACTAACAGAATGAGGAATATAATATGGTAACATTTCCTGACCACACTAGAACTGCACTCTGAGAGCCAAAACCCAAGCATCTGCCAACAGTACATACACAATGTGAGGCAAATATATCGTAAAGAGCTTCAACAGAAATCTTAGTTGCTTTTGCACACTTGCCGCAATGTTTTTGTGTTGTTTTTTTTAAATGCACTAGGATGAAAATAGAAATCTTTACAGAGAGTTAAACATGATCTTTTGCTAATTTATATCTTGTTAACATTTTCTTCCCTATTTGCTCCCTACGGCTTGCATCAGATATTTTTTGCCTGAAAGTCACCATACCTGTATCTTTTGTTATCCACTGGCACAATATCCATAGCAATATAATACTGCTGATGTGGGTCTAAACCTGAGATCTTCACTCTCATCGCGGGAAACATCCGCCTGAACATGGAAAGAGAGAGGTCATTTTTAATACGAAACAGACTCGGGAATGGTTGTTTAGAAAAAGTAACCGCTTCGTGGGATTTTTCTCGTTCTTCCTTTTAGCCTACAGAGTCCTTTTGGACGATTATAGTTACATAGCCATGAAATGGCCCATTCGATATGTCAAAACAGATTTCTAAAGTGCATTTACTGGAACAATGCTTCGTATGTTTGGGGATACGCTTTGGGAGTAGAGCTATTACCACATCATTTCAACTTTATTGTTAGACAGTAAATCATTTGGTTTTGAGACTTTACCTTAGCAGTACACGCATTTAAAGCCCGTTTGAGATATTAGTTAGAAATGTATTCCTGGAGATATGCAAACACCACCTCCACTCAGGAAGACCAAGTCGTACACAGAAAGGCAAATTGCCACTGAAGATTCAACTCATAGTAGAAAATGGTGAATCGTTCTAATATCAGCAAATTAGAAAGCTAAATCCACGGTGATACAATTATGACACCGCAAGGATGCAGTTATAAAAGCCAATGTGCCATGCTGTAACCCAACAATATGGTCTTTATTGAGACGGGACTTCCTGTCTGCAACTTACTAAAGGTGAAGTGCGAGAGCTACTCTGTCTTTGAAAGGTATAGTAAAACTTCTTTATTGAAAGCAGAAACGAAACTACGAGCTCATTTCTGGGAGGGAAAAAAAAAAACAACTAACTCCCCCCCACCACCAGAAACCTCCCAAAGCAACACTAAAACAAAACAAAAAAGATCACAACCCAAACGTTGAAGATTTAGACCCTTCTTTGGAGAAAATGGATTAATTAACCAATGAGGTGATTTTAACATAAAAGTGCCCTTCTTAGCTTGGCATGCCTTTTATCAGAAAACTTCATTCTTGAAGTCAAATTTAAAAAACCAATATCCTACTGATGAGCTGACTACCTGACTGCAAGCTAATAAAATACTTTTCTGTATTTTATAAACATGAAAACTATTCCAGTTTATTTAGTATTTGCTGCTGTCCTAAAATATATATATATATGTATACACGTATCTATAAAAATCAATTAAAAGTCGTTACTGGAAACAAAAATCTTATCTCCGTCATTTCTGAACAAGTAGGAGGGTAAAAACCTGACTGTGATTAACTGTTTTTTGCTGTTATTTCAGTGCACCTGTAAGATAAAACAGAAAATCTCCGACTGGACTCTCTTAAGACAAATGTTGCTTTGTGCTGTTTAAGAATGCGTTTCAATCATTAATAAAGCCCCTCTGAAAATGTAGACGGTAGCATATGGATTCAATAAAATATGTTTTTCTAATTTCTAATAAGTTCAGATACTTTTATACTACCCAGGTTTTTACCATGTGTATCCCCTGGAAACGGAAAAAGCTTCCCCCCAGAAGGGCACGACACTCCCAGACCTCGCCCTAATGAACAGGAAACCCGAAACGCCGCATGCTCCCGTGCCCATCCAACATTATCGCCATCTACCTGCCTCGTAAATCTGGGGGTTCCCCCGGTTTTCGCCCGCTTTGATGTGCCCGCCCGCCCCGGGAGAGCGCGGGTGGCGGCCCCGCGGTGCCCGTTACCTTCCCGCCTTGGTGATGATCATCTCGGTGCCGATCTCGTGGAAGCGCTTCCAGAGCTCGGCGCCCTGCAGGTCCACCCGCGGCGCCTGCGGCGTGGGCAGCGGCGACCCGGGCCTCGAGCCCTTGGGGGAGCCGCCGGGGGAGGCGGGCGGGGAGGCCGCCAGGAAACCCTCCTCGCAGCCGCCTGCGGAGAGAGCGGAGGAAGCGAGAGGGTCGGGGGAGCGCGGACCTCGCGACCAGGAGGCTCCCTCAGCCCCGGCCGACCCGAGGCCGCGCCCCGCGGCAGCGACCGAGTACGCCGGAGCGGGCCCGGGCCGCATCCCTGGATCCGGGGCGGGGGTTGACCCGAGTGCCGGGGCCGCCCCAGGACGGCCGGGCTGCCGGGGGGTCCCCGACGCTCATCTCGGGGACGAGCCACCCCCGGCCCGGGCCGAGGCGGGCGGCAGCGAGTCCCCGGTGCGGAGCCGGCGACGCATTTCGTTTGGCCACGGACTTCTGCCCCCGCAGCGTGAAACGGCGCTCCCCTCCACACACAGTTATTTGCACGCACATATATGTGCGTCGTGTGTGTGTGTATATATATGTATATGCATACACAGTTATATATGTAGTTGCATATGCACTCTTAGCAGCACACATACATTTATGTACTGTATAAGCGCTTTTTCCTTCCCTGGGAAACAGGCCCCGCCGCCGTCGCTCCCCCGCGCTGCGGCACCCACAGCCCCGCCGGCAGCCGCCCCGCTCCGTGCAGGGGCCGAGGAGCGCCGCGGGCTCCCACCGCCAGCGCCGGCGGGAGGGGTGGCGGGCGCCCATGCAACGTGGAAAGACAGAAGGAATAACGGGGAATCAGAGCGGCAGTAGCGTCTGGGGAAGGGGAGCCCCAGCCCAGCCGAGGAGCGGGGGCGCGGGCAGCGGCGGGGCGCGGGGCGGCACTCACCGGCGGGGGCGCGGGCACCGCAGCCCAGGTCCATGTCGCCGCAGGTCCTGCCAGCGGCAGCGGCGGGGGAGCTCTTGGCGCAGCAGCCGCTGCCCCCTTCGTCCTCCGCCGCCTCGTCTTCGCCGCCCAGTTTCCGCCGCTTGGGCTGCCGCGGCGGCGGCTGCGGCTGCTGCTGTTGCTGCTTCTCGGCCCCGATGAGAGCCTCCACGGAGAAGGCGTGAGCCTTGAGGCTCATGGTGGTGCCTGGCGAGGACCGCCGCTTGTCGGCCATGCCCGACACCCTACAGCCCGCGCATCCAGGCGCCCCGCGGCCGCCGACACCGGCACCCGCGCCCGGCCCGCCGCGCCGGCCGCCCTCCCTTCCTCCTGACCGCGCAGGCAAGGGGCTGGGACTTTTCCTCGCCTTTCTTTTTAAATCCGAGTTATCAGCCAAGTTTTTTTTTTTGAGGGGGGGGGGTTGTTTTGGGGTTTTTTTTAAGTGGAAAAAAAATCTATTCCTTTCTGCAGATGCGTTCCTTCTCTCCCCCTCCTCCTCCTCCTTCTCCTCCTCCACGTTCTGCCCCGTCTGATGGGGCAGGCAGGACTGACATGGGTAACAAACGCTCTGCGGACACAAATTAGGGCTTGTAATTGAAATTTGTTGCCTTGATCTGTCAGCACTTCCAGGCAGGAGACCTGTGGGAAGAACTCGCTCATTAGTGTCACTGCGGCGGCGGGGGCCGGGCGGAGCCGCGGTGCGGGGGCGGTGCGGCCGGGCCGCCCGCAGCCCAATCAGCGCCGCGCCGGCCCCGCCGCCCCGGCCCCGCCGCCCTTCCAGGGGGCCCCGCCGCGGCGGCCGGGCGGTGAAGGGGGGGTGCCCCACCGTCCCGCGCCCGCCTCCGCCCAGGCCGAAACAGCCCCGTGCCCCCATCCCGCGGCAGATGCGCCCCGCAATGAACGTTAATGAGACCCCCCTCCCCATTCGCGTCTCCCCCCGAAACTCAGAGGGAAGGGAAGCTCTCCTGGAGCGCAGCGTCTCGGTCGGGAAAACCGTTCGGACGTTCAAAAATGACGTTGTGCCCTGTCTTGCGTTAAGGATTAGGAATTATTGGTGTTACTCGGCTGTGCGCTCGGAGATTCATCGCGTTGTTATTCAAACTCTGGCTGCAGAGAGGTTCCAGCGTAGCATCCACAACCCACTCTAAACCCAACCCATTATCGCCGAGGCTGCAATAAAACAAGAATTAAGCTGAACCTTGTATGAACATAGATGCATCCAGCCACAGCAACTTTAATAATAATTATATTCAGGTGCATAGAATAGTTACGGGGAAAACTCTTTCGTATCTTTCCAGTGAGTAAAACTATTAAAGGTTTGGGAACAGATATTCTTTTCTTTGCATGTTCAGGGAAATGAAAAAAGGTTTTGAGATTTTTGTTGTGTTTTCTTTTTTTTTTTCTTCTCTTGTTGAGGCATTTTTTTCTTTTTTTTTTTTCCCTCAGAAATAAATGGAGTGAGGTGCTCCGTTGAAAGAAACAGAAGAGAAACTCTCCAACTGTAAAAAAAATGGGGCAAATTTCACTTTTAGGGGACTAGGATCTCAAATTCACTTCACTGTTTTGGGCAACAGAGAGAAGGAAATTCGTGGTGTGGTTCGTCTGTGTCACAGCCTTGGAGGTCCTATTCGGGCCGTCGAGTGACACAGCTGAGATTTCTGATCGTAATCTAAAACGGAAATAGCTGCCATTTAGGAGACATAACCGTTTCCACTATCGCATTTTACCTACCCGTAAAATGCAATTTTGTTCCTAATTTCAATAGCTGTTTCGTCAGAGAATGTGAGGAATGGGCTCACTAATAAATACACCCTAGAGAAAAATTATCCCTTCAAATAAGGTTATCAGCGTTAAAATTGTAAATGTGCTTTCCAGACCTGAAAAAATTAGGTATGTGACAGAAAGATAATTAATTAAAGAAAAAATAAAACAAAACAAAACCGAAACCGCAGTAGGAACACTAACGCTCTCCACATTGGAAGAGATGGCAACTTGTCTAAGATTCGTCACCACGAAAAAAATTCCCCTGCAGTGGCTGTCGCTCTGAATTGATAGGGGAGAAAAAAATGCTTAATGCCTGTCACCGACGAACAGTGCTGCGGAGTTAGTTTATCTTTACATTAAATCTGGGACATATTAAGTGTTCCGTGGTCTAAAGTCTGTCTGCTCTGCCTATTCCAGCCGTGATTGAATCTGAAGGAAATCAGATGTGCAAGAGTGATCGAAACGTGCTAAGCTAGAGAATCTTGCAAGAGTTTAAACGCCGTCGCGGTGGGGATGAGATCGATAGGGGAGAGGAAGGAAGGAAATGGATGTTATATGTCCGAGAGCGCTCCGGCAGCCCCCTCGCCATCTCCGACGGCACCTTCCGCCGCCCCGCTCCGCTCTCCTGGCAACCGCGGCCGCCGGGCCACACGCCACACCGCCCGCGGTGCGACGGCCCCGGCGGGGCCCGCGGGAGCAGGTACCAACTCCGCCGCCGCAGCCCGGGGCGGTGCGGAGGAGCGCGGTAGGAGGAGGGCGCGCTCCGCGGCGGCGGGGCCCGGCTTGCGGGTGGCGGGGGCGCGGGGGCTTTGGGGCGAGGCTGCGCGTCTGGAGAAATGCGGCGCGGGCCCGGAGAGCGGGGCAAGCCCCGAGCCGCCGCAGGGACCTGCCGGTGCAGGGGCGAGTTGCCCCCCTCCTCCGCCGGGCTCTCTGCGGCTCGGCACAACGCCGGCGGGGACGGGAAAGAAGCGGCGGGGCTGCCGCGGGGGTCCCGGAGAAGCCTCTGGGCACGGAGCTGCTGATCTTGCCCAGTTTTTATTCTTTTCCCTCCCCTTAGAACCAGCTGCCGCGCGTTCCCGCCGAGGAGACCCTGACCCTTTGCTCCGCACCGCTCCGCACCCCACCGCGCCGCACCGCGGGGTGCGCGCAGCCCGCCCGCCCTACGGCGGAGGGACAGATCGCACGTATTGTTTATTGTTTATTTCTAGAGGGCGGGAGCTTGTTGATTTCTTTCCTCCTCACTAGATTTCTGTAGGTTGCTGTGTGGCATGGTGTTTTCATTTCTTGACTTTTTAAAATAAATGTTTGGATTTAAATTTATCGAACAACCTGTGATCCATATGTCTGTCCGATTAATTTTTTTATGGGATGATGAAAGAGAGAAGAATCTCTCTATATAATGATCTGCTAATGGAGTAATATATGGATCCAAAACACCTTTCTGGGGTTACTTTTATTTCTGGACCTTAAAATGCACTCCGAATTTTAAGGCGATTGGGTGAGGTGCTGCTTATTTGACGTAGGACAATCACATATTTAGACTTCCAAGGGGAAAGAAATACTGTTTTTCACCAGAAAGGTGTTTTCCTGCCCTTCTTTCGAAAATTTCGAGTGACATTAAAGGGATGATTATGGCCATGTTTTGTCATTCACAGTGTGATTTCTGCAAATCTTTTCGAACATTGAAACCGGGTGCCACCAGAGAGTAAAATATCCACAGCATCCTTTTTCCTTCAAAGACACAATTTTCTGTAACTTCCCAGCAGGGACCCATAGGAGCGGTCACTAAGGAAAACATATTTATATCATTAACCGCTTCTTCCCGCCCCCCCTCAAGTGAGCTTAATCGCTTCACCCTAAGGAGACGTGACATGTAAAACTGACAGCAGGTAGCTGACGGCGGCTAGTCAGTCAAGCATTATCAACTGAAGAAAAATTACAGACGCCAATGAGAAAGTCGTCTGCAAACTCCGTTTCTGTGCATACCAAATGCACCTTCGCCCCCGTCCCTTTCCCTTGCTCTTGCTTGCTGGTGTCGCGTGCTAATAACCACTTCAACTTTCCTATAACGGGGTGAACGGCAAGCCTAGAGCGACTGTCCCAGAGATACAGATGACCTTCAAAAGAGGGTCGAGAGAAGGTTAAGCGCGGCTTAAATTTAAAAGAAGCAGGAAAGCCCCCTGAGCCCCTCTGGCCGCGGCGGGGTATTACAGCCCACCCGTTCCGTTCCGCCGAGTACCCTCCGGCTAGGCTGCTTTCCCCCCTGCCAGGCGGGCTGCAGCCCGGCGGAGAAGGTGGCACCAGGGAGTCGGCACGAACGGTGGTCCAGAGCGGCGGCGGGGCTCTCCATCGGTTTCCGATGAGAACGGCCCAGACCTTGCTCCCGCTTGTGTGTGCCACCTTCCGCGGGCGCATAACGAGCGCGGCTCATAGCGAGAGGCACGGGCGGTCCCAACTCATCCCACGCCTGGCCCAGGCCCACGGAGCCTTGGTAGCCCCCTAGTACTCGTCTCGGACACACTGCCTCGTGCACCCGCCCGACGGGCTTTAGCTTCGAGGCCGAGCTGGGACGAGAGGCAGCGGGGCCGGTTTCCCACCACTTGAGACTCCCTGGGCTCAAACTGGACAACTCGACTGACGGTTCCCACAACAAGGGGACGGCGAGGCCGATCCGGACTCAGCCTCCAGGACCAGAAAGCATGCAGCATCCCGCTCCTTGCTCCTAGCTCAGGAGCCGAGAAAAGGGAACCGAGCCGGGAAGACGAGGGCAATCCCTCGCGCCCTCATCGCACACTGAGCCCTTTGCCGCCTGCGGTGACCCAGATTTAGCCCGGACCGGGGGAAGCCTCGTTGCGACTGTTGCCAGTCGCCCCGAAGCCAAGGCAGGAGCGTGTCCACGGCGGCGGAACGGCGGCCCTCAAACAGCCGCCGCGAGTGGAGTTAGAGGATGGCTAATCGGTGCGGCGTGGCACATTTTGTTCCCCCTTCAGCACCGCGGCGCACTGCGCCGTGACGGCCGCGCATCGAGGAGACGAACGGGTCGGGGCCGGCTCGCCGTGCCCGCTGACGGGGAGTCCGGTCCTATGGCCAGGAGCGCGTCATCCCCCGGCCATCCTCACCGGCCTTTCCCCGCGAACCCCAGCAAGCTCCTCGGCACGGCCGTCCTTGCCCGCCGTGCCCCCGCAGTCTCAGGTCTCGTTTTAAAACTTAGGGGAAAAAAGTATTCGCTCCCCTGCTGCGGAGTATAAATAAGATCAACGTACGGAAATAAACGCGCAGCCAACCGACCGGCTTTCCGGACGGGTGAAAATGCCGAGAAAATGCATTAAAGAATTGAAAACACAATATAAAGGCATCCATGATAAAATTGTAAATATTCTGGTGATTGAGTTTTATAGCGCTTACATTACTATCTTAATTTGTAATAACGCAGCCACGAGTATGAATAATTTTTAAGGAAGTCTCCAGTCTTTAATACGATGCTCCCACTTACATTTATTGTTCGTTTCAGACAAACGATTTTTAAAAATAGCCTTTTTATTACTCCAGTCACAAAATAGACATTTGCAAACCCTAAATGAGAGTTGAAGAAACCTCGGGCTTTACATTTTTTTATTGCTTTTCTATAAATTTAACTCAGATTTTCAGTATTGTCTCAGGAAAAACGTGAAAACGTATAGAATTAAATTAAATCAGGTAACCTTAAATCACTATAGTTTAGGGTAGAGCAACTAATTGGAAATATTTATGTTTGCGAGACTGAGATTTCAGCAGTAAAAAGATACAGTATATCCCCTTTTTATCATAACGTGAGTATACGGGAACGTTTATATCATACCATTGTAAGAAATGATGTGTAGTTAAACAACATTTTTTAAGCAGGGCTTGTGTCTTTATGGCAACCCTCGGTCTTTAGTCAGGGCTAGTTCTCATATTACATGAAATGTACTTTAAGAAGTACTACCTGCTCCAGCTGTCCAGGAAAAACTGAATTATGGAACTAGGAAACATATGGCAGTTGCATATTGCATGAGTAAGGTACATATGAAAGTTATAAATTTCTTTTTTAAGTAACCATTGTAAACGCATTTTTATAGGTTTCACAGTATGTATTACATCTGTAATTTTAATTTTTGCAATATACCTTTTTAAAGATACCTATGTTTTCTGTACTCTAGGGAAGGAAATGCAAAGAGACGTTTACGCGTAAAAATTGCTGCGAGCAAAACAAACAAGCCAGGTAAATAAACGGGGAAGCGGAACTTCCTCACAATGGAAAGGACACTATGCCATCTATTGGCAAAGCAGTTATTTACAAAGCTAAGGGTACCCAAGCGAGTATTTTCTCTTCTTTCAATATTGCAGAATGTCGCAGTTGTAGTTTCTCTGTATTATGACAAGAAAATGAAGACATTTCCATGGAGGTCCAGTGGAAAAAAAAAAGTTAAAAATAAAAGAAGAAAGCAAAGACAGTTAGTGAATTTATACCTCATTAATTAGAGTTCATTAACTCACAGGGGGATTTTGCAGCTAATTGCAAACTCCCTTCTTGGAGCACCCGAATGGGAGCAGTTTAGCTTTTTCGATTGTTTTATTACTGAACCGTGTCAAAGAAGGCGCTTTTTTTTTCTTTCTACCTTTTTTTTTTTTTTTTTCCTGTGTTTTTAATGCAAGGTTACTTAAGGACTTAATGGCCACGAAAGAGCCCAGCGGGCTGCTTCAGAAGCTGACCTTACGGTCTCTGCTCAGTTCAGTTCTCCTCTGAACTCTATGCGAGTCTGACTGCAGGATCGGGCCGCCTTTTCCTCGCCTGGCAGAGCTCCCCCGAAACACGACCCTGACCTGCGAGGGGGTACAAGGCTCTGTCGGACTGATCCCGGCGAGGGGCAGCGGTCCGGCGCGGCCGGGCGGGTGGTGGGAGCGGCGGGGGCAGGAGGTGAGCGGCGCCTCCCCCACCGGGTCCCGCAGGCAGCGCTTGTTCTCGGCAGCAGAAAAGCTTATCCCGTAGAAGAGAGCTACTAGTGCTTTTCCTGTTTCCAGGGAGGGGAAGGAGAAGATCATATTTCCCCATCAGCTATAAATAAACCGAAATAATCGGACAGATGCGAAGGGAAGAGTCAATTTCTCCTGTTCCAAGCGTAGATCAATTTCTGAACGAAAGTTCCTGCCTCTCCGCCTTGAACTGGCTTTCTTCCTGCTTCCCTCACTTGCTAAGGACTTGACTTTTCCACTGCCATGAGTAGCCCAATACTGCTCGGTGGGAAACACGAGAGCCCTTTGTTTTAGCTTTCAACGCAGTAACCCCCGTTCCGCAGAACGCGGCTCGGCCGTTCTCGCCTAGATGTGTGTGTCACGGGGGTGTGGGGGGAAAATTCCTGGGAGCACCTCTGTTTCTCAGCTCGAAAGGTTAATCTTTCCCCACACAGAAAAAGAAAAAAAAAAATCCCTAAAATAAAAAAACACAATCCCCTCCGTCTAAAACCAGACCCCAGAGAACAGGAAAATATAAAATCCAGACCCTGCACTCATATCCTTTTACTGCTCTTCTCGGTGTGAACGTGTGAGTAGACGGTGTTTTACAAAGTTGTCTGAATTTCATGAAAGGCCGTTCCTGTGTTTATATGCGAGGGGAATTGCACTGTCTCGCTGACTGAAACGCACCTTCCCCGACTAGTCTTTCTTTATCCAGGCAGAGAGATGCGATGCTGGGAGCCCGAAGGCTTCGTTTCGCAGCCTCACGCCCGGATTTTCGGATCAGCCCCGCTTGTCCCTCGCTACCGAGGGAGAGTAAACCCACGCACTCGGGGGCGCAGCACTCGTTTTCTGCCTTCTGCCCCCCTACTCCACCCCCGCAAACATCCTCAAAGCCCAGGCGAGCCGCGGGCTGGCGGCGGCCCACGTCTGGGAACGGTGATGGGGCAATGAGCATCCCGGGACGTCACCGAGGTTCCCCGCAGTCCTCTGTCTGTGCTGGGACATCACCACCCCTCGCAGTCGCACTCCCTTCGTTCCTCGTGCCTACTTTTAGGGGGACTGCCTGAGAAGGGGGACGTTGCGCCCCGATGCCCGTCCGGGACACACAGAAGCAGCGGGCGAGCACGTTATCGGGGAGCTGTCGGAGAAAGAGGCAGGAGGGAAGGGTACAGGGTTAGAAAGGTACTGATCGAGAAGAAAACCGAGCTCCATCTCGGCAGCGATTTTTGAAGAAGTCATCAACCAGGCTTCTCTGCCGAGCAGCCCACGCACACTGGCTCCCCACGCCACCACCGGCGCCCGCTGCAGCGAGATGCCGGCCAAGCCCCTGAGCATGGCCCTATTTACCCTGTCACCTGAAAGAAGAGATTTCGCTTGTCAAAAGTAAACTCTTCTGCAATCAGCCAGACCAAAATGCTTTCAGAATAGCATCCAGGAGATCATTTCCCCCGAGTTCCCTATCAAGTGTTGCATACAAAATATATCTTCTAAATATATTGCTTTTTCGATGTGCTGAAAGGGAGACAGTTATTAAAAACTGTGCGAGTACTCTGCTTGTAATTTCCCGGGGAGTGGGGAGAGGGCGAGGCACTAGTGGTGGACTTTAGCAAAGCGGGGCTTTAAAATCACCCACCTTTAAGGTTTGCATGGATAAAGCCCCTTGGCGCCTTTTTGACAATATGCAAATGTCTATGTGTATATGCATTCATAATATAAATATAATATATTAAGATAATAATATATTAATATATGATAATATAAATATGTATGTCTAAACATACATACATGTATATCCATATAAGTATTCCCTATTAAATATAGACATGCCTTGCAGGCGGGATTTTTTCACTCGTTGATTTCTGTAGATAAATGCAATTATTTCCTCTAGTGTTTTCTTCTCTATGTATGATTTTACTTTTTCTCCTTTTTCTTCTTCCTTTCTCTTTCTCTCTCTCTCTTTTCTTAGTGGAAAGTGCACAGTAAGTGTGAAATATACATCATCGCCCGAGGAATTTGTCTTGAAAAGTCCTCTCAGCCCCCTGGTGTTCAAAGACTGAAGGATGGTTATTGATTATTGTACTAGATCAGAGCCCGCATTAAACGCCAGGGGAGCGAAATGGACCATCTGTGAGGGCCTGGCTCCCGCCCGCGGTCCCCGCGGCTCCCCGCGGCTCGCCGGGGCCGGGGTTCCGCGGCTCCGCGCCGCTCCCGCCGCGTTCCGCACCCGCGGATGGCAGGACAAGCCGTCACCCGCGATGCCTCGAAACGGCTTGGAGCCCGTCGGGCAGGGGCCTTGCGCGCCCGCGCAGCCCCGCGCAGCCGCTGCGCTCTCCTCAGTTCCGCTCCCGCCGTTTTTTCTCGTCCTGGTCCGGCAGCAAAGCATCCGTCGTGTCCTGTAGGAGTGCGGCTGTACAGGCGGTGCTCAAGCTGGGAACACCTGGACTGCAGAAACAGGCCTTATATATGTGTGTGTAGGTGTATATATACAAATATATACTCATACGTATAGAGGGCTTCAGCTGGGTGGAAAGAGCCTTGTATTTAGAACGATGAGCTCGTGGACAGGCTTGTCAGTTCTCACCACATTCGTGCACCCTGAGATCCATCAGTTGATCCATGGAAAGCCTCACTGAAGGGTCAGCAGGGAATGCTGAGCTGTGGGACAGAGGCTGAAAAACCCACTAGCAGGAGGGCACAGGAAGAGGGAGGCTCAGTGCCAGGGTGTGGTGCAGGACAGGGTGAAAGCCTCAGCATCCCACTCCAAGCACACCATTCCAGGGGACGTGAGCGCGTATGCAATGCAATGTCCCTGCCTCCCTGCCTGACCATAACTGCGCAGGTGACTGGGGTTCTCCTGCGAGTGCATGTAACGCTAGCCTTCACTGCCAGTGATGTTACATTGGCACAAACTTCCCCCCATGCCTTTCAAAGTGTGGTATGTTAGCTGGCAACTGCAAACTCTCCAGATCCACTGCTTCTTTGGGCAAAGCAAACCAGAGAGAGGATTTTTTGCTCGTAGAAATTGACCAGCAATGAGAAAAAATAAACCTAAACTTACTCCCTTCAGCTGGGGATTGATGGTGCTGTTTGGGAAGGGGGGGTCAGGGAGGGCAAATATAAGAGGAGTTTTGGAAAGTGCTGTGACCTTGGGCTTTAATTTACAGCAAATTTTGTCATGTATATAAACAGAAGATCAAGTATATTGTGGAAAACTTCAAAATGCATTTTAAATTTTATTCTTTTTTCTCTTCCTTTGAGGTGCAGATGCTTGAATTCATGACAACTGAGATGATTTGCTTTATGAATAAGAACATCAACAACCCTACTATGGCCTGTCACAGTACCTTGGTATTTCTATATCCTCTCTAAGGTTCACTTTGAGACCTGGAGGAATCTGATCTGGGAATTAGGTTTTGGACCGTTTTGTTTCCATTTTGCAAATGCAAAGATGCTACAGTGAAAAACACAGTGGTCTCTATTTCTTCCTCTCCATAGGCATGTTTAACTCTCATTGACACTGATGTGAGTTATGCACATGTCTAAAGAGGAGAAGGGAGGCTTAGATCTTTTTCTCATCGTTTACATGAGATCAAAGGGAATCAAATAGAGTTAATGAAGGGCCAGATGGTGCTTTATTTGTGCTCTGGAAGAGCATAGTACAAGAGAATGGGAAGGAATAGCTGTAGTTTAACCTGGCAAAGAGGAGGAAAACTTACTATCTCATTTAATGGGCACTGAAGCAAGTATTCCATATCTTCAGAAGTGGGAAAGGTTTGCTTGTTTTTGCTCCCTCAGTAGGTTTTGGATGTAGGGCCAGGGTTGTTTTTGGAAGACGCTGATTGAAGGGATTCCAGACTCTGAAATCATTCACATTTTGTCTTTTTTGGAAACACAAATTTCTTTGGATTGGGCAATTCTTCAGGTTCTGCTTTTAAGCCATAGGATATGGGTGCTCCTCTAGTCCATGGAAAATGTGTAATCTAAGCTGCTATGAGGAGGCAGGGCTACAGAAGTAAGAGAGCCTTTGATTTGGATCCTCACTGTGAGCAAGAGTTTGGCAGGAGAGGCACAGGATGCTGTAAACTTTACCAACTGTGCACACAGAACTACTCATATCCCAGAGGATGCAGACAGGGTTGGGGCCATCCTGTGCCTCTGTGGCATCTCTCAGCACTTTCTCCTGGCTGACGGACTCTTAGCACCAGCTGCCCCCAGGATCTTCAGGGAGGAGATTGTAGCCTAGGGCATAGCTAATGGCAAGTTACTTTTACCCTCACTGCTGGTAGAATTCTCCAAAAAGAGACAAAAAACTTGTTTCCTCTGTAGATCTTTTAGTGATCCTGGCAGGCTCTTTCTGACATAGGATATCCCAAAGGGTCCTAACTGGGAAGTGGTAGGGAAAAACAGAGGTTTTTGAAGAGGATTAAACCTGTGCCCGTGCTGATCTTGCAGGGATGAGTCTATGGGGGCAGTAGAGGCTATGTTATCACTTGTCCTCTGTGCGTACCGTCATTGTTTTAATGCATGACATACCTGTTTGATGATAACTTAGCACCAAATTCTCCAATAGCTTGATGTCATGTGTTGGTCTTGCATGATATTATTATGCCAGTTGACAAAAAATGTCACTTCAGTGATGTTCCCCAAGACTCCTTTTATTGACAAAATAGCTCTCTGGATTTGGAAGTTTTTTCAATTGAGCTAAAGGCCTGGAGACTTTCCAGTTTTAAAAGCAATGGGAAGAGATGCAACTAACATCTGTACGTTTGTTTAAGGCTGCCAGAAATTGTTTGTGTTTATGGTTTATTTTCAGAAAATTGTATCAAGAGTACTTTAATAGCAGTACAGCCTCATCTACTCTTTGCCCCCTGGTACAAACCCAACATTACAGCTCCAGCTGACATTATTTCCACCTGCTTTAAATGTGTTCATGTGCCTCTAATCCTGTGTGCAGCTTCACATTTGTACCCATTTCCTGTATTTTATAGGCACATGTGGTATGTCGAGGTTTGGAAATGTAAGCCCTCATTTTGTGCTGCTTGTTTTTCAACATACATTTTCCCTAGCTACACTCCTTGCTTAAAAAACCCAACTCAACCCAAACCAAACTAACAAACAAAAAAAACCACCCAAAAAAACAAACAATTTTTTTTTCTGGTTGAGATTTAAGCAAAACCTTGAGAACTTCCTTGCTATTTTATATATCTAGCACTTTTATTGAGTGAGTGTGCAGTAATTTGGTGGGTTTACTAAGTAACTTGACAGTTAATGGGATACATCTGCAATAGATTCCAAAATAACTGGCTGCTAAGAAATATGGAGAAGACTAGCATTTTCTATCCTTTCTGTTCTTGTGAGAAATTCATATCTGCTTCAGCCCCACAGAAGTGAAGATTCCATTAAAGATACATGTATGCCAAGAGCTGCTACTAACTATAATAAAACTAATTAATGCTGACCCTTCCAAACCTTCTACTATATTAGAAAAATATTATGGATCTTAATCTAAAGGATTAAAATCTAAGAAGCTACATTAAAAACACACAAAACCACACATACATCTGGAGCTACACCGTGCCTTTACGAGGTTTGAGAGCATAAAAAACCCTCAGCCATGAAAGAAAGTGCCCAGACTTCATTTTCCACAGACAAATTGGCTGCTTTGCATCAGTGACCCATAGTTGTGTGCTTACTTGCTCCTATGAAAAGGAAAAGAATAGCAACATCAATAATCCTTCAGCTGGTGCAACATGGCCCAGAAGGATTTGGAACCCTTCAGTGTTAGGGAATGTAGACTCAGTCAATTGGGAGGAAAACTCTAACCAGCAATTCCATATCCCTGAGAAGATTTCTGCATTTCCTAAACTGACTTATTCCTGACACAACAGCCAATAGCTACTCTATCCCTTACATTGAGATTGATTTTTAGGGATAGCCTCCACTACAGGGAAGCCCATGGTAGTGTGAATCCATTAGAATGAACAGGCTGGGCGAGGAAGATCAAACATTCATGATGGACATACAGAGTCTGAGTGAATTGTATCTAGCATCCTGTGGTTCCAGAGGGAATAAAGAAAAGCAAAATGAGCAGAGCTCTCCTGGGCCTCAGTAATTTCACCTATGAGGGGGTCAGCTGATCTAATATCTTTACTGCAGCTCAATTAACGTTCGTTTGCCAAATTTTAGATGACTTCGGATAAGTATTTCATGGTAATGAAGATGAACAGTTTTGGTAAATAGCTGATATGTCAAAATGCCCTCGGTGACACCGATGTGTCTAGATTGCAATACATGTGTCACTTTTCACTTTTTGTGGTTAAAAGGTTAGTAGAGGGAAGACCCTCCTCAGATTCCTTCTGCAATTTGTGAAGAAATTCCCTATACTGCCTTGCCAAATGTTGTTTAAAGCTCTGACATGTGTCTGTTTATTCATTAGAATTCAACAGCAGGATAGAAACATAGAGCTAATGTTTATGTTCCAATTAAGGAATTAATTTATGTTGCCTAACTTAAAAATATTCTCCTCAGAGAAAATGTAAGTCCAAAGTTGATTTACCAGGTTTAAATTTAAGAAAACTATATTGTCAGAACAACCACACATTCCTTTTTGCATCACTTTTGAAATCTGTTTCCTATTACCATCTCTGCATCAGACAAATACAACCAAGTTATTTACAGGCTGTGAAAGATACTAAATCTTTTCCGAGTAATATTACATTGGATCACAAATTCTCACTTTTAATAATAATTGACAACAAACTAAAGCAAAGGATATTCACAATTAGTAACAACAGCACATAATGCTCTCCCAGTGCCTTGTATCTTCAAGACCCTATGCAGACATAAGCTGCTGAAGTCTCATTAACATTTACTTTGGAAGGATGTTAAGTATTGTTATCTCCGTTTTACAGATGGTGAAAGAGGCTCAGTAGGATTGTGACTCGCCTAAAAAAACCTCAGTCTAATTGCAGAAGCAAGACCAGAACTTGCAAGCTCTTGGCTGCTACTTGTGTGAGAGAGTGAAACACATTTTTAAAAGCATTCTGTGACTTAGGAATCCCGGTTCCAGCACACACCAGGACTTGAGTGGTGCTGGGGCAGTGCAGCTCCTCAGGGGCACTTTGGGCTCCCGACTCCCATTAACTTTGAGTAATTTTGGAGCTCTTGAAAACTCCTTTCAGTCTGTGGAGGGAAATGCACAACACCTGTGATTCATAGAAACAGCTCATGGAGAGGGAGAGCAGAGGCTGGGAGTGAGGGCCAGCTCCACGTGCAGCTCAGCCGCGATTCAGAAGCTGGAAGGCCGAGCACTGAGCCTGTCTTCCAGGGCTGAGGAGCCGGGGGAGCCAGCAGTGCTGCCAGCTCTTCTCGCTGACATGATTTTCTTGGGAGCAGAGCCAGGAAAGATCTAAAGACAGAACTCCAGCCCTCTAATAAATTTAAGCTTTGCCTTTGGGAGGAAGCCCTCCTTGCCTGGCCCCTTGTGCCTTGCCCTCTGTCTCCAGGAGAAGGCAGCAGCTCAGGTGGATGCACATGCCCAGGCTTTCTTCACCCCTCTTCCTGGACAGCCTCCTGCTAGGTTGTGAATGGGGAAAATGGGGGCAGGAAGGTGGGCAGAGAGCTGTTGAAATCCCTGCAGAAGCAGATGTTCTACCATATTTGTATGGATGTGATGGGAATGCAAGAGTGAGGAACCAGAGCAGAGCTGGGGAAGCAGCCCCTTGGGGCTGCAAGTGCAAAGTGAGAGGTGCTGGGTGGCAGGGGTGGGCAGGGAGCATCTGTTGCTGTTAGATGGAGGGGTGCGCTGGTGCAAGGCATGCAGGTCTTCAAATGAAGCGAAGGTCAGGAGAAGGCATTCAACATTCTAATGCCCAAAGACCTGTGACAGCTATCCAGGTTGGGACTGGGATTGGAGCTGGCTGTGCAGCTCTCACCCACCCACCCACAGCCTTGCACCACCATGCCCACAGCCTCTGGAGATGAGGAAGTGAAAGGCCTCTGAGCTCAAAGGAAGGAGCAAAGACATCCCGTATATGCGATATATGTAGGTGTCTTTGTCATGCTGTTGCCCAGTTTTTTACCTTTTTACTTTGGCAATACCAGTGTGCAGCTAACTGGAAGCCTGGAATAAGAGTGGTTAGAGCTGAGGGAGAAAATTTCATCATCATCAGGAGAGAGACTGGATATTGTACAAAGTAGGACTGGCTTCCCCAAAACACTGCTGAGAAGGAAAGAAAACCTTGTATGGGAAAGAGGATGCAGAAGCATGTGCAGACACCTGAGCAAAGAGCAGCTCTGGAGAAGGCAGACTATCCCTGCACCCTCAGAGGGGGTGCAACCCTTCTTCAACGACCGGATAACAAGCCCTGAATTTCATGTCAAGATTTTAAACTTGATTCCTTTGCTATGGGTTTTGGCCTTTGACAATGCTTAAAAGGATGCAGAAACCATTTACAGTACAGTCTCAAATTTGTGCCTGTGTTTAGAAATGTTCGATAGCATCATCACATTAAAACAGTTTAGGAAGGTGTATAGCTAAGGGAGTACTCACTGCTAAGAAGATCTTGAGGTAATTCTGAGTAATGAGGAAAGGCCTCCCTTATGTGGAAAAGACTACCAGGCCAGAGGACCAGCGTTCTAGGCCAAACCCTATTAAATTCAAGGGAAAAACAACTTTTAGATGGCTTTGTGCCTACACTTGGAAATTTAATTGAATCTGGAGTGGGCTTTATAGACTGAGGGACTCACAGCATGATGTTAATTGTTCATTGCAGTGATGGCAAAGACAAGCAGCAAACTGGCCAGCTGGTTCTATCTGGAGTATAAAGAAAATCTAGTCAGGATAAATCAGGTAAAATCTCTAGATGGTAGAATATCACTCCAGGGGCCAGGATGGGAAAGGTTAAGGGTCTCTGAGAAAAAAGTTGCTTCTTAATGTTCTTTTTGCTTGAACATGCTAATATCCCAGAAGGCTATTCTTTAAATAATTCTGTTTTCACAAGATGAAGAGGGTACTAGAGCTTTACCAGCTTCATGTAACTCATTGCAAATTCCTTGAAAAAACTGTTTAAAAATATTTATGCAACAAAAGGAGCTATTTCACACATTTTGCATCAGCAGCCAGGTTTTAAAATAAACCAATGTGTCCTCAGAAATAAAAAGAAGAAATAAAGATCCAAATTCACAGTTGGTGTAAATTAACAGACTTTCACTGAAGTCAATGCAGAGTTGCCAGTCCAGAAACCATGACCGTGATTTTAAAAGTCTTCAAAATAGGGTCTACAAAACATTATGTGGCTGTAGAATATCTCACAGAAAGGTAAAGCATGAGTACAGTCTCCAGGCACCCTAGGACAGAGAACAAATGGCAGCACTAGGACTAAAATTGTCCTTGAGGAATGTTAAATCAGTTAACATGTAGTGTTTAAGAGTACCAGTACATAGCATGTATCAGTCAATAGTTGCTTCTTCATTAAACCAACTGGCACAGTAACTAGAGTTTTCTCATGCTCAAATAATTAAATATTTAATCAAATCTGCTAAAGCTTTTTTTTTTTTTTTAAATTCTTGACATAAACTAATGAATAAATGAACTGAGGGCTCCCATGTTTCTCTGGTAGATCACTTACCTGAACCATGGAAAGCTTCCATCAGATGGGCTCTGTTTGGTGACATCTCTGCTGTCACCTTCTTGCAGGGCACTGGACAATTTTTAATGGTATGTCCAAGAGTCAGAAGTTGGGAATGTGTATATTCTCTCTCCCTTTGGAATGTGAAAGGGTGATCTTGGCACCCAGGAGGGAGCATAAACCAGTTGTTGATTACCCTAAGCCATTAAAAGTCTCTCTGGAAGGGCCATCTCATGACTGGAATATTTCTCCTGAAAAACACACTGGTTGAGCTCATGGTGATGCAAAGATCAGATATTCTGATCACTTCTTTCATAAGGGTCACTATGACCTCCTTATCTTACCCTCTGTCTTATGTTGCATCCTATAAGGTTTTTTCCAGCAGACTTCTTGAGGTTGTGAAAATGAGCATGATACCTACCCTCAGGAAAAAAGAATGTGTATTTAAAGATAGACATGACTAGTTTGCACCTACCTGGCAATCACGGGGGTACTTCCAGCTCCTCTGTAGGCACATGTCCATGATTCTTGCCACGGCAGGGCCGACACCCTGGCCAAGCCCCACAAATATGTTCAGCATACAATGTGATGGAACCTCATTTCAAGCCTCTGGGTACTACTATAATATTAGTATTACTGTCCCACAATGCTAACAAGAGTACACATTTTATGAGAATTCCACTCTCAGGACTGGAAAAAGCAATCACTATTGGAAAGGGAACACAAAGCTTTTTGGCTGAAAATCTCACAGTGAACTTCAAGGCAGGCTCCTCAGACCAGGGGCCAGGTCCTTCAGGTGACATAAACTGGCAAACGCTGCTGTGTTGATCAGGTTGGTTCTGACCCGTAAGGATTAAACAGGAACTGACTGTGCTGAATTTGCTTTTTGTTTACTGCAGCGGTTGCCACCAGGCAGCCCAGAGAGGATTTGCTGGCTTCTCTGAGGGCATGGGAAAATCGATGTGTTTGGCTTTTCTGTGCTGAGCACTGGGCTCGGCTGGAAGTGTGGACCCTGAGGTTAGCCTTACATCACCAGAGGTGGGAGCATAAGCCTACTCTCTGACTTCTGCCAAAGCTAAATTTAAAACCCTGATGGCTTAGCTGAGTTCTGTGGCAACAAAGTGGTGGGTTTGAAAGTGAATGGGAAAAATAATAATAAAAAATAAGAAAAAAATAGGGAGAAACATCAGCAGAACTTTGACACATCAAAAATGGAGAAAACAAGATTTATTTGTGGTCATCTGGGACACGTTTGCCTGCCTTTGATGAGGAGCTTGCACCAGCCACAGCTGGCTGGCTGAACTTCTTGAGCCTCTGAACTCTTCAGGGCAACAAAAATTTTGCTCTTACATGTGTGTGAGGTGCCTAGAAGAGCCAGGTCGTGATCACTAATAGAGATCCCTAAGCACCAGCGAGACAGCTAATAACAAAGACCTGTTTTTGAAGGTCGAGGTCTAACACGTCCTGTTGTCCTGGTGGACAGCAAGTGCTGTTCTATTTCTGTAGTGAAAGGGCTGAGATACATAAACTTTATAGGAAAACATCCACAGGCAAAGTTTTACTTATTTGCTATGAAAAAAAGAGAAACATCGTCTTTTGTATTAGATGAATTTGGACTGCTCTGTTACAGAAGTAAATGCTTCCCCCACGGAAGGAGAGTGCAAGTATTTTCACTATTTGTAAATCATTCAACTATCTATGTGGCTACATAGATGTGGTATATTTAATGCATGCTTTGCAGTAATATGTTTGCTGCATACTGTTGGATAAGGTGACTAATAGAAATTTAGTAGGTACACAGTACAAAACTTGGTGTTCTGATTTGCCGACATCACTTTATCTTGAGCTATAACTAATAATTATAAGAAATATCTGTGTCCCAACTAGTCTCAAAGAATCTTTTAAGCAGATCTTCACATTTTAAAAAGCTGTCCTGAAAGCTTCCTTGTTTCACAGGAAGAAAATACTATAGGGGAAAAAAAGAAAAAAGAGAAAGAAGGAAAGAAAAAGAAAAAGAGGAAAAAAAAGAGAAAGAGAAAAGGGCAGGTCTTCTGCCAAAATAAATCAATTAGCTCATGGATTATATGTGTCTTCAGAAACCCATAAAGACGAGGAGTAATGTTCTCCTTTTTCTTGGAGAAAGTTTTAGGACACAATTTCTGTTTCTTGAAGTGTAGGTACTGTTTGCTCTTTGGCAGAAGTCCTTTCCAAAATGTTGCTGGTACTCTTTTAATGTGGACTGGTAGATTCAGGATTTAATAGTATCTAGAAACTATAATGTGTGATTTCCCATTTTTCACAGAAGAAGAGTACCTGTAATATTACAGAACATGGGTCTAAAACTAGATAATTTTTCTATCTTTTTCTTTCACTGATCCATTATTTTTCTTTAGCTGTCATCTCTTATCTCCTAGGGCCAAATAACAGAATAGATGTGATAAACAGGAGGTTAACCATGAAAAGCATTCCCAGGAAGCTTGGCCTAAATATCAAAAAGAAAGATTGAAGATATAAAACTGGAAAATAATATTGAAATATGAGTAGTATGGTTGGATACTTAACATTTTCTTACTGCTTTTATTTTAGACATATTTTAATTTATAAATTGACTGGATAGTAAGGTTTCCATTGAAAGTTTGTTTTCTGATTTGATTCAATTCTTCATCTCTACCATTGTTACTGTCAGATAGATGCAATACTTGTTCTTAGAATATTTGTCTGTTACTATTAGTGTTACTTACATGATTCTGTATTTTATTATTGTGAGTGAATTGCTCTAAGACTCATTAAATTCACTGTGATATTGAAGACAATTTTATTGTATTACATTTGTTTCAGGGTTCAAATGCTATTAATTTGGAAGGGGATTTCTATGCACTCATCCCATCCCCCTCATGAAATTAGTACTCTTAAGCAGTTCCAGAATTTTTTTTCTGATAATTCTTTACAGTCACTGGTCTGAGTAACAAAAAGACTTTGATAAGATACAATGATATGAATCTTGCAAAGAAAAAGGAATGAGTTTTGCTGATTTTGGTGCAGATATCACAAATGTCATCATGATTGAGTGAATCTTCTAACAGGAACCAGCTGATTTTATAGACAAAAGTCCTGATCCTCACTTTGAAAAATTTCTTCTTATTTGAATGGAGATTGCAGTATTGGACCCACATGGAACTTGGTCAGAGGCCAACTATGTGCTGAGAATGGAGACATTAGTTTGTGATTAAAAATCTGATTCTATTGTTGTGTAGATTTACTCTAGCTATTGTCCTATAAGAGTGAAAAAGGGCAAGTGAGGTAAAAACCCTTTTCCCTTAATAAGACCCGTACGTGCTTGTTTGGTCCAGTGAGGTGTTGGATGTGAACAGCTGTATGCCTCATTTGTGCAAAGGTGGCAGCAATCTGAAAGTGCATATCATACTCCTATAAACTCTTCAGGAAGGCGGGGAATCTGGCTCAGACACTGATGTCAAAAAGTGTTTCTGCGTGGCAGTTTGTGGTGGGTACTCCAAAATTATGCTCTTTGCAAGGAGGGGAATGCTTAGCTGGAAGATGGTGGGATTTCCACTCCTGCACCTCAAAAGGACATTCTCACCCACAGGGTGATTTTCATCTGCCTTTAGTAGGATTCTGAGTCAAACTTCAAGAAGAGAAAATGCAATTAAATGTTCTCCTGAGACTTAACAGTCAAGTACTAAATATTATGCAAGACTGTCAACCCACAAGCATTCTCTACTATATGGAGATCTTGGAGAAATAGCTCAACTCATGACATTTATGAGGAAATGTGAGTTTTTCAGTTATTTATCTCCCATGGCAGCAAAACTAGGAACAGATTCAGTGCTGCATCTATTCCCAAAATTTAGCTCTTGGAGTTACATGAGCTCTTGCTCTGTGTTGCAACAACTTCCATTGACAAAGTGTGATTGGATACGTCTACTCGATCAGTTTACAGGTATTGCAGTCACTACTCATGTTGGATCACAAATCATAAAGAAGTCCTATAAATGTGGAAATACCATCAGATATCTTTACTCTCTATACTGTCCGATGATGACTGCAAACAGGCATTTTAGTAGTTTGTCAAAGCCTATCTGGATGGTGGGATTATTGCTGAGTTCCCTCCAAATAGCTAGATTTGGACTTCAGAAAGAATGCTGAACTCTTTAACAGGCAGTTAATTAATAGTGGTGGTGAGTCTGTGGAAAAGCTACTGATGTTTAGTAAGTCTTCTGTCTCTGGTTTCTATGATGTTTTATATTAGCAGAAGTGTGATAGATCAGATTCAAACAGCAGTGCATTGCATGTATTTCTTACTAAATGGCTACTGTTGGAATGGAATCTGTCTTTATTAAACAAGAACATACCTGTGCTACAAAATCTGTTGCAGGATTAGGATTTACCACTGTGTTTTCAGATGTGTGCTGTAAAGAAATGGATGTTTTCTTATGTATGAGGTCCAATAGGAGCAGCTCAAGTGAAAACTACATTTAGTGGCATCCAAAATAGAAGTCTATTGGGTCAAACTAATCTCTGTCTTATTGTCAGGCAGCTGGGTAACCACTTGTATTTTTGTCACATCATTTCTCCCTCCCCACTCCCAAAGCTTCATTATGACCAAACTATTAAGAGATTTCACTTCTCCACTCCAAAGAACATGGATGCACCTCCATGAAGGTGTTTTCTATGGGTTTTAAATATGAATTCTGAGCTGCCCTCAAGGAAGGACAAGTGCACAAATAAATACACACATGCAAACACCCTGCGAAGCAGAAAGGAAATCTTTACATCATTACTGCTCCTTACCTCCCTACTACTTGGACTCATGTGAAGTTGACAGGAATTCGTCTCTTACAATTTTAAATACTTATTTTTGCCATATGTACATTCTAAATTTTAGGACATCCTTTGACCATATTTACTTCCTAAAGAAGCTTCTGGAAGTGATATTATTGTTATAATTTAACTCTTTCGCAGAATGAATAAAGTTTGAATAGGCAAAAAACCTTCAATTTTATTTTTTAATCAACAAAATTTGATTCCTAGATCAGGGACGCTATTGAACTACACAGTTGTTGGCTTGTTAAACTACTGTATTTTTCAAGCTGCCTTTCTATACTTCCTTGACTGCACAAGTTTATATACGTTTTCACACAACATGACAATGGCTTCTTGCTTTCTGTAGGTCAACATAAGATTATTTTGGCCTCCATATGTGATGCTGGTCTATCTTATCCTTCTTCAATTTTGACTCTACTTAGCACTAAAAGAGCTAACTATTTTCTGATATCACTGTTTAAGCTAAAGAATAGCTGTGCTTCCAAAAAAATTATTATGAGTAGACAAAACAGGGGGAAGGTGGTAGTTGTAAAGAGCAATATAAAAACCTGCTACAAAATCTTTGTACCAAAAGGTGATCTACATTATCAAAGTCTCTGAGAACTTTGCTGTATGGTTTAATATATTTAACAAAATTTATATCTACATATAAATATTTATATTCCAGGCTTTTGTTAGTCTCTATGCAACCTTAACAGTAATAGAGTTTTATGTTTTAATTTCCTTAAAGGAAAGTCTTATTTGAATGCTTCAGTGTTTTGGAAAGATCTAAATATATGCCTAATATCTATGGAGACCTACGATTTTTTTTTCATCCAGCAATCATTTCATGTATTATTTTGAGAAACAGCACTATATGTACTGTAAATAATACAGAAAAAATTATATACGTATTATCTGATATGGTAAAATAGCTCTGTCTGTTGGTTAATTACCCAAATACTAAAGAAAAGTTAGGCTAATGATTTCCAGACAGTTGTTATGCCATATCATGTTAAAGCAGCTGTTAACCATATGCACTACTGTAGTTCTGCTTATATTAACCATTATGAAATTTTCCTTGGGGAAAAATGCTCATGTGCTTGCAGAAAACCTCTGTGCCCTCTTTTTAAATGAAATAAGTTGGTTATTCTTAGAGCATGATGAATAATTTGTAACAAATCATTTGGTGATTTTCTCCTGCCTGTGAATAGGGACTGTGTTTTTCCAAAGCCACCATGCACCCAAAGGAGCTGAAGTCTCGCCAGGAGTTTGGTGGCTTCAACAGAGCAGGTGAAGCACTGGAAGAGCCCTTCAAAATCAGTCCTGGTGTCACTGCACCAGTGCAGTGCTGACTGTGGCGACCTCATGGCTTTGGGACACAAAGTCACATTTATTCGTGTCACTATACCCTGTCGTACCAACCCATCAGTTCATCTGAGGCTAACGTGGCAATCCCTGACACCGCTATTTTGTGCAGGAGCATGGCCCCGCAGCAGGATAGGGTTTCATCTGATTTTTTTTTTTTTGGTCTTTTTGAGAGAGAAACAGAATGATCTGTGAATTCCTAGGGGCTTATGGCAGCAAATATTAGAGTGATAGCCACCAGAGAAACACGATTTATAGACAGAGGTCGTCTCTTTTATTAGGTTGCTTAATACAGTTGGAAAAAAAGAGACGAGCATTTGGGTCAAAACCCCTCTGTCAGGTCCAAGATAGAAATATGTCTAGAGGATAGCTTGTGTGGATGACAGCTCATTTGTTGTTGGGGAGAGATGTGTGTTTTCCCCTCTCCTTGTTTTCAGACCATAAGAGACACTGTGTTTTCTTTATAAGCGTTGCCTCTTTTTTCTTAAAACATTGAAACTGCGACATGATGTACACCTATTACCAGTTTAATAAGTATCTACCACTTGATCTTATTAAACTTGCAGATTAATTTATTGTCTTGCATCGTCCTAAGGAAGGGTATCTGTATTAACTCAGAATGAGATGACATTAGCACTTACTTTAGGGATATTTGTCTGAATTTGTTACAGTTGTCTTTGTGTCCCCAGTTGCATTTGCTTCTGTGAATATTCTAGCAGGTGTTCATGAACTTCAAGATGCAAATGGTTTTACTGGATAATGATCAGAGAAATGTTTTGTCTTACAATACCTACCCCAGTCACAGTGTAATCCCAGAGCTCAGAAGAAGGCAGTTGACAGGGATATCACCTGTAAAACATTAAACAAGTTCCTTCTATTCAGTGTGGGTAAACCTGGGTGTTGCACACCAAAAAGACATAGTGAACGGACATCAGAGGAGGGCACCAACTGTGGTCAAAGGCCTAAAATCATACCTTACAAATAACAGCTGAAGGAATTTAGATTGTTTATTCTGCAGAAGAATAAAAAGGAATTGTGATAATAACCTTCAGATACATGAGGGTAGCAGCAAGAAGAACAAAAAAAAATTTCCTTTGCCCTTTGTACACGAAAAAGGAGGTAATTTAAATAAGGTACCTCTTAGGTATCAGAACAACAAGGATATTGTTTCTATTGTAATAAATAACCAAGCATTGAAATAGATTGTCTAGGGAAACCGTGAAGCCAAATCTCCAAAGGGACCCAAGAATAAGTTAGAAAAGCAAATGGTAGGAAGGGAGTGCAAATATGCCCTACCATGCTGGAGGTGGATCAACCAGATAATGTCTTAGTGTCCCTTATAGGTCCCTTTTCTCTGATCTTATGATTGGTAGCTATACGACGATGGCAAAAAAGAATACACAGAAAAGATGTCCTCCAAAATCTTTTGGCTCTCTTCAATCTGAGTGCTTGACAATGAATAAACAAAGGATTTTTTAACCTAAAAAATTGTCAGTGTTTTTCATCTGAAACCTGACTGTCACAATGTAGCAATGTTATAACAGCAGAACTCAGTCACCCTCATAATGATCTGTAACCTAATTTCACAAGTGTATTATTAGATATAATATTAGTAGAGTGCTGAACAGAATGAGCCCACTGAGTCAGTACAGAGAAATATCTAGATGGTAGGAGCTTCCACTGTGTTCTAGTATACATTTCTGAGCCCAAACCATTCCCCTCAGCAACCCAACCACTTGCTCAACTGTCTATTCCTGCTTATGAGGGATCTGAAAACTCATACTTTGCAAAGAGACCAAGCCTGCTCAGACAATGACAAACAATTTGAAAATAACTGATCTGACCGAGTGTCCAAATTGTTGACAGAAAGCAAATGTTCATGTGTGCAATGAGCATGAAAGATGAAAGACCTTCCCTGGCACTGTTCTTCCACTACTCCAACTGTGGCCTCACTAGATGACCCGTGAGCCAAGAACAAGGAGAGTATAGGAAAACAGTTCCTACTAAGGCTTATTTTCTGAAGGAAAGTCTGCCCAGATGCTGCAGTTATATTTTTTCATATTGCCTGCTAAAAGATCTGTAAAAAGTTAGTAAAGCAGTCTGGAAAAATAGTAAATTTTACTTTTAGGATACAGCAAAACTCATATTAATATTTATAGTGTATATTTATTAATTTTTCTCTTTATACATTTGGGTGTACACAGGGCAAAAACTGCAGGGCTGGGAGAGCTGTGTGTGCCTCACTCACATACCTCCTTTATTCAGTGTCTCATGGAGTCCCATGGCTCTAAGGCCAAGGATTTTGCTTCTGACTTCCCAAATTTTCTTGCTAGGTAGGAACCCTGGGCAGCCTGAATCTTGCCTACAGTAGCTTCTGTCATAGATATCATGTGAAGTATTTCATACTTATAAAGAACTGAAAGTACACTGAGAAAGTGACGACTTCATCCCTTGAGCATCTGGAGTGTTAAACACAACAATGCTCTTGGCCGGACTAAGAGCTATACCCTAGTAAAAATAACTCCCAGAACTGTATCCACATGTTGGTTGGTCCATTAGTCTTGTTTATCTCAGAAACTAGGCAGAGTTTTTTTCAGATGTTTCCCATGGGCAAAGAGCTTCGTACGATCAGATTATTTGGAGATACTGCTTTAAATTTGATTGATCCTGCAAAATTATGTTTTTAATCCATTATGATGCCTTTTCCATAGTTTGATCTAAATAAAAGTACATTCCAATCCTTTTCATCCTGTCCTCCAAATTCTTTACCAGTGCAATGGCCTGCTATGGCTGCAGCACAATTCTGGCTGGAATAAGTCTTAATTAGCTGCCAGTGATGTCATGTCGATGTCTGTGTTAAAGGCACAGGACTAAGTATTCCTCCTTATTTAATGTACTGTAGAAATTCCATTTTGGGATAGCATTAAGATGCTTCAGAGCCAATCTTGTATTTCTCCCAGAGTTGAGATGCTTGGCCTTCAGCCTTCTGACACTACCCCAGTTGTGCTATAATGGTCCAGAAATACACTGCCTGTTGTGTTTTATTGCTTATGTGAGAACTGTCCAATTCCTTGTCAGTTGACAAGGGAGGAGCATTGCATTGAAGGATTGCACAGCAGTGTGTCTGGGAGCTATGTTATTTCACACCAGCAGCAACCTTTCAGTGTTTGCGCAGCAGCCCAGTAGAGCCTTGGTGCTCTTGCCATAGAGCAGAGAGCAAACCCCATTGTAGTCATTCTCTCTGCCAGAGAGACTAATGCATGTTGCCAAATATCTCCCCTCAACACATTTATTGAACATTAAACCAGCAGAATAGCATTGAATGAAGTCCAGTAATTTTATAGGATATATTTTAGTCACTAGACTTTGAAGACTAGTCCAATGTTAATTATAAAGTTTCTGTGTCTGGATAACATATTGTTAACAGTTATTTTGTAAGTGCTAATGGCAAGATGGAAGATTTCCAATGGTTTTATTGAGGAAGTGGCAATTAAAATGTTGAGCACTGCAACATACATACAAAATAAAAATAATCTTGCATACACAGCACTTTGTGTCTAAAAGAAAAAAAAACAGAAAAAGCAGGGACTAATATTTTCTGTTGAAATTAATACAACCATTTTATTTCTAAAAAGTTCTGCTTTTGAAAAAAACCCAAATGTTGATTTACTTGCCAACTTCAAATGTCACGAGCCTTGAACAAGTTTGACATTGTTTAAAAGCACATCGTGAAACTATTAGAAAGCTAAGACAAGTTGCTATGTTATGTTTTTCCACACTCAAAGAGCAGCAATATGTTCTCAGTTTGAGTTACTTCTTTTAGATTAAGGGAAACTAAACAAGAAAGAACAAAAGCAAAGTGATCACAAGAGTTCGTGGAAGTGTCTACATGGGACAATTTTTAACATGTGGGTGGGAAGAGGTACTATGCAAGCACTGCCCCACGAGGCCAACTGGGCACACCAATGCTCTTATATCTATTTGCAATAAGAAAAAAGAAGTACTGTCTATGACTCTGTATCATCCGTCAGTTAGCAGGTCCAACACAGATTTTGCTTGGCATAGCAAATGGCTACCATCTGCTAAAAGAAGTCCTGGTGGCATGTAAAGTGGAGATGGGAGTTGAGCAGCACTGGGACTGGTTGTTGGCATGAAGTTGGTCAGTGCGAGGCACATAATCCCTGCAAGCCGAGCAGGAGCTGGCTCTCCAGCCATTTGAGTGGGTTTAGGTTTGCTTGCAACATACCTGTTTTAATCTAAACCTGCTGCAGTGGACAGGTTTTAAGGCCCTTCCTTAGTGCTTTTCCAGACAGCTCGGCTTCCAGACAGCTTGGTGAGGCTGGATTTCACATCCTCTTCTGGCTGGTGTGAACTCACAGCTTTGGGGAGCCAAAAGTCTCTCTGGGCTCTCAGGGCATGTCCTCAGCTCCCTAAGCAGTCCCAGAGCAGGTAACAGCCTTTTGGCAGCTTCAGGATTCTGAGGAGAGTTAGGAGATGCATTCCCTAATTGTCCAGGCCCTCCAGACCCCTGAGTATTGATTATTCACCCTGGATTTTCCTCTCCTTCCCTCCCTCCTCCTCCTACTTTCTCTCTGCACAATGTTTTGGACACAGCCTTCCTCTCTGGGAGTTTTCTGTCTATTTTCATTTCACTACCACCCCTGTTAAGAAAAAATGCATCAAAAGTTTTACATAGCTTTTTGAAATACAAATTCATTTTAGGACAGGATCCAATGGAAACCACCAGGGGAACAAATGCCAACTTTGGACTAAGGCACATTAATCTGCTGTTCTCTATGTAACTTCAGGAAATTGAGTGAGGCTTCTCCAGGCAAGTCAGCCCATTTGAGATCTGAATCGCATCTGGAGAGTTCTTTCACTCTCCACTGTCTACAGGGAAGTGAATTCCTAATTCATGTACAACTTGAGATTCTTGAGGTTCAGTGGGGCAAACCTGGACCATCAGTCCAGAAGTCTGCTTGCTTACTTGCTCAGACAGAGCAACAAACTTATGATGTGAAGGTACACTAGTACAGAAAACAATGATATAAAAACAATTGAAGTGAATAAGAATCCAAGACAGAATGTTCCATGTCTGTTGTTCCTACCTTTTCCCTTGTAATTCCACAGGAGGAAAAAAAAGAGAAAAAACAGAGAATCACTGCACTTGATCTCCTTCCTTTTTTTGCTTTGCCTCTCTTTTCCCTTTTGCATGGTCATAAACAGTAGCCAAGGGGATTCTGACCAGTCTGAACACCCACGCACCATACATGGTTCTCCAGCATGACCTGTATGGCAGAGCATACGGACTGGGTTTTGGGGCTCCTTGCAGTCCCTGGGCAAGCTGTAGCAGAAGCCATCCAGCCACCTCTAAAAAAGCCGTGGTGCATCAATGACGTCTGGCTGGACGCAGAGGAACTATGTTAATGTAGATCTAAAGGAGCTCAATCAGTCCTGCTGACCTCCTGTGAGAGCCAAACACTTTTTCAATGAGCTTTTGAAAGAACGTTACCTCTTCTCTGCAATGCAAGGGTGTCAGAGTGCAGCTTACAGAACAGGGTTTGAGGGCTTAACACCTCTGAGTATTGGGAAAGTTTGACTTCACACCTTCCATGATGTACCTCACTAGTACCTTTCATTTTGCAGTAGTCAATCTTTTTAGTCCACAGCCCCCTTTCTAATTTTTTCAGGGAATGTGCCCTTCACCACAAACGTAAGCCTTCTGGCAGCGGGAGGTTGCCTGTTTCACTTGCAATTTCCAAGGCCTTTCAGAGTAGTGTACAGATTCCAGCAGACCTGCAGGCTGAGACCCAGCTCTTTTCCTAGAAGTTACTAACCTATCTCATTTTAGACTCTGAACTTGGCTTCAGAGGAGTTCCCTGGGCTTGCTCTCAGCAGGGGGTAGGGTAGTCCTTAGGGAATGGGTCTGGTGCCTCCTGCTAGCTCTCATGACCACCTCCTCCATGGAAAGGTGGCCAGCTTTTGCTCCTGATGGCCCTCATCCCAAACTGAGCCACGTGAACATACTCTCACCTCTGCTGCTGCTGTTGTAGGGAGCTGCAGGAGCATTACTTGTCAAACAAATGCTTCCTGAAGAATAGCTTTTAGCACCAGTTTTAGCACCAGCTTTTGTGAGCATTGTTGAAGCTGATGAGTCCTAAATTGGGCAAGGAGTAGCTGTACTGGGAGAAGCAGTTGGAGTACCCTCAAAGGGCACACTTTAGCTAGTCCCTGGGCTGCACAAAGGGACCAACCAGTATTAGCTGTTATATGGAAAAATCCGGTAGTGATAAAAACACTTTGGAGATCTTCAGCTGTAAAATCTGCCACAGACACTTTTCTAAATCAATCCAAGCTTTACGTATAACTTGATAAAAGATTTATTAGGTGAAGGATAATAAATATATTGAAATGAAAGGTATGGAAAAGAAAAGTAATATACCTGTAAATGGTCTGGTATACTGACTTGAGCTAAACAAGAGCTTGCCTAGGACAAGTTGCTCCATACAAGTTCTTTATAAAAAAAAAAAAAACAAAGAGAGGAAAAAAAGGAGGACCCAGCTAAATGATTCCATGTAAGGTCTGTGGTAGAGTGCAGAATTTTCTGACCACTGATGCTCCGCTTTTCCAGCTGTTTCTCCAGGGTCTCTGTTATCTTAAGAGTGGACTTTGAGGTGTTCAGTGTCAGTATTTGTGCTGTTGTTCACAAGCCACAGTCATACTGCAGTTCAAGATCAAAAGGCATGAGGTAGCAGATTCTGATTGGGAAACATATCACTGAGGCAGATGTTGGATGCTTTCTATGAGTGGTTAAATGATCTGTCTGGTGACTAACACTGTGAATTGCTGTTATTAAGAAAGTTAAGAACACCTGGAGAGAGTACTGAAACTTTCCAGGAAATGGTTATATTGGTACTTTTGGTGTGTCCTCAGTGATGATTTAAAGGCCATGTGCATGAAAGCATCCTTGCAGTGCACTCTGAAAACTGTGCCAGGACTGAATTGGTGCATGAAGAGAGAAGACACCAAGAGAAAAATTTCTACTCACAGATAGCCTTCTCTACTGACGATGTCAGTATTTTTCACTGAGAATGATTCTGTCAGTAGAGAACATTCTTTAGAAAAATCCTGCAGTAACGAACAATTATTTTCATTATTCCATCACCTAAAAATGTCAGCAGTGCTCTCTATGCCATTCTTCTTTGTCAAGATGTATCTATTCTGTAGAGAAAGCAGTGAAAACAGTTCACACCAAGTAAATGTTCATGTGTGTGACCATTCATGCCGTTATACTTTATTACAACTATACTATTTAAAGGCAACATATAATATCAAATAGGTTAAAACAGTATGTCATTCCTGATTTGCGTCTGCTCGTGGACAAAAAGTTGAGCAGGGTTTTTTTGTGTTTGTTTGGGGTTTTTTTTCTGTTGTTGTTGTGTTTTTTTCTTTCCATTGAACTCCGCTTAAAATGAAACAACATTAGAACAGAGGTCAAGAACTTGGAAGAATTCATTCAAGCAGAACCAGGTACAGCTTGATTCAATATCAATATTTCATATGTTCTGAGACTGTGGTTCAAACTATGAGATAGCAGAACACCATTTTTATAGCTTTCCATCTGTGAGAAGTTATTTCTCAAAGCACTCTTTATGAACAATCTAACAGATATTCATTTTTGGGATCATATATTCTGTTAAGTGGGATCTTTTTGATGCACAGTCTGGCTGTGATAATAATTTTAAAACTGGAGAGAGAGTCTTAGAGCCAGATTCATAAAAATAAATATCTTTCACACAAAGTTATTTTGCATGATGCATTAACTTCTCCTTTTCCAGGCATTTGCAGGAAAGTAATTTACTCAATATTATATAATTGTGGAGCAAAGGAAGAATGAATCAATGTAGGAATCATAAGGAGATGATAAATCTTACATTTAAGTAATGAAATATACATACCTTTTCTCTAAAAAATATTTTCTTTCTTATTTCATGACATAAATACAAATACATTGAGTTTCAGAACAGTTAAAACTCTTTGATGGTGCAGTACTAAGAGCATTTTGCTTTGATGCTCTTATAAATGTGATGCAGTTGTAGCATATCACATACCTAGTATTTAAGCCATTTTGGAAATGTTGAAAATCAGTTTAACCTATCCAATATTCAGGAATCATCTGAAAATGGCTGTCTTGACAGGCTAGACTGAAACCTTGTTTTCTGTGGCCAACAGGACACTACAATGGCTAGCATCCCATGCCACTACCTCTGATTTCCTGGAACTGATTTAGAGCAGGAATGACTGATGGTAGCCTTGGTTACCAATCTGTCCTTGGGCTTGCCACATACCTTTGGACTCACAGAGGAGTTTCTTAACTCACACTGCCACCTTACACCTGGTTTAATCTTACCATCTTTTTACTGTGGTAACAAGAAACCTCCAATGAATTTGTAGAAGCCACACTGCTAACATACCCAGTTACTTCAGTCACTTATGTCAGGGCTGAATTTGAAGTTCTGTGGCTGATGTTATGCAGATGAACATGGAATTTGTGAATAAAACAGCTTTTTCTGGCCTTATCATCCATGACCCTGTTGAATTACAGAACAGAATTGTATAGAGGTGTTAGCATCTGTTGCATTTACCATCACCCTATATTTGTGACATTTCTATGAGCTTTTGAAATATGCTTCAGTGGCACATGACCTTCCAACCAAGCTGCTTTGTTCATGTGTGTGTGTGACAGACCAGAAAATTCTCACTCTTGCTGTCCCAACAGCCACTCTTGCTTGCTTCAGTTTTATGTGCTGTAAGCATATTCTAGGACTCAGAGATGAGAACTAGAAAGTAAATTCCAGAGGTTAAATCCCGACTTTACCAAGAATGTTAGAAGCTCTGCCACTGTTTCTTGTGGAATCAGGTTTTTAGTTCAAATGGTAGATAAATCCAGGTTTCCTCAAATATTTTCCCTTTTTTTTTCTCCCCCCCCCCATTCCCCTCCCTTCCCCGGGTGGAATCTAAGTGTAAAAAGACCAACTTCAGTATATATCCAGGATTTTTAGAAGTATTCCCAGCTATTCATAGCAGTAGCATAGCTCTGACCAAGCCACTGAATATCAGGAATTACCAGACATTTCTACTGTGTAAGTGTTGACCAGTTCCATGGTACATACGTTATCAATCCAATGATTCTGGAAGAGCCAGCGTTACTACATGTGCTCTGTACAGAAAACTGTCCAATGCATCATGGACACACCAGCCTTACAGTGCACACATGGATGGCATGTGGGAAGGAATTGCCAGATGTGCCTTACCCAGTCAGGAGTATGTGACAATCCCACTTGTGCAGATGGCTCTCTGCCGAAGCAGCGTGACTTTGATGCTTTTTGTGGGTGAAGAAATGATTATCAGAATGGTTCAGAAAGAGATTATCATCTGTGGTGCTTTGTGAGGCTATAGGCAACCACGAGTACAGGCCTGCATTTCCTCATTTTGGGTTTAATAAGGAAATGTATTTGTGTATTAAGACAAAGTGAAGGTTTTTTCTTATTTTTGCCCACAAGAGAGGAAATACCTAACTCACTCAATCCAAGCTAAGACATTTCTCCATTTATCTGCTCTAAAAATTTCATCATCCTCCTCTGTAACCTCTCGGAGTCTTCTGGGATGAAAGGAGAGTGACCAATATGCCTCATGGTGTCTTTTGCTCTTTTTCTTCATTTGCTGCAGGTACAGGTCTTAACTGAAATATCAATAGACAGTTGTCTGTCATGCACCTCTGTTTTCATTTTCCATGCACTTGAATTTTCGTATGTTCAAATTTTGAAAGAGAAGAAATCTTGCACATGTTCTAAAGGTGGCCAGTGGTTAAACAGAGGTTTAGCTTTAACCTCCCCCAGTAAACTACTTCCACAGCAAGATCTCTTGACCACAACAGCTATTTTGTCTACTATTTTGGGTTTTGGTAGCTGTATTAATCTGGAAAAATACAGTTGTCTTAATGGTTCTTGGACACTTTAAAATAAAAGCAAAATATCAACAGTAAATAGCTAAGAGCAAAAGCAATAGTAAATGAAAGGATCAGGAAGGAAGTTCCTATGATGGCTTCTATTATTACAGGAGAGAGCGGCTGTAGTCTTCAGGACCTAGAAGCTCTTCATTGATGTTGTGTTAAACTCCAATTTTGAAGACTGATGGCTCTCATTCAAAGAAAAAAATCATGATATGGACATATAGTAGATCTAATAGAGTTTCTCTGATAACAGGTTCATATTCCAGTGTTCATTCTTTTTCTGTCTGTCTGAAGATTCTTCTCTGGTGGGAGCATAGAGAGAGGGCTGAGGGGATGCCTGCTATATTGTTGCAAATATGTAATAAAAATGGCATCAGCTTGAGTGCGGGGTGTTAAACATGGGCATGGCATTAAGCCCCAGGTCATCTTTATAACTCAAAGTGATGAGATCAGCAGAGCTATTGGAAGCAATAACTCCATCAAACAGCAGAAGAGGCTTCCCCTGAAACAGTCCCAAGAATGGGAGCATTATTGAGTACTAGGGCCTCTTCTCAGCAGAAGGAAAAGATACATTTTGAAATGCATGGGGAGACCTTTGATATTTCTCTCTCTCCAGATGACCAGACATCTGGAGGGAATCAACTTAGATCCGACAGTGAAACTCTTCATGTAAGTCTCCTTTAAAAGCCTCCATTACAGGACTCCTCTGAAACTTCTAGCTGGAGAGTCTGCTTTGCTCAGTCTAAGAATAGAAATGAGTCAGGACTGAACAGCAGCATGGTGAAAGAGTCTTTGTAGATCTCAGAAAAGAACAGATAAGACAAAGGATGTTTCAAACAAGCATTCAGCTCTGGAGATGTTTGGTCCAGCCTCTGACTCTCCATTACAGAGACCTGCAGAGATTTGGAATGGCACTACATCGTGTGGATGCACTGACATTTTCCAACGTGGGATCTTAAAAATGGAAAGAAATTAGAAACTCATATGTGGGTTGTAACTTCAAACATTTCAACAGGATAAATACATGCAGAGTTCCTAGCAATACTGTACAATTTTTTTTGAAATATATACTCCCTAATGTACTTGTAAGCAGGGGGAGTTCAAACAGCAATCAGCCAAAACTGAATAGGTACACTCCATCAGAATAGATTTTCCTTATAGTTGCCCTCAAAGTAGCATAATTTCTCATAGTACTTGAAGCTGATTTAAGTTTTGAGTCTGTGCCAATTATTTGTTAAGCCTTATGTCTTTATTTTATAGCTTATATGATACAACTGACCAGCTCACTGAAACATCTGTTGCACACAAAGACAAAAAGTGCAAGAATCCTACCAGTGTTTAGATGGCTACTTTGTCCCTTTTCTGCCATTGTTATCTCTGAGTGTGGCCTCAAATGCAGAGTACACTGTTCTGAAATGTTGTTTTGTTCATTTTGTAGAGGTGGGAATTTATTGCTCATTTAATCTAAGTTGATCTTTGTTAGCTAAGTGTACAATTAAAATTACAGTATTTGATGTAGATCTGGGTGGCTTATAGCACCAACCTCTCACTTCTGAGAGTAGAGTTAAAGTTCAGCCAAAGGTCTCGCATAACATGAGATTTCAGGGATTTTAGAATAGTCCCCACTGGAGCGTTATCTACAACACAAACAACTATGCATCATTTGGCAATTCAGGACAAAATTTGATTAGGACACACTCTGTTCTAGCAAATTTTAACATACTGAAGAGTGTTCTCTCTTTGCACAGCAGTTATTTCTGGCAAGACTTTAAATTGTTAATGATGAAGAGGAGATTTGCCACACTACTAGTCTTCAAGCCTATCAAATTTGGCACTTCTCTTAACAATCTACAGCATGATATTTCACCTAAAAGATTTTATTGAAAGGTGACTGACTCAGTGCCAAGGAGATCTGAATCTCCTGCTCAGAAACAATTCTTTGGTTTCCATTATATTTTAGAGGTTTTATTTAACCCAACACTGTCTAGTCCCTTCAGCGCCATATTTTGTAAACACCTTATAGTGAATGGCAGCATTTTATTGAACAGGGTCCCTTCCCAGCAAAACTATTGCACGTTTTAACAATGGGATTCATTTTGCCTAAGTCTGTCTGTGTCATAATTGTCTAGTCTAAGTGAGATCCTCCTACTGTAAATGCAATAGCCAGCCTCTAGTGAGGGATTCCCATACCAAGTTCCTGCAAGAAAGCTCTCTTCAAGGTTGTCTGTTCACTGAGAGATTGAGTTATAATCTTAAATGCTAGAAAGGAAAAGATATCCTCATGGCTCAAATTCATCAAGCTTAATCCCCATCTAAGTCTATCATAAGATGCCATTCTTCCATGAGTCAATAAGTCAATGATTCGGTTTCAGCTGTACTATCCAGAGCCTCAAATGCATAACTTTCTTAACTTTTCTGCTGTAACTCCCTTTCTTGACTTTGAACCCTAATGACTTAATTCCTCATTATGCTGTCACCTGTAGAACAGAGATTGAAATTTCTTCAATGTGTGTCAACATTGGCATCTGAAAAAAAAGAAAAATCTAATTTGAAAACAGTTCAAAAATCCATGATGGTAAAAAAGACACTGCTGAGAGAACATGTTTTTCAAAGACATACATTCAAATCAACAAAAATTCCCTGAATTATAAAAATTGAGACAGAAAATTTTTCTTTCCAAGGGCTTACATGAGGAAAAATAAAAGTTTGTGGAGCATTACACTGTGGTGATCTTATCCCAGTTTCTGGTTGCAAAGGAACTTTGCTAAGCAAAGTTCAAGAGACCGATTTAAGCAGCCTTCAACTTCAATTGTGTGAGCAAAGGTGGGATCAAGATCTTGCTTGGGTAAGTCCAATTGTAAGGGGGCAGACAGATCACTTTCAAGCTCATTCAGTCCCCATGTCTCTTCTCACCTCTTTTTATAAATATGAGCTATATGCCAACTTTCTAATGATATCTTGAATGGATATCTAATGATATCTTGGATGTCAAAACGCTAGGACCCATGAAGTCCTGTAGAAGTGCAGTGCCTCTTCCCTGTGTCCTGGCTCCTGTAAACACAGCAGCTACAGCATTCATTCTTCATCCTTCCATCCTTCATGGAAAAAACCATTTCCATGCTTTTTTCCAATGTTGTTGTCCCCTTTCTCTTCCTCCATCTGTTCAGTCTAAATCCTTCACCTTTTACATTGCAAGTCCTCTTGAATATCAACCTTCTGCTGTATGCCAAGTTATAGCACACATTGAACCATCAGCCTTGTTATAAGCTATTTATATGTTATCTTTTATTTTGATGTGGAACCTTATCCCACTGCTTCTTGTTTTAAATAGCCTATTATTCATTGAATTAGATGTCTTAAATTTAATTTAATTTTCTCATTAGAAGTCATTACTATTTATCTATTGGCTGTTACCTGATCACTGTAACATGCAAACACATTTTATTTCATGAAGATTTGGTTCTAAGTGTCTTCTTTTCTGTCTCCTCTAATTCTGCCTGTATATATTATCAAATTGAACATCATATTTAGATGAACTGCCTAAGATGTTAATTTGTTGGCATACCTATATGTTATTCTAACATCTACCTGTGTCTGTCAATTGACAGAGTTTCCACAACCATCAGTCCTCCTTAAAGAGCAGTCTAGTTTCAGAGGAATTCAAGAGGTGGTTGGATGCCTCAGAGATAAAAAGTGCCTTAAACCATTGTAAATGTAGCTTTCTAAACAGAGGAGGAAGACCTTATTTAGTACCTCCACCAAGAAACATATAACTGAGATCAACCTTTGGCGGCTGTGTGTTGCCTCATCCATCAGCCGCAATACAAAGAAGACAGGTAGATATAGGAGGGCTATTGAATGGTAGAGGATGACAGGGAGTTGAGGATGCTGGAAAAGCTATTAAGGTGCATACAACAAAACGTTGGGGGAAATAAAGTTTGTTTAGCTCTACCCTCATGAAACAAACCGTTTACTGTAATCGTCTCTTCTGAAGAGCTGTTACTTGCTGCTTTTGGCTCCTGTGACAATCTCCTTATTTTTATATTCTCCTCACATCTCGTCTTCTCCATCTGACTTCTATTTAGTTTCCCACTCATATAGTCATATAAAGTCATCTATGCTAAAATCAGGCTGCTGTTTTGTTTACTTTTTTTTTCATATAAAAGTGATGGAGGGAGGAGGGAAATTCTAGCTTGCAACAGAACCAGACGAGCTTACCAAAGCTGCCCACCCATTCCCAGCCAGCCTGGGGACATTGTATTCAAACAATATTTCATAAAGCAAATTCCCTGACAGCTGAGGTTTTACTAGCCCACTAAAGAAAAACTGCCTCCCTTCCACTGGTTTACTCGTCTCTACCAGTACAAAATTTAATTTTACACATTGAGACAATGGATGTTTCTTTTCTTTTTCTTGCAGCAACGATACAGAGAGCACGTAATTTGCTGCAGATACTGAGTCTTAAACAGCATCATAGTGTAAAGCTTCATTACATTCAGGTGACTGACCAGTAGAAGAGAGCTCTCTGAGGTAACCTCTGATTTGCTTTGGTGGTCAACATTGTGAAACAAGATTTATCTACCTTGTAGCAGCAAATCTGCCTTCTCAGAACTACAGTGCTTCACCAGATTAACACATTAGGAAATATTTTTTAGGAAAAAAGTTGTAACATAAAGAGAAGGAAACAGAGGCAGAAGCACAATTCAGTGTTATTTCAAGAAAGATGAGAGTGGATATTGATAATTATTTGAAAAGGATACAGCAAAAACTTCATAGCAGAAACATCCACTTCAAACAGGGACTGGAAGTCAGCCAAACTCCCTAACCTACCAGAGACAAATCATGGTTGTATAAGACATCCTCCTAATCATAGTAGAAAATAGAGGGGAGGGAGCAGAGCAGATGTTTGGAGGTCATTAACAGGAGCTCAGTTTTCCTTGCCTGGTGGCTACCTCTAGAGATATCCGATTCCCAGAAATTTCCTTGACCTCCAAACATCTGCTCTCTTCTTCCATTTTCTTTGCATCCATACTGCAGAGAGCCTCATGCAGTCATAACCTTTTCAGTCGTCTCTTAGAAAATATTTGTATCTCATCCCCTAGTTCATGAGAAAAGTATTTAACAGGTCTGAGCCTACTATCATTCACAGCAAGATCTTCATGTTCATTGCAGTTCATGCTACAATGTATTACTTAGCACTTTTTTTTTCCCTGCGTGCTGTGAATGTACACATAAACTGTACAAATAAGCTAAGCAAAAATACTTAGTTCTTTTGATTTGAACCCTTAGACACTTTCCTTATGTTCTATATTTTGCCATTTTACTGCCTTTGTTTATCGTTTGCCCTTTGTCAAGTCCTCGGTCTCCATGAGAACTATACATGCCCAAGACAGCTTTATTACTGTGCAAAACATAGAGGCCAAACACATACTTCCAAGTATGATTGCTACTGCTTTTCCTTCCTCTAATGATCAAGCATATCTAGTGAAAGTTGTTGTGTACCATGAGCTCTGGTATTGCTCAGGAGTCCATTATCTGTAGGCATTTAAAATGTTTTCCCGTGGGACGATGATAGCCAAAGTCATTCTTCCTTTTTGGATGAGTAGTACTGTATTTACTATTTTTTTTCTTTTTTCTTAAATTTTCCCACACCTCCCAATTTTCATTGAAATAAAAAATAGATTGCTGCAGTAAGCTTCCTTGCTAATCTTCTCACATCCCTCAGCACTCATGTCTAGCAGATAGCAAGTTCCTTGTGTGATCACATATTCTAAGCATCTACTGCTCATTAATATAAGTTTCTAGAGTAAATATTTTCTCTATATTATCTAGTTTACTAGGAGTTTTTTAAAATTCTTTTTTACAGAGGTTTTGTTAATGTGTTTCTCAGAAAACTCTTGATATCCCAGACATTTTGGAATCATTGTTTTCTGTTCTTCTGCTCACATCCTTGCCAGGATAAGGTGGTTTTTGGATTAAGGAACTGATTTTTCACCATGACAATACATCTGCAGCTAGAGAGGGACTAGGTCCCTTTTTCATGATTTGTATCCATGGGAAAACCTTGACAGTTTAGAAGTGAAGAGAACCTTGGAGTAAAAAACTACAACCTTTGCATAGAATCCTAACTCAGAGACTGTTGAGAGAGCTCAACAGTCAGCAACCACCCCCAGCCTTCAGGCTATTTTGTGGTTTCTTCCTTTCCTCTCTCACTCTGTTGATGTCCCTGAGGGTTCTCTGTGGCTGCATTTTCTTTTAGTTGCTATTCCTTATTATTGTTAAATGGTCATGTGCTCTTTTTTACCCTCTCAGTCCTGAAATCTCATCAACCCTGTCTCTGCCCTTTGAGTCTTAGTTTCTGTCTTCATTTCTCTGGATGACCATGCTCAGGTTCAGCTCAGCTGGGCTGAAAGTGAGGAGGAAAGTTCTTCCTGAAGGAACTAGTGTGGGGTTTGGGGAGTCAAGGTTTGACTCTGCACTCCACCCAATCTTCCTGTGGGCAAGCCTTAGGGTCTAACTACCCTAATGAGGGGGAAGTGTCCACTCTTACAGGGATGCACACATGCCTTCTGGAGGAGAAATAATGGATTGAAGCTGAATCCGAACTGTTTTGAACTCTTTGGATGCTCTCTACTTGGATGGAGAAGTGTTAGACCCTACTTGCTAATGAGATAATCCCTTCCTTCTAGGTGGGAGCAAAGCCCATTCACCTTTCTTCAGGGTCCATCCCCACCCTCCCAAGACAGTTTACTGAGGTTTATGTGTCTTGAGCTAAATGCATTGGTGATACACAGGCTCCAGCTGGTACAGAAAGAAGGCGAATCCCATCTCAGCCTCAGGCCACCACATGCACATCATTTTAGGTTCAAACCCCTTTGGTGGCTTCCCATAGCTTCCAGCATCAGTCTGATGACACAGTCCTAATTTCTGAAAAAATTAATGATTCAGGTCCCAGCTACATCAAAGACTGGGTTTTGATCTGTAAATGACTCAGAAAGCTGCGCTCCTCTGGGACAATGGACTTTCAGACTTGCTGAAAAAATGTAACAACATCCAGGAGCAAGGAGACAAAGTCCTCCTAATCTGAACAAGAAGCAATTTCCTATCTGTAACAGTAATTAAACATGGGAGCATTTTACCACAGAAGACCACAGACTTCAGTAAGCTTAGGTATGTTTCTGAAAAGCGTGACCATCTGGCACCTCTAGCAACAAAATGAGTTGGATCTGAGTTCGCAAATGGAAGGAGGAGGCTAGCCTGCATTTTCCTGGTGATCTTTGCTGGTCTTGGACTCTGGGAGCTGATGGGTTCCTCTGGTCACACCATTCTTTTACGGTCACTGTGAGAAAGAGTCATCTCACAACATTCGCCTTTTTTCATTAAGACAACAAGTTAAATGAATCTTATGTTTCTGAACAGCAGCTAGCAAGACTGCCTGATAGGTTATGATCTGATTGAAACCTGAGAATGCTGTGATTTTGTTTGTATTTTCCTCTGAAGAAGTGAGGGGTCTGGCCTCTTCCTGTTGTGGCTTTGCCTTTTGTCAGCTGAAGTTAGGCTCAACCAGATAGTTCCAGGACTGCAACAGCACTGTCTGGTCATCTCCAGAGTACAGGGGCCTCCTGACCAATGTTGTTCTCTGCCTGCAGTAATTTCTTGAAGTCTGAAATACACCAATCTTTGAGTAAGACACATGCGGTTATCTGAATGGACTAGAGCGCCCATGACAACAAAGTGAATCCCCACGTGGTTTCTTCTGCCTTTTATAGTTTTATAGAAAGAAGAAAGCTATGGCTAAGTCATGCTTAAGAATTGAAGGATACATTTTTTAGTCAAAGGTTGGGGCTATCATATATCCAGTGTTTTTTGGGTGTTTCTTTCAGACCTGTCCTTGGAGGTTAGGGGACTATTTAGTGAAAGAATTGTTTGGATAGAGTCTGATTTTGAGGTGTTATCTGTGACGGAAGCAGATGGAGGCTGGCTGTGCTGCACAGCAGGGTGTTGGCTGTGGGTGCTGGTGAGCTGTGTGAGTGATAGGGAGGTCAGGGCATGAATCTGAAGTGTTCTGAGTTTTGGAGGGGCCAGGGAAACAAGCTAAAGCACATGTGATGTGCTAAATTCTGAGGGCAGCAGAGACAAGTCAGAGAAAAGGGAGTGTCTGGGCAGCATGGGAGGGAGCATAAAACTGAAAGGACATGGAAGAGGTCTGTAAACAGAAGGAATCTGATGGAGTGTCTGGAGCAAGGTGAGAATAGATGTGGGAGGACTGAGGAGGCTTTGGGCTTCAGGGTCTTGAAGTCCCTCTGGGCTTTTGGGAGAGAGATTAAAGTTAAGAACTTGGGTTTCTTGCTGTGGACAGCCATGAAACATTTGTCCATCTGAAAACTACTAGGAAAGACCCTCTTTAGTGGGTATAGACACACAGAAAATCTTTTTCCTCTCCCTATCAGCTGCCATGTGCTTTGTACACATGACAGCTGCTGCATCCTCTTCACTATATTCAGGTGGGTCAACCTTACCTAAAAGCTTGGGCAGATCCAGACTCTGTTAGTCTTCAGGTAATATTGGAAACTAAAATTAAAATTTAGACTCTTCCATCTGTTCCCAAAGTCACACTAAAATCTACGCTTTAATCAAGAGGTAGCTGTCATACATTCAGGAAATTCCTGAAGACCCCCTTGAATGAGATTTTTGATATCGGAAAACTGGGAAACAAATCCTGAAAAGTGAATGATTCTACAGAAAATGTAGCTCTTAATTTTTATACCACTGTGGTTATACTGATATTTTAGTGGTTTAGCCACTGTTTTTTTCCCCACTCTGTCTGGTCACTTGTTAATTTCTCTCTCCATGACATCCCACATTTTCTCCTCTTATTCAGAGTATCCAAGATTTCATTGTCTTCTCTTTATTGTAGCAATTTCTATGTTGCCTCCTTTCTTACATTAAAAAAAACCAATCTCAAGAATTGATCTAGGTTTTTATTGAGGTGCACGCATCCCCTCCTGATTTGTTTCTAAGTTAATTCTGCTTTAAAAGCTGTATAACATAGGTCTTGCTCTGCATCATCTTCAGCCAGTCACTGCTTGTCATTTCAGATTGTTTTCTTCACTGTCTCATTCTCATATACACTCATCTCACCCTACTATTTCCTCATCTAAAGTATGAGGAAAACCTTCAATTTCTCCACTATGTGTTCTTCTTCATGTGCCTTCCATGGGATTCACCAACTTTAGTAATTTCAAAATTATGGTATTTTTTTTCCCTGACAGCAGGAGCTCAAGCCAGAGAAGCCAGTAATACTTCCCTTTAAGGGTTACATTCTGCATTATTAATGTGTATTGCTTTACTTGCCCATTCATATTGCAACTAATTCTTCATACCAGCATGTGATCCTCTCTGGATAAACAAATAGTCCCAGAATACACAAGGGAACTCAAAGCCTTCATTAAAAAAAATGAAACAGTCATGTTCAAAAGAATGAACCCAACTAATTGGGTCCTGCAAAATCCAATTTTCTGAGCAAAGTTCTCCAGACCATTCATTTTTAAAACCACAGTACTTTATGTTATAAAATGTCTTAAGTCTTTGAATTTTCCCTTTACCCACCATTAGGTCATATTTCAAATTCCTGGCACTCTTATTTGATCTTCAATAAGTTAAAATATTATTAGGTGTATTCTGAGTCTGTAACATTTCCCTAAATATACAATGAACATAAATTAAATATTCATCACATAATCATGATTCAAGTATATAACATTCCAGATAGGTTTTGATCAATGGTGTGATGTCCAAGTGGAGACCAGTGAGGAGTGGCATTCCTCAAGGGTCAGTATTGGGACCAGCACTGTTTAACACCTTTTCAGTGACGTGGACAGAGGGATTGAGTGCACCCTCAGCAAGTTTGTCAATTGCACCAAGCTGTGTGATGTGGTTGACATGCTGGATGGAAGAGACGTCATCCAGAGGGATCTGGACAGGCTTGACAGGTGGGTCTGTGCAAACCTCATGAAGTTCAACAGGGGCAAGTGCAAGGTCCTACGCATGGGTCAGAGCAAACCCAAGCACAAATACAGGCTGGGTGGAGAATGGATTGAGAGTAGTCCTGGGGAGAAGGACTTGGGGGTGTTGGTGGATGAGAAGCTCAACATGAGCCAGTGATGTGCACTTGCAGACCGAAAACACAACCACATCCTGGGCTGCATCAAAAGAAGTTTGATCAGCAAGCTGAGGGAGACGATTCCCTGCCTCTGCTCTTGTAAGGTACTGCATCCATTTCTGGGGCCCCAACATAAGAAGGATGTGGACTTGTTGGAGCAAGTTCCGAGGAGGGGCCACAAAGATGATCAGAGGGCAGGAACACTTCTCCTATGAAGACAGACTGAGAGAGTTGGAGTTGTTCAGCCTGGAGAAGAGAAGGCTCTAGGGAGATGTCATAGCAGCCATGCCCTGATTTGTAGCCACAATGCATGGGAACTCTAGGTGTCTAAGGATGCCAGGGATATGATCCCTTTTTGGTACAACTTCTCCTGCTCCACCACAGCTGTATTCTGTATTATATGTATACAACCCAGGGCAAAGCCACTGCCATCATCACTGGAACAGCATGTGGTGAAAAAAAGAAAAATATATTCATTCTCTGCATCCATTGATTCAGATTTTTTCCACAAAGGTGTTATTTCTATTACTTTTTCTGTGTTTAGCATAAGTACCACGACTACCACCACAAACGAGCAAAGACACCAGCAGCCCTTGGAGAAAGGGAAGAAGGGTGGATGTACTCCAAAAGTCACATTTCCAGCAAACACACCCAGCTGAAGGCTTTTGAAACCAGCTGGAACATCTAGTTAGTGTTCAGATCACTGCACAGGGTGTCACATGTGGCTTCTTCACTGTGTAAAACAGTAGAGACACATCTGAAGCAGTCAGGAATTCAAGTCACATTTCTGCCATGCCACTTAATGCCTTAATTTGCATGGAGTTTCTTTCATTGAGTACAGAAAGTACTGGAGGTTTCCATCCATTTTATCTTTTCCACAAAATTCTGGATTTTTTTTCCAGAATCCAGCAGCATGAAGGTTTCTTTCTTCAGATTTTTATTCCTGGTGCTGGGCAGCTGAGACTGCTCAACTGTGTCTACAAGCATAGATTAAAAAAGAGTAGGTGGGGAACCTCTGCATCAGTGGCATCACTCAGGATTCATGCATATAGAGCAAGACCAAAGTAGACACAGTATAACAAATACCTCTTCTCCTCTCAGCTTCATTTTCTATTTCCACATGTCCTTCATCCAGCTCCAGCCCCTTTTATTTCACGTTCTTGAGGATACACAAGATGACACAGTGACATCGCATAATTAGTGTGAATCGGTGGATAAGGAATGAAATGGGACTTCCATTGGCCCATTTACACCCTCCTTTTTCACAAGCTCTGTAATCCTGGATCTTGGTGTGATTGCAGTGTTTGCATACTTAAAAGCTACATGAAACTGGGAAAGCTGGAAAGCTGTCAGACCACGCTATTTAGAGTATTTAGTCTCTCTGGTATCTGCAAGGAGCCTTCATTGTGCTTACTTACAGAGGAGATAAGAATCTTCTTTGGTTTCACATGACAAGGAACTTTAGAATCCTGGCTTGTATACAGAGACCTATATTAAATTATAATTTAGCCTACTATGTATTTAAATGCATTTATATTGACACACACATGTAAAATTATATTTACACCTCCAAGTATATATTCCCTACAAGTTAAATATGTGCTGAACATATATTTAATTAAAATTTATATTGAATGTTTGACAAACAAAGTTGAATTACCCAATTTCTTCACTAGAAAGAAGAAAAAAGAAAGACAGAGAACAGACAACTCACGTAAGAAAAAAGCTTTAATACTCGCCTTGATTTCGAGGCCAGATGGAACCAGTCATGATCCTTCAGGCTGATTTCCTGGGAAATGTCAACATTATGTTCATAACTCCAGGTTGAACTATTGAGTATGAATGCAGCAAAGCAGGAGGAGCATTCCTTGCATTGTTGGGAAGCAGAAGATAGGCTTGTCTCAGGTGAGCCATGGAGAAAAGGTAATAAAATCGCACATAACTGTGTTACTCAGAAAACAAGCAGAACCACGTAAGCTGGCAGAGATTTGCTCTGTACATGCTCCAGGCTCCAAATGACCAGCATAGGAGTAGCCAGCACATCTTAAAACCGTCTTTCCCTACCATTCTGTGTGTTTAGCTCTCCAGATAAGTTAAGTAGGAAAAGGCAAAAGTATGTAGATATATGATGGGGACTTTGGGAAATTCAAGGTTAATGAAATAAAGAAAAATTCAGTGAAGAAACTGAAAAGAAGCAAAAGAACCCAAACCACAGCTTTGAAATAGTAGTGATACATAATCTGTTTTTGTTCTGCTTGAGGAAAGTGATGATAAAATGGACATGGAGGATACACTAGGTTTATACTGGAATTCCTCCCCAGTTACTGAAGTACCTAGAGGTGGACGAGTACCTTAAGGTTTAGGGGACTCCTGAGCTGCAGGAAGTGGTGGAGGCCACATGCCTGTTGGGGAGCAGGGAGTGGCAAGGAGATGGAGAACAGAGCAATTCTGCTCTCCGATGCTAGAGGGATGTCAAGGAAGTACCTTACACCAGAGATTCATGGTTGGAGGCCACACCACCACTCTACCTCACAGCATCCAGGTGGGGAGCCTGGCCATGGCACGCATCCAGGAGCCATCTCTGACATGCTTTTCTGCACACTGGCATCTGTGCAGGAATATGATCACTGTGGTGCTGGTACCAGGCTGGGGTGAGGCTGTGACACCACCTCTCTGTGCCCAAAAAATTCCTTCTGATGCCATGAGGTTGGACAGCACTAGTGACAGCAATAAAAACTGTGGGTATGTTTGCTTGCTCGATGTATATGGGAGGTAGGTGTTAACTCAACTTACATGTGAGTGAAATTTGGTGACCTGATCCTACCTTCAACCGTGTATCAGGATATATGGCCAATCTACTGGGCTTTCTTCTTGCATCCTCTGCAAAATCATGTGCCTCAGCTATTCTAAAATGGCATTTTCAGTTTGCCTGGGGAGGAAGGATGAAGGGATGAATGAACTAAAACTCTTATCAGGGTAGGACCTGTAAAATTGACATTAAATCAGTTTCTTAATGAGAAGAAACACAGTATCTTTGGTGCAGGTAAGCAGTGCCATTTTCCAGCAAAGCCAGTGACTACAATTTATGCCACAGATACTTTTTTCCTGCTGAGAAAACTCTTAAGTTTCATCTCTAAGTGCCAACATCCTATGCCTAAATATTACTTATGCAAAAATCATACATAGGGTAAGCAGAGGATAAATACTCCATGTTCAGGGAATAGGAGGAGTTTATGGGATTTTTTTGAAATAGTTCATTAAGAAAAAGTGGAGTACAAGAAGAGTATGTCAGAGAGCAGACAGCGAATTTGAAATGAGGTAAGTGAAAGACACATGATAATTTACTGCCTCATTCTGCAGAGTACCATGTGGATGTCATCAGCATGTATGGATAGTTTAGGCCTTGGATGTACTATGATGGCTTATGGCATTCCTGTCTACTCATCCTCTCTTGCCTTTTGCCTCTCTCTACTTTCAGACTAGGCTAATGAAACGATTCTTGCAGCAACATAGGATCAGGTGAGGGGTCTGGATTTCGAAAATGCCTTCTTGTCTTTAAAAAAAAAAAAAGTTTTTCTTAGAGCCCCTTTCCTGACAGGTTTCACAGCCTTTCCCCACAAACAGCTGTTCTGGCAGAGCTGCAGGGGCATTGTACTGCAGCTTGTAAACTGGGAGAAGAGCAAGGGATGGAACAAAACACAGAAATACCTCCAGCCAGTATTGCCGCTAGGGACAAGACATTGCAGAGCTGCAGCCTTACATTCTGCTTCTAGCTTGGCTCAGGCTCACAGCGGGACTCTGGGAAAGTTATTGGCATCCTTGCACCTCAGTACCTCGATTTCTTACATTGTAAAATGGAGTCACCAATGGTTACCCAACATGGTCAAGATCTGAGCTGCACATGAGGTATTGTCTGTGAATGTGTGTAGCATGTGATATATTGCACGCGCAATAGTTACACAAAAATTACACGCTCTTTCAAACATACCTGCACATACAACTCCTTTCCTACCGACATTTTTTTGAAATAGGCTTACGGCCAGAAGCGAACAGGACTATTTCTCTGGGAATATTGTTCAGTTGCTAATTTCACTACCGGAACTAGGTTGCTGCACGTTCTGGCCTCCTTCCACAACTGCCTCTATTGAAAATAAAGGGGACTGATGAGCCTATGGATAATGGTAAACATATGGAATGCAGGCACTGCTATATTAAAAGCCAGAACACATTAAAAGGTATTTTAGTTATTGGCAGCATAAGATCAGTATACGAAACATTGTCTAACAGAGAAATCTCATACCAAAAAGTTTTATACTCTGACAGCATTTGACATTTTTCTTTCACTTATCAAAAAAAAAAAAAAAAGCTAATTCAAAGCAAGGGCCAAACTGTAAAGTCTCAAATTAGTTTGTCATAACTGCAAAAATACTGGATCTTCGGTTTTGTTTATGTTGGAAAGTGGTTTAATTTCAGACTAGGTCACTTGATTTTCTTTTGAGTGTGCACAAGACCTTTGACTCCTCAGAGGACACAGGAGACGAATTGAGTAATGTGATGTCATTGCCTTATTGCCTTGCAGAGTTCTCATAACACTAAATATATTAGTCACTCGCCTTGCCAGTACCAAGAGGGTAGAAAAAAAATCCAGCAAGATGATGGTATTATGTAGATGGACAAAAATAATTGTTCTCTGTGATATATGTGACCTTCCCTCCATTATTTCCATCCTTTTCTTTAAAAACCACGTAGGTCATATTTCAGTTAGGTGATATTTCTCACCCGAACATTTGTCTTCTCCTTGCTGTTTACATTTTCTATACAAAACCATTGAAATTTTGTAAGCAGTGACACATTAACATCCATTAAGTTAAATACCTTAAAAATGTGATTTTTACATTTTGACTGGACTGGAGATTGTTCTGTCTCAGGTAGATATGAGAGGTTAGATATTTGGGAAAAGCATGTGGTTAGGCGCTGCTGGGTTTTTCTCTTGGTGAGTGGAGGAGGTATAAACGAAGGCTATACTTAGCAAATACCTGTTCAGACAGTGATGTGACCATCCATTTTTACAAGAAGCAGAGAAAGCTGCATTATTTCTGTTTCTCTTTATAAAGTCTAAGTGTCAGATCCCTGGTCCAGTGAAATGCAATGTTGGATTTCATACAGGCCCTATGTTCACACCAAATACTTATCTGCTGGGTAATGACAGCATATTCTTACACAGGATGGCAATAAACATAAAGATGCATAATTGTCCTCTCTTTAAGATTTCATAACTAGTATTCAGACAAATCAGTAATTTTTCATACTGACATTGAGATTACTTCAAGCAGGTTTTTTGAGTGACTTTTGCTCCTGTTTTTAAAGACGCCAATTTTCTTGTGGAAGAGTTATTTTCAGTCTTATCACATGTGACACAAAATTAGTAAAGGAGATTGTGGAAAGTGTGCTAGGACTCATCTGCTACTGCAGAAGATATTTTTTAAAACTCAGAGATTTATCACAATGTGTGGATGAGTAAAGACTACCTTAAAGTATAATTAGCCATTTTCTAATTCTAAAATCAATTTAATACGTAGGGATTCTTTTTAGGGATGCTTGAGGGAAAGAAATCATGTAGGCAAGCTGTTGTCCAATGAATAAATTATGGTTGTAAGATCCCAGTTTCTGATAGGTTTAGAAGTTAAATAAAAGGTTGATCAACCCTTCTTAAGATCTCTACCATACAGATTAGCTTGAAGCACTACTTCAGTTTTACTGAATGACTAGAGGAAAAATGCTTTCAAAAAACCCTACCATTGAAAGTCTCATATGGGCTCTCTCAGTGCTTAGGTGTCTGTACATAAGTGAGAAGTGATGTGGTTTAACCCAACTATAACTGCACATCAGAGGTATACATTGATCAGAACAGCCATTTCTTAGAGACTTCAACCAATGAGCTGGAGATAGTACTTTCTCCACACAAAACTAGAAAGCAAAACAAGCCTCCGCACCCTTATGGCTCTTGTATCTGAAGCTGAAGTCATGCAGACAACATCATGTGTTCATGGGAAAGATAATGCTCATAAGTAATTGGTCATAAAACAGATGGGATTAGATTAAAGAGGAAGGTGCCCCAGGACTAATGAACTGCTCCTCTCTCTCCTCAAATCCTAAAATCTCATTCTTTTTCAAACAGTAATTGTGTTCATTGTAGTTTTCTTAGTCTACATAACCCTATATATTTATACACTGTGATGTTAAATCTTTCCAAAATAAAATAGAGGGTTGACAGAAGGACATTAGCATAGAGGCAATAATTTTCTGTGGTCTGTAAAGTGATGTTAATGTGTGTGCTGAGCACTGCCAGCTCTCTCAGACTCTCCAAATTTGTTAGATGTACCTGTCCTTTAACCATCTTTGTGACTGAACTCCTTCCAGTCAAATCAGTATCTCTTTTGTATTGGGAAACCCAGAACTGGGCGTGGCACTCTAGATCTGTCTCAGGCGGCTGAGTAGGAGGGAACATTTCATCTCCTTTGACTGCTGACAATGCTCCCCTCTGCATGGTCCATTATGTTGTTGGTCTTCTTTGACACAAGAGAACATTGCTGTATTATGTTGCTGGCACAATGGCGTACCCCAGGACCTCCAGATCATTTTCTGCAAAGCTGCTTTCCAGCCAGTCAACTGCCAGACTCTGTGGTGCATGGGTTTGTTCTTCCCCAAGGCCGAGATTTGCATTTTCTCCAGCCTGCTGAGATCCCACTGGATGGCAGCCCAAGCCTCTGTTGTATCAATGACTCCTTATAGTTTGGTAACTTCAGTAAACTTGCTGAGGCGATGTTCTGTCCCATCATCCAGGTCTTTAATAAACAAGAAATTTTTCTGGTCACACTATCAACCCTTTAGTGACTTCCAACTGGACTCCATGACGCTGTTCAACCCCCCTCACTGTACACTTAGGCTGCACTTCATCCTCCCTCTCAGTGAGGATATTATGAAAGACTATGTCAAAAGCCTTTTTACAATCAAGATAAATAACATTCACACTCTTTCTTTATCCATCAAACTAGTCAAATCATCATAGAAGGCTGTCAAGTTGATCAAGCATGATTTGTCCATTGTATTGCAAAGCTGTTGTTTCCACCAACCTTTTTGTCCTCAATATTTTGGAAATATTTCCAGTATTATTTGCTCCATCCTTTCTCTGGGATACAGGTAAGATTGGCTGGCCTCACTCCCCACATCCTCTTCTTTGCCTCTTTTGAAGACAGTAGAGACATATACTTTATTCCCTTCCTCAGGAATCTCTTCAATTTGCTATAATCTTGCAGAAATGATCAATGGCCTCATAATGATGTTGGCCAGCTCCCTCAGCACTCCTGTATGTACCCCTATAGGCACCGTGGACTTGTGTATGTTCAATTTGTTCATTAATCTGATCTTCCTCTACTGAGGAGGGTCCTCTTATTTACCTGGAAATGTATCCCTTAAAACTACCCTGTGTAAAATGACAGAACATGGGCCCTGGCCTTTGCATGGCAATTTAAATTTTAAGTCCTTCAATTCACTTTCAAGGAAGGAATACAAAAACGTGTGGCTATATGTTACATAGAATGTGCTGCAATCTACTGATTTTTATTCAGAAATATTGCTTTCGAGACTTACATCATATTATGAACAGACTAAAAAGAGATCACAATATTTACCTTTGTTTTGTGCATGAATACTAGAGACCAAAAGGTTCTTCTTTGCTGACCAGCATCTCCCTTTGTTCTTCTCGACTATCTGTCTTGTGCTGAAGTGCTTTCCAAAGAAGTTTATGCTTGTAGTCCAGACTTAAATTGCAGAGCCAGCTGTGGAAAGTCAGTCTTCAGCCTTACCAATTCCTTCCTGCTATTCTCTTCTCAGATGTAATTTTGATGTTATTACAAGGTGTGCTCTGCTCTGGCAGATTGCAGGGAATGCTATTCACTGGTTTCATCCTAGACCACAAGCTAATACCTCCTTGTTAATCTTCCCCCACATGTGATCTTTTCAATTAATACTAGCATGGTACAGGTATCAGATATCCATCCTCCAGGATTATTGTTAGGTGTAATGTGCTCCTATGACTGACAAGGGGTAGGCACCATGAACAGAAAAAAGTGTTCCAGAGATATGTGGCCTTGCTCCAGGCAGTTATTTAGACTTCCTAATTCCTACAGAAGTTTGGAATGTAAGTATTTCTAACCCTGGTGTCCCAGTGCATCAAAGAGTCAGCTCTCAAAAATCTTGGTTCCCTTCCTGCTTGCCTGCAGCTAGATTCAAGAAGCCATGAGTATTGGTAGAGGAAATTGTTCCCGCTCATCAGCTTTGACCTACCTGTAGTGAACCACAAAGGTATGAACAGAGGAATCACTAAGATTGCTGAGTAATGAAATCACTGACCTTAGAGAGAGGCTCCAGATGGCTCAGAAAGCAAATGGCAAATTTTGAATTGCCAGGAGCACATCGTGCAGGTGCCCTGTTCCATATGTTGCTGGTTCCCAGCTGAATGCCAAGCCCAGTGCTTCACTCCTAATTTTTAAATCCCTGTTGCAGAACAAGTCAAAGCTATTAAAATGGCTGTTTCATTCATATTTTCTCCTTTATTAAATTGACTGAGTGTAGGAGTGATTCATATTCCACTTAAACATTCTCATCCCTCTGCGATTCATCTAGGAAAAGGTATAGTGTGAGTGAAGGGAACAGCCTCCAAGGATGACATGGTTTGTTAGATTGATTGGATGCCCAGCCCTGAGTTCGGTGCAGGTTGAAAGCAGGGCAGAACAACAGTCCAGCTTGCAGACCAATGCAGTATTTGGCATCTCAGACTGTACTCCATTCAGCATTTCCCAAATTCCCTTTTTGGAGTCGTATTTGTAGGCTGCACTAGAAGGTTTTATAATTCCATATAGCAAAACAGCAGATGCGAGTGGTCGTACAGCAGCCTGTAGACCACAATCTTTGCTGAAGAGTTATAAATACTGGCTGTCTGAACCAACTCCACTGATAATTTAGAAAAAGTTAATGGTGATTCCTGTGTACATTATTTAGACCATTATTTATCAGAATTAAACAGTTTTACCAATTGATAAAAAAAATGTGTCATTATGTTGAAAAATACTGTAAAGGCTTCTCAGTTCAGCCACTTCATTTTTGCTCGTTTTCTTCTTAGCTTTTTTATACTGCATATTTCCATTGTGACAAGAAAGTGTTTTATCTTCTCATTCCAAAGGCAAAACCATGAACTACATCCCTTAATGTGTTTTGTTTGGGTGATGGGATATGGGTCACCAGCCAGCTTTTGGTTGAGGATGTCATGGGCCAGCTTTGTTGCACAAGAATACATTGAAATTCAAAGTTATTCTACTGTGGTCTGTGGCATTTCACCACAGTAATAATGCAAAATTTGACCTTTTATGTCCTCTTTGAAGGACACGGGGGAAGTGCTTCACTCCCTGGTCTTGAGTGTAGGTAGGTTTCTTTCTGAGTTAAGAGGATACATGCATAAGGTTCCTGTGGCTCAAGAACTTTCCTCCATCTCTGGCATCTCCTTAGTCAAGAAGATGAGCACTGCTGGGGAAAGTAGTTGCCAAAGGGAATTGCAGTTTGCATTATGGAGGGATTTAAGCTCATGGATAAAAGCAGTGTTACTAGAGAAAAACCTGCCTTCCTTCCAAAGTACCAGGTAAAAAGGAGCATCTGACTTAGAGAGAATAAAAAAGGCCTAAATATTCATGAACAGCAAGACAAAAAACAGAGAGTAGCTTTATACTTATGCCAGCTATTTTATTTTGGTCAGACATTTTTCTTACAAGAGGCAGCTGTGGAGATCAAGAGAAAGAAGAAAGTTTCCTTTTGTCTGAGGAGTCCTGTCTCTCCCCAAGGAGAAAGCTCTGGCCACAGACTTAGAAAATCAAACAGACTGGCTGGGAAATACAGTGAGAGCAGGGTGAAGGCTCTCCCAGACACCTCCTATATGACTTTGGAGAGAATACCTATGCCCTGAATCAAGGTTGGATGGAAAAATTAATTTTAACTGTGTGCATCCATCCCAGACTCTTTAACAGAGGCTCAAAGCGCAAGAATATTATTCTGTTGGCATGTTCCTACCTAAATTAGGTCTTTTAAACTCCACCTCTGTTTTCTTCAGCCATTATATGAATTTGAAGACCAGAATCCCCTTTAAAGTAGTCAGTAGAGATGTATTCAAAGAATGAGACGCTAGAGAGAGTCTTTAAAATTGATAGCAAAAAATAATCTTTGTCTTTGTCTGTAAAGTCAGAGGTTGAGTTTTATTCTATTCCTGCATTTTACTAGTTTTCATAGCCATTCTGGCCTGCCTCTACACCCATTTGCACTACTCTGGTGAAGGTTTTTTCTGTTTTGTCAGCATTTATGGTCATAGATTGGCTTCTTCCTCCCATCTGTGGATGCATAAAGACATAATTAATGAGAGTTTGGTTATTAATCCTGATTATAAAACAGAGAATCATCTTGTGAGCAGTTGCAAAGTAAAATGTATTTCCTCCTTTCCCATATTTGAGAAGTAACTGTGAAAGTAGAAATAGAAGACAGAAAAAAAATAAGATAGGTCTATCCACTCACAAGGGAGCGTGTAGGAGAAAACACAGCCATGGAAAGGCCTGGGTTTTAAAAGGCTTGTATGAAAACCTGTAATATTGTAAGCTGATATAGGTGTAGAGATAATACACAGCTATGAATTATAAATAAAATTTTTGAAACTTATCAAGTTAAGGTGAAGCAGATAATCTTTGTTTTCCAAATTATCAGTCTGTTCTCTTCTATGGGACATTTACTGGAAACAGATATCAGTTCTTTCTAAGAAATACCATGTAAGAAACTGCTAAAGCAGACATCATCAAGAAAAAATTTTTGGGTGATTTTTGTCTTATCCTTTGGATAGAGAATGAATGCTGTGGTTGTTTAAAAATAATCTCAAAATAAATAAGTTGTTGTATGGGAAAAGATTCTCATGTCAATGCTTGTTTCCAGGCCAACACAAATCCGCAGACATTGTTTTTATCATATAAACAAGATATCTTAGATCTAGACTCAGAACTCTCCCTTTTTATACCCATTTATTGAAAATGAAGTACAATTAGGGCAACCAGCTACTTTTGTTTCAGAGAAATTTAAGGCTTGTTAACTTGGGGTCAAATCAGTAAATCACTGTTATGGCCACAATGCTTAATGTCTGAGGTTCGTTCTGAATAACACAGAATATCAACCAATGTTGAAGCTTTGAGTTAAGAATCTTCAGTTCATGGCTAGCTTATCTCACTGACTTAGAGGAGACCCATTCAGACAATCCACCTGCCTGGAAAGTTGGGTCTTTTCACGTTGAAGAGCTAATAATTTTTCAAAATGTTTATTTTTATTGGACTAACATGACATTCAGTGATGAAGTCTGAAGACTTTTACTGAAGTCTTCTACAAGGAAAACGAATATCTAAAAATTCTCTTGCCTCAGCACAATTATCACAACTGTACAAGATCCACTTGGATTCTACCTTCCTCTGTGTCCCTGTAGCAAATATGGCATTTTTTTTCTCTGCCACACACTCTTCTCTGCAATTCTTTTGCTTTCTTAGATGCTAGGATGGAGACAGATGGAGTTTGCAGCACATATGAATGTCACCAGATTCAGTCTCTTTCAGAACAAGCATGGGGAAAGGGAAGAAGAAGGCTTTCAGAAGTGGGTCCACCAGGAAGCCTGCTACTAACACCTCTTTGCCTCTGCATTTCTGAACTGATACCAGAGTGGGAAGAGAGTGGCACTCAACATTAGACCTATGCCAATAAGAGCTTCATAAATCAATAAAATCTTCACCTAACAGGATGATAAAGATTCATAGACAATTCACCCCTAGGAAGAAAATTTAGTGTAGAATAATATCAAATGAGCAAAGGCCAATTTAGGAAGAGGAAATAGCTTGTTGTTGTTTCCAGGTTGAATACGACAGAAGGTCATAAATTAGTCTTGCTTGTGCTGCCTCCGTTGCCTATGCCACAGCCCATTAAAGCCAAGCTGGCTGCCTGGGAGTATATATAAGGACATAAATATTGCTGGAGATGAAGATAAATTTTCTAACTCCCTATCCTTCACTTTCCCTGGCAGCAGGTAGTACCATGAGCTAATTCTCCAGAACTCTCCTCCTACTTCTCTGTCCTAGGATTACTCCTTTTTCTTCTCACATCTACCCCACACAATTTGATTGACAATTGGTCAATTCTTGCCTGGACAAACCTTTAATAATAACGATCCAGTGACATTCACACTGCTAAAAAACCTTTAGCTGTCTTTGCACCCAAGAGTTTCAATCGTGTCCAGCTTTCCAACAACTGAAATGTTATGAGAGAAACAGAGCTTCATCTATGACTTTTCTACAGTTTCCCACTTGTCCTAAGATCACAGAATAGTTTATTTTGGAAGAAATGCCTGGACATCATCTGGTCCAAACCCCTGCTCAAATTTTGAGACTAGGTGCAATTAGAAAGTTGTATCGGGTTGCTTAGAGTCAGATCACTGAGTTTTGATTATGTTCAAGAGGTTGTTGGGCAACCTTTTGCACAGTTTTAGCACCCTCAGTGTGAACAAATTCACCTAATATCTAGTGGGAATTTACCATAATGAAACTTGTGCCCATTGCCTCAACATTTTTCTGTTTACTGCTGAGACAAGTCTGACTCTTCCTTCTCTCTCTCCATCAGTTGCAGATCACCTTCATCTTCTCTTCCTAAGGCTGGACACACCTAGGTCTGTCAGCTTCTCCCTGTAACAGTCCTAGTAACATCAACTTGATAAATCATTCCCCACTCATCTAAGAGTTTTTTTATGTTTTGGAGAACAAGAGTCAGAACAGCAACTGGAGAAAAGGTTTCCTTTCTGTGGTGTTTGATTGCTTTTTAAAAAAAATATATTTATCTAAATCATTGATTTAGATAGGTAGAAGGAAATCAGAGGTTTTAGACAGGTAGAAGGAAATCAGAGGTTTAAGTTGTTCTTTAAGCCAGTTTTTTTTACATAGATATGTTTTATAATATTGTTTCCTGTGGTCATTTTATGCCTTGTTACAAAACAAGTTGGTGATCTGACCTTGTGTTAACACTCGTTTCTGGAATCCACTGAGCCTGAAGCAGAAAAAGTTTGTGAGTACAATACAAATCCCAGAAAACTCTGCAAGCACAAATTTCACAGGCACATGTTTCACCTTAGGAAAGGAAGGACAGCTTTTTTGAAGGGTAGCATAAATCATTCCATGTGGACTGAAAAAAAAAATAAAAAACAACCTATCAACAGAAACCTTCAGGATGTTAGCTGACTTTGAGATCTACAGGAAAAGTTGACATTATTCCTAACACACAGTGTACTTTATGGGAAAATATGATTCAACATTAAGAACCATCAATATCCCTACCCTATCCCCATTTCTAAAGTGCCTGGATTTCAAGAATGAAAGGGTGCAAAGCTGAGGCACAATGGGTATTTGACTCTGGACACAGAGCTGTTACCACTTGTCAACCCAGCTGGGAGAAGAGATGGCTGAGGCAAACTGAACCAGAAGGCGGCTGCAGCCAGGTGGCAATAGTTGGGCAAATAATGTCACGGTGTGCCTGTTCTGGATGGACAAAAATGGCTTCTGACAAAGAAACCTCCTCAGGTTTCCCTTTTGCTTTCTGAGAGTGAGGAACGGAGAAACAGCCAGAACTGGCAGAGTCTGAGCGAGCAGGGAAAGAACCTTGTGTAGGGAGAGACACTGGCAGTAGCCCCAGGGTCACCAGTGGGACTGATGACGGAAAATTATTTGTTGTATGGATGGGGCACTGCCTTCCTCTGCTATAAAGGGGAGTGATAAATTGAGAAAAGGAGTACTGTGAATGGGAACATACATCATATAAATACACACATAGTGTATGTGTGGGGTTTTTTTATGTTCTGTCATATTAGAGCCAAATGTTGCTGCAACATCCAGCGTGCCCAATACTGGGAACTGCAGCTGCTTTTCATGCTTCTGCCAGTAGAGACTGCATCACAATCAGAACCAATGTGCGGACTGTTGTGCATTAGATCAGCTTTGGCCACACTCAAGCAGTCTTAAGTCCACTTGCATCACATCTATTAATGTGCAAACCAGGAGTAAGCTGGTCCAATGAGTGCTCCAGGTACTCTGAAAGATCTCCTCCTGGAGGGTGCTTTACATTACACACAAGGGGTAGTCTAACTGAATCTTTTTAGGGTTTTATGTGACCCATTTATATCAATTTAACTTCAGTCCCTTTACTCGTATCTTTGCAAGTAAGTTGAGTGTAGTATAAGGAGACCAGAATCTCTCACAGTGTAAATTATGGGTGGGTGCAGCTGGCACTGTCTTCGTCTCAGTTTTTAATATAGCCTCTTCAGTTAGCTATGAAAACTGTTTTTCCTAAGCTTTTCTGGTGAGCCTTATGTCCTGGTCCCTCTGCACTTGCAGATGCTGCTAAAGTTTCCAGGCTCAGAAAAGTCTGAAAGCGTGTCTGTCCTGGAGGAAATCTTGCATCTCCTTGGGGCTACTTTTCAAAGGCTTTCACCACAGCCGGAAGGAAAACCTTACATGTGAAAATAAAGCCAATTTCTTTTATTTTGAACATCAAAATGAATTAAGCATTGTGCTCTGTAGGTGTCCACAAGTTCACAGAAATATTTCTTTCCCATGAAAATGTAGTGGAATTAAAAAGCCAAATAAACTCATAGCAGAAACCTGTCCTTCACCTCAACCAATTGCAAGCTTTAAAAGCTGCAAAACAGAGCAGGGCCTTTTCAGGGTTCACACTGAGAAGTTGTTGAAAAGTGTAACCAAGCGTGACTAATGACTACTGGGGTATTTGCATGGATTCTGCTTACAAGCATCAAGCATGTGAAACCAGATCATTTGAGGAGAAACATAAGCAGCACAGACAGAAGTTAAAAGGTTTGTGTGGTGGAGGACAATCACAATAACACAACCACTGCCTCCTGGTACTGGGCAGCTATTCAGTTGCATCCAGTGAGGGGGAGGGTACATTGTTTTCCTGCAAGAGTTGATGGTCTTTGATTAGAAACAAAGAGTAGTAGAAAGCAGATAGTCAATACCATGCATTAATTTCACCTGTAAATTATGAAATGAGTATTTGGCAGTAACCTGCACTATGAGAGTTATTTATTCCACTGGAAGATAATACAGCTCACCAAAAAATATTCAGTAAGAATTGCTCAGTGCTGCAATCTTCCCTCCAAAAGCATTATGTACCATAAAATAGAAACTTCAGAGACTCATCAGGCTTTCACGCCCTGAGCAGCTGTGTGACACCACATGTTTGGTTGGAGCCAGTGAGAAAAGGGGTGCTCACGTACTGCTGTGGGCTGATCTCATTAACAGAGGCATCTTTAGAGACCTCTTAGAGGGAAACCATGAGTTTCTTGGTACTGTCTATAGTATGTATATGGCCTTCATCAACTCACATCTACATGACTGTCATGTAGACTGTGCTACATGCATTTTTCTGTGCTTTCCTGAGGAGGGGAGACAAACGATTTTTCAGGGCTCCCTATCACTGAGGCTAAGAGCCAGAGATACCAAATTCAGCAAGGAGAGGAGGGAGCAAGAAGTAGCTTGTTGGGGAGGCCTGTCTCTCTCCAGGAGTGGCAGAGGTGCTGGGATGAATGGTTCGTTGACAGCTCTTACCCAGAATGTTTGCTCACAGTCTCCCAGACACCACAAGCCCTGAACTTCCTTCCTTGCCCTGTGCAGTGCTGCCTTCAGAAAATGCTATCTGAGGGAAAGTTTCAAAAGGAACCAGAGGCTATCCAGGAGTTCCTGTAGTCTTGCAGCTGTGTCAGACTTGCAGTCGCATGGAACCACTCAGCTGAGAAGGGCTCGGCCTCCCCCTTAAGCCTATGTCAAGGTGTGTCAGGGCTCCACTTGGGGTGAGGAAGGATGCTCTTTCCCTCACCATCCCTCTTCATGGGGAAGTGATGCAGCTTTCCACCCTAGGGATGCTGGATCTCCAGCACCAGTGTAATTCTACCTTCATACCTGAGTCGGGGAGAAAATCCTGAACAGTGAGAACAGGAGGACCTGAAATCCAGTTTCTGTTGCCCTCCAACATCACATGGGAGACAGCAATGCCCACAGTGGGGGAATGAGGGGAAGGGAGATACGCATTGCCTGTCAAAGGCCTCCAGTCCAAAGACACTATGGTATTGCCACAGATATTAAACATCCGGATCTAGAATTGCATGATTGAGGTGCCCTCAGTATGTCCATGGTCCCAATCCAGGATATGTGGAATAATCTATGTAATTATATTCCCCTTAGTGCTTCAGAGAAGTCCCAGTGACTGTAATACATGCTAACTTAATCTTAGCCACAGAAAAATGTGTTTCTAATTTACAAATTCGGCAATTTTTCAATAAAAGTTGTTGCACTTTGTCTGATCTATTCTCAAAATACGGAAGTGCTTGAAGCATGACCACCTGCAATAACAGATTACTGTTCCCTAAAATATTGCCATACACCTACAATGTGGAGGCGTAAAGCTTCTCTAAAAAAGATCTTTGTTATTTTTTCTAAAAGAAAGAAATGATCCCAAAGTAAAGCTGGTTTTCAGCAGCCTCTCTGCTCCCCAATGCAACTGGCATCAAAGTCTAATGAAAACCTGTTTGCGGACACTGGATCCGATCCAAGGTACACTATTGGCATATTCTAGACCCCTTGGGACATGACTCATATAAAAAACACAAGGCTGTCATCAGATGGCTGGTGGCTCAAATAAATCAAATTTACTTTGAAAATTGAGGCATACCAAAATTTTATTAGGTGAAACTTTGGCATTTCTTATAGCCAACTTGCACATATATATTTTTATTACTTACAGCAGTTTAAAAGTATGCTACCAATCATATGCAAAACAAGACACGATTGCAAATGTATATTTTTTACTGGGTGGCAGGAGGAACTGTGTTGTTTTCTTTTAAAAGCCCTGAATAGTGCTGCACATTTGTTGAAGGTGGCACAGCAGAACGGGCCTCTCTGTTTATTTTCCTGCGAGTGGCTGGATGCATGTCCTTTGTTTGTGGTCTCCAACCCTGACTTCAAAGAGCAGCTTCTCATACAGAATAATTACTCACTAAAGCTATCAACTGCAATACAAAAATTACATATAATGTTTGCAGCATATGTTTACAAGAAACAGATACAAATGCTGCTGAAGTGCCTCAATGATCCAGAAGGAACCTGATCTTCAGGCTTGAAGAGGCTGTTCCTGCAGCAGTCCATGTGTAGACGCAGAGCCCGGTGTTGCCACAGCCAGTGCAGCAGCCACTCCTGACTCAGATATAGGGACCCCTGTGCAGGGACCCCTCCTCTGTAGCTGAAGTTCAATCTGAGCGTGAGGAAGAACTTCTTTACTATGTGGGTGACCATGCACTGGAACAGATTGCCCAGAGAGGTTGTGGAGTCTCCCTCATTGGAGATATTCAAGAACCGTCTGGATGTAATCCTGTGCCATGTGCTCTGGAATGACCCTGCTTGAGCAGGGCGGTTGGACCAGAAGGTCCACTGTGGTTCCATCCAATCTTACTCATTCTGTGATTCCTTTACCCACACTCAGGGGCTCACTGCTTGTTTCAACACCAAAGGCACTATCAATTATGGCAAAACAAAGGTCTGATTCCTCTAATCCTTCAGCAAATTAATTAAAATCAAGGCAAAGGTCGTATTTTGGAGAAAAGTAAGTGCTTTTGGAACTGATGATAGAAGCCAAATCCACAAATTAAAAGAAAATACATTAATTTTTATAAAATCTCTCAGTAGACAGAAGAGCTAAACTCCCACTGACATTTCTAAACTTCATTTATCCAAGAGTGCAGCAAGATAGCCTCTGTTTAAACTAATAACAAAAGCAGTAGAAAGCTGCAGATTTGGTCTAGTTTTCTCTCAAACTATAATGACAGTCTATGGGAATATATTCAGATACAGTCTGAGAAGGATACTGGCTCTACTCCAAAATAACTTAATTCAGTGTGCAAACACAAAGAAAGGGAAAATAATATCACTGTGGATAAAACCCATGAGACTGCTTTATCTGACAGTGTGGAGCTTTAGGACTGAGATATTCTTTGCCAAATGCTGACACCCTTGTCACACAGGAATGAGCCTTTGAGGTACTCAGGAGCTGCAGTCTGGTGCTCCATCCTGCTGGAGACTGGGGCTGGTTACTTAGAGGAACTCACCCCTGAGGCAGGTGCTTCTCAACGTGGTGAATTTCTTCCTGCAAAAGCACAAAGTATAAATCAAAATAGAATTTAGCCCCAAATATGAAACTCAAAAACCTTAAGAAATGTACTATTCAGTGGTAAAGAGGTACATTTATAAGGAAGTGGGAAAGCACTGCCTTGGTTGCTTGGGCTGAGTCCTTTCAGGAGTGCTAGGCAGACTTACATTCTTACAGACCCTCAGGATCATTGCAGTTGTCTTTCCATGAAGCAAACGCCACAAAAGCCCCTTTTACTTCCATGGGAAGAGCAAGGTCAGGGCTGAGCTACTGCCTTCAGAATCTGCCATGATCAACCATCTGACCAGTTCTTCTAGAAATCTGGAAATTTGTCCATTTTCACTTTTGACAGACAAAGAAACATGACCTGAAGCTAAAAAAGTTACCTCTGATATATAGCACTTACAGTGAATTTAGAGCATGCATGTTCATGAAGCAACACTCTCTCTTTACATATTCCCAATACAATGGGCTGTGAAGGTTTTTCCAACGGCTGATCCAAAGCATTTGAAGAAACAGTTCCTTTGATACTAGTGGACTCTCTGCTTAGCCCTTATGTTGCCAGGTGTGTTTGTTTAGCCTGGGGCTGGAAGTAAAGGCACTCCACAGACTTGAGAAATTTCTGCAAAATTCAGGCTTCTTCACTTATCATTACTGGACACATACTTCCTCTTGAAATAACAGAAAACCGAGTCATTAAGAGAGACATAAGCAGTATTTGATCACTGAAATGCAGTGTTGTGACTTAAAATTTATCCCCACAGAAATTAGAGCAGTTTCCAGGAAAACAAAAAAAAAAAAAAAAAGAGGAAAAAAAGTAACAAAAATCATATCAACTTGCAAGTGTATGAGAAATAAATTCTGGTGTCCTCTGCGTCTCTTGAGATAATCTCTTGTCACTTGGATCCACTGCTTGAGTATTTTCCATTATTAATGTTCTCTATCCCCTTGTTTTGGCTCTTCTACATATTTCCACAATTTTCTTCCCCCTAAATAAAACAAAAAAAAATCATCAGGTCATAAAATATTTCTACAATTTAATTTAAAAAATAATATTCACTGTCTGCACAATTTGAATTTGGCCTACTTTTGAATATTCATCAGGATGCAGATTTTAATTACATGATCACATAGTATTTTTCCCCACAGGATTACAATATTTTATTTGCAAGATAACTTTTTTCCCAAGTCATTACGTTTTCATTCATTGACTCTGAGACTGGAAGAAGAGCTGCCACTGAGAAAAGGAAGTTTCTCTTTGTTACCTAACTACCCCAGGATCTGTTCCTCAGATTTCAGTTTCCAGCCATGACTTCCTTTCCATCCCATTTCCAGTTCTCCCTCCTAAATCCTCTTCTGATCTATCCTTCCTTTCTTGTTTCCATCTCTCAGACCATGCCTCTTGCCTAAGTAGTCTCATATTTCCTTTCCATTTGCCAGTGATCCCACAGGAAACATCTTGCTGCCATAATGTGTCTTTCCACCTGGCTTTGCTGTCATCTAGAGCTAGGTTCAGATCTGAGGACTTCTTCCTGCCACAGGAGCACAGAAGGAGTCACTGGAGCGGGGCTGAGCTGGGACAAACTCATTGCCTGAGTGGTGACACCTGTGCGGGCTGAGAGTAATGTGAGCAAGCTCAGAATCATTGCACTCTTCCAATTGATCCGATGATAACTTCCTGCCTACAGAAACGGCCTTTTTCCCAAAGCTTAGCTAGTCTGGGCAAGCTTTCACAGGAGCAGACCTAATCCTAGTAGTAAGACCACAGAAGAAGGGATGGATCATCCAGTGTGGTGGTACTTGAGCTTTCTCTTTTTTGAAAGAAAAAGTCAACAGTTTATTCAAGAGAAGCAGAGTTGTTTATTTTTTTCCTAGTGCAATCTTGGCTATAGATATGGACATGGACATGGATAGGAATAAGGTCATATATTTTCCTTTGCCATAATAGATGTTCAACTGCTTATTAGAAGATTCATCCAACTACAGATGACCATTCAGAATATTGAAATCATAGTTTTGAAGAGTTGTTAGCAACTGACACAGGATCTTCTGTTGGGATGTGTCAACAGTCTTAGCAAATGGTAGTACAGGTCACCCTAAATGTCATTCATGTGAATGAACTAAAAGAAACAGCCAGGAGACCCTGCTGGTAATTTCATTTATGTGTGAATTCTTCTAACACCTGAGTGAAGAGATGACGGGCAGGACTAGAGACAACCTCTACCTCCTGACTCAGCAGAGACACAAGGGAGTCCCCTACTAAAGCAGCATAGATGAATCCTGCATCCCCAATCTTCAAAAAATCATGTTTCAGAGCCTGTGATACTGTGGAAGCATTGTTTGGAGGGAGCACTGACTTATTTACAATCTTTTTCTGTAATTTAAAACTTCTCTTTGCCATGAATTACTAACAAATGTTTGAGAAAGCTGCATTTATGCTACAGTCTCCCCATCCTGAAACACTTGCATTAAGTTCCTTGTATAGAGTATGGCATATTCTACTGGACTTTGAAGATTCAAGCTGAGGGATGCAAATTTCACAGAAAAGAATAGAAAATTAATAGAAGTGAAGCATTCATGTGCAGCTGGGTCCACAAGGATCTCCAGCTCTGCAGAGGACCTGTCACAGTCATCGGTTTTCAGTCTAATTAAAGAGAAGCTGGAGGCTTTGCAAAAGTAATTTCTTTTGTACATACATAGCTGTTTTATGAACCAGACTTATTTCCTCAGTGCCAAATTGCATTTCAGAATGTGTCCTTGCTAAATAGAGTGAAATGTATTTCCATTTGTCATGACTGAACCATATTTTAGCTGAGGGGGAGGCAGAAGTTCCAGTACCATTTCCTGAAGTTAACAGCAGACCTGCCATTAATTTCAGTGTCCCAGGATTTAAGCAAAGAGATAACAGCCCCTCAAATGGTTTTAAGTTCATTGAAATGTTAGTCCAAAATGAAGCATATGCCATTCAGTTAAGATTCACGTTTACACAGCTGAAGATGACAGGTCTAGTTTAACTGAAGACCGGAGGAGAAAATGATGCCTCCTCCTACATGATCTGCCCCCTGAAGAAAACATCTGCCTGCATGTTTAACCAGGAATGTGAACTGCTAATGTAATCTGACCTTTAGACAAAGGGAAGAGGATTGCTCCAATGTACAAATACAGAAGAGGCTAGAATGTAACATACTGTTGACTGTTTTCTGCACGTGTAGATAAAAACACGGTGAAAATACATAAAGGACTGAAGAACATGATTTCTTAGTGAGTCAGGGCTTTCAGGCATTGAGGAGAAAATATGAGAGCTTAAGTTCAGCATGATGTAATTCTTGGAAATTATCTGAAGTGGATCCACTGTTGTCTTTTAGCAACAACAGTGAGTACCAGGGCTGTGAAAGCTTGTTTCACAACCAAAGTCATGCAAGCTCCAATTTAGACCAAGGGTCAGCACTTTCTATGAGCAATAGGCTTTTGAGGGACAGACTTTTTGTAATGATCCTTTGAGATCAAAGAGCTTTCTAGGATCTGTTTGATTAAATTTAATACTCAGTATCTACAATGCAAATGATGTGGCAGATGTCAGTAGCCTTATGTCTGTGGAAAGAGCAGAAGATGGAAAAGATCAGGTAGACTGGAGAAGATCCTTGTTTTTTGGGTAGATGGTATAAGAAAGGGTATAAATTTAGTTATTTTTTGCTGATAAGTACACAAACTGCAATTTGAGGCACTTTGAGGCACTTGAGGGATGCACAGTTCCCACCTTTGCATAGTCAAGAAATGGCTATGCACAAACACATGAAAAACCACAGGCACAAGTAGAAGACTCTCCTGTGGCTGGAGAGCATGTTTTCCTTCAGTGACACAATCCAGCTTTTCCAACATGAGACTCATTGCCTCAATAGTGGTTCACACAATGATGTTCTTCCATGGTGTTCTTTCAGGCCTACTTTTCTGAGTAATGAGAGTTGTTCATTATGGATTTGACATCGGACAGACTCACTAGAATGACCCAAGTCTGTGTCATTTAAAATTTCTGAGAGCAGCTGAGGCACTTGGTTTCAGAAGGGTTACTGGTACTGGAGAGATGGTATCTATTCTACGGAGTCTTAGAGCTCTGTTAAAAGCAGTCATCAGCAGCCCAGATCAGTAGTCTCGGTAGGTCTGCCAGAGCCTTCCTTGCTTGATAGCACCAGTAATTTACAGGTAGTATAGACCATTTGGACATGTTTGGTCTTCTCACACTGATGAGCTCCTTAGTTATCCTGTAACTGTCTGATGGTCGAGATTTTCTGTCCATCTGTCTATTAGCTGCTTACCCTGGATTTGTTATGTTTGCATACAGCTAGCATGGATTCTTTCACCTACTGTACTACTAAACTCAGTAGCTTCTGTGATATTAGACTTTGGCCAATTTCTGTTGCAGTGGTCATCAACTTTTCTTGAGATCCTTCTTCCTGTTGAAAATGTCTCCTCTCTGCCATCCTTCAGCCGCAGGAGCTGCAATTTCTTGCCTCACTGGTGGCATCAGGTGTGGGTGATCTGCCTAGTTCAGGCTGCCTGCACTGCCTGCACTGCCTGCAGGAGCTGCAGCCCTGCGCAGAGGATGGGGGGATGTTCCTGATGCCAGCAGAGGAAACTTGGAGCAACACACCCTGATGGACTGGCTCTACACCTATGAGAGTAGCAGTTCCCACAATAGTTCCCACCAAACCATGCACCCACCTGCAGAGCTGTGTATTACCCACTGGTTTCTCAGGTATTTAGCACATTCTGTATTTTTTTACATTCTCTCTAGCAACAGTCACTTCAGCAAGGATTTTCTCTGCATGTGATTTAGCAGTGCTGAAGTCACATCCAGATTTGCTTTTGAGCAGTTCCTAATGCTGTTACTGTAGTTACGTGCTCCCCTAATTGCAAAGATGTGTAAAGCCGCTTAAATGAATGTAGAGCTGCTATGTTGTCCTCTAGAAGGTGATTTGAAGTCCTTCGCTCTTCCCCTTTTGAGAAGGTGGTTGTTCTTTTTTGTGTTTTTTTTTTCTTCAGTGTTTTGCTTGTGCTTGAATATACTTTGAAGATTATTTACCTCAAGAAGAAGGGAAAAAAGCATAGTCCAAGTGCCACCTGGGCTGTCTGCCTCACCACAAGTTTATCTGCTGTAAAGATTAACAGATGCTGTCAGAGCACCCTAGCATTTTAGCAGTTGTCTTCATTGCAGGAGCAATTTGTAGCACAGGAAGCATCAAGTCAGCTTCATTCAGTCACTGGTTTTTGAAGGCCTTCATTTTGCATTTCCCTTAGAGCATCATCAAACTCTTTTAAACTAGCAGTGCTCTGTTAATTTCATTAATCGGGGCACATAGTCAAAAATTGCTTTTTCTATTTTTCATTTTTATGATTCAGTTTATAAAAGGAGAAATGGTCCATCCTCGCCAGTGACTCTTGGGACAGGTGATTTTGCAGAATTTCCACAATCCCAGCAAATGCTTTGTCTGGGGGTTTAATAGGAGCTGTTAAACTAACAGCAGGTTGTACCTTTTAGCATCTATTACACTCAGTAAACACAGCACATTTTTCCCATCAGTTACACTCTCTGTGATTATACACCGCTCCAGTCTCAGTATAGGTGGACCAGGCCTCCTCTGAGCAATTAAACAAGTTATTTTCCCGCCAACAGCCAGACATATTAATGCTTTTCAAAACACACACACACAACCTCTCAGCTGCTCAGTTTGCAGCTTGCCACCCACTGGGCCCTGTGGTTGCTCCCTGGCATGGGATTAGGGTTCCGCCTTCAAAGCCAGCAGCTGGAGCTGGCTTGGCCCAACATCTGCACCATAAAGGCAGCACACGCTGGAGCTGCTCCCTCACCGCACGCTGCACAGGAGCTCTCCGAGGTTTAGACTGCTGCTCTGGTCACGGCAGAGAGGGCAGCAATAAAGCCCCAGTGTCTTCACCACCCCAAAGCCAAATGTTTCTCTGATGTGTCTATGTGGAGTGCTGATGCAGTAGAAGATCTTTTCATAGTCCATTTTGAGCATAGTTTGTGCCTGCTGCTGCTATAGCAGAGTTTGAGTGACTCCCAGGTTAGAGGTGGTGATTAGGGGGTTTAGGGGGCTCCTGCCTTGTCTCAACCCCCTGCAGGGAGCAGGAAGGGTAGTTCACCCATTAGGAGCAATTGGTCTTTCCAGATAATTATGCTGAAGAGGTGCAGCTGGGATTTTTGGGCAAATCACACAGAACAACAAATACAAACTGGAGTGAACATCCTCTCTGAGGACATCCCAAGGAATTAAAGAAGAAAGGTCTTTTTACTTTATTTTAGCTGTTCTTGGAAGAATGGTAGTTGGCCCACACTGAAAGCCCATGTCTGTGTTCTGACCTTGTTATTTTGCTAGGGTAGGCATGGTCCTAATTTTTCAATTGATGACACTGGGATAACTAAGAGATTTTTGACAACTTTAATGTAAGAAATTTCCTGTCTAGCTCAAGTGAGCTTCTGGCTACCTGCTGCTAGATATAAATATAGCTGATAGGAAAATAAATTACTGATTTTAAAAACAAGGCATCTCAAGCTTTAGTCGACCCACTGACAGTCCCTCTTTTCATGGATCAAGTAGCTATTCAATCTTGCTTTTTACAGAGAAAGACACCTTAAAAGTTTTTGTACTTTAAACCTCAGTGAAATGTAGTTACCACTGCAGAACAACCTGGCAGAAGGTAATGCTACTACTTTGTATGAAGATCATATAGGAGAGTCCTTGGAACCAGTGTTCAGTGGGACACCTTGCACTGAGTAGTCATGAACTGTGTAGAATGTTCTTTCTGGAGGGAAAATTGATTTTTTAGAGGCTCGATTTTTGCTAGGGAATTTTGGCAGTTAGACTCTCATGATTCTCCATGCTGGGAACTTTCATCAGCTACAAAAAAAAAAAGAGGAATTGGCACATGGGATTTCTGTGTCCTGGAAAAAGTGTAGAATATGGGGCCTATAAGACTAATGCTAAGTGCCACTGAAATTTCTCCTTTCATCTCCTGGACACGATAAAGACGGTGAAAGTATTTTCATTTGTGCCTCTGGGCCCAAACCTGCGTGGTGAAGGACCATCCTGATTTCCCATTAGCTTCAGTGAGATTTGAGGCTGGTTAGCAAAGGGGAACCTTGCACTTGTCAAAAAGCACCTAAAGAGCAGAGGGGATCCTTTATGCAAGAACCTGATGAAAGCAAAACATTTAAAGTGTTTTAGCATACTGAGATACAGTGGGGAATGCATTTGTGAAACAATAGGTCTGGCAAACTGGAGATATCTTTCTTTCTTTTCTTTTCTCTTTTTCTCAATTAGTTGCTGTTAAAACATTTAACAGATGCCTAATTGACACAGTTAGAAATAGTTTTCCAATCATGTATCACTTTAATTATCCAATGGTCTTTTCAGATCTCTTATGGATACCCCATTTTATTGAGATAAATTATTTGCTATGTTTTGAGATTCTCTGCTTGAATTCTGCTTACCTTCTCATAACTTTTCCCTCAGGAAGACTTTGTAAGAAACTTGGGAGGGGAGAGGAGAAGAGCAGACAGGACAGGACTTCATGCTATTTCAGCCACAAAGGCACATTTTTCAGAAGATTTCACTTGAAAGTTGAAGTCCAAGTGCAACACTTTGTATATTAATGAATCAGCACTCTAACTCTGACCTAATGGAAAGTGTTTCATGATACATGTTACTTGGGATTTTGTGCCTATGTGAACATCCTGTTCTCATCTGCATGTCCCAGAGCCATATTTGTGAGAGGGGCCTCTGACTGTGTATTTCTTGGTGTTTTGTTTTACACATATAAAATTGATTTCGAGCTTTAGTGGAAACAGTGCAAATTTTATCAATGATTAAAAAAACACCAAAAAAATGTTTAAGTCAATGATGAAGTTGTAATCTATGATGATACAGAGAGGATTTTGCCCAAGGTATAGGGTGCTGGATTTTTCATTTTCAAAATTAAGATATTTCTCCATCCCTAAATTACTTTAATGAAAGATAAAATGTTCAGTATCTCTGAAAAATCAACTTGCAAAAGCCTAAAATGCTATAAAACACCACAAAGATAAGGTACTTCTTGAAAATACGTTCTCTGTGTTACCTGCTGTCAAATGAGGGCTGATCCTGCAAAACATTCTACACTTGGGCTTGAGGAGAACAAAAGAACCCTAAATTTACCCCTGTAGATGTCATGCTGTAAGGCATATCCCAGGACACCTTTAACCAGCCATGTTCCCATAATTGCAGTAACGCTTCTTTCAGTAATGTTGTCATGGCTTTAAAACACTAGCCTCTAGGGATAAGTTAAAAAATTAAGTTGTCAAAAGCTATTTGGAGGGAATTTTTTTCCTTTCCTCTTCTAAAATAATCTAAACTTTTTTTTTTTGAAGGTGATATTGTCACCAATCACATCCACAGTTCTGGTCACTGAGTGACATCCAGATCAACATTTCATTAACACTTTAAGACAGACATCACTGTCCATGCTCTCTCCACCTCCCTAAACAGTTTCTTTGGGTTGTCATCTGTCCTCATCATCAAATTTTCCATTGGAAATACTATACAGGTCCTCTGGTTTCACAGATCACTCTGGTCACAAGGCTCACTCAGTCATTTGTGCCCTCATGCAGTTTTTTTATGGAAGCTTTACTCTAAATGCTTATAATTTATATGAAGGATATTAATGATCTGTAAAAACAAAGTCCATGTTCAAGTGTCCACTTCATGCTTGGCAACAGCTGAAGGATTTCAGGCCCAAAGAGATTGCATGATGATCTGGAATGGCCTGGGGTCTTCTATTCTGTCTTGGCTGAGAACAGGCTCTTAGAAGTGGGATAGTGTGATCCACTCCACAACATTGCTGCTGGAGAGGCAGAAAAGCTTCAGGGGCATGACAGAAGTCTATAGTGGATAGTATCTGCTAAGCTGCATGTTGGTTAAATATGTTTAGTCAGCAACAGGTATAAAAAATAAAACTAAATTAAAGAAAATTAGATGTAACAATGAGTCTTTCCAAATCTTTACCACACCTGGTATGTAGCATGTACTTTTGCAGATGATATAATTTATCCTTTATGACTACATTACAGATATACGTTGGATTTGCCTTTTTAAGTAAGAGATGTTAACAGCCTTGAATAAAATTGGGACAAGCAGCGTAAACAGGATGGCACATAAAGTGTGATACAGTATGCAGAGGGCAAAGTATGTTTGAAGGTTAGCTTATTAATAAAACATGGCTGGCCTTGATTTAGTTTATAAGAAACTTAAGACATTTATCAACATCTGTCTGAACCCATTTCCAGTCTCTTTGGCCTCTGTTGTGGATAAGCTGATTAATAAAAGATGATGCCTTAGGAAGGAAACTTAGATCTTTGCAAGCAATGACAAAAGAAAATTCAGTGCTTAATCTACATATGAAAGGAAACTGGGAAAGTAAACTAGTTTACCACTACATCCCAGGATGCCAATCTCTTATAACATTTCATCTGACTTAGTTTTGGCTGGAGTCTGGAAAAGTAAGAAAGAATTCCAAAAATTAAGTGTGGAATTAATTTACAAAAAGATCCTAGTGCTCACTTATGGAGACTCTGAAATCTAATCCCATTCCCTTGTGGCTTCCTCCTCTCAGTGTTTTTAACTTTGCAGCTTTCCGTGTTTGTTTTTCATTTGTCTCCTTGATCCTTTAGTCTTTTCTTTCCCTTAGGCTAGAATAAAGTTCTAATACTAAACAAGTGCCACACTTTGCTTATTGATAGTTGTTGCCCAATAAAATGTTGCCCTCAGAAGCCAATTAGTGAAATATGTTTCTTGTAATAACCAATAATTTGTTTAATTTTCATGCATTCTTGCCTGATAGTTGGCCAAAGGGATGCACATGGATAGTTCCTGCATCTGGGACACAGAGACAGCCCATCTTAGCTGCATAGTGAAGGGTGTTCCCTGCACAGGCCCCTGGCACCCAAGGTGTTACGCTTGCCATTGGTATTTTGGCCCTTGCTGTTTACATCACAGATGTGCACTGCCATCTTTCCAGGGCGGGAAGCAGCACGGCCACAGCAGCACGTGCCCTGCCTGGGCTAACCCATCAGGGATACCTCTGTGTGTGTCCTGTGCTGGGGCCTGAGAAGTTTCTCTGCACAGAGCTCATTTAGAGCTGAAGCTGAGCTTCTCACTGCAGGCATGGACAGCCCCGAAAGAAACACTGAGGATCCATGCCTAATATTTAGGTATCACTGGCATTCAAGGAACCTCCTCCTAACTTCACAGGTCCACAAATTTCTTCCATTATGTGACCGGTGTTTGGATATTGGATTTTGCACCTCATCCTCCAACCTTTCTCCCAAGGAGAGCCTGAACAAGCCGTCCCTGGAGCTATTCTTCTGCCCTGCTTCAGCTTCACCAGGGTGCTGCTCCAAGGATCATGTCAATACAGATTTACTACCTTTTTCTTAAAAAAAGGGTGGCTGCAGATGCCTTGCCCTCTGGGAATTATCTCTGGCCTCTGACAATCTTCAGGTGGAAAGGGAGAAATCACAGAGTGAATATCCAGTTCAGTGTTTTAACATACGGCTGAGGCAGCCAAGCACTTCTCTCCTTAACACTTCATGGCCTGGAGTACCCTCCCATGAGCAGTGGGCATTTGAACTCAAGTCTCACTTCCCAGAGATGGCTATGCTAACCAGTATAACACCGAGGAAAGAGAAACATGTTTTGTGGCTTCTCATTCAACTCTGGAAAAGGTTCCGAGCTTATCAGAGCCAGCAGTCATTTGAACAAAACAGACCAGAAAAAACCCAAACCCATAGGCTTTCCATAAGAAAAAGATGTAGATGCCAACCCAACGGGAATATTGAACATCATGAAAGCTGAGAGGGGAGTGACATTCCTTTGCAACCTGGAGAGAATCCATAAATGTCAGTGAAGGGGGACATGTGTTACTGCTGCATTTCATTCTTACTGTAAATCTTGCCCTGAGAGGTTAACAGTGGCTTGTAACAAGGTATTTCCCTACCTACTTATATAAACTTTTAAACTAAAAATTACACAAAGTTGCAGGACAAATCCAAATTTTCTAGAATGGTGCATTGACAGATGCAAATTTAGACCCTCTTTCCATGACAGCTGAGAACTGAAGACTGCTGCATATTTTTTCAGGGTGGGAGATCGGCTTTTGAAGGCCTATTTTATAAGGAAATATCTCTGGATGCCATTTCATCCTTGGGAAAAAAGTTTGTTCCTTGGGGTAGTTTTAAATGATACTGAAAGCTATTTTAGATTAACTTGGATTTAAACAGACTAAGCAGACACTGTGGAAAGGACACACTGAGCCAGATCCTAACTGGGTTAAACTGGCGTGGTGCTGTCAAAGACGAAAGTCTCACAATTAGTAGCAGCTGAATATGTGGCCCATTGCATTTAAAGACCACGTCAGAGACCACCTACCTTCTAACATAGCTTATAAAAATGGTTGAAGACATCTAGAGCCTGTTCCACTAGCTGGAAATTCCTAGTCTGGGTTCTGCACCAATGAAAGCAACAAAACATAGATTCTGAGTCCAACATCCGCTTGTCATATTTAGCATATACATGTGAGGATTCCTACCCAAATATATGGGCTTGTATATATCAAAGATTTGGAGGATTGTCTATATAACTCAGGTTCCAACCTGCTCAGGATTCAGCTAAAAAACTGATTTATTATGGAACAAATAGGGTAATGTAATTTTTTTTAAATGTGGCTGTAATCACTCTTAGAGCACATCACGCCACATCAATCCTTTCAAATCCTATCAAATCCTTTGATAGCAAATACTGATAGCACATTCAAGTGCCCTTCGTTACAGTTTTGAATTACATTCCTAGTATATTTCTCCACACTCTGTAGAAGCAGCAGAGTTATAGTATTGGCTCTCAGTCTGCATTCTTACCAGTCAAGATCATTCACTGACTCCTGGATGTGAGGATCAATGGTGGCGGCCATATGGCTTTGGAATTATCTGTTGTCTTTTCCTTAATGGCATTGTGGCTTTGTGTTTCCCCAGCAGTGATTAATAGGCACAAACATGCGTTACGCACATGGTGATAGATTTAGATGAACTTTGAATTTTCATGGCTTTCTTCTCTCGTTTCCCCTCCCCTCCCCGCTCCCCCTTTTTCTTTTCAGGACACGGGTAGACGAAGAGTGATTCTGCACTGAGAAAGTGAGAAGCAGGTCTTTGACAAATATTTATCTCTTGAGGACATGGTGTGATTTGATCAGCAAGGTTAGAAGACAGACAGATACCCCATCTAGATATCCAGGGATAATTATGATACTTTCCCCCAGGAGGACTATCTGACTATCTAAGCACCATTTACAACAGGCAACCCCATGCTGGAGAACAACAAATGCCTCCAAATGTCTCTTGCTGTTAATCGTGGGAAAAGGGTGTGCAGTGGTAAGTTAACCCCACACTCTGATCCCCATAGCTCTAGCGACCAGGAGGTACCGCACTGAGAGGATCAGAGTTTCTTTCCCTGCTACAGCTAATGGAGGCATGCCATGTCCCAGGCCTTTTTCCTGGGGTGTAGGGAAGGGACAGATGGACAGACTTCCCTGGAATTTTCCAGTGAAAGGTGTGGGGTGAGCACTAGGGTGAGCACCAGGAGTCGATATTACCTGGGTACCCAGAGTATACTAATCATTGACTAACAAATCACAGCCTGTCCACTAGGCTGTTCTTGCTTACCTCAAAGCTTAGAAAAAAAAGTTGTTTTGTTAACCCTTTTATTAATTGAGGTAAAACTGATGGCATTAACATAGAATCCAGTGAGGAGTGGAGAAGGATGGGACACACAAAAAGGTATCACAGGAGTGCGCCTGAAGTAACCATGGCCTGTGTACTGCTGTTACGGGGTCTGAAAAGGTCATCTCATCTTGAACAAGAAACTAGGTAGTTCTTCCACAGTAATTCACAACTGCAGAGCCTGGACTCAGGAGTCCCTTCCCATCCTGTGTGATTTTTCTTTTTCTTTCCTACCTTCTGAATTGATTAAAATGGTTGGAATCCATGAAAAAACAAAGAAACCTACAGTTTGTGTTCGTATCCCCCCAAGGGTTACGAAATTAATAAAAATTACATCTCTACATCTGCCTTGAGAAATGTTTGTGGTGCAGGTGGTGGGTGGATGGCAGACAACAGAAGTATCACATGCATTGTTTTGCCCATTTGCTCTTGCCCTCTGGTCTTGTCACACTATTAAACATAGGATACTGGCATGGACAGGCCCTTCATCTCACCTGCTACAGCTGTTCTCATGTTTGTAAATTATGGGACTTCAAGCATTTAAAAAATCCAGAAAGAAATGGCCTGTCGCCTGAGTACCACGTGAGTTTTGTTTTCATCTTAAAAAAAAAAAAAAAAAAAAAAAGATAAAATCCAAGATGTTCACAAGAAGTAACAGAAATTTTTCGAGAAAGCAACTTCTAGAGTGCATCAGATTCGAAGGGATTGGTGAAGTATTATATGCAATAACTCTTCTAACACTTTCCAGGTTTTTCATCATAAAGTTTAGGTTGCAGCAGATTGGACAGAAGATGGGACATCCTCTGAGATGTTAAAAAAAAAAAATTATGGTCATCTCCTGGAATTGTAGAAGTATCTGTTTCAGGTAAGAAATTTTCAATATTTTCACAGGTTTCAGGAAGCTCCAGAAATATCAATAGCAAATGGAATCTACATCTTTTATTGAATTTAAGTTTTCGGAGGCTGCACACAAGCATTTCTAATCAGAAAACCTAAAGCGCTATGTATTGAAAAACATCTTGACAGGAGTAAAAAATGCAACCAGAACATGGCAGCTGCCCAAAACAAGGCAAAGACCTATGAAACTTTTGGACTTTTTGTGATGTTATTGAACACAGATGGTCTGTTTGACTTAACAGAATGGAGAGTACAACACTCAACTCAGTCATCACTCTCTATACACTCTATTCCCAGTGATAGGTTACTCTGGTAGTCAAGGCAGTGTCCATGCCAAAGCTGAAAAACTACCTTTGGATCACTTCACAGCCAATGAGGATGTACTTTCTCCTTTTTTATGGGCATTGAGTGTGTTGGAGCAGAGCAGGGGATCGGACTTTAACATAGTTCATAGGGATCCAGCTGCTACCCTGTTGTGCCAGAGGAGAAATTTTCCTTGAGGTATGAGGACAGAGATGACTGATACACAACAAGGGAAAAGAGAAACCTGTAGACCATAAGATGACATTAAGGAATACTTGCCTGTGAAATGTTTCCTTAGATGAAATTTAAGCTAATAGTTCAGAAACTTACTGTTTTAACCACTTTGACAGCACATAGAGGTCTATTTTTTCCTTTATTAGTTATAAGTTCTAGTAGACATAAATACTTACAGAGAGTAATATGTTATGAGAGTGTCCTAAACATCAATAAAACCTCACACTCTGGGATCAGGTTAGTGCACAGGCTGCTGGATGTCACATGGTGTCAGGGGGTGAAAGGTCAAAAACTGAACATTTTTACATTTAGCTAATTTTTTTTTTAAGAGACAGTAATGTTTTCATGCACATAAGCATTCCAGTAGGTTCATGACCTCAATTCCACCCAGGGAAAATACAAATCTTTCATAGTAATTTGGAGTTTTCACAGTTTATAGAGAATACATTGAGGACACAAAAGTTTTGTTGGAACGATAACACAAGACTGCAACATGGAGACCAAAGAGGCTAGCTCCAAGGAAACAGAAGAAAAATTGCAATATTTGGCATTTTCCCTGTGATAAAAAGTGCATGTTATTCTCATTTAGCAGAGAGCTGACTCGAACAATAGAAATGTTTGTTAGTACGTTATGCTTTGCAGTGATTGTAAAAGTGTTTGCTGCATTTGCTTCTTAGATGCCGTAGCTCTCTCATTTCACACCTTTCTCCAGATTTAATCTCTGCAGAATTATTTATGTGGCAATATTAGATTCAATTTACAAATTATAGCCTGCTGCAAAATGGAGCCGTTCTTCTCCCTAGAGGTACCAGCAACAGTAACATTAATCTTCTTTTAAAAAATTATTCAGGGGCTTTCAACATGCTGCCAAGAGCTCCCTCCCAGATTCCTTTGTAGTCCTGTTTTTAATTGTAAGAATATCTGCAGAAAATATAACACGTAAGGCCTGGATCCCAGTGGAGCTCCATGCTGGCAGAGGTCCTGCAGTGAGCACCAGATGGGTGGATCTGGGTTTATTTTATCTCTTCCAGCTCAGTCCTGTATGTGGAACCTGACCTTGGAAGGTGGTTCATTGCTGGGTCACTGAGAAGGTCCTGGTGGGGCTCCAGTGGAAGGGGTGGCTGCAGAGGCACTGCTACCAAAAATGTGGAAAAAGCCATGGCACCGAGTGCTTGGCCATCTTGTACCTGCCTCTGCTTGTCCCACACTGCAGAGACACCCAAGGCTGCTCAGAAAAGCTGCTTCACGAGAGGTTTGCGTGGACTGTGAGGTGCACCACACCTACACCGCCATAAGGGATCATCCAGAGCCCCACACCAGAGCTCTGCCCTTCATGCCACTTGCCCTATGAACTGACAAAAGGTCCTGTGGTGTGCAGTGTTGGGAAACCTCAAGTTTGGGGCAAGTGCTGTTCATACCCCAGTAGTCTTTTTTCTCTGTGAGCCTCACACAGACATTCCTGATCCTCCTCCCTCTGCTCCAGCTGTGTCTTGGGTTCCATGACCGAGTGGCAGCTGACAAATCGTTGGCTTTCCTAACAAATCCCTGGGAACACCATCTGCCTAGAACTACGAGCCAGGCACGAGCCAGCAGTGAGACAATCACCTGTCCTGTCTGGAGCCAAGATGGCCTATTTGGGTGAGTCATCATGGTTGGCTGGACATAAGAGGTTAGATGAGATGAAGTCATGGTCTTTCCTGCCCTTTCTTTCTGAGGTGATGGCATTCTTTCGCATCATCATTCTTCTGCCGATGTCAGGAGTCCACCAATGTAACCAGCAGCTTCATTGACAGAACCTGTGCCCTGGGTCAGGTAGTGTGATGAGGAAGAAAGTACTTGGTCAGCTCACAAGGAAGAAAAAAGGTATTTTTACAAGTGTGTTTACTAGACCCTTACGATTGGCATTGGGCCTTTCCAAAATCTCTTCCAGAACATTGTCTATGGAAGCAGCTCCCAGGTGTTTGTGTGGTTTAGCCCAAGACTGGTTCTTATAAGCTCTGCCTCCTCAGAGCCTTCACAACCTGAGCTTTTAATCACCTCAGGCTATACCAACCAGCTGCTTCTCCCCATATACATTGTGTAGGGGAAAAGAGAGTAAACCCCACATAAGACAAGAAATGCTTTCTATAAATATACATGAGATATGAAAGGAATTTCTGTGAGTCCATTACTAAATGTTGATGGTTAAACTCCTAGTAATGAGACATTATGAGACAGATGCATTCAATAAGTATTTCTGTTCTGGTGGATCAAAGCTGGAGGAAGTATGAGTATCATATGATGCTGATGAAATATTTTCTGATCTAACAGTAAATTGGGAGAATGCAGGTCTGCTCAGCTCTTTTTTTTTCTTCAGCAAGGCTGGATTAACTGTCCCCAAGACTTCTCGAGGCAGCAGCTAAGGAACTTTTTCTTTAGGTGGGTAGTGAATGCTATAATAAAAAAGTGAGAGGGACAACCTAAATAAATATAAGCTGACTAGCCTGACTTTCATTTGGGAGTGGCATATAGGAAATGGGGTATACTGAAGGCAGAAGTAAAAAATCTGTGCCAAGTACTATGACTTCAGGGAAGCTGAAACTTGTCAAATCAATCTGATTTTATTAGTAGAAAAATAATTTCAAGAAATGGAAGTCTGACAAATCAGTTATCTGACTGCAAAATTTCAAGAAATAGCATTTTTAAAAGTACCTACCAGACTTAAACATAGATATTTTATGGGCAATTATCAATGGGTGGTGACATTCTGGAAAGGAAACCACTCTTATCTCCTTTCCACCTAACAGGATCTTTATGTAAGTCACAAATATCGTATAAATGATTGCTAATACATTTTTTGAGTGACACAGATTTGGAAGCAGTAAAGATGACAGTACTCTCGTGAGTGAAGGTGATCTGTCTCACTTCATAAGCTAGGTCTAACCAAATGCAGCCAAATACAGGTTCATATTTAGAAACAAAAGTGTACAAGCTATGTTTATGGTATGGGGCCCTGCATCACTGGAAGCAGAAAAGGACTGTGGAAATTGTTAAAAATAATTAATTATCCATGAATTCCTAAAATAGTTTTGTGGTTAAAAAGGCTAATACAATCATCAGAAATACACAGATGAGGTCTGGGAATGGGAAGGACATATTCTGTCTGTGTAAGGCAGAAGTAGGACCACTGTTGTAGTGGCCTCTGGAGTGGATAGAGAAGCCAAGAGAAGAATAGTTGAAGGATCAGGATCTTCATATAAGACATTTGTTCCATGACTATTTCATGATGGATTACCCCAGAAAAATAGCTTCCAAAAGCATTTCCATGAAACAGCAAAAGATCATGCAACTCCTCTGCTGGATCCTCCCTCAAGTCATGTTTTCTGGATTAGGTTCCAGGGGAAAACAGTAGGGGTTGCAGCTTTCTGAAGTGAGTTTCATGTTGGATACCTGCCTGTGTGCTGTGACGTGCTGCCTTGGCTAATAAATCGTGACCTGTGTGGTTATGCTGGTCAAATGTTTTCTCAGCCAGAACAATTCCCAGCAAATCAGCAGACTCCTTTCACAGTGCCCATCTGACAAGAACCGGGTAGTGCACAGATGGTTTAGATATAAAAAAGAATGCTGCATCAATGCTCAATGTGTGAAATGTTTCAATTATTCCTAAAATATTTTTAACATGTTCCAGATTGATCAGGCAAAATGTTTAGGAAGTAATTGGAGTTTATTCTGTTTTTCATTTTAGTACAGTATATTATAATAAGCACATGTTCAAAGTACATTTTAGGTATCACCAAATATTTATAAAATGTCTATAGGTGGAAATCCCAAGGTCACTGCAGTAGCTTCATTTTCCAGTTTGTTTACAGGAAGATCAATCACTAAAACCTATGACTTTTTTGCAGTCAGAATCCTTTTGCATCTGCAGAGATAGTGGATAGATAGCCTATTGGTTTTACTTACAAATATGACTAAACCGTCTTTGATTGCAGAGGCTGAATTTAATTCACCCTTATATTATTGCCTGGAGCAACAAAAAACTTCTAAGGGCATTTCCAAATAGATACGTATGTCTGATATTTAGTATCTGATCATTTTACTGGCATTCACCTATCATAATTAAAAGATGAATTTAATAAATGCCTATCCCAAGTAATGTTATCTGGGAAATAAAAAAGAAGATGGTGTTATGCTCTCTGAGGTGGACTCTGGGCTTTTGCAATGGGAACTAATTGATCCGTTGCAAGCTTTCCTACTTGTTTTGTGAAACACTGGCAAGGCTTGGAAACACTACCTACCAGGGAACCTTTGCCACTTGTTTTAAGACAAAACCAGGCTTCTTTCTGCTGATCCTCTTGATGTCCCTGGAGATTTCAGGGGGAAAAAACCCACACATTTTCCTAGCCTGAAGTCTGGAAAATATTGCACTTTGTAATTCCCCATTTACTGTAAGTGAGCTCATTTTATTTTGGTGGTGTTTTTTTTATTTTATTTTATTTTATTTATTTTTTTGGTTGGCTTTGATTTTGTTTATAATCATATCCAAAGTTCTAGCCAAGCAAATCTTCTTGACACAGGGAAGTCTTGTATCAACTAAGACATAGCCTGGATTTTGAGCATTTCTGCCAAGACCGACCTATCTGTTCCATCCTCACCCTTGTTGTTGGGGACAGGTTTGTTTTCCTTTTCAGCTCCTAGAGTAGTTATAGTAGTGGTGGGATGAGAAGAGGGACATATAGTGCTCTGAGAGCAGAGCTCTTTGCTGGTGGAGACTCCCTTCCAGTGCCAGACTGGCAAAGAAGCAGCTGGTGCCAACCATAGAAATAGCTACAAACACACTGACTGAATCACAACCCCTAGATTCCCAAAAAATGCCATCACGTACAAACACAAGCACGTACTGTCCTTTTTCAATTAAAACCACAAGTTTGTGCAGTTTCAACGGGTAGTAGAGTGCACAAGGAAATATTAGGAAAGATCAAAGCCTTGGAGTTTTCATTCTTTGCTGCTCTCTCCCCCCCTCCTGCTCTTAATAAAAATGTTAATTCAGGTCTGTTACAGGATTAACTCCAATCCCAAGCAAAATCTAGACATTCTTGGCACTGACTCTCTACTGCTGCTATCTTACTAAATACTGACATTTCTTAAGGAAAAACTATTTTCTCAATTACAGTTTTCATTAAAAACATTTTATTTTATAAAGGCTGATCTGAAATATCCTTTTGATCTCCTCTACAGTTTATTTTATATATTTAATCTGCTGGAAGATCCTGATTGTCAACCTTTCCTCTTACCTTAGTGCTGCCCCTTTGTACGCCCCTTCTGCATGTTCACCATCTGCAGGCTTGGAAGCAAGGAGAGCTGGGGACAGCAAATGACTTGTGACACTGGAAAGATGTTACACCTGATGATGTTACATCTGAGATTAAAAATAGCCTATGTCCATGATGATGTGAGAGTTCTTGTTCACTCTGCATCACTCACAGACAGTAATGGCAAAAGCTGTAAAATGACATTTCAGAAAAAGGAGGTCAATGAAACAACAGGTGAGTTTATTTATCAATGTTAGTAATTCCAGATTCCAGCTCATGAAGCCAACAGGTGTGGTGTATATTGAGAATATCTACGTAAAAGATAGTGACAAATTAGTGCAAAGAAGTTGGCTGTAGTTTAATTGGCTTTTAGTTTAATTGATAGAATAAAGATCTTAGACAGGCTTTATGTACAGGCTTTATATATGTGATGAATGACATATGCATCATGAAGGAGTATAATCAAGATATGGTAAAGAGTGTTTCAGACATAATTCAGGAATATAAGGTCAAAGGAATTTAAAGAGTAGACTTTTCTGATTTTTTTTTTCTCTTTCCTACACCTATATAAATTGACACAAACTGTTGCAGGGCCATGGATTAAAATTAATTTTAAACTAATCTCAGGTCTAAATTAAGAAAATCAGGAATTTTACTCACATGAAGAATAACTACAGCTTGAAATATGCAGATCCACGCTATGTGAAAGAAAAGCTGGCTCAGGGGCTTGGCTGTTAGTGGGAATCCTGGTTCCAGTCCAACTTCAGCAAAGATTTCCAGTGGACCTCAAAGATGCCATTGGGAATAGGACTAATCACAGAATCACAAAATCATAGAATATACTGAGTTGGAAGGGACCCACAAGGATCACTGAGTCCAAATCCTGGCCTTGCACAGGACCATCCACAAGAGTTACACCATGTGCCCACGAGTATTGTCCAAACACTTGAAGTCTGTCAGGGTTGGTGCTGTGATCACTTCCCTGGGGAGCCTGTTCCAGTGTCCAGCCACCCTCTGGGTGACAAACCTGTTTCTAATATCTAACCTAAACCTCCCCTATCTCACCCCACTGCAGCAATCGAAAGCTCATGTGTTTAAGCAAGAGTTTGGGTTTTTTCTGCAGTTAAATGGAAAGGGTCACTCATCTCAGTCTAAGATTGGACTCTTCATTTTCAGGTGGCATTAGTTAGACATGGTGAATCTGGGATTGAGAGCACAGTTAGAGAAGCAGCCAGAGCAATATCAGTGTGGGCATTCTTTGTGGGATCAGTGATCTCAAACTCTTCTACTGAGCACTGCAGCAGCAGCAGAACTGCAACTAGGGAGTTTAAACCTGTATGCATTAGAGAGTGAGCATGTGCATTCACAGATGCACACATATATACATATATCTGTACATATACATGTAAGTTCATATGTGTGCATAGATGTGCTCATAAACATACACATACGCATATATACGTGTGTATATATATATATACACACATCTATATATAGACGTGGTGGGTTTACTGCTATACTGTATTGCCATATCTGGAGTCTCTCTGTACCTTATCTATAAAACTGTCTTAGTTGCGTTTTGGGGAGGAATGTGCTGAAGGTTGTGAAGGATGAAGCTACTCTTAGGTGTTGCTGAGACACCTGAGCTGTATTCAGAGCCAGAACAGCTCCAGTGTGGGGGGAAAAGGATGGTTGGTTGGTTCTGCCCAGCCTGCTCTCAATGCAGGACCAGTCAATGCCCACCACAGCCCTTTTCTGCCTGTGGAAGCAGCGTGCAGAGTCTGAAAAAGGCAGCAGCCTCAATGCCCTCAATTCAAAGCTGCATCCAAATAGCTCTGACAATAGAAACATTTTGTATGAGCAAGAATTAGTCACATGTTTTCTGATTGCAAGATCAGGCATTTAATACAGCCTTTAATGTAATACTTCTAAACACCCATAAGTTTACTAACTGCACCCTGCTGGGACTCACATTAACACTTAGTAAATAGACTATTCAGAAAATGGCATGGCAAGAGTTACACCTCCAAGTAATATTCTATAGAGCCGCATACAAATTGTAACCACATTTTCATAAGTGATAAAATGTTTTATCCTCTTCTGAAAAATAAAGGCCATAAAAGCCAAATGCAGTTCAAAATAACAAAAGAAAGAAAGGATATAGCTAGTCAGGATTTGAAAGGTTTTGATTTCACTTTGTCAAGCCCGACACTTATATGAGAATTGGGCACCTAAATACCTTTGTGGGTCTGGCAAGAAGTTCTCAGCCACAGAGTAAGGACAGGGAAATGGAAGAGAATTCAAAGTTGCTAATGTGCCGTTCTACTTTAAGAATAGCTAAGTGAAACTGGCACCACTCAGAAGTTGGTGAGATTCCTGAGCTTATTCCATCTGCCTTGCTTACTTACGTGATGAAAAGCCCTTCTTACAAGGCTGGTTCTAACTATGCCAGCATGAAAAGGATGTTCCAGGTTCCAGTCCACTTCACTCATATGGCCCCTTTTGCTTGAATGGCTGTGACAGAGAGCTCCGTTCCTTCAGCAAAGCCTTTGTCCCTGCTAAAGCAAACTAGTGAAAAATGAGGGAATGTTAAGGAGAAAAAAAATGGTTTTTGCCAACACGAGGTTTTGTAAAAGAGTATCTTTTGCTGAGCAAACCACTTTAAAAGAACATCAATGATATAACTAAGAAAATATGGAAAGGGAAAAGTTAGGAAAACTCAAGTGTTCTCTCTTTTCCACTCATATGTTCAAAGGGTTAAAAATCTCAAGTCATATGAGCAAAATACCCCAAAGCATGGCTTTGACTAAAAAGGAATTTAAAAAAAAAAAAAAAAAGAAGAAATGGGGTGCTTCTTTGTGCATATGTCCCCACTTTTGGTTGCTGCTTTATGGAAGAGAGACTTAAGCATGTTTTTCAGTTTCATCTTCTCAGTTAGCAAGAATCTGGCTAAATTGTGGTCCCACTTTGAGAGAAATCTGAACAAAGAAAAATTATGTGGAACAGACTCCTCATAGTTGGGAGTCTGGAGAAGTTGGGAAAGCTGCTCCATGGTACCTGTTCTTCCCATCAAAACAAGGACCGTCTGGACTCCAGGTGTCCCTCTTACTAGGGATTAGTACTGTTGCATCCTTTTTTTCTAGTAATATATATTAATATATTAATTAAATACAGAGATGCTGTTTACAGAATCTTGTATAAAACCAGTATGAGATACTAGAAGGAAAGAAGAGCAGGGCAGAGGAGGGAAACAGAAATATCTTTCAAGATATCTCCCTGAAAAATTCAGGAAATTATTGCTGTTTTGTCTAGAAAAGAATATATATTCCCTTAGTCAGAGTTATAATAGGTGTATTTGGAAAGAACATGAGGATTTATGCTCTTGGGCAAATCCACAGATGGACAATTTTGAATTATTAGTCTGTCATTTCTCTGCTTGCAAAGTTTCTTCCAGCCTCTAAACTCCCTGCCACTGTCCAATCAGGAGGTCTGCTGGGCTGAAAGGGTGGGCCAAATATTTTTTTGGATGAAGAAGCTCACATATTTTGGCAAATGTCTGCACTAGAAAATGCAAACCACACTAGAACTTAGTAGTTCCTAAAGTTTCTTTACATTTTGTTTAATCCCTTTCCACAACTGCTCCTAGAAGCATAGTCATGACGCTTCTGTTTACAAATTTCAGTAAGTTTGAGCAGAAGTGCCTGCTCCAAAACCTACTCAGAAGTCAAGGATAGCCTCTGTAAGCTTTGGATCATGATCTTTGAGTCTGAGCTCAGGCCAATTCTTCCACCATTCCTCCAAAACAGCAGGTACAAGAGGAATAGCCTCATCTTACAGCTAACCCTCTCTTTTGGCCAAAGGGATGATTCCAATTTCACAGCCAGTGACTTTTCAAAGCATAGTGCTCCTCAAAGCTGGCAAGGTAGGAGATGAACATATTGCCATGAGATGCCTTTATGTATCATCTCCGCAGCATTTCTGTTGGAGCAAGTTAATGCAGCTGCTTCTTTGAGGACTCAGAAAGGGAACTTGCATCTTGGAGCTGCACTAGTGGGAAACAATTCCCAGGCCAACCCTGCCTTTACACTGTGGGTGATCGCCAATCAATTCCAGGTGCTGCTCACCAAGTACAGCATGTCCCAAATTTCTCATGGCTGAGCTGATGCCATTCTCAGACTTTCCACCATTTGAACAAAGCTGGAAGTTAGCTGTGCTACAGAGAGCTGTGCTTACACATGGGAACAGTCATTTTGTCACCAGCCTCAGTATGCTTTGGCATCTGACCTACTTTCCCATTTATGATTCTTCCCATCTTTCATTCTGATTTTATAATACTACCCCCCTGGGAGTCTTTTGCAAAATACTTTATAGGCAGAGGAGTTCTGGAGTGTGGTGCCAATGCATAAGACAGCATCAGGCATTAGCCTGCTATTGCAGCCTGTTTCAAAAGAGTGATGCATGGCTTCCATGTATTTATCGGTTGCTACTTCACTTCCAGCTCTGCAAAGGTAACTTCTGCTCCTCAGACAATGGGGGTCTTCTCCCTATGGTCAGTAGAGATGGATACTTTTGAAGGCTCCCAGGAAGCAAATCATGTTGCCAAAATCAATCTCCTTTCTGCCAATATTAAGAGTGCTGGAAACTGACACCTTGGGGCTTCTTAAGGAGAGCTTTTAGGTTAGCTGTTAGGAAGGAGCAGGCAGCACTGCTCCTTGAGGTAGCACTCCTGCCAGTGTGGCTGTTCTCCTTAAAAATTAGGATGATGAGAGGCAGAGTCCAGATTTTTCAGCCCTGTTTGGTCATCCTCACCAGTGGTTAAAACTGAGCTCTTGGACTATGCCTGTAATGATAAAGCAAACATGGCCATGAGCACTGGCATGGGATCATCCAGCCTGCATAGTTGTTGGCAAGTTCTCCACCAGGCTGTGGCTAGTGTCAACCCACTTTCTCCCAGGCAGTGCCAAGCCCTTCTCACAGAACTCTCATGGGGCCAGGGACTGCTCCCACAGTCCTGCCGTCTTTGGGGGCTTATAATAGTATCTGTGTGGATGTGAAATGTGGCAGCCACATGCCTTAAAGCAAAGAAAAAACTCTGGTCCATATGCTGGTACAACATTTGGGTGCCTAGCAGTAGGTGAAGGATAGTACCACAGTTTGGTAGTGAGGGGATTGTCTCTACTATGGGAAACTGGCAATTCAACACACAGTCCTTTTGTCCAAGCTCAACAATTTTTTAAAATGCCTTTTGTCTCATCTCCAGTGCTGACTGCGGAAATATTTTTTGACAATCTGACAAGGATTACATCAAGCAGAAAAAAAATTAAGGGGATGTGAGGGCACAGAAAGAAATGAAGCCTTCCTCAGGCCGTGACAATTTCTTAACTTTGAGAAAAATAATGTTTGTAATTTTCACAAGGCATTAGTCTAATTTATTTGAAGATCTGCTTGTGATTTGTGGAAGATGTTTGTTAAAGCTGATATAAAAGGTAATGCTAGGATTTAATCCTCAGGGATTTAGCAAATAACCACTATCTTTTAATAGGAAGTGGGTGGCGTGTTGGTTGTCAATTCTAATTTCTCCTCTAGACTGAAAGCCTTCTCCATACTTTTTCTATTATCCTGTACTGCTAACTTTTACAAGACTACAGGATCTGCCTTTTACATGGGATAAAACCAGAAGGTGGAACTTTAACAGTGATTCACCATGTTTCAAGGGAGCATATGAGAAAGCATCAAAACAGGGGACAAAGCATTGAAAAGATGCTCTCAGAACACCCATTGCTCCTGTGGTTTGTGCATTATGCTCTTTACCAAGAGATCTGGATTTGATGTCTTGTCCTTTGCTTTCTGGGGTGAGGAAAACTCTGAGGCCTTTGAGAGCAAGGAAGGGTATTAAATAAGGAAAGAAAGGACCTACGGCAAAGATCAAAAAGAAAAAACAATACACAGAAAAAACAAGAGGACCGAGAAGATTCAACTCTACGGTACCTAACAATAATTTTTAAAGGCATGAGTTTGTCCAATGTGTTGTTTATTCACCCAATTTATTGTAATGATGAACAGCTTTAAGACTGGAGTAGAATGCTAATTCATAGTTTGTGTGTGGAATAAACGATAGGCAGCTGTGGGCCAGGGGGCCGCTGGGGAGTCTCTGGCAACACAGACTGTACAAGCAAAGAAACATAACTCAGGGTCTCTGGTAGCAACAAGAACATATATATTGCAAACTAAGTAGTTCTTCCTACCACTTAACGAAAGCTGGGTGCAGTGACATTGCTATTGTTGTGCAGTGAATAATTTGATGTGAATTTGGCCTGTACTTAGCACTGTGCTGGGGAAATCCTTCTGTGCTATTTGAATATTTTTGAATATAGGAACAGTAGTGGACTAAAGCTTCTCAACCAGTCAGGTGATAGGCTGGTAAATTATTTTGGAGACACCTTGAGAAGTAGGAAAAATGAAGGATACTCATTTGACTGTGCTACTGAAATTAAGTAGTGGGATGGATCCGCCAACATTTAGAGTGTCAGCCAAGGGCAGTGTAATCCATCTCAGCTTTTCTGCTGAAGAACAGAAGGTTAGTCCTTGCAGATGTTTCCACATCTCTGTGCATGAGGAAAAGAGAAGGCAGAGGCATAGTTTGGTGGCAGCATGATCTTAAAAGGAGTGCATGCACCACAGTCCCACAGAGGCAAGGGCCAGAGGATATCTGCAATGGGCTAAAGCAACCCATAGCTCACACTCACTGCTGGAGATCTACAGAGGCAGTGCAAGAAACATGGATAGATGGGTACCTTGTTTTCTACAGCAACAAACCTACACCATCTGCACAAAAATTATATTAAAATCTAAACAGATTTTCCAGTAAAATGCAAATCCACGTGCATCTTGCATGAGCTTGAGCAGTGGCACAAAACCACCACTCACCCCATGCTCACCAGCAGGAAGTCTAGCTGCAGTTCTGAATCACAGAGGTGAAGGCAGGGTTGGACTGCAAGTGAATGTGGGTTCACACTGTGGTTTTGCACCACATGTGTAAAAGGAGAGCTGTTTGCATAGGATGGTGTGAAAGTTTGCCAGTTTTCTGAGCCAGGTGGATTGCTTGAATGGGAAAGGGCTTGAATGGGAAAGGGATTGAATGCAGGGAATGCAAACCAACATCTAATAAACCGGGTGATGGTAGGAGGTAGAATTTTAACTGAAAAAACATGTTTTACATCTTAGAATAAATCTTAATTCTAAAATTCATTCAGGAAACCCTGCCAGACACCAAAATAACCATAGGCTTGCTTGCAATTTTTGCAAGAAATAAATAGCTCAGTAGTTATTTCTGGATCGAGCAATAACTGAGGACTAATGTCCAACACCAGTCAAACACTGATCTCATGTACAAATGAAACCCAACTCTAAACCCATACCCAAGAAGAGGCCAGTGAGTACTGTCAGACTATATCTAAGTACAGAAGATGGACCCTGATAGTAATACCCCCAAACCTATCCTAAAAGTACCACTTTGAATCAGCAACAGCTCCGATTCCTGGCTCAATGGCAGGTGAAAGCCTGACTCTAACTCCAAACCTACACATAACTTGGAGCCCTGTCCTGTCTTCAGCTTTGATGTGGCTGCAGAAGGATCAGTGAATGACTCTCCCAGGCTCAAAATTGCTGGCAGCTAGATGGTTCTTTTCCGCTACAATATTAAAACCCAATCAACAGTCCTTTGTGATCCAGAAAAAATGCCCAGCACTGGGTTTGCAGCAAGAATTAGGATTTGAGATGGGGTCTAGGACAACATGAGGATGATTTACGGCTTTTGGAGAAGTCTCCTATCCAAATATGAGACTAACATGATAGGGCCACGTATTTGTGCACTGAAAACAGACAAAGCTCACTGTTCTTTGCTGAACACAGCTGTACTATCTTGTATGACGTGTTTGGATTTTGAGTTAAAGTGCGAAACATGCATTGTGACTGGATCTAATAAGGGCTATCTAGGTTTTCAGTCATTACTATATGTCTTTTACTTCAGGATTGAAGATGACGCCAGGGTGATGTATTAAAAAACCTCAGTGACAGATGTTGATGTTTTTGAGCAAGGAAATTTTAATTAATTTGGTACTATACATGTCACTTGGGCTAGTTGCTAAGAAGTCTCAGAATGAGATTAAGAATTTAGGATGAAGTTGCAATTTGGCTACATGGACTTGCATTCCTCTTTTGTGAAGAAAAGCACTAAATTTGTGCTGATCTAAGTATGCCAATCAAGTGCAAATATTTCACATGGACTGGTCATGACTTGGATATAGGACTGGGAGGGATACAAAGCAAGTTTGCAGATGACACAAAACTGGGAGGACATCTTGATTCCCTCGAAGACAGGGAGGTCCTGCAGAGAGACCTCGACAAATTAGAGGACTGGGCAACCACCAACCATATGAAGTTCAACAAGGGGAAGTGCTGGACTGTGCTCCTGAGATGGGGCAACCCTGGATGTACATACAGACTGGAGAATGAGATGCTGGAAAGCAGTGCCATGGAAAGGGACCTGTGGGTCCTGGTTGATGGGAAGTTGAATATGAGTCAGCAGTGCTCTGGCAGCCAGGAGGGCCAAGCGTGTCCTGGGGGGCATCAGGAAAAGCATCTCTGGCTGGCTGAGGGAAGCGATTGTCCCGCTCTGCTCTGCACTGGGGTGGCCTCACCTCGAATATTGTGTGCAGTTTTGGGTACCACAATATAAGAAAGATATTAAGCTATTGGAGAGTGTCCAACAGAGGGCAAAGAAGATGGTGAAGGGCCTTGAGGGGAAGCCATATGAGGAGCAGCTGAGGTCACTTGGTCTGTTCAGTGTGGAGAAGAGGAGACTGAGGGGAGACCTCATTGCAGTCTATAAATTCTTCGTGAAGGGAAGAGGAGGGGCAGACACAGATCTATTCTCTGAGGTGACCAGTGACAGGACCCGAGGGAATGGCCTGAAGTTCTGCCAGGGGAGGTTTAGGTTACAGATTAGAAAAATGTTCTTCATCCAGAGGGTATTTGGATACTGGAACAGGCTCCTGAGGGAAGTGGTTACAGCACCAAGCCTGATAGAGTTCAAGAAGCATCTGGATGATACTCCCAGGCACAGGGTGTGACTCTTGTGGATGGTCCTGTGCAGGGCCAGGAGTTGGACTCGATGATCCTTGTGGGTCCCTTCCAGCTCAGCATATTCTGTGATTCTGTGATAAAGTTTTGGTGCTTATAGATACTACTGAATAACATTTACCGAGTATTTATTATTATTGCATACTATTATTGATTATTACTGTTATTATTGCTAAATTTGCTGTGGCCTATATTTGGTCTTCTCTAATATAAAATAAAATGTACAAACCAAGAAACAAAGAAGGAGGGGGAGAGGAGGTCAAATCCCACAGCAGCACAAGCTGCTTCCCACGAGGCCCTGTCGACAATGTTGCCAGGATCTGCAGGTGCAGACCCATGAAAATAACAGCAGAACAACAGCATAAAAACAATTAAAGAAAAGTACTGCCAAAGAGAGTATGGAAAACACTGCCTCATCAGCTTTGGAAAAAGAGTTTGGAGCTGCAGACCACAGGCTCCAAGTATTACAAGGCTAAGGCAACAGAGTACTTAAGGCACAGCGCAGCACACATGTGAGACAAGCACTGTTTTGTAGCAGGGTGACAAGTCCTGCAAATTTCTATCCATTTCCCAGAGGACTCCCAAGCCTTTACAAGAACATCCTGTCAATAAGCGACATAAACAGCAGTCCCCTGCAGCAGGCAGTGACGGTGCTTGGGATCTGTGATGGGTCAGAAACAGTTCGTTTGAGTAGATGAAGGCTTTTATGAATTGCGCCTGCCTGGCTGAGATGTAGATGTTCCTGGTCCCAAAAGGTTTCTTCGGTACTTAGTCCTGAGCCTGGCAGGCGTCACTGCTCCTGGCCAAAGGAGAGGCTGGATTTGGGTGTCTCAGTCAGCCTGGAATCAGTCATTGATTTATGTCTAGGGACTGCTGATATTTTATTTCCAGGTGTGTCAGGGAGCAAAAATCATCTTTTTTTCTGGTTTGTTTTTTTTTTTTTTTTCTTATTTTAGGCAGGGTGTGACATGGTATGTGCATGGCTGCTTAGCTGAAAATGACACAAGTCCTAAACCTACTCCTTAGGTATTTGCTGTGAAACTAGACACAGGAATATGATAGGAAGTCAGAATGAAATGGCAAATAACCCCTTTCCCTCATCTGAATATGATGTCAGACACTATTCACCCACACATACATTTACTGATTTCTTGCTATTATTTCATTGTGTTAGAAGGATTCTTTGAAACTTATGACAGATCTTTACCAGTAATTTAAACTAGCTACCAGTCTCCATCCTGGTTACTGCACATCTATTGCCAAGACAGTGTTTTGGTAACAGTTAATAATCAGCTGTCTGGACTACCTCACCATAAACATTACAGGGTTTCATCACTCATGTTTTATTTAATTCCGCTTGTCATCAGGGTCTATTATTGGACCCTTACAATTTTGTTCAAGAGAGCTGATTTTTACTACTGTTGAAAGGTCCTCTATGTACTTTTTGCACTTTATTCTCCTGAGCTAGGATCCTTTTCTTTTGGTTCCCAGGTTGACATAAGATGTTTATTCAAATAAATTCATTTGATGATTGACAACCTGTAGAAGTCCCTGATGGAATATGCCTGAGATGCTAGGAGGAAAAAAAGGAAAACATACAAGGTTAGTGAATTGCTTGGGTTAAATGTAGCCACCTGTCTTTGATTCTACACCCCTTGTTTACTACCCTGAAAGGTACATCCCAGTTGAAGAAGGTATGAATTGAAATCATCCTTTCCCATCCTTTCCTCTGCTCATTGATTTGGTTTTGGTCTTGTTATGACCTCCTACACTTAGCCTGGAAGCATGCAGTGTAAATGGAACAAGTAGTTGCCTGGAATAATCAAAATAGTTAAAATGGTCAAGGGTTAAAATGGGAATAATGAGATAGTACCTCCTTCAAGCATTGCTGTTGCACAGAGCCTCAGACAAGACTCACACCAAGTGAACACTTCAGCCCCTGTGATGGGGAGTGATGGCCCTGCCACCCACATGCCTTTGCTTTTCCTCTGTCCCCTGACTCTGCTTTTCCTCTCTTGCCAGCAGGAGAGGCTGTAAGGGAAAGACTGGCAGCAGGCAGAGAGTGTGCAGTCTATACTCCTGAGGGCTGCCAGAGAAAAGGATGCAGGTCTGTATGTTTGTCCGTGCACAGTAAAGAAGCTCCAAACTGAAAGAATCCAGAACAGGCACTTTCTGAGTTGGAATGAGCCTCCTGCATTCTACCAGCCCCAGAGATCTATTAATCTGATCTGTTTTGATCACAAATTGCCTTGCAGACTTGCAAATCCTCTTACCATCTGATCTTTCCGGTGCTTCTTGAAAAAAAAGGTTAGACAACACAATTCTCTGATGGAACAAGTAAAATCTCTTCTTGCATAGGTCTATGCTTGGTAATACCCCACTATGCAAGCCAGCAGTGAAACACATCTGAACAAAGAAGAAAAAGACATTTCTTTGAAGTCAACAGCAGATGCTACTGTATGTTTTTACATCTCAGTATGCTGACATACCCAGGTCCAGGTAGACATGTTTGCTCTGTGCTCATGCACTACCTCAGTAAGTTCTCCTCTGCAAGGCACACAATCATATTAGTATGGCCCAGAGGGTGAAAGAGTAAGTCCTGCTCAGAGTATGTATATATATGTAATCAGCTCAAACCCAGTACAGTGCTATGCCACAGCCACCACACGGCCAAAACTGATGGGCTTGTGGGCTGCTCTGAGTGCAGGTGGATCAGAAGCACAACATTCCGCATTTGTTCATGTAGAAATCTCCCACACTGAGGCTCTTGAATGTGTTTTGCCAAAAGCAAAAAACATCTTTTCTCTTTATACCACAGTTCCTTCTGTCTGTCCTTTGATTTGTCCCTTCCCTGCTGTTCCTGACCTTTCTCAGATTCAAACCTGCAACTCTAGGCACAGTGCTTGGAGTAATCCCTGATTATCACTGAGCAACTAGAAGTCTTCTGTTTTCCTTTTGTTTGCATTACGCACTTTCATCTTGGATTTTTTCTCTCCAGCCATTTCCTTTAAGCTTCTCTTATTTGTAAGCAATCTTTATTCCAAAATATTTTCTCTACATTCAATATCTGCTTATTTCTGAACTGCCTTCACATCTATCATTTATAATTTTATTGGGTTGATCTTGTTGAAGCACCTTTCCTGTCTTTTCCCTTTGTTCTGAAGGAAGTGTCCTAAGTCTGGACACAGCTATGTTTTGGTCATGTATGATGGTGAAACTCCATGTTCAAGGTGTAGCTTGGACTCCAGGTAATCAGAGAAAGCAACCTTAGTGAACATTGCAGCTCAGGGAGGACTCTGAGCCCTTCATCATTTGCCATAGTCTTTTGAAAGAGTAGTCCTGCCCTCCAGAGAAGCCACAGAAAACTGTCACCTGTGCCAGACTGTGAGCAGGAGTATTTGTAGAGACCCCCAAGGCATTCTTTTCCTTGGGCATTCATAGGGCTGGGAGGTTGGTGTGATGCCTGTGATTGCACCCCAGTCAAAACATGGTAAAATAAATTCACCTTCTGCTCTTTTGCTTACCCTGCCCAGCTTGCCCAGCTGAGTCCTTCCTTCTGAACACTGTGGGGCTCAGAGGCAGATTGATTGTTTTGCTGCATATTCTTCTTTTCTTTGAAAGGCTTCCCTCAGGAGGACACGCGGGTCAAACTGCCCACAGCCACCAGTACCTCTGTCAGGATTTATTTCTAATGCTTTGCTCAGGCAGCTCGGTAGCCCCAAGCAGCATTAAAAGATAAAGAGGCCAGAGAAGGACAAGGAACAAATCTGGGAGTCTGAAGAGCCATCTTCCTCCCTTCAATGGCTGGACCTAGAGATTTTCAGGGAGATGTCCTTCTTACCTCTCAGGGAGGGGTGTATTCTCTTTTCATGTTCCTCTCCCCCTGTTATGCCCCATGCCCACCACCACCTACCTGCCCTGGGAAGAGAAAGGCAGGAAAAAGCCTGGTGAAGGCAAGAACAGACAGAACAGCTGCAGGAGCAGCTGAGACAGATGCCAGAGTATTTTGCAGAGTTTGTGCTGGCCACATTCAGTCTTTCATTGCTGCTTGCTCCAAAGCCCATCTCCCCCTCCAGCTCATGGCTCTTCATCTCAGCTTCATTCCTTTTAGCCCAGCTCCTGCTGCCTCATCTCTCCTCTCCTGGCTGAGCCAAACTCTCCTGTTCCCTTTCTCTCCTCTCTCTCCCTGCTGCTTGCCCTGCCTGTTTTGGACATAAACGCTCTGTCACTCAGAGAGCCACACAGAGCCTGGCATGCCTGGGTCCCTTTTCAAGCACTGCTGTAATAACAACCACAGAATCACATTGTGCTTATATCTTTACTAGCTTATACAGGAATATACAGTGGTGTTTTACAAGGCTATAAAAATATATCTTAAAGGAAACAAGCACAGGAAAACAGGAGAAGTGGGGCCAGATCAGCTGATGTAAATAAAGGCTGCATTGAGTTAAATAGTGCTGCAACTATTTACAGTAGCTGCAGGACCTGACCTGTGGCCCCTTCCTAAAGCAGGGACTTGCTGCAGCCTCCTGCCCCTGTTATGGCAGAAACTGAACCAAGCTCCCCGTGCCCACCCAATGGGATGCTGGCAAGGAGGAGGAGGAGGTGGACCCTCACTCCAATCCCTCAGGGGTGAGACACAGCTGTGTTGCAGCTGCAGATGGTGATGCTGACAAACAGGCTGCTGTGCTGTGCCCAGTGGTGAGGGAGGGACACATCCTCCTCTGCCCGTCTCCTGTGCCTAGCCATGGACCAGCTGCAGTCCCCCTGGAACTGGGCAGGATTCACAGTATTCACCAAATGCTACCATTTCAGGTCTCTAAAAACTACTTGTGAGATAAGATCAAATTCAGCAGAGAGCTTTGACTTTTGGGTGCTGGAAAGAAAATAAGTAGAAAGGAGGGGAAATCATTTGGGAAGGGTCAAACCTTGTATTTGACATTTTCTGGTTCAAAGAGAAGCTGAATTCAGTTCAGTTTTACCTGAAACAAGTGTCGAACTTACCATTCAGCCACTAAAATGGTAAATTTGTGCCTCTGTAAGACTTTCTGGATTACATACACACTCCCCAGCATGCACAGTAGAGCACATTTTATTTTTCCTGGATCTGATTTGCAAAAATAAAAATTCCAATAGCAATCTTTGAGGAGAGATGATGTCCCATTGAGGCATCAGAATGGCATGATGACTCTGGCAAGTTGTTGTATTGAATACTTACAGAATCCTGTTATAGGAATAAAACAAAAGGACTGTAGAACTAAACCAAGAAAATGGATAAAGCTATTTTTGTGTTGTTTTATTCCAGGACTTTTCAGAAGTAAGGGATATTTTCTCTGTAGGAGTGCAGTTCTGTGCACAGTCAGAAGAGCCCATGGGTGGGAGGTGCCAGCTTTACCCTCAACCAGACTGTCTTGGTTGTCTTGAGTAACTTACAGATTTCAGTATGTTCAGAATATTGCCTTACAAAAAAATAACTATATCCAATTTGAATTTTGAAAAGAGACAAGATGTCAAACAATAGGACCAGCTAGTGTTTCTTTCAATGCTGAAACAAAATGCTCAGAGCACTGCGATGATATACTTAAAAATCTGTTTGTCACATCTCCTCTGGAAAAGTGTAGATTTTATTAGTTCTACATTCCATTAAAAAAAAAAAAAAAAAAAAAAAAAAGGTAAAAAAATCCCCAAACCCTTCCAGCCAGCTGTAAAGAAAAAGTGTAAAGCTATCTCAGCCCAGCAGTCGGCTTCCCGAGATGGCCGCGAAAGGGTGATGAAAGGAGGTCACGTATGGAACAGCTCTTTCAGCTCACATCTCCGGCGGCTGCAATCACACTCACCTTGGCAGGGGTACAGAGGGTTTGGTTCCTCGTGACGCTCCCCAGCAGAGCAGCCATTCGCACCTGCGCAGCAGGGATGGAAAGCCCTGCCAAATCACCACGGCAGGTTTCTGCTCTGGGGACAAAACAAGACTGCATCAGGCCTAGAAATGTTAAGGTTTGGATTTCCAAGGATCTTTAATTCTGGTTTCCAAGTCTGTAAACACGGAGTGATTAACGGTCTGGAAGCACTCACCATTTCCCCAAACGTCCTGAGCCTTAAGGCAATCTTGGGGAGGGAGGATGATGGGTTAAATCCCATCTTTTGTTGAAATCCATGAGAAATTACTTGCCAGTGTGCAATGGAAGCAAACGTTGTGCTTTGGCTCCTCTGACAAGCTCTGCTCTTGGCCCTTGCAGGACTGTGTGCATCTGCGATGGTGCAAAACAGCTTTTGAATTCTTCTAAGTGCCCCTTTCAAATGAGCTGAATAGACACATCATGAAGTAAGAAGGAAAAAAGTGCTAAGATGTGATTTCCAAGTAAGAAATCAGCAAGACCCGTTTAGGATCGCAAACACTCCCTGCAATTTGGCAGGGCTGCCTACATGTTGCACAGGTGCAAATGACTTCTCCAGGGACAAAGCACTGCAAAACTGGGCCTCTTTTCCAACAAAAGACAAGTAGGGAAATAAAACCCCTGGACGAAATCCTGCTGTCATTAGCACTCTTGAATCCTACAGACTGAAGGCAAAACACTCTTTAGATTGAGCAAGACAAAATTTTAATATCTCATTTTCCTGGTTTGGCCAGCAGGTACCAGCAGGTCCAGTCTCCTCCATGTTGATGGAGTTGTGAATGTGGGATTTGCTCCACCATGTTGTTACTCGTGCTTTCTACACACCGTTTAACAGTTCCAAACATTACTTGTGGTTTACATATTCCCACCACCTCTACCTTGGCTAATATGCATACTGCTCACTAGGAGATGGACAGCGTGGTCCTGCTGCATCCCACCCCCTCCCTGGAGATGGAGTCAATTTTCCAATATCAGGGGTGTCACTGACATCCAGCAGCTCTGGACCTTCCCTGACTTTTGTGTTTATGGTGCAGCAAATCCCACAGCACAACTCAATCGTGGGCGTTACAGCTGGACGGGGCTTTCTCACTGGTCTCATCATACAACACAGAATACATTGCAAATAAATACCTCTGTTTGCCTTTTTTTTGCATAGACTACAGAAAAGAGGCCATGAGGAAGAATGTACCATATCATAATTATAGGCATTTTTCTTAATTATTCTTAAAAAATTAGAAGGAAAAGGTGTTAAGAGTAGCCAAATCTAAAGAACAGCACTTTTTGCAAAATCTCACCACTGTCAGTGTTGTGCTTTTCACTGGGAAAAGCTGTCAAAGCAATTTGGATAAACTAATGTTTATCTAAATGTTCAAAGTGTGCAGAGGTCTTTGATATCAGAGCAATCCCTTTGTGGCCTGGCTTTTTGACATACACCCTGCTGGCCCTTACTTTGTATGCTGCAAATACTGGAATATTACACTCAGATACAGAAGAAGTCAATAAATACATACTTCAATTAAAATAGTATCCCCCACCCACAGAATGCTGATAAACATCACGGTCTTCCCCTACTCTGTCCTTTATGTTTTATATTGTTTCAGGACTTTACTGTGCGTTTATTGAGCTACAAACTTGGTGGGTTTCTTCATTCTGTAGATCAAATGTATAGAGTTGTTATCATTTGATGCAAGCTTCCGTTATTACAGAAATATGAGTTTCTTACATAATTGCAAGAGAAAATTGTAGAAGAACAAGACAAAGAAGTCATACACTTCACACAACTTCCACTGTCATCTCAGCTATCTTTGCTTCAGGACTTTCCATTCTTTTAACACTTTTCTTCAAATTATTCACTTGTTCCCCTCTAATGTCAGTCTGCTGTGTGACCCATTGGGCAACATATAATATGCTGCATGCACTCAGCACCAGTGGGTTAAAACTGGGTTATAATATGAGTATTATTCTACCAGCTTGATGAGCTCATTTACAGTTATAGTACAGGTGATAAAATTACAGAGCTGCAAATCCTTTTAGTCTTCTAGAGTCCTTTAGATGATGTCATTTTTCACCAGGAATATTATGTTATTTCTTATTAGAGAGCTGGGAAGTGCAGGGAAGGTAGACAGAAATGATTATTAAATGCAGTGTGTGCAAGAGGGGAAAAGATGCTGAAGTAAAATATACACAAAAATTAATAGCTTTCCTGATCTGAGCTCATGTTTCTCATGCTCTTTGGATTACAGTAGGGTTACCCTTCTGGTGTCTGCACCCCAGGGATTCACATCTGTGTAAATGTGGTAATAGAAAAAGGCCCTCATGATGAATTCATGAATTGTTCTCATTGACACTAGTTGATACTTTTACTTGGACAAGTCTCCTTTGCAGGTGCACTGACCACACACTAATTGAAAGGATTATTTTCATAACTTTCTGTGCAGTCTGCAAGGCTTTCTGTGAAAAGCATAATTGTTTCAACCAGCTGCTTAGAGTTGTTTTTATTAATTTCTTTAAATCAAACAATGCTGGATCGGCATATTTCAGACTCTCCTCCAAACTGCATATGAGCGTAAATGAAATAGTGTATGTAGTTCTTGTGTGGGAGAGAAATTTGTTTGCAAGTACAACATTTCTGAGTAGAAAATTGCTTTTAAAATGTACTTTTTCTCCCAGTCCCTTGCTATTTTTATCCTTATCCCCACAACAAATCTTTAATGTGCAGTATGTCTGCATTGCACCTGTTGGGATTAAGTGGGACCCGAGCAGGCACATTACAAGTCCACGCATTTGCACTGCCTGATACTTCTAATCCTGAGTTTATTCTGTGTGAAGCCTAAACTGTAAAGGGTTCTTCAAGTAGTGTTATTCCCGTTTCCTGAGTGAAGCCAGGTCTCTTACCATGACACTGGCCATGATGTCTGAAAAAGCCTTATGGACTCAGTCCTCAATTTATATAGCAAACCAGGGGTATTTAAAAAGAGTCCATGGCACAATTACTTGTGCCACCTTGGTGCATCCTTACTCCTTTGCTCAAGGGAAATGCTCAAAGTGTGGAAACTACCCTGGGCAAGCAGAGTAAAAAGAAGCTGGAAACATGTAGACAAGAGAGACAGAGAGCAAGGACAAGGAGATCTCTGAGATTCACTCACTCCCCAGTCTCTCTTCTCACCTCAGCTCAGTCCCCTCAACACCTTGGGGACCAGGGGTTTGGCTTTCATGCCAAAACCCTGGAGTCTCCCTGCAGCAGCAGAGCAACATTTACACAGGAAAAGGGATTCCAGTCCTCCTTTGTTCTCCCAAGCCTTGGAGGGAGAAGCCAAGGTCCCTGCTGCAGCCTGGGTGTCTGTGCACTGCCTGCCTGTCCCAACCCCTCTCCCATCCCCATTACCACTCGCCTTCGGACCAGACTCTACAGCCAAGTCCTTGTCTTGTCTTACACCTTTCTCCTGGCATCCCACACACCCACCCATCGAGGAGAGCTCCAAAACCCCTCCGAGAGTCCTGCTCACCCTTGATAGTGGGAAAAGTACCATGAGCCTTGTTCTTCTCCTACCTTTTGGGCCTAGCTTGCATGTGTCGTATGCCATGAGACTACAGAAATGCAGCACATGTCATGAGACCTTTGGGGGCTGTGCATTTTGCTAACTGAAGCAAAATCAAAAAAATGTGCAAAATGCTCTTTTGGTGGCTGTAATACAATGCAGGAAACTCTGAGCAGATAGCACCCAAGATTTAGAGATTTCTTAATGTAAAACATTCACGTAACTGTCAGTCTTCTTGTACTTTCACAAGATCACTAATAACCCCTTTGTTCCTGTGGGAAAGATGGTTTTGTTGAGCAAATTGTGTAACTTCCCTGTGACATAGTTGCTGTCTGCGACAGAAGAAAATAACTGCAAATGTTTTAAAAACAGGTAACAAGCCTTGCAAAACCAAGAAGCTGTCCCAGAAATTACTATTAATATGCATGTAAAAGTAGGGTTTGCTAATTTTCTTTATTTGGATTCACAGGGGGAGGATATATTTTTTATTTCTTCTCTGAACCCATTTAAGATAAAAAAATTTGTTTTGGAGAAAAGGTATGCAGGATCTTAACAGAAATGAAAAAAATACCCTGGGTATTTCCAGGGAAATAGCAAGCACTGGCAATAGAGCCTGTCAAAAAGTGGAATTACTACTTCTGGACATATTTTGACATGTTCAAGTTTGTTTCATTCCAAATAAGAACAAAATTTTGATTGTTTAAATTTCATGCTATTTCATACTAAGTAGAAAGACACCTCTTTTTTTTCCAGACAGTGAATTTATTGTTTTGATAATATTCTCATGTAATTAAATAAAGCTTGTACTAGTGCAGAAGAAAATTTAACTAGGATAAAATAGCTTGTGGTCATAGGAGAGAGAAAACCAGAGAGGTTTCATCCCATACTTAAGCAGGTGTCAGAGGAGCACCTCTAAGGTTACTCTTGTTTGAGTAGTGGATGAGCTTCTGGAGAAGCTTAGGCCATCCTATGTCCAGCCTGCCACATCCCCCCTCTTCCTCCCTGGCCCACTGAGGTGCTATTCTTTCCACTGACCTGCATGGAAAACTCTCCTTGACCTGGGCTGCAGCTGTGCCTCCATCATTCCTAGCACTGATGGGGAGTAAGGACATGGCAGGCAATCACTCGGGGATTTGGGGTAATCACATTAGGAGGGTTTCGTTTGATTTTTCTGCAGTGCTGGTCTGATGTAAAATGCTCTCATGTAGACCAAGAGACCAGGATTTGATGTATGCCAGTCAGGCTTATGACCACTGCCTCTGATGCCATTTTCAAGGCAGAGATGAGTCTGTCTAGAGGTCCTAATTACTTTCTTTTGGCCCTGGTGCTCTTCAACAGAATCAGCATTTCTTCAAGCCATGAGCACCAAACCCTCCTCAGAAGCCTCTGCAACATTCTCACCTTCTCAATTCTCAATTGCTGCTCAATTCTCAGTACTTCCAGTGAATTGACCTCTGAGGAGCCCAGCTTTCAGGCTGTCCCAAAGCAGGCAAAGGTTTTCTTTGGCAAGTAAAAAAATGCTCAGTGCACAGGCCCCCCTGCAGGTCACCATGGCCAAGGGCTGCATTGTTCTACAGTGCAGCTGAGGAATGTCTTTTCTATTTAAACAGGTTTGTAAATCAAATACTGCTTTATTTATGTTTACTCTCACTGCAGCTTCATCACTCCTGAAAATCACACTCAGCTCCAAAGTTTGCTCATAAACTTCCCAGAAAAGCTATGTACTGCATCTTAAAAAACAGTATCTGTTTTCCTACTGAATAATGCAAAGATAAATCAGGATCTAGTCTGTAAAACTTAGGATTTAGTCAGTAAAAATCGGAATCTGTTTGGTAACCACAGAATTCTAAACACCTCCAAAATACTAAGTGCTCTGTAACATGACATTCTGGTAACATTCGGTCTGATTTAGGAAATGGCAGGGGATGATGATGATCTTCCTCCTGCATGGCCATCCTGGTCCGAGATATGTTCTCAAGTAAGTCATGCAAGGACATTCTCCAAAGGGTCCTCACTAAAGGGCTTCTCACATCTTGCCAGGATGGTCCTGCCTGTGGCTAGAAAGCCACTGGGGCATGAAGGATCTGCCCCTTGCTAGTGACCCCTGAACGCATATCCTCGTAAAGCTGCTCATGGGCACAAGGGGCCTTCCCATGGCTATTAGGTTTTGTGCTATGGGGTCTTACCTGAAGATTAGCATTTAAATCAGTTTTCAATCATAAAACCCTTTATAACATATGAAGCATGCTCTACTTGCCCATTAAGAACTCACTAATGTCGCATTCCTGTTACTATATTTCTTTAAAAAAAATATTTTTTCTATCTTGCCTTGCCTGATATTACTAGTAAATAACAATGGTTAATGAGTACTCTCCTGGTAAGAGATAGCCCTTGTTAAACAGCCACTAAAAAAACTCCTGTCTTGACCACAGATGCATCTGCTACAGCACAGCCTTCTTTTTATCTGTGATCCAAACTCTGCATTCCTCTGCAAAACAAGACTCACTCTGCTGTCGGGTGGCACTTTGCCGGACTAAGAACTGATTTGCCCTCATGTTTGTCAAAGGCTGATTCTCAGCAGGTAGCATTTATTTGCAACCGGACATGGCAGGTGGTTTCACCCCAGAAACATATTTTTGCACAGATTCCAATTAAGCGTTTATAAGCTATTGGTTATATAAAACTGAAATCAGTGATGTTGGCAAGTTTTCTGTACTTTCTCTGTGTGCTAAAAACTCAGCTTAACCTTGTTTGTTGTTGAGGGGCTTTCAAGTGTGTGTCAAATATTAACATTTTAATTTGCAAGGAAATTAGTAGTTGGAAAACCATAATCCCTTATGAGCATGCACGCACACACACATGTGCACACGCTCAGTCTATTAAAATTACTTGTGTTATTAAGTTTGTAATAAATCCTCAATGTGGAATGGCACGTGCTGAATCACTGAGGTATTTGACAAAGATCTGTTTAAAGGGTTACTCTGGGGGCCCAAATTCCATTTTTAAAAACAAAGCCCTATTGAACCTAATCAATGGGTTTTCTGTGATTCCACCCCTTTCCTATCCCCCAGCAACTTTAATTGAGAGCTTTTGGGCAACTTTAAAGCTTGCTAGGTAGTATTTTTAGCTATAGCTGTGAAGTGCTATCGGAGAGCAAGAAAACATACCTACATAGGTCTTTATGCCTCCCTGTTCATGAGCAGCTGTGAACCTTTCCATTGCACATGGGTCATGGCTGGCATTGGTTTCTACAAACCCAGCCAGAGGAGCAGGAATGTTCAGCTGTGCCTGCTGGCAGTCAGGGGAAGTTCCGCTCCAGGTTGGATCTGGTACCACCAAAGCATCTCAGGACAGTGGCAACGGTTTTGGCAGCAAGAGCCCCAGTCCTGAGGGTATAATGTGGCCACTTAAGGCCAGACCGCAGACAACAGCCTTCACCAGCTGTGAGTCTGGCAGGAGCAGGTTCAGCTCTTGTGCTAAAGCAGGCCAAGAGTCTCGGGTTTTTTGTTTATTTTTAAGCAAGGTTTCCTCTGCTATATGTAAAGGAGGTAAAGGGACTAGTGGTTTTGTTGAGTTGGGGTTTTTTTTCCGGATATATTATGATGCCCATTCCTCTTTTTAAATTTTTTCCTGGTATTCTTTGAATGAGGAATGGGGCCATCCCACCAGAACAAAGATATTTGGCCAGCATGCCAAAACTGCAATTACATCTAAATGAAAAAAAAAAAAAAGAAAGAAATGTATTTTATTCATTTCAGCTGTTATGTCTTAATGCAAAGAAATCATTTTGCACAGTTCTGTAATTGACACCTATTTCTAATTTCCAATATTATTAACTTCTAAATCTCTATTATAAAGAATATTGGCAGAATACCAGAGTCTAATGCAGCTAAATGGATTTAGTTGGATCTGGTGTTTTATTTTCTTTTTTCCAAAATGCTGAAAAAAATCATTAAACTATTTTGTTAATTGCTGATAACATTTGGTTAGTTGGATTTCCTCTTTTGGCTGCAACAGACACATTCCTGGAGCATGACATGACTTTGCCTTTGGGACAAACAAAAAAAAAAAAAAAGAAAAAAAAGACAAAAAGACAGGCCATTTTTTTAAATGACAAAATGTATTGTTATAGGATTAGAAACAGGATAGCTCCAGGATTATGCTGTATCACTAACTCAGTTTAAGAGGCCTACATATTGAAACTAAATATTGAATAGCTGCAGGGAAAGGACATCGTTAAGGAGTAATACCTGTGTGAAAATTTGATTGTATTTATCACAGATGGATTGTAACAGATCTCTGATAACTCAGAGATCCTCTCACACAAGCTATAAAGCCTTAAAATGTTTATTTGTCCCTACCACTTCACTCCAAGGGCACTGGAAAGCCAGTCCAAGACTCAGATGTGCAGAAATAAATATAAACAAAAAACAATGTTGACAAAAATGTTTCTACTAGTCAGTGATGGGCTTTGCTTTGACATTGTCATTCCAAGGGAACCTGCAAAACAGTCTTCTGCTTGACTTTAGTGATGCCCTAAACCAACTTTAGCATCACTTCTCTGCTACAAGATTTAATTGGGAGCTTAAACAGATAACAGCAAGCTGTGCCAAGTGGGACAGTGGAAGTAATTATCAGATTTAGATATTCTGGCATCCTGGACAGAGTTTCTTAAGCACAGGAAATGACTTATAGCAGAATATCCTTAGACCCAAAAATTATTGGCAGGGAGGAAGGGAAGAACAATGCAGCCTTGGCTGCATGCTGACGAGCTTTGGCTGATTTGCTGTTACCATTTTAGTCTGTGTGTGGCTATTTAATTTTTTTTCCTCAAGAGAGCTGAAGTTCTAACACCATCTAAGTCAGAGCTTGGAGAGCTTTTTTCATTTTGTATCCAAAGAACAGTTGTGTTCACAGAGGATCGAACAAAGGGAGAATATCAAGAAAATATGGGTTGCTCTTACTGAAGCATAGGATCCTCCAGAATAAGAGCAGATAGCATCCAAAGGAGGGCAATAAAGATGCGGAAGGGCCTTGAGGGGAAACCGTATGAGGAGTGGCTGAGGTCACTTGGTCTCTTCAGCTTGGAGAAGAAGAGACTGAGGGGAGACCTCACTGCAGTCTGTAACTTCCTTGTGAAGGGAAGAATGAGGAGCAGGCACTGATCTCTTCTCTGTGATGACCAGGAATGGCCTGAAGTTGTGTCAGAGGAGGTTTAGATTGGATATTAGAAACAGGTTCTTCACCCAGAGGGTGGCTGGACACTGGAACAGGCTCCCGAGGGAAGTGATCACAGCAGCAAGCCTGACAGAGTTCAAGAAGCATTTGGATGATACTTTTGGGCACAGAGTGTGACTCTTGCGGATGGTCCTGCGCAGGGCCAGGAGTTGGACTCGATGATCCTTGTGGGTCCCTTCTAACTCAGCATATTCTGTGATTCTGTGATATTAAAATGGGTTATAAAATCCACTTCTGTTGCTGAATTTGCAGCCTGGCTGTACCTGTGTCCCTGTGTCTTTTAATAAATTCATTGAAATTCAGTGTTCATTAAAAACTCTTGACTTTGTATCCATAGAGACAAAGATCTGGATTCACCTCACCTAACTGGAGGCATATGCATGAGAACCCTTGTCAAGGAGTGTGACACCAAAGTCTCCTTCCTGTAACCCCTGCAGACAGACCAGCACACCCCCTCCTTTCATGGGCTGAATCACCCTTTAACAGATCTTCCATTGAGCAAGCAAGTCTCTACTAGGCTTGCTACTTAGGCAGCAAATCCAAGAGCTACAGTGGCTGCAGAGAACACAAGCCTGGGCCATTGGCAGGAGCAGACAGAAGAGGAGCATGTGTGCCAGGGGACCCAATGGCAGAGCATTTTAACTGTAGCAGTCAAGGCTACCAGCAGGGCTAATGCTGGTCAAACACTGCAGACCCTGGACATGCTCGGAAAGGAGAGATAAGATTGCATCACATTTACCAGATGTCACAGATGGATCTCAGATGGTAATTTTCTACTCTAAGTACTGGCATCTTGAGCAAAATATGATCCAAAAGAAAAGGCTCTGTACACCACTATCAATCCCCTAAGCCTGATGTCTTACCAGCTGTGACATCATTAGTTGCATATCTGCCTGAAAACTGAAGGTAGTTTTCTAGCCTAACTCTTATCCCGTGTCCACTCCGAATTAGCTCTGAATAAAAGACACTTGTTAAAATTCAGCTGTAGCAGGGGTTGCATCAAGAGATGGCAGATGGACAGGCCTAAGCCTCTATCACTGAATACAAAGATATATGGCCTATTGTCTCCTTATGGCTCATGTGATACTCTTGATAAGACAAATGTAAGTTTCTGGCAACCATACAGAGTGAAATCTATATCCAAGGAATGCATATAAGTCAACTTCTACTTAAGCCTTAAATGATGGGTATAGGTATAGTAGTAGTCAATGAAGTAGCCCTGAGAAAATGTGAGGTTTTCCAGTTCAATGGCCTAACTAGTGGGAGAAGAGCAAGTTGGAATTGATCTGAAAAAATATTTGAAAGGAGTTTAAATCAATTAGAATTATTTTTTCCTCTGGTATTTTAATAAAAAGAAAAAATAAGATTCCAAAATGGTGAAAAGGAAGAAAAGATGGCTCACAGTGTGTGTTAGCTTACCAGTTTATTAGGAGACCGACAATCACACAAGTACTCCTCCCCATTAGTCCTAACCACCATGAATTTCATGCCCCTGATTGTAAGGCTGAGAGGCATCGGTGTGTCTGCACCTGCATTCAGTCTCATCGAAACTTTGCTGAAAAAAAAAGCCAAATCGCACAGAAAAGCACCTGAGGCTGAGCTGGAAAATATATAGGTCTTTTTTACCTTGAGCTAGATTGCATGACAGCAAACAGAAGAAAGGAAAAAATCATCCCTATTGGCACCATGTTCATAGGCAGGAAAGTTTCTCCCAGCGAGAAACTGCACAGGGCTGCAGCCTCCTGCAGCCCAACAGCCGTCTTCGTGCTCCCTTTGATAAGCAGAGGGAGTCAGTGACAGCCAAATCCTCAGACAGTGAAGGCCTTTGCTCCTTATTGTGACAAGACTTTTGAGGGATAATTCAACTTAAACATAAAAGAAAAGAAGCAGAAATGACCCTATATTCCCTACTGGAGAGAGTTCTGGACACGTCTGGGTAATACCTCCAAACTGACTGCTGGGGTTCCACTGTACCAAAAGTCAGTGTGTTCTCCCATTCATGCATTTGCTTTGCAAGAAACAGCAGGGACCATGCTGTGAATTGCAAAACCACAGGCTGGCTACTGTTTGTGTGGCCTCATCCCACCACTGTTCCAGAGCACAAATAAGGAATTTTTACTCTTTAACGGACTCAGGAGTACTCCATAATCCAAATGGCTTCATAATGAACAAGCTCTTATTTAGTGTGAGGCCTTATTCATTGCACACCTTACTTGCAGCATACTGTTATAACAGCCACGGTGTTGCCCTGACTCTGCTTTGGTTTTGGACTCAATACAGTACAGTAAGTCAAACATTATTGGTCACAATGGTAATGCAGAGTGCATATAATGTGCTTTTATTGCTGCAAGGCATAGCTGAAATATTTACATGGAATACATGAAATAACAGTAAGATTCATGTTCTGTTCCTTATTTGTTAGGTATTTTATTAAAAAGAATTTGAATCTGAAGTTCATAAATAAAGTAGTAATATCACTTATTTCCAGATACTAGTTCCAGCTTGTTGATTTTAATAGACAAGTATAACACTTCAAATGTGGAAGCACAGTGGGTAATATTTATATGAAATCTCCAAGAACTGTGGTATTTTGCTCATGTGGAATATCATGGCATTTTGCCTGGATCAAGTAACCAGCAGATTAGCACATTAACACTTTTAAGAAACATGCGTGTAATCCACTCTGAATGTGGTCTTTGACTCCTGGTAGGAATACCTAATGATTTTCAAATTGACGCGATACTTTATAAAGTAAGTCAAATAAACAGGAATTGCTGAGGAGCTTTGGTTGGGGTGTATGGCATAAGCACACACATATTGTTATCAACAAAGGAGACAGGAAAAACTCTTTACCGCCACAGAAGGATTTGCAGAGTCTACAAAGATACAGGAGAAACTTGTCTTCCTTTCTTTCTAGAGCTTTATGGCTTTATTGCTCTGTGTGGATGGGTAAGTGGATGCACACTGCTCACTCTCTCCCTGAAAGCTGGTCACAAGTTCAAGGTGAGAGATTAATGACAGACCTGTAAGACTGACCAGAGCTAGCCAGTAAAGCCTGCAAAACCCATTACCATTGTCAATTTTGAAGGTCCCACTGTATTTTGCAAGTAGAGGAGGATCTCCACAAGACAGCCATCTATGTTCAGGCTGCCATAGGCTCCATGTTAACCAGGAATTAGGAAGGAGAAGAGCAGGAGGCACAAGGGTTGTCAGTCCTCTGTTACTCAGACAAGGATATGTGCCTTCAAAGCTGTATTCCAACACAGACTCTTCATGGTTTTGCTCACACTGTTGGTCTGCCTGCATTGCTTTTCCTACTTCCCACAGAGAAAAAATCCCATTCTTCCCTTCATGGGAGCTTCTGCTGACTGCAGTGGTGTGCTTGTACTGATGGACTGCTCCACGTGTGCTAAGTCCTGGTTGTGTGAAATGAACATGTAAGCTCAGTAGCAGAGTAGCTCATGGCTCTGACTAATTTCAACAGCCATCCAGAGGGGAACAAAACCTGCTCCCAGAATGTTTTCAGTATGCTGTAGCAACCGAGTTCAACTTCTGCAGCAGGAGAGAGCATGGAAAGCCCAACAGTTCCCCTCCCACAAAAGAAGCAACAGAGTCCAGGCTGCATGCCAAGGAATCCTACCACTAGCCTTGTAAAAAACTCACCAGGGCCACCTCAGAAACAATAGTGAAGTCACACTTGGCTGCAGTTGGTTATGGTTTGAGAGGGAGACCATGAACAGGTCTCACAGAACTATTATGGCTGGCTCCATTTCTTGTTAACTCAATTCATCACACTTGTTCCCTCCTTCCTGGAGATAACTTTTATAACCCAATCGCTGTACTTAGAGAATGTCCCTGCTTTTCTTAAGACCAGATATGGCTGCTCCAGCTTATACCAATTAAGACTGTTCTTTGGAAGTGACTCCACAGGAGTCAGTGGTACAAATAGGAGATTGTTCACAGCTGACCTAAAGGAAACGTTCAGGATCTCACCCTTTGTCCTGCTGAGAGCTGATGCTCTCCTCACTTCTGCACTGGAGAATCAGGAATGAGCACTGAGTTTCTGGCTATCTGAGTAGAAGGTACAGTATCCTTGCTTGACCTTGCACCCAAGAGTTAAAAAATAACTTAAGGTTTCAACTTGGGTTAAAATAACCTGGTTAAGAAACTCCAAACATGGATATTTACAGAATGAAAGCATTTTAGGTAAGGAAATTCTGGGATTTGAAAAAGAGAAAGACTTGTTGTAATGGAAAGAGTCAAATAAAACTGTCTTTTAAAGCCAAAGCTAAAAAGCTAATACCAAAACTGCTCCCCCTTTTACCTTAGTCGCCACTCTGGACACTGAAGGATCTTCCCTTTGCATTGAAGTCTTCTATTGAAAAAAAGATTGTAGTGGGAAATATTAAAATCTTAATCACAAAGAGCCTACTTGGAAGGCTCATTTAGAAAGCAGCACAGATGTCAATGAGCAACAATTGCTGTGAACCAAGTAATTACTGAGTACACTATTAAAGTCTTGTCAAAACTCTTGGGTATACAACACCAGCAAAGCAGAAACAGCTCTGAGCAATGCTCCGATGTCAGGACAGGATGAGGTTTGATAGACTATTAAAAACCCAACCCAACCTCCCCCTCCTTAAACTCACAAAAAAGCCCAGATTTTTGGAACATCATGCTAGAGTCAGGCCTTTCCTTCCCCACTGACAGCCAAATCTATTTTTGCATTTGGGTCAGATTTAGTGACTAGGCTTCAGCCAAAAAAACTGGGGGGGGGGGGGGGGAAGGGGAGGAAATCATTGGAAAAAGTCACAAGACTTTGCCTATTTCAGAAACAAAAGGTTTCCATTTTTTGGGCTGGATTCACAAGAGAATTTGGCAGCTGACCACTTTCAGATGTGCATGCTGAAGAGGGATGATTACTCGCTTGCAGCTTCTGACTCTGGCACTCCAGGACTGGGGATCAGAGCAGTTCTTGCCATCCTGCACTTTTATATCAGCACCCCCCAGTGAGGCAGCCAGATCCGTACAAAAGTGTTCATGTAGGCAATTTAGAGTGGCATGCTGAAACTGCTTAGGCTCTAGTCTTGTTTAGAATATCATTGGTGCTTTCACATGAGGGATTTCTCAATTCAGTTAAAAATTGGCTCCTAAGCCAAGTGTGGCCAGTGCTTGGGGTAAGAAAATGTAGGGAAGGACAAGGATGTGCTTTGCTGGACTGTATGGAGATCCCTGCTTCTGAGGCCAGAAAGCATATAGTCTGAACTCTCAAAAAATCCTGTATTTGTTTAACCCATGCTTTCGGAGCAAAGCAAGTCCCTCGGTTTCTAAACCCTTTTGGGTTGTTATGGAGCTTAGGGGGTCCACAGAGCAAAGAAGAACCCCCTGCCTCCACAAAACTGGGACTTTTTTTTGGCTCAGTATGATGGAAAAGCATGTTTCTTAATGGTGAACTCTGCAAGATAATCCCGAAAACAATTGAGACACAAGAAGACTTCGGTCCTACAAAGCCTCAGAAAAGCTGGTACAAACACAGGAGCTTCTCGCACAGGTGACCCAAGGCAAATGCATGCAACACCACGGGATTACAACCCAGAACGACAGTGAGAACCTTTTGGCCTTCACCTGTCATGTTTATACACAGTATTTGCAAACTGTGAGTTTTCCACTGGGAAGCAGAAAGAGTAAAACTGAGCAAGGATCCACCAGCTAAGGACATGTAACTACATAGCATGTGTTCTCCAGGGCTGTTCAGACGCAGTTTTTCCAGCTTTCTCATGCTATTTCAACACCTCTGCTCAGCCTCATTTTCCTGCCAAAGCATTACATTCAAACAAAAGCACCCTTAAACCCCACAAGCTTAAAATTAGGCCATGTGCATGCCAGAAATAATTTTGAGTATCCTCATTACCTTTCTGTTTCTTCCCATACTATTTTACTATTTGTTTGGGAGAGAGGGAATGGAGGTGTACTAGCTTTTTTTTTTTCCCCAACAATACTTGCATAGAAGCATTTGAGAAGCCACACATTTTGAAAGCCCAAAGCCTATTTCACTGTATAAAAAGAATATAACTCCTTCAAACAAATCCCTCTTAGCTGAATAGAGATGCTATGGTTGAATTTTTTTATTTCACCCAGCAAAGATCAGTAGGCACCCTGAAAGTTGCATACCTCAAGAAAAGCTGTTTTAATAATGTGTGTGTCTAACCCATGCCTTCCTAGTCAGTCTTGTCTTTCTATGTGTAGCACACTCACTGAGCTGAGCTAACTTTCAGTTTGATTCCTGATTACAGTATTTTACTGCTTAACTGCAACCACTTTAACTTCAGATATAAGAAAAACTTAGCAACAGTTAACTACGAGGTATTTGCAAAAAGATGACAGAGTTAACGAGCCTTAATTTAATATTCATCTTCAGATGGGTATTAACTGAATCCATACTCGTATTTAAATACCAAATAATCTGCTGATTATTATGCATAGTTTTCAGTCAGTGTAACGAAAACATGGTGTTGCAGTCACGCTGTGAGCTCTGTAGCTAGGTTTCCTTGTTTATATTAACAGCTGTAAACACAGTCTAACTCAGTCTTGATTTAAAAGCAGATTTCCCATACTTTCAAGAATTCAGCACATTGTGAAAGCTACAATTTCAGAACTTTTCTCACATGCATATTGATTATGCCCAGGAACAGCCTGCCATGCTGCACATGCACTTGCAATGACTAATTTTAGAGAACCTACATTAAAAGGGCCAGTTTTTCACTTTCATTAAAAAGCTAAATGAGCTTTGTGAATGTGTATAAACTTGCCCCTTAATGTCTTGAATACAACCTACAGCCATCTACATAAGGGTTTGAATAAATACTTTTGCTTTTCCTGGTCAAGGTTTCACATGTTTATCCCTCTATTTAAAAATACAGGTTGTAAAAACATCCTAAAGCCATTTAAGTCAGTAAAAGAGATTTCATTCAGTCAAAAATGGATTTTAGTGCAAAGTTTTACCTTTCTACCTTTTAATACCCATATTGAAAAAGCTGAGCTTTTGGAAAAGTGACACTGTCTGTACAAATGACTCTTGAGTTCTCTTCTTTTTTTAAGAGTATGGTGAGAAACGAGCTGCATTTAAATGGAAAGTCAGGTGAAGCAAAAAAACCCTGCTAGGAACATTTTGTAATATTTCTGCCTTGAGAGAGGCAGCAGCATGTCATTCTAATGGGTTCCTCTGACACACATTAGATCTCCCAGATGCTGAGCAAAGTCAACCAGCAGTGCAAAGCAACCTTGAGGGCCAGGCAAGTGGGGATCCTTTCCGGAGGAAATCTCCCCAGTGGTACAGAGCTGCTGTAGCAATTTACCATCACAAGGGCTTCCATCCACTGTGCCTTGAATGGAGACAGAAAGTAAGGGAGGAGAGACTTATATCCAATATTGCAGGGTCCATCAATCCTATCAGAAGAGCTTTTGGGATCACATTGCTCTACCACGAGCTAGGGATGCTCCTGGGAAAGTCATGGCATGTCTCCATCAGTAGCTTCACCACATTTGACAATATTTCACTGTTCCACCTCTCCTCCTAGCAATCCGTGCCTGGAAAACCCGATTTAGACCATCAAAGACCATCTGCAACTTTGTCACAGTGCATGTGCTCTGGAGAAATACACCTCTGGACCAGGAGGGCTGATCTCATGACCCCACTCATCTATGACCAGCGGCAAAGGCTCAAGCTCACACTCAGATTCTGTACTCCCACAGAGGGAGTGCAACACTGACCACGCACATTCCACCAGCTTCACTCATCACAAGCACGAAGGGCAGGCTCAGGGGTCCAAGCTGTAGCCAGGTTAGGGCCAAAAATATGTGTAGAACTTAGAAGCCAAGCACTTTGGTCTGCTTTGAGGCTGGTTCTTCATCAGGATACTCCCCAGAGCCTTACTGTATTTCTCACTGTCTCTTTCAGGGAGTGAGGGCTGCTGAAGAAACACACCACACATCTTATTTAGAACTCTGGATCCACTCCTTTGTAGCCTTGCACAGGTTAAGCAACCTCCCACTTGACACAAGAAGAGCTCTCATGCTAAACACTGTTTCTTTTACCCCTCTCCTTCAATGATGAGAAGTGAACTTGTTCAAAAATTAATTTTTCCCCCTTGGAAGTCACATATGAATGTGGTCTGCCAACTGCCTAGTCTAGCCATACTGGTGATGCTAAAATACAACCTGGATTGACAAAGGATCCAAAAGGAGTTTAGCCAGGCCATTCCACATCATCCTTTGCAAGTTACTTTTACATGTCTGAGATCTCATTCAGCTTGCTTGGCTTCTCAGAGAACAATTAAAAACAATACATAGCAGATGGGAGAGGTAAGACAAACAGAGGTTAAATGACTTGCCTGAGGCTGGTAGAGTCTAGCAGAATGGGCGACAGGAGTCCTGGGTATTAATTAGTTAATATTTGTACAATGCTAAGAAAATATATAGCCCTATATAAGTATTATTGTAAGGTGGCCCCTGCGGTTTGGAGAAGCAGAGGGCAACAGTGCACAGGCGAGTGCAAATATCCTTTCTTGTCTCATAGCATTTCGGTCATCCACGGGGTTGGTTGGGACAGAGCATTCCCAGGACACATGAGAGAGGGAATGAGAAAGCCCAGGGAAATAGATCCCACTCAAGCAACACTGTTGTGCACCCCCAAGCTGCTGCATCTATGCATTACGTCTAGGATCAGCTGTTTTCTCTTCTCATTGAGAGCAGTAAATCTGTGAGGTACAATCAAATTGGGCTACATGGTCAGCTGTCTTCAGCAGAAACCTTGGAACTGAGTTTGAGATATTTGGAGGTGTTTACAGCAATAAGAGGTGTAAATCTCTCTGAAGTGCCACAGGACCCACGTGCCACACTACTCTGTGCTCTGCTGAAATCCCGGGAGGAAGGTCAGGCCCATCTGTATTAAAGAAAGATCTCTGGGAAAGGAGGAAAGGGTCACAGTGTTGGATTTCTACTTTTTTTTCCCACCTCTCTAGGGCATTCATCCTGCTCCCATGACTTCAGATCTGATTTCTTCAGATGCCTTTTTCAGTCCAGCTTCCCTTCACACCATCACACATCTCAGCCTGCTGCTCTGAGCATTCTCCAGATTCCAGTATCAGCCTGAATGAAACATGCATCAGTTTTTCTGCAGGACAGCTCTCTCTCTCCAGTGCTTTTAACATGATTTTGCTATGCAGTTTCAAGAGTGGTGAGAATTTCTGGCCATTTCCCTTCTTTCTCTTGGCTAGAATACAAAAATATTACCTAAGTTGTGATGTACTTTCCTCTGCAATTTTGAAATCATTCATACTGCCCATGTACTCTACTAAAATTTTCATCCAGTTTTCATCATTTCATATCTTCATTATCAGGATCTGCCATTTCTTTTCCCATCAGTTTAGCTCAGACTTGACTGAAATGCAAAATTTCCAGCTGAAAATTCCAGCATTCATTTTCATCCAAAATCGGATAAAAGGCTCAAACTTAAAAGCACTTCCTCAGAAACACTAACATTTGAACTTCTACATATTTAGGCAGAACTTGTCAGTATTTCTAGTTGCTAGATTGTAAATGTTAAATTTTGGTTCATTTACTCGGCAGGCTTCTTTAGAGTAAAATCAAGATCAGGCTGCATTACCCTTCCTGGGCAGATTCTGCTTGCTCTGAGTCAAAATCTATAGGAAACTACACTTCAGTGTCACTTGGTCTTTACTGCCTATATTGCGTGGTACAGTGGGAAGAGCATTAACGTGCATTGAGAAATAAATGGTATAGCAAGGCACCTCACTCAGAAAGGAACAGATGGCAGAGCTTCACGGCTGTCCCAGAGCTCCTACCAGGCACCAAAAGGATGCTCGTTTCTGTACCATGCAGCCTGGTGTGCCAGCTGCAGATTACGCAATGGGAGACACACGCCCCACATCCCATTCTTTCCCCCTTAGTGATACAGCATGCTTTTATCTGAACTTTGTTAAAATGAAATATTTTCGATCATTTTAATTAAAAAAATAAAATCAATTTGACCAAGCTAACCCTAAATTAAACCTTTTCCTTTTTTGCTACAGGAAATGGCCATTGCTGAGAAGTTGTGTCCTCAACTGCAAAAATCATCCTGATAAAAATGTCCCTTAGCCTCCAGTACAGCTGCCAGAATTATTATCTTTGATACTGCTCACATCTGAGTGACCTAATGCCTCTCTGAATTCTTCAATTTCTTTCTTTATCATCAAACCCCTCTCCCATCAAACACTCAAATTGTCTCTCTTTTCCCTCCCACTGCAACCTTGTGCCAGGCAACCTCTCCATGATTCCTGAGCCCAAATCAACCTGCAAAGCCATCCAAAACTGTAATTCTGTCTGAAAAAACTGTATGTTATTTAGTGGCAATTAAAGAAAAAACAAAAGTTACCAGTTTCAAAAGGGTTGTCAACAATTTCAGCCATTATTCTGAATTGGTGGGAGAAAAATAAATAACAAAACACGAATACATTTTTACTCAATTTGTACCAATATTTAAAATGTTCAACAACACTTTTGATTGCCAAAAATTGATGGACTGTTCTGCAGACTGTTTTAAAAGCATTAAGTATGCGGTTGAGTTTGTGGTCTGAAAACTTTTGGAGCTTTTCCTCATCAGAATTGCTATTTCCAATAAGAAATATAAAAATAATATGACACGCAAGCCAATAAAAATATAAACATAAAAATAAAATCTTCAAAATACAATCCTTTCAGCCAGGTCTGCTCTCCATTTCCAAATCCCATGTCGAAACTTTGCTACAATGGCTACAAGAAATTGGCAGAGTAACAAGTACCAAGGCAAGTCAGGAAGCAATGCTTCTAAATGACTCTGAAGTATCACACTTGGATTGTAATTAATGAACACTGCCAAATAAACACATTGCTGGGACCTTCCAAGGTCACCCCCACACCTTCTTTTCATTTCATACAGTTGTACACTGTATTTTTGTCACATATGTAACCTTGGGTCCTCTGGATTCCAAAGGTCCTAGTGAAACATCCTCTTTAAGATGGTCATCTCTACATTTGGCAGGTTGTATCTGTCCTGCAATCAAGGAGCATCATTCTTTGGTTTCAGGAAGCACAAGCATGTTTTTTGGTGGTTGCAGCTGGGGTTTGATTCTGTACAGGGCTGCATGCACCCAAGGAATGCCAAGTACCCTCAATTCCATTAACTTCAGTGGGAATTAGAGAGCTCAGCTGTATTTAATATTCTACAGGGTCAGGCTCTGAAAGCTGTATTAGCATGCTCAGTTCCCAGTAGGATGAAATTCAGCAAAGCATTTGGATTGAGACTTAACTGTAAACATGTGAACACTCCTCCCAATTTCGGTATGATTATTCTCATGCTTAAAGTTAAGCATATGCCTAAGTGATGTGCTGATTTTGGGCCAAAAGCTTCTGTTTTCAATGGCTACCTAAGTTCACAATAAGCAAACTGCTGGTCTATAATGCCAGTTGCATAATTTAGTTTTTCATTTTTCATAAAAGCTGCACAAGACTCTGTATTTTTAAAGCGGAACAGCTACACTGCTTGAAGAAGATAGGGCATTCTGGTAAACATTGAATATTTCTCTAAAATTGCTAATCTACTGTTATTGTTGTTATTATTACTGTTATTCCTATGTGAATGCAGGAAAAGCACCTATCCCAGACTCTTGGAGCTTTTGCTGTTCCTAAAAGAATATAAGCCATACAGCAAAGAATAACAAACTCTCTCTACATGACAGCAAACATCAGTCAAGCGACAGCTAAAAATATCCCATTCTCCCCAGAGACCCTCAGCCTCTTGTACATCTGAACCCTTCCAGAGGCACTAAAAAACAGAAGCATCTTATGGTGCACTCTGAATGTTCCCACCTTTCACCTCTCCAGGGGCCAAGGAAGTCCAGAGGCTCCTGGAAAAGGATGGGCTGGCACCTCTCACCTTGTCTGAATTAGGAGGGGGCTCCTCCTTTGAAATGGTGCTGGGCTCCAGGAGACAGCATCTTGGCTAGCTCATGGCAGGGGACAGATGTGGCTCTCAAGCAATTCCTTCACCCAGAGAAGCACAGGGAGATGTGGCGACTGCTGAGATGGCTCTTCTCTGAAAGCAAAAGATTCCGTCCTCTGGGAGGACACTGGGGCTCGGAGGCTGAGGGACACTGGGGCTTCACAGGAGATCTGTTAGGGTACCAAAGAAACCCATAGCTGTGCATCATCACGCTGCATTTTGGGATCCATTAAGGCTGTTATTATACCCTTCAGTGTGGAAGGATGCAAAACAACCCAACCCACCACTCAGAGGTCAGGAGGAAGGGAAGAGCTTTTGGGGCTCACTTTTCACTCAGATCCCCTAAGCATATGCAGCTCATGGCACTGGAGCCATGTACTGAGGAGCCATGGGGAGCAGCACAGAGGAGGAAGACACACAATATGGTTCTCACTCCTCCACTGTGCAAATGGGGACCAAACCATGACTTGCTGAGGTGCCTCCAGGCCAGGTACAGAGCTTCACGCTGAGGCCACCTCCTCTCAATTTTCTTCCCCCTTTTAGCAGCAGGTTGTCACTCTGGCTCACTATATCAAACTCTGGCTTCTCCATAACTCCATGATCTATGAGCCTTATAATGCAATTAACTGGCCGCTGCCAAGGCACCATAAAGCCAGAACAACGACACATTTAATATTGGACAACTGGATATGAACATAAGCCCAGAACCTGCTGTTTTCAGTCTGGATCTCCCTTTCTTGATATCTGTCACAACCATTTCAGCACGCAGGTTTTGGCACATGTGGAGCTACCGGACTGACAAGATAGCTTGTTGTGGTATTTTCTCAGCGAGGCTGATTGGAAAATGTCTCCTGTCTTTGCTCCAAGCTCTTGTAGAAGGATTATAAAATCAAAGCAACAGCATAGCCAAAATCCATAAAAACCAATATTCTGAATCCCAAAAAAATATCTCTCGGCACCTCTGACAGAGAAATGGCACCCAGTGTTAGAGAAGATCCTTGGATGTGAGATGCAGCACTCACAAGACACAGGGAAAACGAATGACCTAGACTGGTGGGCAAGGGCAAAAGTGCTGCTAGTTATCCTTCATCCTCTTTGATCCTGGCTGGTTCTGGTGGCAGGGCACACAGTCCTTTTGAATGTTGAACTTATCTCACAGACATGTTTCCTGACCACCTTGATATCCCGATTGTGTGTGCACAGAGTCCAGCACAGGCTGCAAGCTGAGAGTGGCTGTACTTGCTATGGGTGGTTGTGTCTGAGAGCCCGTTGTCCCTGCTGCCAGGAAAAGTCGCAGGGGTGACAGGAAGATTTGCAGCATCCTCTTGCGATGACAGAAAAGCAGGGCTGGGGGAGATTCTGCACACTCACCCCAACGCTGTGGAAACAGAGGAGCAAAAACAGCCGGAACTTCTACACTTTGTAAATACGTTGCTGTGTCTTCATTTTGCTTCAACATGCCCAAGGGCCTTCCAAGAACTTGCGTTCTCAATGCTGCCCTTGCACGAGAGCTCGCGTGGCATTTCTCCCCCGACAGCTGTCGCCCGAGGCCGCCGGGCTGCCCACGGCCCGCTCCAAAAGCGGCGTCACGCCCAGCCCCGGAGCTGTGCGGGATGCCCGGAGCTGTGCGGGATGCCCGGAGCTGTGCGGGACCCCCGCACGCCCCGCTCCGCGCCCCTTCCGGCGCAGCCCCCCGGCCGCACCCCCCGGCGCCCCCCTTGCTGCCACCTCGTGGGCACCGGGGCTGCGGCAGACGCGCTCCCGTTCCCGCTCCAGTTCCCGTTCCCGCTCCTGGCCCGCCCGCGCGGCCGTGGGTGACCACGCGCGGGCGTGGGCGGGGGAGCTGCAGATGCCCGCCTGCCCCGCTCCTCCGTCCCGTCCCGTCGCGTCCCAGAGCCGCCCTGCTGCCAAGCGGGAGCGATCTCTGCCGTGGATGCGGTGCTGACATGAAACACCACAACAGTATCCTGCCGGTGATTTTTGACGTTAAGGCGTCCTGGAGGGAAGACCCCAAAGCCCATTAATCACTTCAGGATGTCTGAGACGTGGGCAATAACACTGAGGAGAATTCAGGCCCTCTGACACTCCAGTGCAGTATCTGTGCATTTAACAATAACAGTCAACACTGCTGATGCCTGTGAAAATACAGATGTAAGCCAGCTGTCTGTCAGGGTGAAAAATGTGTTTGTCTTTTCGTTTTAACGTGTCATTTCCCTCTTGGACATTTGCTGTGTTACTGCCAGGATATCACGTGTTTCCAGCACAGACTCTAACCCGGGGAACATGAACTACGTTTGGATGGAGGGTGGGTGTCGTCCTGTTTCTGCAACTTTCTTTTTCTTCATCTGAAGCTAAACAAAACATCTCTGATCTAATTCCTTCTTTTTTATTATTATTGAAATAATTTCCAATCTCTATTTCTAGCCAAAGATAATCACAGATTTATCTATAAAAGGATCATAGGAGGGGTGAAAGAGGGTGTGTGTGCTGAGGGGTGTCAGCCTATGAAATATCTTGATGTTCAGATTAATACACAAAATCTTAAGATTAATAAGAGGAATCGGAAGTATATATATCATGATCAAAAATGAATAGGCATAAAATATGCTTATGGTGGGAAACAGAAAGAGGTCAGATTTAGATTAGATATTAGAAGAAATCATTTACTGAGAGGGGGTTGAGGCACTGGAACAGGTTGACGAGAGAAGTTGCAGATGTCCCATCCCTGGAAGTATTCACGGCCAGGTTGGATGGGGCTTTGAACAACCTGGTTTAGTGAAAGATGTCCCTGCCCATGGCAGGGGGGTTGGAACTAGGTTATTTTTAAGGACCCTTCCAACCCAAAACATTCTAAGATTCTATGATACCTCATGATTGGGATATTAATAAAAAAAGATACAGATGTTCATGAAAGACAAGGGGAGAAGGGAAGCATGGCTGCCTAGGACATTGAGCTAGTCTCAGTTACAAACACATAGGGAGGAAAAGTTGTTGAACATCTGATCGTGTGGAAAAGGAGTTTAGGTCCTTTCAGGGTACGTATCTACTGTGGACATTCCTCTCAGCAAAGTGCAGGGGAAGATGAAATTTTGTGAGCTTCTGGAAGGACTCTCCAGGAGAGGATGCTCCCCAGGGATTTCAGCAACCCATTGAGAAAATAATAAACCAAGAGACAAGAGTTAATGAAATGGCTCCAGAGGGAGCACATTCCTCTCCATTGATTCACCGCTGATCCTACCACTGAAGTGCTGGGACATTCCCTGACACAGTTTTGTCCTCAGGTACTCACTACCATTGCAAAAAAAATCCCAAACACTGCTTGGAGTGCAGCAGCCAGGTCCCATGGGCAGGGTACGGCCTCACAGTTTTGAAGGGTGAGAGAGTTTAGGTGTCCAGGTGTGGACCACTCTCTGCAACTTGGTCTCAGTTTTAAAGTATAGCTGTAGACATGTTTTGTGTGTAGTGAAATGTAGGCAACGTGCTTAGCAAGCTCCAGGAACATCCTAATGACAATTTCTTGTTGTGTAGGTGAAGAAAATCCAGCAGATGGAATAGGGGAAAGATTTTTATACATTTGGAAAGAAGTGTTTGAAAATGCAAAGGTGGAAATTGAGATGAGGATGACAAAATGACAGTACTTATGATCCATATGAAATGAAGGAGAGCAGCAAGATTAAAACAGCGGACTTCAAGGACCTGGATTTCAATATATTCAGAGAACAGGTAGGTAAGATCTTACATAAAGAGAGTTTATGACAAAAAGGAGTTAAGGAAAACTGACACTTTTGGGTTTGTTTCTTTTGTTTGTTTGTTTTAGAAACAAATACTGTGTGATAAATGCAATAGATGCATAAGCTATCCCAGAACAGGTGAAGAAGAAGCAATGATAATAAACCAAATTGGTTAAACTACAAGCTCTTTCTTGACTTCAAACACTGGAATACACAGCAGCAGTGGAAACCAAGCTAGACTGCTAAAGCCAAAAATAAGTAATGTGAAAATAAACAACAAAATCAGGAAGGCAAAGGCACAAAATGATTATGAGAAGTCACCCTGTAAGAGGAAAATCAAGAAAGTTCTGAAAAAAAAGATATTGATGGGTGGTCTCATGAAGGCTCAAAGCTCTTTTGCTTCAGCTTTCATTGAAAATAATTGCTAAATTGGGTGGCTTAAATATAGTACAGCACATAATCTCCTGCTAGAGTATGGGAAGAAAAAGAAAGGCAGTACTTAGATAAATTAGAGCCTTTCAGATCAGCCACATCACTCCTCTACAGCATCTGGCTAAAGCACTCTCGGAGTGTTGCTGGCTGCAACTACTCTGCAAAAACTTGCAGAGTCAGGTGAATAACAAGAGGAGGGAGAAGGCTAAGCAGCATCCCTGTCTCTAAAAGAAAGATATTGATGTGTGTGAATGAGAACAAGGCCACAGAGCAATGGTTATGAAGGGACATCTTGCAAATGTGGCCTATGAGGAAAGATTGAAAAAACATACATATACACAATTAGCAGTGATTTAAATATAGAAATATATGCATACATGGAGCTACTTTGTGTTCACTTCTGCTTTAGTCTTTTGGAAATTGTGATTTCCTGGAAATTTTGACAAAGAACAATAAATAAATAGGTTAGACTCCCTAGGGACTTCATGACCAGTACAGATAGGTCCAACCAAGAACTAATAACACTGATTAGGTCAAAAAGCATCTGTAAACTACATAAAGCTTTTGGGGAAGGTATCAGGGAGGCAACTATTCCAGTCTGACTAGCTCCTTTTTGTGTTTTAGTGCAGTTCAGCCATCCTCCTGAGAAGCATTTTAAGCCAAGAGGTTTTCATACCTAGAGAACGATTTAAACGATTTAGGAGCAAGCAGGAACAATTTATCAATCAGGGTGGAGATGCTGTCTGGAAACCTGTAAGTTAAAAAATATTTTTTGGCTTTGTTGTCCAACCGGCCTGATCAACTGTGTAAATACATGTAAATATCTTTGACAAGGACAACTATCTCAGGTCTGTTTCAATTCATTTTAGTTCAAGAAGGAAATAATTCCCCTGGAGTCCAAATCGTCCAGATCGCTTAGGCTCCATGACAACCTGTACAGAGGAAGTTGTGGTGGGGTAGCTGGCTGCTCTGTTTCATTTTTTAGAACTTAAAAGAAATTATCTTGACATTCCTGAAGGGAAAAAGTTGCCAGAAGTTTCTTCTCCATGAGACAGAGATTTTTTCCTTTCTGTGAGAGTGAAATCTTTTTTAACATGCCGCACTGTCACACAAAACAGAAATCTTGAATTTCCAATCATTTCTTCCGGTCAGTTAGCTCCTTCCAAAAACTGCCTGCTTTATAAAAAGAAAAAATAGCTTGGAAGATTGGAAGAATTATAACCTCCTCCGGGATGGAGGCTTGGGACATAGACATTGCAGCTCAGAGGTTCAAACTTGCTTGCTTAGTCCCTTTGACTTTCACTGGCACTTCAGAGCTCTGGTGCAACAGTTGCCTTTGAAATGTTTTTTTGATTTATTTTGCCTTACAAGAAAACTACCAAAAACTACCAAAAAGATTCTAGTTTTCAGGAACAGTACAGGGAAAATTATGTATTTGTTTTCCTGTCCATCTGCTCTGCACTGATCATGGGACCTCAAGCAGTGTTTCCACACAGTTTCTATGGTTTAATAATCATCAAATTCTCATACAGAGTCTGTGGCCTGAGCCAAGTTTCTCCGTTAATCAGCCTGAAACATCTTTGCTCCTGAGATGAAATAAGATCAGATTCATTAAGTCCAGCATGGCCATAAGGAACATATATAGATATTTACTTGAAAAAAAAATGCCTCAAATTCCTTCATCGCAGATAATTTATGCCTGCTAAATATCACATGTTGTAAATGCCTGCAGCTCATAGCAGTTTTATGAATCAGAGCTTGGGAAGGCTGATTAATGTAAAATGGGCTACGTGGCATGGACCAGGATACAGGAGAATGGTATGACAAGAAACTGTGCTGATCATCAGGTTCTAATGATACTTAAAGAAATGCTTACAGCAAATTCACCTAAAAATAAATAGAATCACACACCTTTTCAAGTAGAAGTTTTCCCCAGTCACTTATTTGCTAAACATGAAGTGCCTTAGATTTTCAATGGTCAGGAATATTTTGAGTTTTACTATGGCACTAAAGTAATAAAATAATAAAAGTTTCTTTTTTTCCCTTTTTGCTCATGTACTTTAACATTAATCAAGGGTAGATGAGGTGAAAAACGTACTTCAAAGTTTTATTTTGTATTCTTGGCTGATTTTTTCCCTGTAATATATCCAAACAAGTTGCATTTTGATATGCAGGCCATATGAAGATTTTCTTTTTATCGTTATAGCCAATGGAGTAGTCACACAGTGCTTTGCCTTTTACTCATAGATTTTTTTTTTTGGTAATGGTCCTAAGGACAAGCCTTTTCTATTCTGAATTTGCTAAACTGGAGTTCTCTACAGTGCCATACTGCAATGGTACTGTTTCACCACGGACCTAGTGCTAAGAAGTGATCATAAACAAAACCGTAAGGATATTCTAATCATCGAAAAAAAGTTAAAAAAGACAATGTGCTTGATTCTTCTCCAGAAACTCTGTGAGAAGTACAGAAGAAATCAGCAATGAATGTTTTAAATGGATATCAGACAGAAGAAAATTTCCTGAATATGAAGTTATCAACACACAACAGTTATTTCATGAATTTAAATAAACGTGGGGCAAATATTTGTAGATGATGCTTTGTTGGTTTCAACATGACAAGGAGTTGGGCTAGACCGTTAGGATCCATTTTATCTTTTTTTTCTAAACATATCTTTTTTTATTTTAACATATTGTTTTGTTCTAACATATGGCAAAGAGTTATTTCTAAACAAGAAATGCCCACATATTGGGCATTGTATTTTTAGTAAAAAGCCTTATTGTCAGCTACCGATACTGCGGAAAATAGTTAACCTGGACCCATTTCTTTTGAAAAAAGGGATTCCTTTTCTTTTCAATCCACATATAATGTAAAAATGCAAAAAATATAGATAATTCAAAATTTCGACATGTCTTTGAAGAATTTTCACTGATGCTGCATTAGAGAGGCATCCTGTCTTATACAGAAGATGCCATACTGTTAGATGACAGAATTCAGGTACTCCAAAGCCAACTCATACACCATCTCCACAGGGCTGGAAAGCTACTTGGTCCTTCAGTGGCCAGCTCAGAGTGCCTTTTTGACTTTTGAACAGTGGAAAAGGGCAGGTTAAAATCGCTAATACTTATGCTGATTGGCAGCAAGGGCATGTCTAGAGCTGAAACCATGCCAGTGTTTGGTGTCGCAAAAGCGCAGTTGCTTATCATTGTTTGCAGAGAGAGTTACACCAGAGATAAGGGGCCCTGATCTCTCCAGGGGACCTCAGTACTTACCCTTCTTACTCCTTGAAGAGAAACAAGTGTGATAGTAGGGGAAACTGAAACCCAGAGTCGCTAACAGCCTTCCTTACTTACAAAGTAGGAGCTCTACATAAGCAAAGAAGGTAACTCTGTATTGCACAGACCAACAGCTTTCTGCAGACTTTGGGTTCAAAAGCATTCGGAAGCACTGAGTCAGGGCTGTCCTCAGAAGAATGAATATTTACACAAAATCAGACCATTTTCAACACTGGCAAAGCTTTATTAGTGCTTGCTTCTGAGAGTGGAAAAATGGTGTCCCAGGTGTTGCCTGGGACAATGGTGTCTCTAGGTATTGCCTCTATGACTTTAAGTCGGCTGAGGCTTGATTTCTTCAAAAGTGCTGAGCAGGCTACATTACATATCCACTAGCAAGAGGTAGAGATGGCCAGTGTGGGGGAAAATCAGGCATTTCTCTCCTTGTGTCTCACCTTCCCCTCACTAAAACAGCAGTGGTATTTCCCCAAGTATGAATGGCTGAATTCACACGAACAGGGTGAAAAGGGCCATTTTCATCCAGCATGGAGCTCTGTTCCTTTCCCTAGGGGAACAGCAGCACAGCAGCTCATTGCATTAGCTGCAGCCACATAGACCTACGTTATCAGTCAGTCCTTAACCCCAACCTAGCAGCAGTATCCAAAAGCACAGTGTGGATGAGGTCCAGGTACTTTAGCAGTTTTACAGCTTGTGCTGTTCTACAGTTCTGTGCTGCCTCAGGCAGGCTGTTAACCATACCCAAGCAAGTGAATTTAAAGATGGCTTAGCATTTGTGGGTGACACTACCACCCTATCTTTAGTATAAACATGACCCTAGATAAGCAATGCCACGCATCTCCCCCACTGCCCAGCTAACACTGGAGTGCAGCCCATCCCATAGCCATGCTCCCTCATCGAGATCAGAGTCCCCTGTGCTGTGGACGGAGCATGCTGGCAGCAGCAGAGGATGTCACTGTCAGGTTGCAGTCACCCATGGCTTTCCAAAGTAGCAGCAACATTCAATAATACTGAAGGCTGTAATTTGAACACTGCAAACTGCAGGGCCTCAGTTAGAGGGAAAACGGTGAAGCAGGAAGAATAGCCATCTCTGTACAGATTATGAGAGAAAGATTACAGTCAACTGGAAAAAAAAAAAATCACAGAGCTACAGAGAGGTGGCTGGAAACCTTGGAAAAAAAATCCAATTCAACAGAACATCAGTATTTTGAGAGTCCCAGCCAGGAAGCAGGACACAGATACCATGCAGTAAAGTGCTGCCAGACATGTTGGTTATTGATTTTTCTGAAGATCCCACCTGAACTGAATGTGTGGACTGAATCCCAATGAGAGTCCCAGATGGAGCAGGCAATTGTGGAGGCAACAGACTTATTACTCTTTAGGACTCAAGGGACCAAGATAGGTTTTTACAAGCAGCTAAAACGAAGAAAGAGATCATATGGGAAGGTGCTAGGCTCCTATTGTTTCCGGACACAAGTCCTATAACGCAGGGCAAAAGGGAAGAATTAACTGTGGTTTAAACAAAAAGAAAAAAAGAAAAAGAAAAATATTTGAGATATAAAATGTGTCTGCATCAGTTTCTCTGGCTTGTGAAAGTGTACAGTTCACACAGTGAGAAAACCAGCATCTTTGGGGGAGCAGAGGCAACAGAAGTTGCAGTCAAAATCGTTGGAGACAAAGAAATTCTGCAACTGCTCTCTAGAAAATCTGCAATTGCTCTCTGCAATGTGCTGGGTCCCCACCACTCCCCACATCCCAGTGGGCGATGAAGAATCATCACTACATTGAGGGACTGATGACTGGCACCATGTGGGAGCAGGGGAAAAGTTTGTTTCTTTTTTCTTTCTCTTTATTTTATGTCATCCAGCCTGTGCTACCACGCTGTCACCTGAGTAATAAAAAGTACCTGCAAGTGCTGCCAGGAGTTTTCAGATAAGCACATTTAGTCCATCACAGAACTACACCTGGCATTGGTATGTGCAGTGGGTGCAATCGTTGTGCAAACACCATACATACAATTATCTATTTTGGTGCTTTCATCCATGTCCTGACTGTGTTTAATACATTACAAAACAATGCCAGTAATGTCCAAGTCCCCCTGATTTTGTAGCAGGGATGAGTCCGAGAGCCCAGACACTGTCTGCTTGGTACAGCCTAAAAATTATCCTTGACTAATATCAGCCAAGGTACCCAGAAAGGTACTGACTTCAATATCCGCCTTCCTCCCTGGAAACCTGGGAGTTTTTGAAGGAGGAAAAACATGACTGCTCTTCCTTCCCAGAGTACTCTACCTGAGGAGGAATAACCCAAAGTACTAGTAGAGGTTGAGGGCTGACCTACTAGAAAGCAACTCTGCAGAGTTACCTGGGAGTCTTGGGGGATGAAAAGTTAACTATGAGCCGGCTGTGCTCCTTTGGTATCCTGGAGTGCATCGGGAAGACTGTGGCCAGCAGGTTGAGGAAGGTGATCCTCCCCCTCTATTTGGCCCTAGTCAGGCCCCATCTGAAGTACTCTGTCCAGTTCTGGTCTTCTCAGTGCAAGAAAGACAAAGAGCTACTGAAGAGGGTCCAGTGCAGGGCCACAAAGATATTTAAAGGTCTGGAGCATCTTCTTATGAGGATAGACTGCAGGAGCTGGGCCTGTTTAACCTAGAGAAGAGAAGATTGCGAGAGGATCTTGTTATAAATATCTTGAGGTGTGTGGCAACAGGATGGTGCCAGATTCTTTTCAGTGGTGCCCAGCAACAGGATGAGGAACAATGGGCGTAAACTTAAACACAAGAACTTCTACCTCAACATGATGAAGAACTTCTTTACATTGAGGGCTCCTCTCTGGAGACGTTCAAAACTGTCCTGGACACATTCCTGTGTAACCTGCTCCAGGTTCGGTGTTTGGCAGGTGGGTTGGACTGGAAGATCTCCAGAGATCCCTTCCAACCCTAATAATGCTCTAAGTCTGTGATTCTGTGGCTCCCTCTGACTATGAGGGAGCCTGAGGCCACTGATGTCTATTTGTACCTCAAAACCATGGCCTGGGATCCTAGGGGAGATGAAAATCTGAGGAAAAGGCTTTTACGAAGCCAAACAGGTGGTATGTGGAAGGCCACGGAGAAATTACATGCAAATATCCCATTCTCTGGAGGTAGCTCTCCTGGCCAGGGCAGCTGGACACTGCAGATTGCTGCAGAACATCACAGGGCATATGCCTCCCACATGCCTGCGTGCTCCTGGTAATGACTCTGCTGCTTGCTGTGTGCAGCATCCCTGAAAGCCACCATGTCTGAGCTGTTAGCTGGGCCCCCTACATCTAAGGAGGACTGCTTCAACTGCTTTTATTTTATGCATCTCCCTCCCTCTCCTGTGATCTTTCCTCACAAGCATAAGCCTAAAGCCTGCCAAGAGGTTTGCCACTATCTGTAGCTGCTGCTTCTGAAAACACTACAGGAACCACTTGAACCTCTTTTCACCTTTCTCTCCTCCATACATCCTTCTCCTCCTTATAGTAAGAAACAGGTCTAAAAAATAGACACTTTTTTGCTGATTCCACAGATGTTCTTGACTCTGATTGTAGTGCTCCATCATTAGGGGGTGGACTCATGTCTTCAGTTCATGTGAACACATTCAAAAGTGTAGAACCAAAACAGGAAGAGAACCACTTGCTAATAATATCCATTGAAATACACTGACATTTGACTGCCTTCTGTTTAATCCCTTCATTTTCTTCCCCAAATGAGATTTGCAGTTATAGCCCAGATTACAGTGCAGTAATGAGTGAGGAAGGAGGCTCTCATGTGCAAAGAGAGGCTTAGCCAGAAAATAAACAAACTAATCAAATAAATAGAAAGCCATCCCACAGTAAATGAAGTTGTACTGCCACCTCAGGTTACCATCTGTTTCTACTTTGATTCCAGTGTTTCTTTCAACCATTTTGTCTACTATGTATGAGTTCAGTTGGCGGCCGTTGTTTCCAAACACAGTGGGGCCCCAGGAGAACCACACCGCCCCTTTCTCCTGGTCCCAGATTCTGGGATATGATCTAGGAATAGAGAGGGAGAAAGAAGGGAAAAAAAGAATGAGAGGGTGAAAGAGCAAAAGATGAAAGAGAGATTTAAAAAAATAAGAGAGAAGAAAGAAGAAAGAAAAAAGAGAAAGCAAAGAAAGAGAGAGAGATATCCTTCCCACTATCCTGCATTCTTCTAATCTCTTTCTTTTCAAAACAGCTCTTCAGTTTGGAGGGATATTAAAAATAGAAGAGTGTTAGATTTGGCAATAAATTAATGTCCAGATGAAGGGAAAACAATTACAAATTGGAAACAGATTTATTCACACTCAGTGTATTAATGAAAACGTTTTTAAAAAAAGCTAAAGTGGGTATACTGTGTGGAAAAAAATAATGGCCCAGCAGGTCTACTTTTTATTAACAACTCATCAGTAAGCAGGTTGTAATTCATAACAAAGAATTTACCCCAAGGAACACCACAGGACTGTGAGTTTTTTAGTTTCCTAAGAAAATACATATGTTGTTCCACTTGGTTTCCTTTCAATAAAACCCACCAGTTAGCACTTCATTTTCGAGCTGTTCTGACAAATCAGGTGAGTTAGCTTTGTAGAAAAAACAGAAGCCAACTTTTCAGCTGAGAATTTTAGGGAATTTTTTAATAACTTAAATAAATTTCCCAAATGGCAAGGAAGCATGATAAAAGGCTGTGAAATGAGTTTGTTTGGAACAGCTTGAAAGAATTTTTCTTTAAATTTGCTTCATTAATTTTTCCTGAGGAAATATTTAGGGATACATCCCTTACTGCTAAGGTATGTGTTTGAGACAAAAGGAATTTTTATGATTTTTGTTGTGTTTTTATAGTGTCTTGAAACCTGATTAAAGATACTGATGAAAACCTGCCCACTGGTTTGCAGCTATGTGCAAGGCCTGAAGGAGATTGAGGTGCCAAGAAATCGATTTTGTGAAGGTCACTCTAATATGACGTGTCTCTTACAATATAAAATCTTGTATTGTTTCCTTCAGCTATTCCTATCACCTACATACAGAAAAACCCTCTTGAATGAAGAAAATAGTCAAGAAGGCAAGTAGGAAACCAGAGAGAATTATATTAAATGAAAAGAAAGAAAAAGGAACTGAAGTGCAAAATTGGCACAGATTTAAATAAATCACTCCAGTTTAAATTACCACAGCACAGTGCAGGTCATGACATGCACTGTGTCCAACCTGCGCTCAGTTCACGGCAGTAACAGACCTACCACAAATGTCAGGGCCTCCCAGTTGCACCAGTGCCTGTTGTAGCTGAACAGAATTCTCCATTCAGTCATTTTTCATAAGGAAAAGAGCAACCTTCCCAATATTTTTCAGTCTTTCTGTGTGGTTTGATGGAGCAGAGATCTGGTGCAAGGCTCCAAGAAATCAGAGAGTTTTCCCGTCAACTTATCAGTTCATATACACTGCTTATCAAATATCACAGAAGCAAAAGGAACTACCTGCTCCAGGATTTCCAGGAATTATACTGAAATATAATTTCAGATGCAGAAGAGACCGTGTTCCTAGTTTTTTATCATTCTTGACTTTACTAAGGAAACGCACTGAAAAAACAATGGCTATAAAGGAACACAAAACTTACATGAAAGCCTCCTTATATTCAACAATGTATTTAGTGATGTAATGCAACTGAGTAAATTAATTCTAAACCTTCTCCAAAAGGAGAAATAATTGGAGTTGAGAGTCAACAGTTTCTTTTTCATCTGCTATGTCTCTGAAAACCATCACTACACTACCTTGGGTGCAAATCACAGAGACCTTCAGTTCTCAGTGGAAGAGGTGTGCATAATTACTTGTTTCTGAAATGGGGAGACATGAGAGTGTGCTGGTTCATGTGTTACTGCCATAACTACGTAGCGTCAGCAAGAGCTTCAAGAACACATACATCAAGTGACAAATGTCTCGGTGCCATATATGTAGGTTATAAAGCTCATATTAATAAATCCAGGAAGGCTCTCAGACTCAACAGCAATCTTTTAGAAAGACTCTCCATATAGTTGTTTAAAGTAGTTTAAAGCAGTAAGGACTGCCTCTGGAAGATAATCCTAGAACATTTCTAAGGCAGCATTTTTATGTCTTTACCTCCAGACCCAGTTTGCAGGATCCAGCTGCAGAGAAGGACTAGTCCATCTTGTCAAAAGCAACCTATTTCTGTGAATGTTGGGCTGGAGTAGGACTTGAAAATTGATATTTCCAAAGCACTTCATCTGAGAAACACTGGTCAAGCAAGTGGTTAATGCTCAGAGATCTCTGCCGTGAATAGGAATGGAAAGAACCTACTCTGTCTTCCATTACAGTCGATACAGACCATGGTATCCTCCGTAATTAGAGACAGTATAAGTGCTTAGGGATGCAGCTCATAGGCTGGAAAGTGTAGGCAGCTGAAGCATTTAGGCACATGAAATCACTGCAAGATTAAAAAACTTCTTGTGTTCATCTGCTTTTAGCCAATCTCCAATTTGTAATCTGTCCAGAGAAAAATGAGATCATATATCTGCTACTCAAATTATTTTGCTATCTGCCAAAGAATGCTTCTGGGAAGGGTTATTCTTCCCAGCAGAAATGTAGGAAATAAGTTGGAAAACATTAATTCATATTAATAAAAAAGGCCTGTGAAGACAACAGCTGTTTGATCCTTAGATAAACTGTAGACAGTTTTCACTATTTAAGTCACCATGAGTGATGTACTGTATGTTTAGAGAGAAAAAATGAGCCAAGAAAAAGTGGAGAGAAAAGAAAAAAGTCTGGAGAAAATATTTACTTGCATACTTTTCCTAGGAAAATAGAAATGTAGCTAATGAAACAGATATCTAAACTCTTATTTAGATACTCTGTAGCACTCCCCGAGGGGTTTGGGGGAGAAACTTTCCACCTACTCCTAAGCTCTCTGCAGCAGTCACGGCTGGGGTTTCTGCAGTGAGACCCTGTGGGCCGGGGCTTTGCAGGCATTTGCAGAAAGATGGATATGGGGGATTGATGGTGCCTTTTTGGCTGGCGGATGGCAGCCGTGCCAACATGGCAGCTGCTGATGTTTGATGGGGCAGCTGCTCAGCCGGGGGTCCGGCTGCAGGGGAGACGCTGCCTGGGGGAACCAGGGAGCTGCAGGGAGCCAGTGGGGCTGGGCTGTCCACATTCCAAAAGAGCTACAGCACATGAGGGGGAATCCAAAACATGAATTAGTTTCAATTGTCCTGCCATCTGAGAGGGGCTGGCTGTAGGTGCCTTTCAGGGTGGGCAGTGCTCTTGGGCAAGCCTTCACATCCCTTCCTCTGCTGCAGCATCTTTCCCTGTTCCCGGAGGACACCTCAGTAGCCCCAGTTCAGATACAGGTGTCTTTAAAACAAGAACTATACTGAGAGAGAAAGCAGAAACTAGAACACAGTTTCTGCTCCAGAGGCAAGCGGACATGTGTGGGACTGAGGATGTACATGGCCCCTTGGCTGCTCTCCACTGCACTTTGTCCAGGGAAGAGGTCTTTCAACTATGTCCACTCCAGTGTGGAGTTTACAGAGACAAGAGGAAGACTTCCCTCAGATTGCGTCCAGGAAAGAAAGTGGCCCAATGTTATGGCTTTCTCCAGCCTAACCCCCGGATATAATGGCTGGGTAGCGGAAAAGTTTGCTTAATCCCAGTTCGGACCTCTGCTTCTGGTGGCGAAACTAACCTGGGTGATCTCTTTGTGTTTTTTTGACCTCATTGCTTGCGTACCACATTGACTGGATGTCTCCCACATCTTAAGTTTATGCCAAATGCAAAACTTCCAGTTTGGGGTAGCTTTTTCCCCTATAATTAATATTTATTCCCTGAGGTTCCCAAGAAACTCCCTTTCCTGGGAGCCCAGCAGATGTTGGGGTTCGCTGCAGATGCTAACAGAGGGGTGGACCAGGTGACTTGAGGAAGCCTTTGGGAGGCCTGTTGTTATGTGTTTGTCAAGTGGAACAGACAGCTCACTGTGGCTTCCATTTATGAGCTTCTTAAACTAGCTTCTAAACTAGCTTTTAACAAAGAAAATGTGTTAAAGTACCAATAAAACTGCTCTAATAAGCCCTCCATAGCAAACTCCTAATTGAAGCTCATAAAGAGAGCTCTAAACAGTATTTAAAGTGCAAAGAAAACATATTGGTCCTCAATGCAAACAAGTAGATGTGGTGCTGATGCTTTTTATTTGACCAACATGAAAGCTGCAGAACACAAAAACGTAGATGTGGGATGTGTGTGGTTAGAAAGCTGGTTATTTGACTTACAGGCAGGCTTGAAACCTCTCCTTCAACAGGCGGTTCAGATCCTGCCCATTCGACCTGCCCAGAAACTTGTACAAAAAACTATTTCACCTGTACCCTTTCCCACACACTTGGATGTACCTGCAAATGCAAGGCAGAGCATGCTTGCATTTTGCTTACTAAAAGATTTACTTTTGTATTTCAACTACTGTAAATTATGCTTCTTCTCTCAGTGTTCCTGTGCCACAGTTTAGGCCCTCAATGACAGCACAGAAACTGAAATGACTTTGCATCCAATTGAGGGCATGCAGTGACTCTTCTTGACTCCCGCCAAGCACCCACATGCTGAAAGCAGGAGTCCACTTTGAGAGCTTCTCCAAGAGCAGCAATGGTAAGTCTCCTCCAAATCTACAGATTTTTCAGTGGCTGAAGGGAAGAGAAGCACACACAGATGTTCAAGAGGGGGGAGAGGAAAGGGAAAATACGTTTGAGAATGGTGTAGCTTGAGAGAGAACAGAGCAACTCATGGCAACCCATCTCACCTTGCTGCAACTCCTGTCCCGTAAAGAAGCAAACTTAGAAATAGAATACATCTTCCTCCCAGTTGTATATCCAGCTGTAAGCTCTACAGAACGAATTTCTCAACAAAAGCGAATTTCATTGGTCTTCCAGATGCTGCAGCGGTTGGTCCCGCTGAAAATTATGACAGCAGGGGTATCAAATGTCCTGCTGGACAGGATACACACTGGGTTGTCTTTAACATGCAGGTACCACTAAAGCATGTCAGAGAGCTCTAGTCATACTACAGTCAGCGTGTCCCTTGGCTTCCCTGGGTGGTAGGGGGAGGCAGACGGAGCGGCCGTGCAGCCACATGTGGAGCGGAGTGGGGATGGGAGTCAGTCTGGTGGGGGCAGGGAGAGTTAAAAATACCATGGGATGAAATTTTGGGATCAAAGGAGAGGAAATAATAGACTTTGAAGATGAGGAAGAAGGGAAAAGGAAGACTTAGAAGACACCATTAAATTAAAAGTCTTTTGAAAAGGCACTTAAACCTTGTACAGCATATTTGGGTTGAGAGGCTGATATACAGTGGTGGTGTCTGCTGATCTCCATCTTTCTCAGGCTCTTTTCAAGGAAGAGCTGCATTAAAATCCATTGTGTTGCTGATGAAACAGGTTGTGGCTTTGCATCAAATAATTCACTGATTTTCACAAAAGCTAAAGGCATTTTTTTACAGGCAAAAGCTGTCATTTCAGTGTGCTAAGCTGTTTCTACCATAAAAAGGTGTGATTTCACTTCCTGCACATGTGTGAAAATTTAGGATGTGTTCCAGTATAAAAGAACATGTTGCCACATGAAAAGCAGTGTTTTTAACAGCATTTGCAAAATCTCACCCTTGACCAAATTTGTCAGTTCTCACAAAATCTTAAAGACCAGATCGTGACTTTTTTCCAAGTGCACAGAAGTGTTAAAATACTGCAGTGATGGGAAAAACAAAGAAAATTAAAAAGAAAAGAACAAAGAAAAATAAATGGAAAACAAATTAAAAAATAAAATAAAAAGATTTAGAAAAGAAAAAAGAAGAAGAGGGAAAAACTAAAGGAGGTAGAAAGGAGGGAAAGGGGAAAGGGAAAGGGAAAGGCCCCATATATGCAGGGAGTTGACACAATTTTAAGTGTGGAATTTACAGAGACTTTCATTGGTATAAAGGTCATCTGCCTCGGAGGCTGTTGTCCCTGGAAGACTAAGACTCTCTTATCATGGGATTCAGCAGGAAATGGGAGCCTTGAGATCTTTTGGGACTGTGGTATGCTAGAGGAGGAAGGGAGGACTCCTTCCCTGAGGCATAATGCCCACCTAAGGGATGCTGCAGACCTGTTGCACCCAGAATCTGGTAGAGAGACCAGCAGGTTCAAGTGGATGATGGTAAGACAAACAAATCTGAAAGTTTCCCTAAAATCAATCAGGTACTTCTTGTGAGGCTGGACTCTAAAGACTACGTACTGCAGAACCCACAGTCTAAATAAGCCTGGGATGCATCATGCAAAATGAGAACAAATGGTTGATGAAAGCTCTCAGGCCATCAGTACAGTTTATGAAATCATCATAAGACCAAAATAGTTTCTTATTTTTAGCTACAAGTCTAGAAATACAAAAGGCTGATAAAATTATTTGACTACTGAAAACTGAACACTTCTAAAGCAGCTGTTCAAATCCAGCTGCTTCAAGTGCAGCTGTTTTCTCCACACTGAGTAAAAAAAAAAAGTAAAATGGGATTTTTACATATTTGTTTACTTCAAAGTAACCTTGTACTGTGCGATACTCATGTTCTACATATGGCCTACAGTATATTCTTCACTGTCTTACTATCACTTAGATGTACTCAATAATGCTTTATAATGCTTCACTTGGAAGTTTAAGAATTTGTTTAAAAAAAACTATCAAAGGGCCAAGGCACTGCAATGAAATTCACCAAAATCAGCAAGCAGTGCTCCATTTCAGTTGAAATTGTGAGTTCTGATAAAAACTAAAGTTAATAGAGAGCTTTGAATCAAGCTGTGAATCAGCTCTCCAAAACAGGTGCAGAACAATGAAAAACTCTAGGGCTGAAGTCAATTAGACCCGCTCAGGCTTGGTCAATTAGTCATTCTTTTGATCTCTCAACCTTGCAGAAAAGAAAAAAATGCTCATTTTTATTCTTCAGCTTCAGGGAAGGGGAGGTCCTCTCAGTGTTGAAGCAGAAAAAATTCACTGGACTTCTTTTTCTCTCTGTCTCACACAGAGAGAGTGTGAGTGTTCTGTAAGAAGGCAGGTTTGCAGATGCTCAGATGGAGTACTAAGGAACAGGTTCCCAAAGGGCATTGCATGCAGAGCTTCAGGATATTAAAGCAGAGTAAGATGATATTAAACCAGCATCAGCTGAATGAGAAACGGCACGGAGCTGGGCTCAGTACTGCAGTGCCTACACTTTCACACACTGCAGCCAGGGAGCTCACATCTTCAGAAAATTCACCTGCAGAACGAGCTGGGATGGGTCTCACAAAAAAAGAAACAATCTGAATTTTATGACTGGAAATGACGTGGAGAAGAGCATGAAGAAGTGAGCCCAAAGAAAAGGTATAGGATTGCCTTAATCTGCAGATATAGGATTGTACTGGTGAGCTCCCCAGGGTTTATGTCCTAAGGTACAGTCAAGAAAACCACTTGGCTTCCCCCAATGTCTCTCCCCTTCAGAAGCTGCCTGGCATAGCAGTTTCCAACTCCTCAGATGGACAAGGACTCCCTGAAACAACATCTCAGCCTTGGCCATATTGATCACCATAACTGGTCTACTCTGGCCTCCAATTGGGAGGTCTGGAGACACACCATCTATAACGCTGCTGTCTCCTTCGAGAACACACGCAGGATCACCCTCGAGGAAAAAAAGGCAACGCAGAAAGAACCGTGTATTGCAGAATACACCATCTAAGGAGTCTTTCTGCTGTGCCTTTTGCAATCGGATATGTCTGTCACGTATTGGCCTCATAAGCCACCAGCATGCCTGTAGCAAATGTGGATAGAGCCTTCCCAAATCTTCGTTCGTGAAGCCCAGCCATGATGACCTAGCCTAGTCAAGAAAACCACTTGGCTTCCCCCAATGTCTCTCCCCTTCAGAAGCTGCCTGGCATAGCAGTTTCCAACTCCTCAGATGGACCCTCTTTATCAAAATGAAACTAATTAACTCAATTTTTTTCAGGTCATCTATTAATTATTTCTAAAAAAGTTGTGTTTATCCTGCTAGGTAAGTAGGTTTATCCTATAAGTTAGTCTTATCCTATGAGATAAGACTAAGGATAAGACTCCTAAGGGAGTTATCCTGGTATTCTTAAATTTACTGGAAGTACCCAAGCAGAACTACTATTTTAGACTAGCCAGTTCTGCATGCCCAGACAAGGTCTAAGACTTTTAATAGATAAAATCCACATAAATGTGTTTCCCAAAGTAGAGCTAAAGCAGATTCAAGGATTATTTATAGTAATGGACATAGAATTTTGTATTCAGACACAAGGTACATTCTCCCTCGTAGCACTGAAACTATTGCTGGTAGAACTACAGATTAATTTCCTGTACCTTAGCATAATTGTGTGTACTCAAAACCATGCCAACTTGTAGCCTCAGACCACAGCTATCCCCGTGGAGACAAAGCACTGGATGTCTTGAGGATGGCATCAATACAATATTGAAGGTTCAAGCTGCTGGAGACAAGCCAAAGAAAATAAATTAAGAATATTTTATAGCCTAAACATATTGGAAACTGTATGCAGAGCTGACCCTTTTTAGGGTGATTTGAAAACACATGGTTTTAGATTATTTTGGTGGATTAGGTATTTCACTGAACTGTCTGCTTTAGCAGATTCTAATTAAATTTCGAAGAATAAAGATCTAGCATATTTGTAAATATTTATGTATCATGGGATAAATCGAACTGCTCATAGAGTGAAAATTTGGCCCTACTGGAATCAGTAGGAGTTTCCCTTTTGGAAATTCGTGTTGACTTCCAGAATGACAGGATTTCATACTTGAGAAAATATTTATAAATTGTACAAACATGGTATGATTTTTCTTCCTACTAAAGGACTCCGGAATTAAAAAAAATTAATACTATTTTTCCAATAGACATACATCATATAGGGGTCTTTAGAACAGAGGAGGCAAAAGCCACAAAACTAAGTTCTCTGGCATTAACACAATAACATTTTTACCATATTCTTCTGCCATACAACTGGTTGTAGCAAAACTGTCATACAGTATCTGTTTAACCTGATAGTCTCTTCATTCAGTATTTTGCATCTGTGCACCCCCAGCCCTGACAGACTCGATATGTAATACAGCTGACTCTACTAATCTGCAGTTAATGGATCAATTTTTGGATAAGCAAGAGCTGGTGTAGTTGCAATGAGCTGGCTGCTAGTGCAGATGTGCATCCTTGGCACAAACGTGTTTGTGTTTCTTCATTGACGACGAATACTCTGTATTCTTTCTGTTTGCCTTATGCCAGGTGCAGTGGGTTTCTGTGGCTGAGTTTTGGTAGTGGAGGGGCTACAGGGCTAGTTTCTGTTAGAAGCTGCTAGAAGCTTCCCCTGTCTGGTGGAGCCAATGCCAGCCGGCTCCAGGACGGGCTTCCTGCTGCTGGCCAAGGCCGAGCCAATCAAGAGTGACAGTAACGCCTCCGTGATAACATATTTAAGAACAGAAGGTATTGTGCAGAAAGAATTCCAGCCAGGCAAGAGCAGAGTGAGAACATGGAAACAACAAGGTAGACACCAAGGTCAGTGCAGAAGGAGGGGCAGGAGGTGCTCCAGGTGCCGGAGATGAGGCCCCTGCAGCCCTTGGTGCAGACCATGGTGGAGCAGCTGTGCCTCTGCAGCCCATGGAGGACCATCGGGGTGCAGAGACCCACCTGCAGCCCATGGAGTAGCCCATGCTAGAGCAGGTGGATATGTGAAGGAGGCTGTGACCTCGTGGGAGGCCCAAGATGGAGCAGAGTCCTGCCAGGCACCTGCAGCCCACGGAGAGTGGAGCCCATGCTGGAGCAGGTTTTTCCCAGATAGGACTTGTGGCCCCTGTGGGGGACCCACGCTGGTACAGCTCATTTGTGAAGGGCTGCACCCCGTGGAGAAGTGACCCATGGGACAGCAGTTTCATGAAGAACTGTTGCCTGTGGGATGGACTCACACCGGAGAGGTTCATCAAGGACTGTCTCCCATGGGAGGGATCCCACGAGAGCACGGGAAGACTCCTCTCCCTGAGCAGTGGCAGAAACAACAACTGTAAGCCCCGTTCCTCATCCCCCTGCACCGCTGGATGGGAGGAGGGAGAACATGGAAGAAAGGAGGGGTGGGCTAGGTGTTTTTGAGATTGTTTTATTTCTCACTCTTTGGCTCTTATCCTGTTAGTGATAAATTTAATTATTATACCCACTCTGAGTGTGTTTTACCCATGACAGTAATCAGTAACTGACCTCTCCCAGCTCTTATGAGAGCTGGGAACTCATGAATCCTTAGCTGTTTTTTTTTCTCTCCTCTGTCCGGTTGCAGAGGGAGAGTGAGAGAGTGGCCTTAGTGGGTACCTGTCATCCAACCAAGGTCGACCCACTACACCTGGCATAAGGTAAACAGAAAGGAGAGGAAGGCAGGGGCACAGGAAAGTGGTTAAACCACTGTAACAGCAAATTGGCCATAGCCCTGCTACCCCTCCACCTGTGCCCACCCCCACCGTGGGACGTGGTGGGGCAGGTGAAGGGATGGCTGGCTGCCAGCCAAAATGGCCCCTTCATACTTTGTGCCATGGCAGTCACAGGGCCCAGCCTTGACCAGCACAAGCATGCTACCTACTCTACTGAGTCAGCAATCACTCATGCCCTTGTCATCTGCACTTCTCCAGTCCAGAAACAAATTTTACCAGGTTATTTGTGATTTACTAACAAATGAGAGGACAGCAAGATTGCCTAATAGCACTCCACCCAAATTCATCTCCAGATATATCCCTTTACATTGAAGAAGTCCTGTGTCTTCTGGCTTGTGTGCCAAAAATGTGGCTGACCAGTTATCTCTCCAGGACAACTTTGGAATACTATCAGGAAAGGTACTGAGTCTCTTGTGATCTGACCCTGATGCCATCAGACTGAGCTGCACAATTCCCACTGGCTTTGGTCAAACCTCTATGACTCTGCTGATGTCAGAGTATCCACAGGCACACCTCTAGTGGTCCTAGGACCAGCTGTATTGTTGACTCTGGCATGTTTTTGTGTGCAAATGCATGGAAAGGCCAGAGCCACACAATATCTTGGGTACACAACTCCCCGCTCTTTGTCCCTGGAGGTCTGAGCCTAAAATTAATTTCCTCTGAACTGCACTTGACTGTCATCCATCCCCCTGGAGACCCTGAAGTCTGTGTGTACCAATATTTCCCACTGTTAAAACCACTGGACATCCAAATGCCTGCTGCTAAGGGTGGTGGGAAGTAAGAACAGTCCCTGCTCTGCTACTAGAGAGCAAATCTCTACCCATCCACAAAAGTTTTCTCACCCTTCTGTGTTTGGAGATGCAGATGTCCTCATCTAAACTGTTATAGCGGTAGAAAGCACTAATGCGACAGCCTGGCAGGCAGAGCAGGCAGTCCCCATGCCAGAAACCCACATACAGCTGCTAATTGGACTGAGCAGCTGAACCTGCAGCTCCTGGCTACTCAGCTCTCTTCACCCTGAAAAGTGAAGGGCCTTGTCAAGTGCTGCTCCAGGGAAAATGTAGTGTGCCGTATTTCAGTATTCAGATGGAGTTTTTCATTTCCCTTGGGAAATTGTTCTGTTGTGCAAAAAATTACTTAAAAGCAGCAAGAATTATTCAAAATGTGAGCAAAGGCAGCTCATGTTTTTCCTCCGTCTTTTTCTAGTACTCACAATCCTGAACTGCTTATGAGCTTGTAATCGTGTATAAACTGGCAGCAGACACCGCAGTTAGTGCTGTCAGGACAGCTGCCCCTTTGCAAACATCCCACTTTGCAGGAGTTATTAGTACAGAAACATCTCCTTGCCCCTCATTTATAGTTGTCCTGAAAGGTGAAATTGAAATAAGAAAGTAGTCCATGCCAGCAAAGGCATTCGTAAAACAAATGTCTGTCTTTGCTGTTGCAAGCTGTGCTTCCACTAAGGGTTTTATCAATGTACACATTTCCTAAAAGCTACCATACTGCAGACTGACATTCCCGCATCAGCAGAAGTCTCTACACAGTCAGTCTCAGAAGCAGCAGAAGTGGGAACTCATTTTTGCCGGCCCCTGGGGAGGGAGCACCTCCATGAATTTTGTACGTATAGAAGTTGTTGATAAGCTCTCTTGCAACATCAATGCCTTCCCCATAGGCTTTGGAGTAACCACTTCCTTTCTTCTAGTTTGCAGCTGCCTGTTTAGCTCAAGACAGAGAGCAGAGATTAAGACCAGCTTCATAGGAGAACACCTGGAGCAAAGACTGCTAGCGGCTCCTGCATCCACAGGAACAGCTCTGTGAAATGAAAAAACCGTGACTCCTGGGACAGGGAAGAGTGACATGATGCTAATTGCAATGGGGAATGGGGCAACCCTCTTGGTCTGCCCCACAGGAAGCTTGACCACTATAAATTTTTATTCTTGTGCCAATTTGTTTTCCTGTGCTTGGAAAGTTCTGCATTTGTTGACTCTGTGCCAGCTGATTGATTGGGTATTAGGGTGCTCTGGGTGAAATCCTCATGCTGACGAGCAGGAGGGGAATTACACCAATGAACAAACTCAGAGCTTATAACTGACTTTCTAAACTTTTACTTTATATGTGACAGCCACTATGACTGGATCTCAGGGTAATTCACAAAGAGGAATACACTTCCTAATTGTTCCCCCCATTTATGAATATGCTAGATACATTTCCCATATTGAAAAAAGAGGAATAACTTCCCTTGGACATGAAGATTATATGACAGTGTGCAGTGCAGTGTGGAAAAGTCCTTGGCTACCTTCTGTAGGAAGTATGTGTTATGTTATTTATTTTTCAGGGCTATGAAAATAGAGCCTAGACCAGGGACAGGCCAGGGCTGATACCTTTGTTCAAGCTTGAGTCAGATCTGGAGAGCACACTGGCGAGGACTTGCTCTGTCTAACCTCGGTAGCTAAGCTGATGCATGATATGCTTCCTTTGGCAGTGAAGCCACATTTTTACTGCTGCCTGCTATGTGCAATTGTTCATTTTTGCATCCTGTTTACCAGCCCTTACTTGAAGAAGCAAACATGTATGTGGAGACCAAGAGTGTTTTAGGTTGAAAACAAAAATTACCTTCTCCTGGAAAAGATGTGTTGGTATTTTTTTAACCTGAATTGTTATTGCTATTTTGCTTTATGACATGGCTCTCCAGGCAGCCAGGCCAGCCCCACTGCCAGGGCAACAAGTTGCAGATGGGGAGCAGAAGAGAACAACCAGGAGCTGCCTTTGTTGCCTCTTTCTGCCAGAGAAAAAGTATCCTGGACTGCCTGCAGACAGGGAAACACCTCGTCACTACCTGCTGCAGAGCAGGGACTGGTGACAAGAAGCTGCACATAGCAAAGGCAGAGATGATGTGGGGTAAAACATCTCCAGCATTTCTGAGCATGGATAATACAGAGTGAGCCTTGACACTTCCTACTGAAGAACCAGCTTTTCACACACACACTTCTCTGCTAGGAATCAATGTTGGTATGGGGAAATACAGTATTTCTAGTTTGTTATTCCTATGTACAACACGCAGCAGGCATCAGGTAAACATGTGCACAAGGGAAGATGAGGCATGGGCTCACAGAAAGCAGTCAAATGGAAATCAAAAGGACTTTCAGAGTTTCAGCTGTCCTCAAACATCACAGCCTGGATTGGAAAAAATTAAAGGCGTGATGGGTACAACCCCACACATCACACCTCATGAGCAGAGACACCAAGCTGCTGGCAACCCTGGTCATACTCAGTGTCTGGCCACCTTGCCCATGGCATGTGAGGAGAGACCCAGCCCTTCCCCTCCTTGTAACATGTCCTTGGGCAGCAGAGACAACCACCATGTGGAGAACACAGAATGTTGTGAAGGAGAGGGGCAGCCAGCTGGCATCCGGGGTCTCACAGGAGCAGCCTGGGCAGTGCAGAAAGCCCTGGAGCACCAGCCAGTGCTTCAGTGACAAGTTCCTGCTTCAGTCTTACAAGATGGTGGCAATATTGACCAACTACAGTGCTGAATGTCACCTGCTCCAAACCCACAAAAAACAAAGGAGTATTCTATATTCCTATACCTCCCATATTGTCACCCAGGGCAGAGTGCTTTATCATGGCAACACTTGGAAAAGTGTTTTCACCTTTTTGCCTTTTGGGTGGCCCTTGCTGCACTCAGGGCAAGATCATTGCCAATGATCACCAGTGATGCTCAGCAGTGGTGCTTGCACTGCACACCCAGAGCTGGTGGGGAAGAGGGGGCCTGGATCTGCCCCTCATACAGAATAAGCACAGTGGGGCAACTCTATCTCTTCCCTGAAGTCCACACTGGCTTGCTGTTGCTATTAGGCAGAATCCAAGGTGCTGGATGTGATAATTAAATCCGGAATGTTTTTAGGGCTAACTATCTCTTCCAACTAGATGTGAGTTCTTAGGATTTTTCATAGTGATTACAGCACTAGCAGAGAATTTAGTAGAAAGTGAGAGAGCATTTTATTGCAAACGATTGAATTTCTTTTCAACAAGTTATGCCCATTTTATTCCTAAGAGACCAGTATTGTGTAGCAGAGATGACTGAGCAGCCACTTCAAGCACTGAGAAGAGCACTGATGTTGGCCTGACAGGTTATGAATAAATAATGTCAGTATTCACAGCGAGGCTCCACTAAGGGAAACACTGGACCACGCTTGTTTTTTCAGCTTTCCTGATCAGAGCAATAAACCCACCACCTGCTAATAAGGTTGGTGGGGCTTCCTGTGAAAGCAGCACTCCCACTCGAAAAGATACAGTTCTTGATGCAGGGCGGCATGGAAGGAGTAAAAGCAGAGTCATCCAGGAGCCCTTCAGCTCTGCTCACTAAACTCCACTGATGAAAACTGAAGCATATGCCCAAAGGATAATTTAAAGAATAAGGCCCCATAATATTTGCATTTATTTCTTTAAACCAGATCTTTTATAAATCTTCATCACTCTAAAAATGACTGCTCAGCTAGGCTCCAGAAATCTACACAGTTTCTTCTAGCTGCCTTATTTCATTGCTTGTTAGAAATAATCACATCTACATTTTCAATCAATGACCTGTGATTTTATTTTGACCAGGTTTCTTCTTTCACCCAGGGGTTTCTTTTTGCTGTTGTGTTCCAAGATAGCTTCCCCCTGGAGTTGGAAATTATGGGACTGTTCTTCCAATTACTGCATGAACTTATGTTTCTAAAATTCAAAAAGTTTGTACTCAATGAGTTTGACAGGCAAGAAACCTGGGACAAAAAGAAAAAAAGGAAAATAAAAGAAAAAAGAAAAAAAAAAGTGAAAAAAACCATCAAGACAACAGTTTCATAAATGTAGAAAGACAGTTTCTTGCCAGTTTGTTTTTATTAACTGCTATATAGGAAATGAGGCTCAAAGTATTGAAAAGATGGTGGGAGAGCAGGATCAGGTAAAAGGATTGCAAAGCCACCACAGATAAGTTTAAGTTGCTCCACTGAAGAATCAGGCTTCATATGCCTGAGAACCAATAACCAAGAATCACCACCAGCTATATAAGTGCTCGCAACTAACCAGTAATAACCAGTATATGATTATTTAACTTTTTTTTAATTCCCACCATAAAACACCCAGAAAGAAACAAAGAAAAAAATACATTTGAGCTCATGCTGTCAAAGTCTGTAAGAGTTTCCACATGCCAGACCAGTGCTTTGTTGATTTTCCTGTGAAAATCATGGGCATAACCAGACGTACAGATACTCCCAGAGCAACAAGTACAGAAGATACTGAACCACTGACAACTATATAAACAATACACTTGCAAGTAAAAGAGACCTGAGGTGGTTTGGTAGGAAAAGCCATCGGTGAAGTCTGCCTTTCTGTTTGGGTTTTGTTACTATGGTTTTAGGACTAGTTATAGTAGTTGATCATCTAATATCTTCCACAGAAAGTGGTTATTTTCCAGTTAAATTTTCTCTTTGATTTCCCTGTAAACTATCTGTGGCCCTCTCTATGACACCCCGAAAACCTTGCATTATGTGAATGTTAATCCTTTTTTCCATACCTACTTCACATTTTCATTTGGAATTAGGAGTGATTATTTTGTTGCTCTGATTTGTCATTTTTCACCTGAAAAAAATTGATATGAAAGAATGAAGAAAGGATGGAGAGAAGGCAGAAAGGAAGGAAGGCAGGAAGGAAGGAAGGAAGGGAAAATTAACAATTGAGATGTGAATTAAGCTATAGTTTTCTGTTACAAAATATTCTCAGTAGAATTACATATAGGAGGGCCACGTGTTGCCTGTTTGTCCTCCAAGGTGACAAATGCTTTTGCACATCTTTCTAGTTTTCACTGGCTACTCTCGGTTGAGTGCCCACCTCAGCAGACAAATTTCAGAGGGACAGTGTTTGTAATGGGCCATCATAAGGGAAACTGGTCAAGCACTATTGGATATTTATAGCTGTTGAAAGCATGAACATGCCGTGTGATGCACACCTGGGTCTCTCACTGAAACTTCAAACATCAGGGCCCTTAGAGAAGCATCTAAACAATTCACAAGCTGCATGGGCTTTCATTTGAAAGCCCTCCTTATTTTTATAGTGGCAAAGAAGATTCACAGTTGTGTTGGGGCAGGGCTGGTTTTTAAGAGATTCACTGGAAGATTGTCAAAGAATTCTTTGAAATATAATCTGAAATGTGTTTCTGGGAACAGAACTATTGCCCTCTTAGTACTTAGCAACCTAACTTCACTTTAGGATTGCAATATAAAGACACATTCCTTTGTTTTTTGTTTGTTTGCCCAAGGAAAAAAATCATACTCTTTCAATGGCCTTCAGAAGTGACCTGGTCCTTTTTCAGGATATATTAAAGGAAATAATTAAAGTCCTGGGAAAGGTTTGTTATGGAATCACTGTTTCTCTAGAGCCAGATCAAGTAATAAAGTATTTTACTAGGATACAAAAGGCCCTGGTAATTTCAGAGAGGAGCAAATTTTTTTCCAATATAGTTTCAGATTATATCATCTCTCAGGAATCCTTTGTGACTGGTCTTCTATTTAAAGAGAAATAACCCCAAACTAATAGGATACTTGACCCTCAATTATAAATTGTTCTACTGTCATAGTCAGTACTATTTTTTATGACTGCTCATGTTTTTTTAATTTCTTTTTCAAATAAATCTAGTCTTTCCACTGTTTTCACCAAACATGGGCCAAAAGAATCAATTTTTGATTCCAAATTCCAAAAACCTGATGTCTCAGGAGCTGGTTCCACAAACTCTTTCTCTGTTTTATTTTATTCTTGGGAAAATGGATCTGTGGCAGCAGCCAAATCTTCTGTTTCCTGGAGTAAGTATCCTCCTCCAGTAGATCCCGACTCCTGCAGGAAACTTTCAGTTACTTTTCTGTGTTTATGAAAAGGATTGCCACTGATTCCTTTGCTTATTTCTAAGTGCTTTGTCAAACCTGTAAGATCCTGGCCAAGGCACAGCTCTGCCATCACATGAATACATGTATTTATTTGTCTGACATTGCTGACCATATTTATAAGAGAGGCAGAAAAAATGTCACAAGAAGTTGGTGAGAGCTTTTTGCCTGAGGCCTTCCATTCCCTGTACCTCCCTCCCATTCTCCCAGTTGCACTCAGTTTCCGTATGGCAACAGAGATCCAGGCCTTAAAACAGGTATTTGAGGGCTTGTTGCCTTAAATGTAGTGATTTTCATAGCTCACTGGATTATTTCTTGCAGCATAAACAGTTCAAATCAGCTGTTCATTAGATTTCTGAGCCACTGATGGTATGAAAGTTGCAGTTACGATTTGCACTCAAACCTAACCTAGCAGCGTGGTCTAAATGCCAGCTAGACTAGCTTCAGCTGTTAAACAGGATGAATTCAGTACAGCAGAGTATTAATATGAAAATTATTGCTTGTGACCAAGATATTATTCTATATAATTCCCTTATTCAACAGCATAATTATGTGTCCTGCATCATGGACCAACTATTCCTGTTCCTGTCTTTATTTCCTGCAATACCCATAAAACATCGAGGAATTTCCAAATGCAGAAGATAGGCAGGAACTGTTTTTCCCCAAATCTTTTATGTTATAAAATAATCATATTCACTTAATTTTTACCCATGGTTGCTTTCTTCACCAAGGAAAAGAGAGATGTGTGTTTCTGTTCTCAGGTCTAAACGAAGGGCTGAAAAAATCTCTGTCCCCAAGCAGATGGGGAAAGGCTCACATCAGGGAAAACAGACACTGGGCCTCCTCAAGAAAGATCAACGGATAAATCCTGTGTCCTGTAAATGTGTTCTGAAACTGGACATCAACAAGTAAAGTAGTTCAGTCAGAACACTTCTCAAGGGGGGAAAAAAAGATGCTCGTATTTAGCTTCCATTCTATAGACACCCAAATTTGACTGTTTTAATCCCATCTTCCCTCTTCACTCCACTTAATCCACTTTGGAGGTTGTTTTTTAAGGATTAAGTCGAGTCTCTAGTGAGTTAGCTATATTACAAAAATACAAGGTGACATCTCACAATTTGTTTTTATTGTTGCTGCTGCTGCCGCTGAATGTTATTGGACTTGCCAGAGATGTCACCTATGCAGAGGGAGAAATAGTCACTCCCTAGTTTCCTAAGGCTCTCTGTATTCCTTCACAAAGCCCCTAAAATCACGCTCCAGCCAGCTCAGCTGAAAAAGATTCACCATGGCTTGATGTAAGCAAATAATAAAAGGATAGAAAGGGAATTGACGGGCCTGTCAATTGAGGGGTATTTTTTTCTGCTTGGCTAAAAGATTCTGAACTGAGAATTGATCAGCACAGAACTATCATATACTAGGAGTCTACTATTGTATTTTTATATTGAATTGGTTTCAGTGATAGCTAAGGAGACTCACAGCTATGCAAGAATAGGTGCTAAAAGAATAGGTGCTAAATCTACTTTGTCTACAGAAATTGTATTTTGCTTTGGAAAGACCCAGTTGAATTTTGAGATAACTTTAAAAGTTCACAGGCTCCACCTGTCAGTCTAGTGTCTGCAGCCTTTTGCAAAGAAGTCTGTTTCTTGTGTTAAATCCCTCCAACTGCAATCTTGTCTACTATAGTACCACTTAAGCACTGGATATTAGCTATCACAAGCAAAGTAGTAGCTACAGCTGTACCTCATCCCCATTGTACTTTATACTGGCTCACTTTACCTAGGAGAACCCTCCAAAGCTTTCACATGAAACATTTGGGTAAACAAAAGCTTGTTTAGTCAAAAATGACCTCATGTTGTTGTGCCATGTCCAAAACTGAGAACAGCCATTAGCTGGCCTGTCAACCAGACCTTTGTTTGGCTTGTATAGTCTGGAGTGCTATTCTGGTATGCTGCACCATGTCTGTATCTTCGGTTACACCTCTGACTGTCTCGTCCACAAGGTATTCACGGGGGAGCATTCAAAACTGCAGTTAAAACCATCATATTCAAGGAGCTGTGCAGATATTAATCAAACTTATCAACATCTGTGTCAGCTGAGAAAAGATCCTAATATTATCATCAACATTTCAGAGGTGGCAGAGCCAAAATCAGAGATGCTAAGACCCGTATTTCTAACATGTCTGCCTGAAGTTGCAGAACAAGATACACAATCAGAATTTTTAACAACCTTATGTAAATGGCAAAATATTCAGATGTGTTGCCGTTCTGTACCTCCCCCAATTTCAGCAAGCAGTTGGATAGTGTTTGAGAGATGAAGGACTGTCTCCACATCTGGCATTTGCTATAAATAATAAAAATATATATGCAGGGGATTATTAGAAATGATCAAGAAATGTTCCAAACCCCTTTCTGAATAAGAAAAATAAAGTAATAGCATTAAAACTTTTTAAAGAAACACAAATGTTTCAATGAAAAAGTTGTCAAGAATACTTTTATTCATTGGGATAGAATTACTCTGTGGGAAAATCAACTTCGTAAAGCCAAGATCCCCCACCTCAACTTGGATGGGGACAAATCAGGTCAGGTTCCTCATCTGAACCATTACCCTAACCTACTAGGCTATTAAGTCATTTTTTAATCTGTCTATTGTTTTATTTTTTCCCCTCTCCCTTGAAAAAGAAAAAAAAAAAGGAAGAAAGGTCTTATATTCTTTCTACACTGGAATGAAAACAAATTTTGAAACCGCAACATTTTTCACAAAACAGAATTCTTGTTTTCTGGCCAGCCCTATTACTTATTATTATTGACCTTTCAGAGACTCCAATTTGAAATTTGTAGCTAAGTTTCAGAGGGAATCAGTGCCAGAGCTGCAATCAGTGCTTCGAAATCCCCAACTGCCCATTCTGCTAGCTCTCTCACACCAAAGATGCCTCCCCTCCCCAGAAACAGCCCAGGAAGAAAAACCACTAATGATCTTCACCCTTGCAAAGAAAACCATCTGAGTTTTGCATTTGGGCAGCAAGAACTTCTTCTGTCCTTTCCCATAATAACCTGCTCAGATATTTTTTAAACAGCTGTAACCAATGCCATCCTCAATAAAGCAAATGAAAGAGAAGAAAAGCATGTGCTGCAGCACATTTGACAGTCAGACACCTAGAAGAGAAGTGGTTCAGGCCCCAGGGGACATGGCGTCAGTGCTCCACTGCTTGAAACTCCCCACTCAGACTATGGTTGGAAAGTGTCATGTTTTTAACACCTTTGTTCCAGAAATGCTTCCCTGCAGCAGATGCTGCTGTGATTCACATTATGGAAGCTCAGGATGAGCAAGATATCATTGTGATGTCATTTCTCCCGTCCCTGGGGTACCTGGGAAGCAGAGCTTCCACATGCACTGCAGCACCCACTACCACCGTCTTAGGTGCGTTTTAAGGCAGTGAAGCTTTTAAAACCTGTCTCCTGTCTTCTCACATCTGTAAGGCTGGCGTGAGCATCCTATCCAGATTTACACTCCCCATTTTACTAGCACATTGGGCCTGGGACATACCCTCTGGCAGAGACGTATGGAATGTGACTGTGTTACTTGGCAAAAGACATTTTCTCTGAGAAGCTAAAGATCTGAGGGGTTTTACATAAAGCACTTTTTTTTTTCCCCAAAGAAAGGTCAGAATTGAAGCTTTGCAACAGTCTAACATGTTTCCCAGGCCTGTTTGACATGGAGTCCTGTTCCCATCTTGCTAACCACTAGTCCTCCTCCACCTTACCCTTTGTTGGAAGCTTAAGAATATCTTGTGTATGTATATATAGCTAGATGGATGCTGAAGTCTTCAAAACCCTTCAGGTCTGTTGATTTGGAAAGGAATAGGGCAGCCAGTGTTTTTCCCTTGGATCCTCTCTGTAATGAGCATTTCATTAAAATGTTCTTGGCGTCTCCCTTCTGTTCCACCCAGAGAGTAAAACCTCTTTGAAAATATCTAGTTCTCCTGTATCAAAACTCAGCATCTTTGAGGGAAAGCTTTGTTTACTCCACCAGAATGGGTCAGGATGATGAAGCACACTACAGATTTAGTGATCGATAAAATTAGGGTTCGCGCCCATTTCTGATGCAATGCAATTGCCTGTACCAACAGTTAGGGGCTGAATTCAACCTTTTAAAACATATAGAACTAGATCACTCTTGGGCAGGAGCCCAGAAAACTTATGCCCTGCCAAATGAAATCAAATTTGAGCATGAGCTTGTTCTTACTGCATATATTTAAGCATCCAGTGAAAAATAGTTGGGGCCCTCTTGAGCTGGCCCCAGGGAAGATAGATCATGGTGGGTTTTGCATAGCACTTTCAAGAGAAGCATTCTGTGAACAAAAAAGAAAACTAACGAGAGAACCTGTCTGCAGACACTTTCAAGGAAACTGAATCCTGGACATCCAGAACGTGTACATGACCAGAAGTCCACTGTTGTCAGTCATTTACCATGCGTCTGACTGTGGCTCTCTAGGTTTCTTGCATGTAAATATGGGGCACAAGACCTGAATTGTTTTAAGAGATTTGCCACTTTCATAAATGAGATATGGTCCAAAAGAGAGATTTCTTCTTTCTAACACAGTGGCTTTCATATCAGAGGACTACCTTTGCTGTGTCATGCTTTTTAGTCAACTCAGAGAAGACACTGCTCATCTGGCTTATATTTAGCATGTCCTCCTTGGGAAAGAAAGGCAATTCCCTATGATTCACCTTAGCTGTTTAGGAAAGACAAAACATTTTAGTGAGCAATGGTCTGTTAAAAAGACTGATTCTCTGGAGAATAGCTTTTCCATAAGGAGAAGATCGCCACTGGAGAGGAAAAGGAGGAGGAGAGGTGCTGAGCACTGTCAGATGTTGAAGCCACACGCTGGTTATAAATCATGGAGATATCCCTGGCTGCTATCAGGCTTAGACTCAGAATAATTCCCAACAAGGGGTTCTAGATGCATATTATTTCAGGATCTTATCTTGATGAATGGATGATGGCACTTCAGTGGATATTGCATTAGCCATTCTGCACTTTTACTGCTAATTGGCTGTAGGGTGAAGACAAATTGTCTCCTTTTCCCTCTGAACAGTGTCAAGATTAAACAGTGAAAGGACATGGGAAGAATAATTGCTTAAGGCTCTGGCGTGATGTTTTCTCCTGTACAAACATGCAATTAGGCTGTCTTAACCTCCCAATGTAGCAATAAACACCACTTCACAAACTAATTTACAGGGAAAGTCAGAGACGGGGCTGGAGCTGTGCTCTGCAAGGCGAGGGCCCTGTCATTCAGCCAAAAGGGCAGTTCCACTAATTTAAGCCAGCAAAAATCCTTGTATGCTTTCCTCAAACTGAAATAAGACTGAAATAAAGTCTATACATTTGAATCATTGAGCAAACCAGCTAATAAAAACTGCATTTCTGACTGGTCATAAAAAAAGAATGTAATTGGTCATACTCAAGGAACTACTCGGAACAGGGAAGCGAGGGGAGCGAGGTCTTAATAATATTGACTTTTCTAACACTTTGACATTTTTCTGCCTCAATCGCTATCTGTCAGTCAGTAACACCTATGGATGGGAACTGCCAGCGCACATTTCTTCAGCTGGACTGATGGCAGGGCCAGGTCTGCACTAGAGACACTCGGCTTTTCATGCACCACACGCTGCCCTCCTCTCACAGAGGGGTCACCTGAACCATATTCAGTGCTCTATTTGCAAACAGAGGACCACCTTTTATTTTCTAAACACAAAGAGCAGTACAAATTGTGAAATATGAACTGACAAACGTTGGTAGGGGCTCTGAGGAAAAGCTACCCTAGGTCCCCCAAACACTGGATGGAGTCTCATGTCCATCCCTGTGTCACACTGGACACCCCTTGCAGCTGTAGACGCTGCTCGGTGTGGCCACTGAGCCACATGCAACTCTGTGTGAAGGACAGATCTCTGAAGAGATCTTACAAGTTTTCTGGACCCTAAAGTTTGCTGTTCCAATTTATCTGACATAGGTGAAAACAGCCCCAAATACACAGCAACTTGAGGGAGATGCTCCAGGCTCCTGTATAAACCTGCTGTTGAGATACAGACATTGTCTAAAAGCCAAATCATGCTGTTTTCACAGTGAATTCGTATTGAAAGAGCAAACTTGGATTATCTAACCAGAGTCAGGAATGTAGTTTATTTGGCAATGCTTATCTGTGTTAGACCAAGAAAACCACAGCATAAGCTTTGAGAACTATGGTGTTGTAAACAATCTGAAGTTGTTGCCTATGACTTCTGTGGCACAGATTCTCCATGAACCCGACTGGAATCACAGTGTCACTGGTAACACTGAGAGGGATCCAGTCTATCCAGTCCTTTGGATATCTGTCTTGAGTGAGTTCTAGTTTCGGGTTTTGGTCTCTGTCCCAGGGAGCAGATGAAGCTACCTTCATCTGCCACTGCATCTCCATGCTTGGACTCTGCCAAGACCCCAGATGGAGCTGAGGCTCCTCTCCAATCACCTCTGGATCATGACAGAATTCTGGGAGGGTCTGTAGTGGCAGATGAACATCCCCTTCCCAGAACAGGTACTCCTGGCCACTAGCATTCATTGCTCCAGGATCCTTCAGACTAAACAAGGAAGAACCTAATGAATTTAGCTTCCTCTAAGGATGGCAAAGTGACTAGGCTGGACTTTTGTTAGGTCTTAGGTTCTGGAGTCTCCATTTAGGAGAAGCAAATCACTCACTATATAAAGAAGTAACACAAAAGTATTCCCTGCCTCAGGGGAAACCACTCACTGGCTTGTGCAATATGCATCATGCATTATTCACCACATTTGTTATTGTCTATTCACTCCAGCATCATATATTTTGTTTTCATATGCTTGTCATGCATTATAGGTATTTTCACATTCCGTGATAAGCCAGGACAACTGATATTTTTGCTATTTACAAAGCCATAAAGTACTGAACTTTGTCAGCTATCTTCATGTCAGCTTCACAAAAGCGTAGTAATTTTTATTTCTTTCATTTATTTCCTCTCAAAAGCTGTCAGTGTGGCCTACTGTCCATTGTCTTTTCTAATGCATCCCTTAAGGGGAAACATGGCTCCAGATGACAATAACATTTTGCTGAGGCGCCTAACTAGCCCTTACTGTAAGGCTGCGCCTGTTTTTGTCAAAAGCAGTATCACTTTCTTCAATAAAGTATTTTTGAACAGCAACAGAACCTCTGTATTTTGGAAGGTGAGCCAGCACTAGCTGTGCCACTGAGAAACTGCAGTCTTTCCATTCTTCCACAGCCTCCAACAGTATAACAAATAATAAGGTTACCAGAGGGTATGCAGCTCAGTGCATTAAAAAAACCTAATCAGATATCTTTATTTCCCATAAACACTTACAGCTGCAGCTTCTCTGCCAAAAACTAAAGAGTGGTTTTTCCAATGGGGTTGCTAAATTGAGTACCTCACTGGGAAACTTCAATGAAGGGGAAGGCAAGAGAGCATATGATCAATGAAGGCAAATCCCAGGAGAAGTGAAAGACCTGTCTCAAAGTAAAACCTACCTGTGCTGCTCTGAATTGGGGTTTTACCATGGGGCAAGCAAACACTCATCCAGAAAAAAAGATGTAGACTAAGAACAAAGATGTTTCCAAGAATTTTAAAGCTGATATAGAAGTCTTTTTCTCTGAAATGTGAGTAAAGGCTAGTGGGATACTGATGAAGACCATAGCTGATGTCAGATTATTAGATTGGGACAGACTAATTTACAAGGTAAAGTTCAAAAACTATTCTGAGGAGCTCTGTATGGGGAAACTGGACATCGGGAGAGAATGTGATTTTGGAAATATTCCCAGCTGTGACTCACCTATAGGTCTTACATGCCTAGACAGGATACTGACACCTTCCCAAACCAAGATTTTCGTAAATCTCAGGCTTTGAAATGCATTTCAAGTCAATATCTCTGAACTAAACCTGGAACATATGAGTGATAACCAGGATGGGCTTCATTTACAGGCATCATCCCTTCATCAGCAAAGGAGAGATGGAAGCACTCGAGAGTGGAGTTCACTGCAGCCTACATTAGGTGCTCAGTGTCAGGTGAGATGAATCCTCATCAGAATGTTCCCATGTCACAGTGCGGTGACAGACGGGACACCCACTGCAGCTCTGAGTGAACACGCAGAGTGAACACACCATGGGCTAATGCCCCAGCCAGGCTGGGAAAGCTTCTTGAACTGCTGGGCACAGCACCACAGTAAAGGGACCTATCCCTCCCCTGGGTCATTGTGGGCATAGGAACCATGAGACTGGTTTTCCTTTTTAAAGACAGCTCACATATTCAGTGAATTGCTATTCATCATCAGGTTCCTGGGACTGCAGAGATTTACCCAAATCATCCTTATCAGGGAGTTCGAGCTTTCATCTCTATCCATGGTAACCAGACCTGTACATTCTGTTTGTTCTAATAATAAAAGCCTCCTGATGGAGTCTGTGTGGAAGGCCACTGAGTATTTCAGCTCTGCAGGTGAGCTCTGTGAGGATGCAGGCAGCCAGAGCCATCTGAGAGCCATAAGACTTCTGGGTAGACAACCCAATCTCCCCTTTATCCTTGGTGCAGGTGCTGGACACACGATCCTTCTGATGAACAGAGCAATTTCCAAAAGGAAAACACAAAGAGTCTCAACCCCCTGGGCTGCCTCCTGCATGCATCTCACTCCACCCAAATACCAGCCGTCGGGATGAAGGCATAAGGCAGTTGCCTGTTGTATTGCCCCATTGACTTGGGGGGTCTGCAGACTCTTTGAGGTCCTGTGCTGACCTGCTGTGGGAGATCCAGTCACTTTTCTTCCTCTGTCTTCCCAGGCTTTGAATTTGGGGGAACTGTGACTTATTCTCAGAATCTGCTTTGCCCAGAAGCATGTGCCCTCAGTCTTGGCAGGGCTATCAAGCTGTTCACAACACACATTTTCAAAAGCTTGTGGGCCAAAAGTCAATGACTTTTTTCCTGAGTAATAAGACTGGGTTATCCAACATCAACAAGCAGCTATTTCTGCAAATGTGTGACAACATGCCACAAACCTACAGAGCAGTCTTCCCAAGAAGACTGCCACCAGTGAACTAGGTTGTCTGCCATGATACTCTGGGCTTATGAACAGCAGCAAGGCAGCCTGGGACTGACTCAAGAGCTGAAACAAAAGCTGGGGTTCTTCTGTGAGTGGCATTCTTTAAGTTAAAACCCTGATGTTTTATGCTATGAAAGTCAGTCTCGGAAAATGGGGGATTCGTCAAGGTAATGAACAATTTAGTAGTTTAATTAGAACCCTTTAATGTCTTTTCATAATCAGTTAATAAATACCTTAACAATAAAATTGAATTTAAGCTTTTAATAGGCTGTGTTGGATTGAACTTAAACAAAAGAATTAGCAGCTCCAGGCATTGTGCAATAACTTCTCGCTGCTTGGTGCCAGGAGAAACAAAGCATTTCAAGTACATTTTTTTGTACCTCACTATAATAAACGCTTGTAATATTCCCCAATTTCTGGAGTGTAAGATGCAGATCTTATTTATCACAGTATGTGACACATCTGGCACATGGATCAGGAAACAACTGTTTTACTTCATTTCTGTCATCACCTTCCAACAGATTTCTTTCACATTCCAATTTGGATGAGAGAACTCGGACTTTCTCTCCATAAGTTCTCCATTAACAGTTTCACAGCAACGAGCACTATTGGTTCGTTTTCCTTCCACAGCAATTAGTTACATCAAGTTGCATATTTTGACTTTTCCTACAAGCGAATATGTAAAATCACTGGTATTTACTCCTATCTGCTCCCAGTGCCTCTGAGGCAGGCAGAGCAGAGATGCTTCCTGACTGTCACTACCTCTGTTTAGGACCACTTTCAAGCGGTGTCACTGCCTGGATGCACATTGCCTGTTTCTGCCGCCTTCTGTCGCTGTTATGAACATGTGTTTTATTTATAGTAGGGCTTTTGTTATGTCACTGAGAGTGTTTCACAGCTGAAGAGAGCTCTCTGTCTTCTCCTTGAGCAGGGGCGGGCATATCGAACTCACAGAGATGGGAGCTTTGCAAGCTGCACAAATGACTGTGCACTAATAAAGCTTGAAAAGCTTGAATTACACTAGAACCCACAAAAATTTTCAAATTAAAATTCCATATTTAGAGGCCCCCTGTGGGCTGTGATTTTATTTAGTTTAATCCCCTCTTGAGGCCAATTAGGTAGACACTCCTCTGCACATGCATACACCAGCACAAAAAAAAAAATATATAAGACAATTTAAAAAGGAGAGGGTAGTATATCACTCATCCATTCAATGACTGAAATTCTTTTCCCTTCTGTTGTTCCTGAAAATAACATGGCTGTCAGAAATCAATAAAAGTTCATGCAAACAGTGCTCATTTTTTATTTCTAGGCTGTGCTTTAAATTTCCCTTGCTTCTTTCTGCAACATCTAGTAAATTTTCACTGTCGCATACTGTTTCACCAAATGCATAATAAATGCAAAACCTCCAGCGTTACTGGCAGGGAAGGGCCGGATACTTTGTTTCTTAGCCTGGGAAGTAAAGAGGTGCTGTGAAAATAAATTCCTCAGGCAACTGATTGAAATTTATCGTCTCTGCATAAAGTGCATGCAGGGGGTTGGATAAGGATGCACTCCACTTTCCCTAGCTGAATTCCATTAAGTGCAGTAAGTTTGTTGCAGCAGTGAGCCTGAAGAAACTCTGACTCTTTATGCACAGATTTAATTCACACATCTCCATAACTTTTTCTTTACTTTTTTTGTATAAACTGTCTTTGCATCAGAAGTGCAAACTTTATTCGCTTTATACCAAGTGGCAGATGCCTAAATGTCCCATATGAAAAAGAAGTTAATAAAATGCATACTGAAAACATAAAAGAAGGTCAGAGGTGATGTTTAGGTAATAAGGATTTCTGCAAGTGGGGAAAACAAAAGAACAAAGTTATTATAACTTTTACTGCTGTCTATAACAAGGGAAAATAACAATTAAATATCCCCACTACAAACTTGTGCTTTCACTGACAGAGTATGTTAAGAGTCCAAAATTATCAGCTCTTAGAACTTTGTCAGATACTTAGCAACAAAAGCACCTTTCCCGAAGGTGACGCACTTGTGTTGAAGTGCTTACAGGAGAGGGTCTCCCCTGCCTGGATAAACCAGCCACCACAGCATGCTCTCGACCGAGCAGCCTCCTGCCTGGGTAGGGCACTCAGGGCAGAAGCCTCGTGAGGGTCTGCAAAACATCTCCTGCTATACCTTGGGGGCAAACATTAACTACAGCTAGGAGCCACTGGCTGCCACCACACTACAGGGAAATCAACCCTTAGTGTGGAAAGGGAAAAGCCAGCTCGTGAAATTCAGCAGCTCAAGTGAATTTTCAGGATAAGCATCTTTCTGGTTGTCTGAGGAATTGCATGGGGTCTGTGCTCGGACACATCAACTTAAATCTTCAAGAAAAACATAATGAAAACAAGAGCTAAGGAAATATGCCTGAAATAAATGCAATTTTATGGCACTTGAAAAGACATTAGGGCAAAAAGTCTATTTTGTTTTACAGGGGCTCTTATCCTGTGCTCATTGGTACAGCATTGAGCAGCACTTCGCTGCTTCCATATGTTGTTTATTCTCTCATCTGCCACACAGGGGCAATGCATCTGCAACAACTGTCATGTTTAGGAAAGCTCCCACTTTGATTTTTTAGAGAGACTGCACAGAGGCATGGTGGGGAGCACTTCTGCCTTCATGCTTTGTTTGGAATTTGTGTTTGAGAAAGTCAGGTGCAAAAGGGAAAGCTTTTTAAAAAAAAACAAACTCTGAAGCAAATTCAACCTTTTCTTCCAGATCAAAGGTAAATCTGCTTGGGAAAATCCTTACTCAAGATAAGCTTCAAGTTAAAAAAGTCACTTAAGAAAAAGGGAATAATCTAAAAGCAATAAAGTTGTCATAAATTTGCAGGTACTTAGAAGCAGTCAATACACTTACACAGTCAAGGTATAAACCCATCTCTGGATCTGATTTAAAGTCTGGGAAAAGATGTCTCTTAGGCTCAAACTGAGATGTGGGCCAACTGAAGGAAGAAATCTTGCTGCAAAAAGAATGAGATTTGGAAACTCAGTCACTGCAATGTCCCCAGTTTTACCCTGGTCTGTCAGGAATACATCTTTGTAGGGTGCAAGAGGGAGGAAGAGAGTGTGAACCAACATGCCCCCCTGCACACACATACCTCAAACCAGAGAGAAAATCATGGACCAGATTGTCAGTCTTCTCCATGTCCCCCACAGAGCCAGCATCTGCCTCCCATTAGAAACCTTCATGTGCACAAGGTTGGGTCTGGGGCAGTCCCCAAGTTCAGTTAATGGGCTAAAGAAGGTAGATGCTGCTGTAGTGGTATGAATCAACAAATGCTACTATACCTCACCTGCATCAGACAAACAGGTTTCTTTAGACATTTAGGAGAAATTACATAACCCCTGTCTTTGCATATTTTTTATATGTGTACATAAAGCACACATAATATAGGGAGCATTAAAACCATCCCACATAATTTTATAACAACACTGCAATATTAATTTATTAAAAAACATAGCAGATCTCACACTGCCCATTAGGACTGCAAGAACACAAAGGCTGAAGTTTAGGGCCAAACACTGTGCTGGTGTGAAGGTCTGTCAAGGTGCCTGGAGTGCTGCACGGACACACAGCTCCCATCCCTCTTGTGCTAATGGCAGGACTGGAACACACAAATTATTTTCCCAATGATTTAAAAAAATGCATTTGTGAGGGGCACCAAATGATGACGGCAAAAGCAGTCTGTAGAACAACGAACTAGAGATGATGTTCCATCTGTAAATTAGGGAGGCATCTATTTATTTTTTTCCATGGAGAAAGAAAGCCCTAAGTCCTTACCCACCCCCCTCCCATGGGGAAATGAGCAGGAAACTGCACGCTGAAATTCATTGAGTTTCCTCTACCCTACATATGTTATTCCCCTGTAGGGGAGAATGGGGCCTTTTATACCTCCATAGCTCTGGGCTCTTTGAGTAATGAAGGGAACACATTTATTGGTACACGGTTTGGTGTTTATTGATGCTACCCATTTTTCACCAGGTTTAGCACTCTGTGGGGAAGGCACATGGACTTTCCAAAACACATTTTATAATCAAGCCATTTCAAGGTTTATGCAGCATAATATGTTTAACTGTTAAATTGTAAATAAAAGTCATTGCCCAATGCTAAGCCTCCTTCAAGACATTACAGTCAGCTACATCTTTAATTATCTGATTTACAAGCAACTCACCAGCACTGTTGCATGTGTTATGTGCACATGATGTTTGCCTAGCAAATATAGCATGCATAATTATCCTTCTAGAAGGAGTTGTGGGCTTAACCCACCACTACCTCGGCCTTGACTGAGTGAATAGGGGAAAAAATGCTTTTCCACTCTAAAAGCAAAACATATTCCTGCCTCATCCTCTTCTCAAGTGGGCCTTTGCTTTTTGATAACCCTACCAACGCTGATGGGTGTCCTGTAAGGGATGCCTTCAGCTGTCAGGCAGTGTGGTGTCCCTGGGCCCTCCCCAGCCGCTGCACTGCCTCTTGTGGCGGCACAGACCCCAGGAAAACCCATGGGATTTATTCCCAGAGAGTGGCTGAGAATACAACACAGCTCCAGATACACAGAGGAAAAGTGTTTCAGGAGGCAAAACTACATGCATATACACAAAAGCCTAGGCACCCCTAATCCACACCAGATATTTTCCAGACTGTATTCCTAACATAAATCAGTGGGGAATTACCTTGCTGTGTGTAAAACATTCTGTACTACAGTTTAACAGAGGAGATCCTGCTGCCCATGGCCCAGCAGTCAGACCCCCGCACACCCATCAGTGCTCCCTGCTCTCCTGGAGGCCATGCAGAAGGGTCCATCCGATAAGGCATGAGGAGCATTAACCCTTTCCAAAATCCTGCGTCCAGTATTGATTTGCCAGTCTGGCCCTGGCAAACACTGCTAGCACAAGGAAGGCTTGCAGGAGCTATTGCTCTGCCCTTGTTTGCCTTTTGCCTGCCAGTATAGCGCTGCCTTCTCAAAGACCAGTCACTACAAACACTCCAACTACTTACTTCTCAGTTTATTATTCTCCACCAAAAAGCAGACCTTCTAACAAAGGAATAAATTAAAAAAAACATACCATCTTGGGTTAAGGCTGAGAAACAGGTACCCCATAACTTTTATCTAGTAAATCAAAAATCCCCAAAGATGATGAAGTAGCTCTTTTTTTTTCTGGCAGCAGATCGAGATCAAACACTTCTCATGGCAAGACAGAAACCCACAGTAGGGAGCTCTCCTTTGCAGAGATTCATTTACTATCTGGTATTGATGTGATACTTAATTTATTGATCCACAGGGGAATAAGAATTCAAAGGCGGTACAAACTGCATTCTGCAGTGGTTCTTCTGAAGAAAAAGGTTTTCTCTCCTCTTTTTCCTTGTAAGTGTTTCTGAAAATAGGCACCCTTGTCGTGTTCTCAGTGTAATGTTATGGTATAAAAAATTCCAGCTCAGTTTGAATGTGACAGCTTGTCAAAAGGGCTGCTTAATAGGCTGTTCATCCCTGTTGCTCAGTTTGTTGGTACAAACTCTGTAGATGTCCATGTGAATAAAGAAATTAAATAACTTGCATGGAAACATGGTCTTTAATCCTTATTCTTATTTTTAAATTCAAAAAACAATCAATTTAATGGAAAGGTGTTAAGGGGACAACCCAGATAAGACACTTAGAGAATGGGTTAATATCTTCCCATTTATTTATTTTAGTGTTGTTCAGAGATTACAAACCCATGCATATGAATGTTACAGCACGGTACAAGGGAGTCTGTAAAAAAGACATACAAGGATAAAGGGTGGAGATGTCCACTGAGGCTGTGTTCTCCACAACTTTCATAGAGAGTTTAGTTTATGCTATGAAAGTCTCATGCTGCTCATTTGGGGTATTATGTTTTCCCTTACATCACCCGGACAGTATTGACATCTCTCCTTTTCTCATCTGGGAGCAAGGACGGGTGTTGCAATAAGAGCTATGCTCCTCAAGACTGATTAACCCTTCAGTAAGAAGAAAATACAAAAGTTGCACACTCTTTTCCCATTGCAAGAACCAAGTGTCAGTAAAAACAAGGGATTCATCCTTTCTCTTACCTTCTTTCACTTCTACCAGGTACAAGTGACTAGACTCCAGCTTGGCTGAAAAATTGTACAACTCGGAAGTCTGGCTATCACCAGAGCACTGGTTATCAATTTGCAAGATTGCAACAGGGAATTCCCACTCTCAGAAATTGTGTAGCTTGCAAAGACAAAGATCTCTTCAGCTATCATTTTTCCCTGTGGTCAATGACCACACACATGGTGGCCAGGTGGCCTCAAAACAATGCCACTTTAGAAAAGCAACCTCTAAACACTTTATTACATTTCTTGCAAAATATAATACAACAAACAGAAGATGCAGTTCAAAACAGAACTCTATTACTTCAGCAGCAGATGGACAACCAAGAAAATGGGTACTGCAATATAATTATCTCTATTCTTCACATCACAAAAGCATGCATTGATCTTGTTCAATTTGTGACCTTTACATGTTCAATACGTTGGCAATCTTGGTAGCCAAGAGGGCACCACTCTTGCATAGTAGTTCATGTTTGAAACCTCTGGATGGTGAGGACTGAAAGACAAGGAAATTAAGAAGAAATCTCACAATCATACAAACTAATTTGCCTCTTTGGTACCATCAGTATATTAAACCTCTGGACACAAGTAAAAGGTCTAAGAAACCATTTTTTTGTAATTGCCCATCCTTCTCTTGGTCTCCAGTGATCATTACTAATTTGAAGTCCAACATATGTTCCCATTAAAGTGTATTAGGAAATGGTGTGACCTCCAGCCATCTTCAGTGGGATTTCAGGACTATTTATTGCCCATGATAGTTATTCATTGACTTGACCAAGGACAGTGTTAGGCCTATACTGAGAGTTTTAAGGGAGAAAAAATTGTTGATTATAACTGGCTCCAGACAATAATAGTATCACTTTCTTATATTCAGAGCAGAAACAAACAACACAAAACTGATAAAAATGGGAGTTCATTCTAAGTTCAGTTCATTAAGTTACAGTTTGATACTGTTGATTTCCCATGAGTTCAATAAAGACAAACTCACAAAAACAAGAACACAACTATCCTTTCCCAAAAGACATTAATGAAGAAAGGTAAAAATGAGATCTGACTTTATCTAATCAGTAAATGGCCCCAGCAATATAACTTCATCTCCTGAAGCAATTAAGCTGCTGGGAATCATGTTACATGTAAAACCTCACAATGCTGCAGTGATAAAAACAATTTTTAAATTAATAGGTTGTCAAGAGCAGAGAATCATCCTCACACACACATTTAGCACACTGAGGAGTGGTTTCTCTCTGCGATCAAAATGCCTTCATGGAAATACCTGGAAGCAAGAAGAAGCTCTGAGTTCCCTCTGTACTCCGTGGAGACCCTGGTACCACTGGAGAAGCCTAGGCAGTGATTCATCTTATCTTTATCTGATCACTGAGAGACTAGTCTCACTGTCCAATGTAGCCATCTAGTGTCACTTGAGACACTCCATGGTATCCAAGACACCCTCACGGGGCTGGCAGAGATGACATGGGACCCTGTGGATAACTGTGTCTGTCTTAAGCAGAATCTGAAAGCTTACAGGATACCTGCAGGCAATTCAAACACCACTAGGTGCCTAAATTTAGGCAACTGACCCCCTTTACTGACCCCCATGAGGACATCTAACTGTAAATTATCAAGTTAAGGTGTCTTATTCTTGAACTCAATCCCACAAAGTCAACTGGAAATGCCAGAGGTCAAAAAGTAACTAAATAACCCTAGCAATACCCCATTTCTGAAAGCATAATAATTTAATCCTTCATCAGGCTGTAGATAAACAAGTAAAATAATCCAGATGCTGTAGTATTTGAAGTTACTTTGGTGAGCATCTCACCCCAGTCACCAAAAAAGCCTCAACAAACCCAGCTCTTCACAATCTGCACTAGATGTTTATGATTTGAGAGTAAAGCTGGAAGTGTTATTTTGTCCTTTAGAGCAATTTTTTACAGAGAAAAAAAAGTAAATTGATATAACAGAAAAAATAACTCTGGTTTCAGCAAGATCTTTGAAACTCTTCACTTCTATCAGCAATCTGAATTCACCTCACATCTCTGACCAGAAATTCTTAATACCTTTGTGAAAAGAGCAGAATGTCTCAGTTCATTTTCCAAAAGATTAATATAAACATAACCTATGGGCATTTTTGGTGGTAGATACCAAATATAATTTGGGTTTGGGAACTTACTGTTGCTTCTACCATCATGGTTTCCTTCAAGCCAAATTGATAGTAGATTGCAGAGATACTTCTGCCATTCCTGGTCCACACACACATGAAGGACTAGTACCTCTCATCATAGCATAACACTTAAGAATATCCGGGACTTAAAGACAAAATCTGTGGGTATCCACAGGGTTTGAAAGATACCATTGTAAATAGTGTTGCAAATAGTCAACAGAAGCCACCTTTGGCATATATCAGGGGGAAGGCCAACAAGGCTGACATCCTTGTGGGTGTCTGTTACAGACCGCCCAACCAGGATGATGAAGGAGATGAATTATTCTACAAGCAGCTGGCAGATGGCTCAAAATCTCCAGCCCTTGTGCTTGTGGGTGACTTTAACCTGCCGGATATCTGCTGGGAGCTTCATACTGCAGAGAAGAGGCAGTCAAGGAGGTTCCTGGAGTGTATAGAGGATAATTTCCTTCATCAACTGGTAAATGAGCCTACCAGGGGTAAGGCCCCACTAGACCTACTGTTTACAAACAGAGAGGGGCTGGTGGATGATGTAGTGGTTGGAGGCCGCCTGGGGCATAGTGACCACGAAATAATTGAATTTTCAATCCTCAGGGATGTAAGGAGAGCCATCATTAAAACCTCTACTCTGGACTTCCAGAGGGCAGATTTTGGCCTATTCAAAAAACTAATTCAAGGCATACCCTGGGAAACAACCCTTAAAGGCAAGGGGGTCCAGGAGGGATGGACATGCTTCAAGCAGGCAATTTTGAGCGCACAGGAACAGGCTATACCAGTGTGCCGAAAGGCCAGCCGGAGGGGAAGACGGCCGGCTTGGTTAAATAGGGAGGTTCTAAAAGAAATCAGGGATAAAAAGAAAGTTTACAGACTGTGGAAAAAAGGGCTGGTTACTTATGAAGAATTTACGAAGAGAGCTAGGTCATGCAGGAAAAAAATTAGGGAAAGAAAAGTGGAATTTGAAGTTAATTTGGCTAATTCAGTTAGGGATAACAAAAAGTCCTTTTATAAATACATTAATAGCAAAAGGAGAGGCAAGGAAAACCTCAGTTCTCTGTTGGACTTTGAGGGAAATATAGTTAACAAAGATGAGGAGAAGGCTGAGGTACTTAACACCTACTTTGCCTCAGTTTTTAGCAGTAAGACAGGTGGCCCTCAGGACAACTGGCCTCTAGAGCAGATAGACAGAGACAGAGACCTGAATAGCCCTCCTGTATTCCAGGAGGATGTAGTTAGCGACTTACTGAGCCAGCTGGATCCCAACAAGTCTATGGGACCAGACGGGATCCATCCCAGGGTGATGAGAGAGCTGGCAGAAGAGCTTGCCAAACCGCTCTCCATCATCTTCCAACAGTCCTGGCTCTCTGGGAAGGTCCCAAATGATTGGAGGTTGGCGAATGTCACCCCAATCCACAAAAAAGGCTGCAAGCAGGACCCTGGCAACTATAGGCCTGTCAGCCTGACCTCGGTGCCTGGCAGGGTTATGGAACAGATCATCCTGAGTGCAATCACACAGCACCTTCAGGATGGACAAGGGATTAGACCCAGCCAGCATGGGTTTAGGAGGGGCAGGTCCTGTCTGACCAACCTGATCTCTTTTTACGATCAGGTGACCCACCTGGTGGATGAGGGGAAGGCTGTGGATGTGGTCTATCTAGACTTCAGCAAGGCCTTTGACACTGTCTCCCATAATATACTCCTGGAAAAGCTGGTAGCCCATGGCTTGGACAAGTATACCCTCTCCTGGATTAGGAGCTGGCTGGAGGGTCGGGCCCAGAGAGTGCTGGTGAATGGAGCTGCATCCAGCTGGCGGCCGGTCACCAGTGGTGTTCCCCAGGGATCAGTGTTGGGCCCAGTCCTGTTTAACATCTTTATAGATGATTTAGATGAGGGGATTGAGTGTATCATCAGCAAATTTGCTGATGACACTAAATTGGGAGGGAGTGTCGACCTGCTGGAAGGCAGGAGGGCTCTGCAGAGGGATCTGGATAGACTTGAGAGATGGGCTGATTCCAATGGAATGAAGTTCAATAAAGCCAAGTGCCGGGTCCTGCACTTTGGCCACAACAACCCCCTGCAGCGCTACAGGCTGGGCACAGAGTGGCTGAAGAGCAGCCAGGCAGAAAGGGACCTGGGGGTACTAATTGACAGGAAGCTCAACATGAGCCAACAGTGTGCCCAGGTGGCCAAGAAGGCCAATGGGATCTTGTCCTGTATCAAAAATAGTGTGGCCAGCAGGAGCAGGGAAGTGATCCTTCCCCTGTACTCTGCATTGGTGAGGCCACACCTTGAGTATTGTGTTCAGCTCTGGGCCCCTCAGTTCAGAAAGGATATTGAGGTGCTGGAGCGGGTCCAGAGAAGAGCAACAAGGCTGGTGAAGGGACTGGAGCATAAGTCCTATGGGGAGAGGCTGAGGGAGCTGGGGTTGTTTAGCCTGGAGAAGAGCAGGCTCAGAGGTGACCTCATCACCCTCTATAACTACCTGAAGGGAAGTTCTAGCCAGGTGGGGGTTGGTCTCTTCTCTCAGGCACTCAGCAACAGGACAAGGGGGCACGGGCTTAAGCTGCGCCAGGGGAAATTTAAGTTGGATATCAGGAGAAAATTCTTTACAGAGAGAGTGATCAGGCATTGGAATGGGCTGCCCAGAGAGGTGGTGGATTCACCATCCCTGGAGATTTTTAAACGCAGATTGGACGTGGCACTGAGTGCCATGATCTAGTAAATGGACTGGATTTGGACCAAGGGTTGGACTCGATGATCTTGGAGGTCTTTTCCAACCCAATCGATTCTATGATTCTATGATTCTATGAAGCCCTTGAGTGGCAAGTGGTTGGTGCTGGGATGTGTTTCTGAGAGGTATCACAAAGCCTTCACCTGACATGCTTGACTCCAGGTATCTAGTTTTGGCCTTGCTTGAAGACTTAAGGATGCTTCTTCATTTTGACGTTCTTATATACATTCAAGAACCTGACACTATACTGAAACGTGAATGAAACTGTGAAGGCTATCTCAAAGAATCAAGTAAGGATTACTAGACCAAAGTTGCCAATATGTCTGAAAAACAGAGACCCTCACTTGGAGAAAATATAGGCCTGACAAAAAACCTCCATCTAAAATGTATAATGAATCACTACATATGGACAATTAAAAAAGCAATATTTTTTTCCTAGAAATGGAAAATTATATTAAAACAAATGTGAATATGCATGAGAAACTTTTTGCAAATCTAGTAAGCATATATTGCATGGCAGAGGACAAAAACTATCCAAAATAAACCCATTCATCTTTAAATTTAATAGCTAGCCTAAGGAATCAGTGTTAGAATCAGATGTAAATTTAGTGATTCTGTGAGTTAAATATGTTCACAAGTGACATCTTGGAAATAGACTTACATGAATTAAAATTTATTATATTATGGAGAATAAAGTCTTTTACCCTTTAACAACCTGATCCAAACCCTTATGAAGACAAAAGAAATATTCCCATTCACTTACATGAGTGCTGGACCAGATTGATGCAAAGAAAATAACAGCCCATATGTTTCTGATTCTACTGATCTTTTGGTGGTGAAGAACAGACACCTCTTTGACTAAGGAAATACTAGGATGCTCAAAAGAGAGCAATCCCTGATTTACTTCATTCTGGGAGGAGACTCTGAACCTGCCCTTGAGTGCATGCCTTCTTCACTCCTTAACACGTGCCAGTAAAGTAAATCTTGCAGAAAAGCTGCTGAACTTGCACATGCAGTAACTTTTAAAGTAAACTTCATGGCTGCCAAAAAGTGCATAAGAAGTCAGAAATAACTTACAATATGGCAGGTGTTACAGTGCAATAAGGGCATGTCTTACATACATTATAAAACACAGACAAAAGTGGTTCCAGGATCTGAGTGTTATTATGATACAGACTGTGAGGTTGTTATTTAGATTAAATTCCTCCTACCATGTCTTCAAACTAATTTTTTCCCCTTATTTGCTCCATCCACCACATTTAGATGCCACCATCTTGGATTTCCTTCTCTGAAAAGGAAATCCCTGCTTCTTAGCACAAAACTTGAAAAGCTTTCAGTCTTAGAAGGAGCTGCTGAGCCTACATCCTACAGCCAGGTAACCTAAGTGGTGTGGAAATATGATCTGTTCACAACTTTCAAGACCCTCACAGTGGGTCAAGCTCAGGACCTAAGCCAGCACCACTAATACCTCAAGCAGCAGACAGCAGCAGTTAGTGGGAAAGAGGTCAAGGAAGTGGGGAGCATTGCTAAAGCACCAAAGAATATGTGTCTATTAAAGCACTACTCTTGGAAAAGAGGCGTTCTCATTAGTTCTGTGCATGCCAGTACACCTCCTTCACAATGTCGATCCAGAAGGAGATGATGACTTTTGTCCTGAGAGCAGGATTCTACCTCCCAGTTAACCAGACTTGTCTCCAGCAGGATGCTGTTCCCTGACTAATAAGCCTTGTCTCCCAGCCCACTGCAGCATTGCTCCCACACAGCAACACAGACTCCACCAAGTCGGCATGTCCACGGTGCCTGTGGAAAGCACGTCTTTAGGTAGAGCATATCGTCTACTATCCCAGAAATCCAGGTTTTGGGGGAACTCTTGAGTCAAATTGGAGGGAATTCACAGCTCTAGGAGTCTGACATTTTGGCCCTTTAGAAAAATCTCACACTAGATCTTACAAAACTGGCAGTATTCACAGGAACATAAATTAGGACTTCAAAAAGAATTCCTCCAAGAAGTAAACCACAGCCTTTGATTAAACCAAGGCTTCATCCTGCAATAGCAAAAAACCAGAAACTAGGACCACATTGCCTCATCTCTAATGTAAAACAAGAAGAGATTTGGAAACAGCTACAGGCAGGATTTTGCTTCGCAGAAGGAAATCTAAGATGGTGGCTGGAAAGTGAAAGTGACAAATTCCTGCTTCTGGTGTTTTATTTCTGCTGAACCCAATGAGATTGTTTAACTAGCCCGACCTTTGCATAAAGTGAACACCTGCACCCGCACAGCCTCCTCTTTTCTGGATCAGTAACACAGATATCTTGAGAAACAGTCTTCATTTCAGTTTCCCTAGAAGGATAGTAAGAATATGGAGTGATAAAGCAAAATTTTTCTTCTTAAACATAGAAGTAGTCTCCAATTTATTCAAAATTTATTTTTTTTCACTTGCTGATAGGAAAACTGTATACCTTTTTCAGATCTGCGTGTTTGGTTGGTTGGTTCTTTTTAACTTCCCAAGGAAGCAGAACTGTCTTCCCTCCCACGTGACCCTGCAAATGAATGCAAGGTGGCCTCCACGAGGCTCGTTTGGGAAGGAGGGCTGTTTGGTTTTTAAGCCATTAAGGTGGTCATTCCTTCTATGGCGCTAACCCTTCTTCCCTTCTGAAGATTATTCCTCATTGACACCTCTCTTCTCTCAGAGATCTATTCTGTTTGGTCTCTTCTTACACTTTTTTCACTTTGCAATGCGGCACATCACATAACAGCTTAATCATAGAGCAGAGATGCTTCTAGCACCTAGTGGGCTGCTCCCTTCTCAGCCAGCATTTCAGCTTCACTTGGCTTGTGATCACTAGTCATTGACTCCATTCCACAGAGATGGACCCTCTTTTGTTCCTTCTGTCCTGCCTTCCTTTTTTTAATCCTTCTCTGTGCCAAAAAAGTTACTTTGGAAGGTATCTGGAAGCTCTGTGATTTCAACATTCTTAAAGGTGTCAGGCTAGGACTCTCCCCAAAAATAGCAATAGCTAAGTTAGCTAGCTATCATCTTTTAAATGTTTGTTATATTTTTAAGAGGTTTTTCCTTTCTTCTGAAATGTGCCAGAAACATGGTGTTTCTGTTCTATATAGTGGTTGGCCTCACTTTTATTTTCCTGTTTTTAGAGGAAAGTGGTTTAGGAAAACAGAGAAGAGGCAGAGCAAATATTAAGCACAAATCAAGGACAATTTCTTTGTTCTTCCCTCAAAAAAATGTCTCATTTGTTTCAGGCTTCATCCTAAGCTATCAAACAAATTCTGATTCCAGCTGGGCAACAGATATATCTCAAAGTGTGACAGCCTGCTCAGCTTTGTGGGACTTTATCTTTTACTTAGACACTAAGAGGCTAGTGGTTGCTCTATGCCTGCGAGCCAGCTGCATACAGATGGCAATGCACTGAATTCACCCATGAGAGTTTGAACTGCAAAGCATAATGTAAATCCATTTGGGATTTTAACCACTTTTTTTTTTTTTAATCCTTCTAATTTTCACTCATTCTGGGAAATTTTTGCCCTTCATGAGCCTCAGAAGTCAAATCAGGCAAGCAGAGTACCACTTATTTTTCAACTCCAAATGACGAAGGGTGGAGAAAGGATTTGTCATCGCACTAAGTTCTGGGAAGGGCTTTGGTCCCGAAGTTTTCACTGTAGTCAGTGGAGAGAGATGGCAACTCCCAGCTCAAATTGCAGGTATGTGAAAGCGCTCTTTGGAAAAGCTCTTTTCTCTCTCCATGACTTTGGAAAGAACCCAGGTAATGAAGACATAAAGATAGATAACAGCTGTAGAAAAGAAAAGGCCTCTTTTTTTTCAAATTTTCCTCTTTTTATCAGTCCTTGTCGTATGGAGGAAAAAGCTCACATATACGTGTGCGCACACACACACACACACACACACACACACACTCTCACTGTCCTTACTGCACAGACAACAGGAATCGTGTCCCACAAAATGCAAAAGACATCTGTAAGACCTGGAGTCAGGTCAGGACTTAAACGTGCTACAAGTGCATATATATTTTTACGTTTTACACAGCAAATAAATAAATTCTTGCACAGCATCAGGTACATACCTCAGCTTTGCATTCATGTTACCACAGTGTTCTTAGAAAAAACTTGTGTCCTTGCACACCGGCTATATGCATGCCAGGAAAACTGTGACTCAGTTTAGTTTGGTGCAACTTACAATGAACGAATCTTTTGGGAACTATTAGAGGAAGAAGAGAGGCTAATGCTGGGATTATGTGTCATCTGACTTGGCAGGTCTGGGGCATTAACTGACATCGTATATCAGGTTAGGTTAATAATCTACGACTTGGTTCTGCTTGAGCAGATCTGTGTGCCCAGACTAGAGATCAGTGACAAACCCAGAGTCTCAGGGGGAAAGGATTAGTTGCTCTGTCATCAGCAGGATGGCACAGACCTGATGCCTGGATCTGCTGTGAATCACAAGCTACATTTGGAAAGTAGCAATACAAATCTGTCTCTCCAGGGATGCCCACAGCAACAAAAGCAGGCTTGGATGACAAAATGACAGATACTGGCAATTTGGATGGGATATTACCAGAATGGGAGAAAAAGGATATAAAAATACCTGCCTGTTTTAACAAGATGCCCCAAGAGACCGGGAAGACTTTCCCTCATTCCAAACAAGTTGGGAATTACCTAGTAGGCAAAATGATCAACAAGGGTTCCTTTGCCAAGGTGATGGAGGGACTGCACATCCCCACAGGGGAGAAGGTAAGCTTATGATGAGAGTGTAACACACACTTAGGAATAGCAAGTAACCTCACACTAATTTATGGCAGAAAATTTCAGACTATTTAATCTGCAAACCACAGACTACTCAGTGAATTATCCTGTGAACCTTATCCTCATAAATTAACCACATAAGCTGGGTTTATTGCTCATGTATAATCAGTCACATGTGTGAATATGTATTGAGTGCAACTATTTTCACAATTATAAAATAGAGGCAACAAAGATACCTTCCTGCTGAAAGAGAGAAGGATGATGGCATAAAATCTCAAATCTGCTTTCCCTAATAATCCTTATTGAGTAATTAGTGTTGTGTATCTGACCTTTAAAACTATGGACAACACTTAGTGAAAAGCTAGACACTCCAATAGCAGTCATTTATATGGCAGGACACAGATAAACTCTGTTATCTCTAGCTCAGTCAGGCTGAAATAATGTACCACTAGACACAAGTGTGGAAAGGTGCGTTACTATAAAGTGACTTTTTGGATTTTGCTTTTCTTGTGGCTTCAATAGCTTCACTGTCCAACTAGCTCCCCAAACTGCAAAGAGTCTAATCCCAGCCCATAACACCCAGCATCTTGAGTGACTTTTAGATTAAATTGCAGGGGAGCATGTTAGAAAATAGATGTGCTACTTTACAGATGCAGTTGAGCATGTAGGGATCTTTTGCATTTCAGAATATTTCGTATGTGCATATTTATTAATGTAATGAGAGGTATGGTTAAGACAGAGTTCAGCCTTTCTGTTTTGGTCTTCAAGAGAAATAAAAACTGTATTCTTCCATCACTAATGTCTCCCTCTGTGATACTGATTATCAACGCTATGTTAAAAACAGCCTCTCCCATGTCAGCTTACTCCCTACCCTTTTGAAAACTAATCTTGGTTGCAAAGCTTGTTGCTAATTTGCAAATATCCTGCCGTTTAGGTAGCCATAAAAGTCATTGACAAGAGGAAAGCCAAGCAGGATTCCTATGTTTTAAAAAACATGAAGCGTGAGCCGCGGGTACACCAGATGATTAAGCACCCCAATGTTGTTCAGCTATATGAGACCTTGGAGACTGACAACTCCTATTACATGGTGATGGAACTGTGCCTTGGTGGTGACCTCCTGGACAGAATTTGTGACAAAAAGAGGTTGGTAGAATGGGAAGTAAGGAGATACATCTGGCAAATTCTATCTGCAGTAGAGCACCTGCATTGCCAGGGAATTGTTCACAGGTAAGATGTTTCTCCCCTTTCAAACAGTAAGGCAAAAAATTGTGCGAGAGCACAGGGTGCTCTTCTTCACAAGAACATTTCTTTATTTTTCCCTTATAAAAACAGGGATTGCTAAGAAGAATAGGTTCTCTCAGCTCATTTTAATAAAGCATTTTATTCTCAGTAGTGGTTATTACTGTTATAAGCTGTTATACACTCCTGGGGGAGAAAAGTAACGAAGTCCAGGGATAAGAGCTGATGAGCACAACAAATCAATACTTCGCCACAATTATCTCAGAATTAGCTGGTGACAAATGTGTATCTAATTCAAATATTTCAGTGTGGCTAAGCATATAAATATTGGTTTCCTTTGGTTAGCCACAACATGTTGAAATAACCATGCGTCACCCAAGACTGAAAATTGAGGAATCACAGCTCACTACTTGTGAAAAGGACACGTCCTGCAGGTCTGGGTCTGAGACAGGTCGCTGATCTTCCATATTGGCTTTTGCATTACAAGGACAGATCATGACTTCAACCACTGCTAGAGGAATCTCAGCAACCCTTACAAGGAGAGCTGATATTCCCCCCTCCTAGAGATCGTGGCACATATGCCAAGAGCAGTAGAATAATACTTCCATTGTTGGTGGGAGAATAGGCTAGAAGCAGTTTTCCCACCATTTTTTTGTTTTACTTAATGATTCACAGTCAATCAGATCCTTAACTTTAAATGGTGAATGGACTCACCAAGAAAGTCACCAGGACCTAACAAGTAATCCAGTTGACTGCATCATTACAGCAACCATGAAACAAATAAGCTGTGAATGTGATGGCTCAACATTGTGACTTGAAATGCTTGTAACCCAGCATTTCATTATATTGGATTTGTTAATTAATAAGGAATAGACAAGAAAGAAATTAACAGTATGGGACCTGGAGAATTTAAACAAACAAAAAAACACCCCACCAGAAAATAAACCCAAGGGGCTTCACCCCGTTAGTCCAGACTGACACTCTTGCCTTGCTGGTTGCCTGATTTATCTATTTTACAGCATTTCCTCAGTGCTCATGATCATAACATTTATGTCCTTCCTGTGACAACACTCCTCATTAATTTCTCAAGCTCTCTGCCTTTCTTTTTGTTTGGAAACAAGTCTTCACAGTGAGCTGGAGAGTAGCCTGACTTCTTGCCCTACTTTTCTTTTTTCTTGTTGGTCATGTTTTGCTGGGAAAGCTTTGCAAGAGAGAAAAATTTTGCTTTGCATCTTGAGATTAACCATGTACAAAACGGCGTGAGCTTCTCTGATGACTTGACTTACTATCAAACTGCCCTAACCAAAGGAAAATTCATCCCTGGCTCTCAAGCATTTTGTCATAGGGTTTATGGAGTTGCATGGTCTGGCAGGAGCAAAGCCACCTTGCTTGGTCGTAGGTGTAGGTTCAGTCAGCAGTACCTCAACTCATGACCTGCTGCTGGCTTTGAGATTCAGAGCTGTGGCCTTGACCTCATATGAGAAGCAGATTGGGAAAATCTGGAAGAGTTTCCCTGCTCAGCTCCAGCTGCAGAGATTTATAACAACTCTCTGCAGAGGTCAAACCAATGAGGATAATTGTGGGTGTATCCTCTTCTGAAAAAGACATCAGTGTTCCCAGAAAGATGAGTACAGAAATAGGAAAGTTACCTCACAAATTCAATCTGACTTTCTCATCTAAGCATGGAGCAAAGCTCAACTCTTTACATTCCTTTAACACAAGTAGAGGAGGGTTCCCAAGCTGTCTATTGGGAACAGCTGCTGATCCACAGGGAGCATCCTGGTAAAATCACACCAGGTGTGAGTTCATGAGATGGATAATTGTGTGATAATATTTGGGTCTATGCATGGGGGTCCCTTTATTTTACTAGAGTGGAGGTGTCTGGTCACATTCCCAAGCTCATCACTTAGGAATTTGCTTATTTAATGTACTTTTGCTCAAAAGCGTCTTATGGGAATTCCTGATTTTGAACCCTGTGGATACACTTCAGAAAAACAATATTTTCTACTGTCTTAGTAATATACTTGATGAAAAACTATCCAAATTTGTGACTATTTTTAGTCCAAATTGATATCTCTCAACATAAATTCTACACTGTATTCAGACAGCTATTTTGTTTCTTGAGATTTACTTTTCCAATTTAGCATTAAAATCAGCACTGATCCAACAAATCCTTACAGCTTAAATTAAGTTTGAGTCTACATTTCACAGAACAGATAGTAACTTTTCTTGTCCATGCAAGATCACAGTTGATTTTATGTCACAGTTGCAAAAATGGTGCAGAAGACAGAGCATTGACGTGCTTGCCAGTTGTCCCAGCACACAGCATTTTAGTGTGCCAGATATTAGAAGGCTCAGGCACTAGATCTGGTTCAACAGGTCCATAAGCTAACACTCATCAACTGAGTTCTGCTCACTATCCCTATGCCTGCTCTGGACATGGCCAAGTGGTGAGGTAATGCTTCTGAGCTTAAAAACCTCAAATAAAGATGTGTAAGCTAAATCACATTGCTTTGCAACTGGGTTGGGCTAGTGCATGCATACAGTCAGCTACCAACTCCTAAATCTGGTGCTTGCTAGGTGACATTTACTTGCTTGTATGTACAGTTCCTAATTTTTCCTGGCTCTTTTCCACTCTCCTGTATAAATATGTCATATATCCCTTTGAATCCCTATTGGACCAAAGACCAGGAGAAACATCACAAGCTGCCCTCTAGGCTCTCTCTCTGAAGTCCCCAAGGGAATGAGAAAGTGAAAAATCATGGTGTTGCTTAAATTTACAACATTTCTCGGAAAGTTTCCTTTGGAAAAAAAAAAAAGAACAAGATGTATCTTTGGTGAAAAATAACTTCTGACACTATGTAAACTTTCACAGTGGCCATTATCAGGTTTTTCAGGCAAGAAAGCACACGTTTTTATTAACTGTGTGAGCACTCAGCTCAGCCTATACCACGGCAATTGTAACAATCCAATGTAACATTATTTAATTGTAGTGTAGTAAAAGTCATCAGAGTGCACTGTGGAGTGCTAAATCTCATAGAAATGTCAGATTTGCAGTGGCCTGAAACACAGCTAGTTTTAAACTGCAGCGTGCACAGGCTTATAACACCCGTAGACTATGAACAAAGTTATCTTAAATCTACCTCCCAGCTTTTGGGTACTGGTTTATTTGCCACTCCAGTAAACATGCTATTCAAATTGAAATGTATTAAAAAGGTATCATTTAAACCATCCCCATCCCATGCTCAGCCTGGGGCAGCAGACAGTTTTGAGTGCAATGCTGTCCCATCCAGAGCCACAGAGATAAAAGGAAGCTCCCATAAAATCACCCGTCATGATCACCAGGTACACCTCCAGGTTTCATATCCTGCAGCAGTACAGTGCTGTTCATGCAGCACCAGTCCACCCAGCCCTTCCTCCTTGTTCCCATTCCGCCTTCTGGTTTGTCCTCCTGTGCTTTCTGAGGTCTTTGGTCTCACAAAAGCACTTCTCAACTTCAGAGCAGGTGTGAGGGAAATCCATGTCCCTGGAGATGCTTCTGAAATTTTTATCCCCCTAGTTCCCCTAGAAATGAAGGAAGCCTCCAGTGGCATGCGGGAGGCTTTGATGGGAGTCAGGAAAGCATTGCAGGCTCTTGCACTGGCTCCAAATTACACTGGCTGAGGATTCATCCATGATGCAAAAGATTTCAGCTGCCATTTCAGACACTCCCCAGAGTGGAGCAATATTCTGGCTTTGGGTTTTAATTTATAAATATATAAATATTCCCACAACGAGCAACTAAGTACCTGAGCCAGCTAACAGAGTTTTTCTTACATCTCTGAATTATGTCCTCCTGGGAGTGGATGGCTGATACTGGTTGACCATGTTAACATAAACATCACTGCAGAGATGTCTCCACTTTCAGGGTATCTGTCTCTGAACCAGCTTTGGTACACCTCCCCTCTTCTGCAAGAAGGCAAACCTCACTTTCCAGTTCCCTTCTCATCCCTCTTATTTCCCAGGCACAATTTACTCACAAAGAAATCAGAAATGTTCAGCATTGCTCAGTGCTTCAAACAAAGCCCAAAACCCTCCAGTCCAATAAGTGCAAATTTTTTACTCAAAAGAAGAAAAAAATGCATTTAAAAAATGTATAAATTAGCAGAACAGATAATTCCTAAAATTAGCAGTCTTTTTGTGTATACTCATAAAATATTCCCTGAAATACAGAAAGTTTCCATTTTCCCAACTGAAAACTTCAGGAAGGAATAAGGATCTTGTTACAATTGTAGGCTGAGCTGTGCAGAGCTATTGTTATTATTTTAATTAAACTTTGCTAAAAACTATCTGCAAATGGTTAGCTGGGACATCAGGCATCTTAAAGTTTGCTTTCTGTCTTCTCAGGGACCTAAAAATTGAAAATTTTCTTCTTGATGAGAACGACAACATCAAAATCATTGGTAGGTGCACACTATAAGCAAAGCTTGTATTCTGCTTTTGTGTGTGTGCATGTGTGTCTTTCAGTAACAATTTGGTTACTATTCAAACAGCATGTTTTATAAGTGAGCTTTGATTATTCAGTAAACATACTTGAGCTTCTAGAACAGATAAAAGTTATGAAGTATAGTTTAACAGCTTGTTCATCTGAGCTTTAACCAGAATATATTTTTAAGAGAACAAGGAAAACAATTTTGCCTATTATTTTCCCTTGTGTATTTCTGGACAAGCAAGAAGCAATTACAGCTTTTATGTGTAGAAAGCTGTTCCTAGCAGAAGTGATTTGTAGACAAAGAAATAAATCTTCTAGTTGAAATGCAGGTATGAACATATTAGTTTATGTTGAGTCATTATTTCAGCTAGAGACCTCATCATTTGGTATGTGTTAAAAAAAAAATACTGTTTTGGTCACCAACAGAAATCTTGCTAAGATTGTGAAGCAAACATTGATAAAAATGAGAGAATTTGCACCAAGCAGTTAACACAGTTCAGAGAAACAACTAATTCTATTCTGTGGAAACCCCACAGAAAAATCTCCACAAGGAATGCTAACACTTAGAGAAGTCACATGTTTAACCCAGTGTTTCCCAAACTTTTAAAAGCTTAGCACCTCTGAGAAAAAAGGGCACCAACTCTTCACCCCTGTTTTATAGCCAGCCAGTCCCTTACAATCACACCTTTCTCTTCCCTCCCCCTTGCACACATGCACATATACAGAGAAAAAGGCTTAAGTTAGCACATTTTATCCCACATCTACCATGAGCTAAAGCACACCCAGCTGAGCTGAATGCTGTGGCTCATTAAGCCGTGCTAATGTGACTGTGTAGCTTTGTACTAGCATGCAGTCAACAGAGGCAAACCAAAACAGTTAAACCAAAATCAACCAAACCAGATCCATGGCTGTGTAACTGCACTGTAATTCCTCTGCTAATTCACAGCACATTTATTCAAACCCAAATTGGCATCTACAGCTGAGACATCAATAGATGTTACAACTAGCTGCTGGTTTTGTCTTTCTCCTGTCTTCAGATAATTGGTAAAGTGAAAGTAATTTGAGAAGAGACTGAAACTTCTTTGCCTTTGCTTTTGTAACCGTCAGATTTTGGACTGAGCAATACTGCAAAGTTCAGTGGTCTCTCCCAGGAGCTGTTACATACCCAGTGTGGAAGCCCAGCTTATGCTGCTCCAGAGCTCCTTGCTCATAGGAAATACGGTCCAAAAGTGGATGTCTGGTCCATGTAAGTAGATCTAAAAATGTACTTATCAAAACACTCTCAGCATTGAATTGTTTAGGCAAGACTGATGTAAATGGGTTCGTGGCTCTCGGCTTTGGGGCATCAAAGGCAAAAGCAAAGATATATAAATAAACATGAGCATCTTGAAATGTACATCCATTTGCAAAACACTGGAGAAAAAAATGAAAGATCAATACGCATGTTACTGGGGAGGAATCCTGTGTCAAGCGAAGTCAGAAGAAGGTCAGATGTCTGCATATAGGAACCTGTACTGAAAAGCCAGAGAAAGAACTTGTATGTACCAACCCCTTCAGGTGAACCCTGCCACCTCCTGTCCTTCTGGCACATAGTTTCAGCTGGTAGCAGAGTAACTTCTGACAAAATCAGAAACCTTGAAAGTCCTGGGCTGACAAGTGGGCATTTTCTAAGGCATCTTTTGCCAAAAGAAGAAATCTATACAGAAAATTTGAGTTTCAGGGACACACAAACCAAGGATGTGCCTATAGCAGAGCTATGAGACCTTCATCCATATCTTAGCTAGGCCTTTTGTACCAAATTATGATAAAAAGGTAGAATTATTTCCTTCATAGGTGGCATAAACCTGAATGGAATCCATTTACTTTTTTTATTAAACCTACAGAATATGTCTCCTATAATAGGCAAGAATACAGAAGGTGCCATAAGAAGAGTAAGCTTTCACATAAATGATCTCAGACATTTCAAATGTATTTGCAGTTTGCAGTTCTAGCAGCCAAGTTATGGGGGTTTTTACATTTTTTTTCTAGGTGGAGCTGGCAAAATGATAGTATATTAAGTCGATTTTTGTATCCTTTGATCTTCACGGATCAACTCTCTGTGTCCATGTCATCATTTGTCCAAAGGCAGTTCATATTTATCTATATGTGTGTGTATATACATGTGCCAGGGTATCAACTTCAGCTGTTTTAACAGTAACTGTATGCCCAGGTCTGAGTGTTCCACCTAGGACACATTTTTAAGTCCATTTCTAGCAAGTATGATTCAGGGCATAGAAGATGAGCATGTGTAATGTAAAAACTAAACCAAATCTTTGCCTAGAGCATTAATATTAAAAAAATCAGTGGCTGATCAAATGCACCTTCATCCAGATTCCTCCCACCTATTTGCAATTATAACCATAACTCCTTGCAGTATCCTGACTAATAAGTGGTAGAGTAAAAATCCAGCCATTGAAGCTAATGGTTAAAGCCCATGGATTTCGAATAGCTCAAAAGGCTTTTAAGAGTAATATGACTTTTTGCCTTAGAAGTGCCACCTCCCATCCTACCCGAGAAAAATATTGTTTTAAAGGATCCTAATGTTCTGCTACTGGAACATTACTTCTTTAGTTGCCCAGAGAAGCTGTGGATGTCCAATCCTTGGAAGTGTTCAAGGCCAGGTTGGATGGGGCCTTGGCCAACCTGGTCTAGTGAAAGGTGACCCTGACTATGGCAGAAATGTTGGAACTCAATGATCTTTACGGTCCCTTACAACACAAACCATTCTGCGATTCTGTTCAACACACAGTGCTGCATTTGATTTAAACCACGTCATTCAGGATATGTGCCAAAAGGAAAGGAAAGCCTGGATGTACAGAGCTGCTCTGAACTGGAACGTTGCACTTGCCTGTCCAGCTGTGAGAATACAGTCTCCTTGAGGAGTTCTCAGAAGCTTTCACCAAACTGAGTGTTCACAGAGGACGAAATGTTTTAGTTTGCTCTGCAGGGCTGCTGGTACCTACATATAGGCATCTGTTTCAGGTGCCTGAAACAGAAGCTTAGTTTTCCTATATGTTCAAAAGAGAAAAAGGATTTTTATATATATAGATATATAACGTACATTATTCCTCTCAAGACCTGCTTCTGGCAGACATACTATATATTAGGGTTTTGATCTAACCATGATTCTTATACCTCAGCTTCTTCTAAATTTACTGGGTATGAATGGTACACAGAGTTAAGGATGAAGGGATACATGCTACCAAATAAATTCTGTATAATTCTGGTTTTCAAGAGTACTACTCTGAATTTATGTAGGCATAACACAGATTAATCAGGTCTAGAGGATGCCGTCAGCACTTGAATAGGATAATACTGAATTCACATTTCAGATTTCTGAGTAAGGGCAAAGCAGTAATCTTAGAACCATCTACTAAGCTCACTCTGTTAATAAACAGCATATAACAGTTTGAGGGCTTTATAAAACTTATGTATGGCCCTTGGTGTTTAACGCAGACAGATTCTGCACCTCAGGCATAAAATATATTTACCATTTAAATCAGAATTGTTCACATTATCATAGTGGGAAAGGGAATTCTGATGGACTAATATATTAATTAGAAAGATAAGTTACTTCTATTTTAACAAAATAAGTAGAGGATTACAGATTTGCTGGACTCTAGAATCAAAATAGTGCAGTACAGAAATACTGACTTTATGCAGCAGAACTGATGAGGAGTCATTAAAACAGGAACCAGAAAGCCATGGTCAGTCAAAAGCACATTCACAAAACCAAACAGATTCAACTGCAATACAGCTCAGGCTCTGGAGAGGCAACAGTAAGCAGCCTGTTTGCCTAAACAGTACCTGTTTGCCTAATCATGACATTCATGCAGAAGATATTAACGGTTCTTTGGAGAACTGGAAAGTGATTAGCTTTCATGCACCAGCTATATTGAGGAAACAGCTGTTGTATTCAAACAAATCCACATTCAGACAGCTCCATAGGACAGAGGAGAAGCAGTTTGTTTTAACTAATAAACTTTTAAGTTTAACCATCAGATTCCATCTGCAATTAAATACCAAGTGTCCTGTTACTGTTGCTGTTAACTAGCTACAATTGTGTGCAATATTTTAAAACAGATTCTAGGACAGCAGCTCCATCCATTCCCCAAATTCCCATACCTTTGAGCTTTCCCCATCCAATAGGCTAATGAAAAGAACTATTGCCATTTTAAGGCAACAGTCATGTATATAATTCGCAATTTAAAGTGCATGGTAATGTTTGTAGTGTTACAAAGAAAAACATTTTTAACTTTGTAATGACATTATACAGCCATTTGTATTGCATGGTACTCCCTCTCATCAGAGAGTATTCAGGGAGCCTTCTCTCTCTCCAACTTTAGCTATATTTAATCCGTATGCTACTATGTATTATAGAACAAAAATACTTGTTACTTCAGTCAACTCAATGTCATTTCCTTGTAGCATTGTTTATTATCTCTGGGGTTTTTTACTCTAAGGATTCATCCAAAAGTTTTAAAAAGCTTTACTTTCAAGGACTAGATTTATCAGAAGTTTTGGTAAAGTGAGAAGAGATTGATCTTCCCTAAATTTATCCATTTAAAAACTAGGCATTGGGTTATACCAGGTAGTTAGTGTTCTATTAGTCAGTGCACGGAGGCACTTAACTGTAGCCTAAAACAACTGTATAATAATGTTATGATGAATGTCTCTTGGAGAGGCCTGTCTCTTTCCACTGATAACTATTGATACCTAGGGTTTAGATGGTTAATGATAAATCCTAGTCAAGATTAATAAATAGCGTTTATCCATAGGTCAGTGGTCTAAATGTAATCCAATGTAACATTTAGAAAAAGATGACACCATCTTCTCTCATTTTTCAATGGTGCCATCATCTTATCATGGTTTTTCAACTGTTTGAAAACATTAATAGAAGATCATAGTTGAGCACACCACAGACTTGTCTTACAGATAACTTTGTTGCCATCTCCACTAATGTACCAACCAGGTCAATTAAATTAGAATTGCCTGAATTCCTAAAATGACTATCTCTGCTGAGTTGTGTAGAGAAACGGCAAAGGATGGTTGAAAGGAGCTCTGAGCAATCTGGTCTAGTGAAAGGTGTCCCTGCCCACAGCAGAGGGGTTGGAACTAGATGATCTCTAAGCTCCCTTCCAAACCAGGCCATTGTATGGTTCATTCTACGATGAAGAGCAGTGCTGTCGTGGTGGTGTGGTTCAGCTGGAGAAAGGAAATACCACAAAGAGTGTTCAAGGAAACCTCCCTCTTCACAAATTCGGGACAGCTAAGCAAGTTTTCCAAATGTTGGTACTTCCCCAAACTGAATGGCAAACCTTCACAAAGTTTGCTGATTGCTGCTAGCAGACTGTTAATCTTTCGCAAGAGTTAAAGTTTTAAGTCTTTAGCCAACAGCAAGCTGTTACCACACGAATGCCTTCTAGGCATAAGTCACACCTAATTTAGCAATCTGAGCAAAGCAAGAAGAACTGAATTACTATTTGGAACAAGATCTATTGCATTAGTCCCAGTTCTGTGTTGTCACTCAGCCTTCAAACCAAAGTGCTTTATTCTGATGGGCTGGGTACATTACACTGTCACTCCAATTAGCTTATTTTTAAAATAAACAGCAGGTTTCCACTTTCAGCACTGCAGGCTTTCCAGTCACTCACTGTACACTCTATTTCATATGCAGTTCCCACAACATTCTTTTCAAGATAAAATGGCATTTACACAAAGAAAAAAGGCGTTAGATGTATATTCAGTACAAATTACTGCTTAGAGGTAATTTGTAACCTCATTCTTGATGCTGAAGGCAGATCTCTGAAAACTGACTCATAAGTGTGTGGAATTTTTAAATAAATATTTATTAGCATTATATGGAGCTCTGATGCTTGTTTTTGTCTTTGACAGAGGCGTAAGCATGTTTGCTATGCTAACCGGCACATTACCCTTCACTGTGGAACCTTTTAATATCAAGCAACTACATCAAAAGATATTAAGTGGAGAAATCAGCCCTATTCCGTCAGATATCTCCCCTGGTAAAGTACTTCAATTTTTATAAAGAATACCAATGTAAAGATGTTCTAACCCATGCAATAAAGTGAATTTAACAATAATGCAATCTTCTGGAAAATAACAGGTACTTTTTCCAGTTGCTTTGTTTGCATTTAGAAATAACTTTTCTGAGCCTAAGGCAATATCATTTTATCTCAGGCTAGTAGGAAAATAACATTGTTGTATCTTCGAAAGACCATTATTCTTGGGTTTTATTTACACGGGGAATAAAATGTACATTGCTTTTACATAAGTGGAGCCATTGTGCAGTAAATGAGAATACTGTCATGTTTAGTTTGTCCCATGCGATGTGTCATAGTCAGGCATTCTTTCCTGTTTTTCTCAGAAATAAGTTATCAAAACCTTAAATATTTTTCTTCCTGAAGACCTTATCTTTTGGCTACTGACAGAACTCATGACATTGAGATTATTAAAGAAATGGGAGGATTATTTTTGTGAAGAGTCTGTTCATATTTTTCATGAGAAAGAACTGAAATACAACATTTTCCAATGAATTTTACTGACAATCTTTAATGAGGTACAGTCAATGGAGTCTTTTGGGACAACTGGGAAAGACAGTTCTCAAAAGTTCTAGCCTGAATTACAATCCATGGCTCTAAACCCTAGAAGTCACATTGGTGTGTATGCACTCTCGGTCAGCAATCCAAAATTTATTTCCTCAAAACTCAAAATTCTGCTGCTTTACAATGATTCCTATACATCTCTGGCTTTATTTCTTATTTTCTCTCCACCTGGAGCAGCATCTTCTCTGTCGACCATCACAAGCTTAGGCACCTTCTCACAGCTGTTATCGTACAGCTTCACTGACCAAGTCAAAAAGCAGAGCAGAACGAGCTACGTTTAGCACAGCTACCTACCAGCAAGAGTTCAGATCTCCCCATCATTTTGAACAGCATTGCTATGAAGTTAGGCAAGAATGAGCCTAGGAACCAAGATTAGCTTCAGTGGCTGCCTGCAGCCAAGCACTGGGGAGCAGCGGACAGTTCCAGACTAAGCTAGTTGGATCTAGTCTGGAGTACAATATTAAGATAATGTGATGATTCAATTTCTTTCTCTCCCCTAGTAAGTGGTATGAGGATATCTACCATAGCTGTCAAGAATGTTTGTACATTAGTCTCTCATTTTCTTTCTCTGGAGATCGGTTGCCAGATAGCAGCTTGATTCTTGTACAATCCCTCCATAGCTGCAATTATTATATTTCTAATTTTTCTTGTTTATGTTATTGTTATAGCTTCTACTAATAAATGCATTATCTCTGCTTTTCTACAAAGCCCACACAGTTGGTGGAAGATTGTGGATAACTCCATTGTTCTCTTGCCCATTGGGAATTTAGCGAGAGGGCAGTAGTGAACTAGCTTTGCCTACTTTAGATCTAAGTTCTTCCGATGGAGATTACAATTGAAAGGAGCAGTATGTTCCCAGTTTAATGCTCACTTGCCACTTTGTTCAGTTCAAAACATCCCCAAGGAATATAGAAGAATTCAGTAAAGTTTTCCCAAGAAGAAAAAAAGGAGAGGGACTTTATGCAGTGTTGGAGCTGAATGATTGACATATAGGAATGTTTGAGCTTTCTCTGTCCCAACTCCAGGAAGCCAAAGCACAACACATCAGCTGAGCGCAGGGGTCCATCTCCTTCTCTTGTTACAGAGTTTTATCAATACAGTTGGCTTCTTTGTGTGAGGAAAAGAACTCCTGGGTTAAATAACTTCAGCTAGCTCTGAAATACCCCTTCCCAAAGCCTTCATAAAATGCTGAGTGAGCACAATAGTGAGATTACTACTGATGCCATAGGCTGCATTCACTAGGGTGAATCAAGAAAATTAGGAAATGAGGTCCAGTACTGTATCTACAGCAGCATCCATAGGTCCCTAGCATGCATCCTGGCAAGGTTTGGCTCCTGCTGCCCACCCTGTTCAGGTGACCTTGAGGGGACAGAGTCACTATATGGGACCATGGCAGACTCAGAGTAAAGCCCTAGAGACTGAATTTTATCTGAAGCTCTATGATGTGGAGAAGCAGGGCAAGTGCCACGCTTCTGAAACAGAAAAAATATGGTCTGATAATCAACTATTACTAGTAAACAGACCATTGCATTGTAATATTGCACAGGAGCTGTACACTTCATGCAGTCCTTACTTGAGCCTGACCCTGCTAAGAGGCCTGAAGTCAAAGAAGCAATAAAAGACAAATGGTTGAATGAAGGTTTCACCAGGAAAATACTAAACACTGCTCCCTATGAGAACAGGTAACCATTTTGATATCTATCTTCTAGCTTGGGATTTCAGGACTGGGGATTTGGGAGGGAAGTGTGTTTAAGATTTGTTTGTTTGCTTGTTTGTTTTAGGATATTTTTGTTATCTACTATGGGCTGTTCCAAAGTGACAGAATTTTGTTTCAGAAAATGTCACATCAACTTTTCTAACCATGGATAAATTTTGTGTAAGAAGAAACATCCTTATAGAATTGCTTATATCCATTGCATCAGTAATTTTTTTTCTCAACATACCTCACAGCTGCCACTAATTTCTAGACAGTGTGCTTCAATCCTTTCCTACAAAACTAGGTCTCACATGCCCACCTGAGGGAACAACATTTTTATATTACACTGAAGTTCCTGTTATTCTAATAATTTTTATTCTCATCCATCTTTGTAACTGGCTTTAAATAGCCTCCAATTTTTCTTAGTAAGGCACTTTATGGTTTTATGGTTTTAAGATTAGGAGTCTCAGAATCCAAGACTGACATATTTCTACAGTGCCTTTACTAGACTTTCGCCTGTGAGTAAAGCAATTATCATTGTAACAAAACATGTTTTATTTCGCAATCTAATTTATATAAAAATTAAAATCCCACTGTACTTTCTTAATTCTTTTTTTGTCCTTCAAGATTTTCCTGTCTTTGGCACTCTTCCTGTCTTCTTATGTCCATGCACACACACTATGTCTCTGTTAATCCATTTCAGGCTACTGTACTGAGAACTGAAATATACACACTTGATTAAAATGAGAAAATTTTTCGGGCTTAATCATGGTGGGTGTTCTTTCAGAGTAATCAATTAAATCAACAATAGAACATTTAATGATGCAGTAACAGAGCCTCAGCCCAGAAATGAAGTTAGCATAGCCAGACAAGAGGATCATTGCACAACTGTGTGTCATAGTTTGCCTGTACAATCAACTTAGCTTACTCCAGCTACATCACAAGAAGTGTATTGTCCACTTACTGTAAATTCTGACATTGTACCTGGATGCATCATTCGTATTTAAATACTTTTTCCTAATTTTTCAGACTTTGCCCCAGTGACCTGAACTCTGTTGTTTTAAACTACATGACGGAATTTATGGAATTCAGTCCTTCAGAAGTTATCAACATTTTAATAAATAACAGACCCTCTTCTGCCATGGCTTCTTATTGCTTATTGCTGAAGAAACTGCTCAGGTACCAGAAAGACCTCAAAAATGCTCAGGTAAGATATAATGGTCATGAGAGGCATAAAGTGTTCCCTTGATTTTTATGAGGAACAATGCAGTAGCCACATAGCACATGTAAAAAAGGTACTTGTCCATGGAATGGGGGAAAAGTCATCAAAAATAGTTGTGAAATTGCAGATTTGAGTGCAGTCTCACAAAAACTACATTCTGGCATTCTCAGAACTGATTAATCTATGAGATTTTTTTTTATTACCAGAGATAAACATACACTTTTTTATGACTAATGAATTTTAAAAATGACCTGCTAGTTGTAAGGGGATTGAGAATTATTTTGCCTTACATATAAGATTACTTTTCCATTGGGAAAAGGATCATTAGCATCTTAGTGACCTCGCCATCCCTTCCCTTTCTAACTGGTCTGTGAGGACCTAATCCAAAGCCTGGGGAGTGGGAAACTGTTAAAGCTGTAAAATCTTTTCCCAGCATCTTTTTTTTTTGTATTTTTAGCACTGTATCTTATGCTCACACCCCAGCTCCCACTCACTTAGGGACACGGAGTGAGATCAGAGGTGACAAAAATTTTAAAAATAAATTCAAAAAATTATGGTAATCACTCATAAGGACACAATTAGTCAAAAAGGCTGTAAGCTTTTCTTTTACAACCATCTCCACTAAGGGGTTCACAGCCCAGCCATAAAAATTTTGCTTCAGGCAGAAACTGGGCAGACAGGAAGCCAAATTCCAGCTTCTAACACAGAAGTGCAATGGGAAAAGTTTCAGCTACAAAACAACACACATCAGCGATTAGCCTCCCATTCAAAACCTTTGCCCTGGAGAAGCTGTATTTTGAGAAGGTCCAGTTGACTCCTCTAGAAATTATTCAGATGAGCTTGAGCAGATCCAGATCTCCATCCCAGCACACAGCCCAGACGTCGCAACAGTCTGTGCAGTGTCTGCAGGCAGAACCATTACTCAAAAATATGAGTTGGGGCGTGTGTGTGTGTGTATGATCAGGGAGAGGAGGCTTTTCTTCACATACGTGAGTTTTTTCATATTACAATTTTAAGTAGGATCTGCTAAATCATAAGTGACTCAAAAAGACCCATATTGTGAAGGCTATTGACCAGCTTTCTTATACCTCTGGATATCAAGCTGATTTACAGCCAGCAGAGATCTAGCCTTCCAGGTAAGTGGTAGTGTTTCATGTCCTGTATGACCTCTTTCAGCATCCTAACCAGCTGGAAAAGGGAAGTGATCTTGCAGATAAAGTTGCAAGCTGTTTAAGAGTCTGTGTTACTTCTTGCCACTCCTGGCATCCAAAATACCCTCTTAAGGCAGAGAGTCAAGCTGAATTCAAGCACAGGCACCAAAAATAGCTCTAACTGTAAGTTATTAATACTACTGATTATTATTTTGAAGTCCTAGTAAATATACTTGCCAGGTAGGGTGCAAAAGAGGGGAAGTTTAACAAAGGAATGATGGACATTTTCTTCCTCTGTGTTGATATTTTCCAGTCAAAGTTTTAAATCCAAACCAATACTGACCCAAAATAACCTGACTAGCTCCCACCTCAAAACAGTGGTGACTTTCACAGAATCATGGGATCACAGACTGGTTGAGTTTGGCAGGGATCTCTGGAGGTCATCTGACCCAACCCTCCTGCTCAAGCAGGGCCACCTAGAGACGGTTGCCTAGGACCTTGTCCAGACAGCTTTTGTCTCCCAGGATGAACACTCCACAGCATTCCCGGGAAACCTGTGACAGTGCTTGGTCACCCTCACAGTGAAAAAGTATTTCTTGATATTCACAGGGAACCTCTTGTGTTTCAGTTTTTGCCCATTTCCTCTGGTCCTGTCACTTGCAACCACTGAAAAGAGCCTGGTTCCTTCCTCTTTGCACCCTCCCTTCAGAAATGTGTATATATTGATGAGATATCTCTGAGTCTCCAGGCTGAAGAGCTCCAGCTTTCTCAGCCTTACCTCATAGGAGAGACATTCCAGTTCCTTAATCTTTTCTGTGGCCCTTTACTGGAGTCTCTCCAATACGTCCATGTCTCTCTTGTCCTGAGGAATCCAGATCTAGGACGCAGTACTCCAAGTGTGGCCTCACCAATGCTGAGCAGAGGGGCAGCATCACTTCCCTTGACCTGCTGGCAACACTCCTGATGCAGCCCAGGGTACCACCAGCCTTCTCTGCAGCAGGGACACATTGCTGGCTCATGCTCAACTTAGTGTTCACCAGGACCTCCAAACTGATTTCCACCAAAGTGGCCCCACATATTCTGGTGCCTGGGGTTGTTCTCTTCCAGGACCAGGACTTGCAGTTCCCCTTGTTGAACTAAACCTAGCGTATGAACTGGGAGTCTGTTCAATTGTATCATATCACAATTTCCCATTTCTACAGCTTCCCTATGTCCCTTTCCGCGTAGCTCCCAGCTGTGTAGTTCTTTCTTCTGCGCCACAAAAAAATGCTGATGTACAAATCTTCACATGCTCAATGTGAGGAGTTCTTAAATTTGCAGACAGTATCCCCCTTTAATGGTTTCACGGGGAAATGACTCACTTTTATGGCGGCATCTTTGCTGAGAACTTGAAATATAGGCACAACCTAGATGCCTAAATTTGCCGGAGTGGTTTCTACCACAAGTAATACCTTCCAATATCTGTTCCTAAGACATAGGAATTAGGAAATTAGAACAGGCCAATTCATAGCATCTTTTTCCATGTCATTAAAAGTTTGTTTCCTCGTATTTGTCAGCACAAAGTTTGTAAACGCTACCTTTAAACTCATAAACACAAAGCTTGCTAGTAGTACAATTGAGATCATTCTGTTATCAAAGAGTGTTTGTAAACTCAGTTGTTGCCCCAGATAACCACTCTACATCATTTGTTTCTTATTTTTGTCTCTCTACTCCCTCTTACATTCTTCTCTGTTATGAAAATCAGTATTTCTCCCTTGCTAGTAGTTAGGCTGTGCAAATATTTGTAATTAATAAAGATCACATCTTGATCACTTCTAATTCAAGCCTTTTTCACAATTAACCTCCCCAGGAGCTCTTTTAAATCATGACTATCATTGCTACCACATTATGCCAGTTTCTCTAACATCCAATAATTTTCATATTCCCCAGCAAGGCTGGGGTTTGGGCAAAAACAGGGGAGAAAGAGAGGAAGACTCGCTAAGAAATCAAGTTGGGCATTCTTACTTAATCAATGCTCTTATTTTTCCAGTGTCCTCTGGCCTGTTCTTCAGCTAAAGCTACTTTATGCACATAGTTGCACAATGGCAAAACTTAGCCTTAAGCGTATGCAAAGTATATAGGGAAAAGAGAAGAATGCATCTCTTGGATCCCACGACAGATCCCCACACGGGTGGCATGACGTTTTTGGGCAGAGGCAGAGCCAAGAGCAGCCCCCAGCTCCCTTGGAGACTAGCCCACACTGCTCTGGCGCAGCTCTCGGAGGAGGCAACTGGCAGGGGATTATCTTGGGGGAAGGATTCTCTGCTTTGGTCTAAAAGAGGCCGAATTCAACCACCTCTTTGGCAGGCTGTAACGCACTTCCCCGACCACCCGGCCACAGAGTTGAAACTGAGGAAGAAGCATGAAGATTGTTAACTGAGTGTGAGGGGGAAATTTCCCACTTTTTATTCTTCTTATTGAGAGCCTGATGTTACTGGAGCTTAATTACAACAGCATGGGCATTTGATATTTGTATTACAAATTATGCCAAGGATATTTCAAAATGCATAGATAGATGTTCTCTCTATTCTGTATAAAGCCAACTATTTGCTATTTATTACTAGCAGTGTGTGATCCGTCTTTAAATCACATAATTTCCTTTCAGCTCTCCAGATCTTGCAAATCTATGCATCTGCTTTAACTTTAAGGATGTGGGTAGTTTCACTGAGTTCAACAAGACAATTTGTGTGTATAAAATTAAAGCACAAAAATTAGCATTTGCATCTAAATGAGTTCAAATTTAAATCTAAATTATGGAAATAGATAAGTAACAACTAACAGTCACAAGTAAAATGAAGTAACCTGAAAACAAATTGTCATTCATTTACATTATTTCTGTCTAGGACCACAAAGACTATTGTATATTCCTGTCTGTGTATGAAAAGATGTATTTACAGAGAGCTAATATTTATAAAGGAGCAAATTTATGGTAAAAGAATACTCCAGTATTTTTGAGCAAATTAGAAACCTCCTCTCAGTGAATTGTAGAGAAAGTTGGCATCTGGCTCTTCTGAATATTCTGTCCAAAAAGAACCAAACATATCAGATATCAACACAAATGGAAAAGTAATTGCATTCATAACAATGCTTATGAATAACAAGCAATAAAAAATTCCACCAACAAAATCAGCCCAAAACATTGTTTGGAATTCAAATGCATTTTCACAAACCACTGCATTAAACTCATTCCAGGCAGCTGAATATGCTATGATTTTTCACACAATACCAAGAAACATACAATTTCCTGGGGACAAATTTTCAGCACAACTTCCAATCTACAACTGAAAGTACAAAATCCCTGTGCTTGATAAACCGGTGTGAGTCACTGTATTTGCAACATCTCCTTGTATACTTAATATTTGTACATTCAAATAATAGTTTTAGTGGATGCAAACAGATGTGTCTCATTTTTTTGTGTGGAATTAGAGAAGTCTGCTGAAAGCTTCACTCTGAAAAAAGCATAAGATCCTTTCCATGTTCAAATTTGAGCCATAAGTCACTGGATAAACTTAAAACACAGCCCGTCCTTTTATGCATCGTAATTTCTCCAAGCAATGTATTTACATTTTATGTGTTCTGTTGTAGAAGAGGGAGCCTTAATGATCACAATTTGCCATCCAGAACTTTATAGCTAGTCCTTGCAGAAAATAGCATTTCTGCCAAAAACTTCCTGCCCAGGTGCTTAACCAATTAGCTCTTAAGAGGTCTGGCAGTAAAACCAGTCATGGCAAGTTTTCTGATATACTGTATATAAGGTGACAGCTTGCAAAATGTAAGATGAAAATTTGGTTTCTTAACTAGCACTGTGTAAAATCCTGGGAGACTATTTGATTGCATAGCCTAAAATACTTATGACATCTCAAATTCGCAATTGATCTAGTGTGGTTTTAACAATATGTTGTCAAGTTAAACATATTGTGTTTCTTTTTATAAATACTTCTACAATGATTTCCTTAATTGTGATTGGGTGCTGCAAATATGTAGGAAGGATGGGGTGACCCCAGAAGTTTGAGGTTTGGGGCCCTCCAAATTTTTCCAAGTATTTTTGCTAACTCACAAAATACATGTAAGCTATCAAAAGTGCCTTTCTCCACAAATTACATCCACTCTTTATAACAGCATGTTAGATTAAAAACATATTTTTCACAAGGGGAGTACTTTTCAATGCAAAGAATAGAAGAAAACTATGGAAGATAAACATACTATAGTAAAACAAATTACTTCTCTAATTCTGGAAACAAAAAATTTGTATTATGGTGGTGAAAAGATTGAAATTCACTACTGATAGTTCTTGAAGTGGTAGCATAATGATAAAGTGAGTCTGTCAAAGATGATATGGAGAGCAGCATAAAAAAGCTTGATATTGAACTGGAATATCCATGTGGATAGTTGTCTTGGTTTCAGAAACTACATTAGAGCACGGTGGTAATAACAACAAGGTTGTGTGTCTGATCTCCGTAAGGGCCACTCACTTAAGCGCTGGACTTGGTTGTCCTTGTGTGTCCCTTCCAACTCAGAATATTCTGTGATTCTATATTTCAGAAATGTCATTTTCAGGAGTGCCAGGCCTGAGAGAATATGGTCTATGACAGAAGCAGTGCACGGCACAATCATCACAGAAATTAGTTCTGTAGGAAGGGATTTATTTCATTATGCAGCCCTTGCATTTTCACAAGATTTTGGTACCTGAAACTTGGTTTATATGAGGCTGCCACAGTGAGGACTCTGAAAACTTGGATCATGGGACAGGCAAGTGACTTACATATGAGAACATATCCCCATGTGCATAGATGTTGCTTGTAGGAGTGAGGATAACACCACTGCAGCAAGGAGTGGGTCCTGGAGCCCATTTTCTTGCTGGGATGAACAGTCCTGTTACCACAGCTCCATGGAGGTGTTCCTGCTGCCATTCCACTGCAAAACCTTCCCAGATCTGGTCTACTCTTGCACTGACTACTTGCCCTCACAGCAAACATCAAGAGTCCCACGACAATCTTCCTCCTGGATCGGGAGTGGCTCACAGCATCCTGTAATGTTTTTGTTTTGCAGCACGAGCTCTGTGGTACCTTGGTCTCCTTTACACATCTGTTAGCAGACTCTGTGAGCCATAAGCCATAACCCATAAGGAAGTGCTATGGGCTCTCCAAAGATAGCATTCTGGTTTCCAGTGGATTTTCAGGAAAACTTTCTCCCTGTGGTCTGTGTGGTAAAAGGAAGGGTCTAACAGCCTATGTACAACTGAGTTTCAGAAAGAACCTCTGGCATGAGGTCTGCTCAGATGAAATGTCAATGTGTGTAACTAAGGCTTGTGTAAAAACAGGATTTCCCATTGTACATATTATACTGTGGGGTTTTTTAAAGTTTAAGGAGCTTTTTTGTCCCTTACTAATCAAACGGCATCTGATCATTTTACAGAGGGAAAATGAAATAGAAAAACACAGTATTAATCTTGATAAACAGTTGAATAAGAAGTCAGAAATTAAGATTTTCCAGAAGGCTGAAATGGACTCTCTGGAAAACCTCAGGAATTACGGCAATAAGGCATTTCCTTCTTTACTAACCCTGGCAATGCCAGATGTTATTCAAGAAGATGAGATTACAATTACATTGGAAAACCAAGAAAATTTGTCAAAAGGTATGTTCTGAAATAAGTCTCGCCCTCTTAGTCCGAAATAGTAAAAGGGTGTTTGTCTAAGGAAAAAAAGGGAACACAATTCCTGAAAATGCTAGAAATATCTTTGCATTTTGTTTTGAAATTACAAGTATTTTGAGCAATTGTTGCCCAGGTTTAAGTCTGGTGATAGATATAATTTTGACCAGGTGAAAAAATTAACAGGTGACACCTAATCCCATGCATACTCAGCAATTACTAATTACAAATAATTGACAATGTTCCATGTCATTGTGTAGGTTATTCTCTCTATGGGTCACCCATAAGGACTGCTAAGGTACTTCTAAGAATGGGTATTTATGAGGAAAAAAAGGCATTTATTTACATTACCAGAATGAACTTGAGCATCATGCAAGTGTCACAATTTCACTATATTCAATAATGGGTTAGTATCATTTTCCATAGTCTCAAAAATACAGAAGATGCAGAGTACTGAATAATTAAACTCCAGACCTGAATTATTTCTGCTCCAGTTATTGCACCCCCACGGTTTAACTATTCACATGGTTAAACTAATGTGATAAATATCCCCACAAGCCTAAATGGATAGATTGCCCAGAAAAGTTGTGGATGCCCCATCCCTGGAAGTATTCAAGGCCAGGCTGGATGGGGCTCTGAGCAGTCTGGTCAAGAGAAAGGTATCCCTTCAGGGGGGTTGGAATGAGATGATCTGTAAGGTCTCTTCCAACTCGAATTTTATATGATTCTTTGATTCTATAGTAGTCACTAAAATTAAGCCAGACAAATTTATGCTAATCTAAAAGTGACAATTGACTACCTGCAGATCACCATTTGCTTTAAATCATTGGTGCAAAATTTCATTCTGTGTCAAGATCCATTTTTATTTAAGCCTTTACAAATACTGACTTTATTATAGGATGATACTGATTTAATATTATGTTATTTTCTTGAAAATATCATTCCAGCAGAAGCTGATCTGATTTGTCCTCTATTCTACTCAGTTTCCAAGTTTGCAGGCAAAGTGTTGGTCCGTCTTGGGTCTCCTAAGTCATCAAGCAAAAGTATGCCATGTGAGCCCATTTATAAGCCACTTTTGGACTCTCAGAAGAATCAGAATAATTTTGAAGACTTGACAGAGGCTGAAATAGGATGTCTTCATGAGAAATCGCCATCTACACCAACAAATAAGCAATCTTCCTTTTCAAACGTCCAAGCAATGACAAGTACAAGCAAAATGCCTCCACGGTCCCTGATGGAAAACAGAATTATTACCAGAAGACCTTTACCTTGTCAGGACATGAGGTTTAAAGACCTTCTAAAGGCGGTAGATGAAAATAGTTACATCCCAACACAGAGGCAACTTAATAAAGATGTCACTGACTTCATGATTGACTCTCTGCCGTTGCCACCTTTCCCCAGGCTGCGACAAGCTGCCCTGAGAGAAACCCTGCCTAGAAAGATTTCCTTGCTGGGGTCATCACAGGAACATACAAACATCTGCCCTCTGGTTGTAGTCAATGGTTCAAAACCATCAGCCTTCCCTATGTCCCAGCAGCAAATGTTTACTATAAGAAGTATGAGGCAGCTTAAAGACAACCCAACTCATTTTTTCAACAAGAAAACTAAGAAAAACTTTATTCAGCTCAGACACACACCTACAACTACAGATCTAAATCTTCCAGTTTTATGTCCACCATACCAAACCAGGCTGGGGAAGAAAGCTGAGATTCTAAGATTAAATTTTGCATAAATAAAGCACCCACAGAGCATCAGAAGAAAATAGGGTGAGGTGGCCAGTAAGAAACAAAGATGCACAAAAACAGAGAGTAAGAAAAGGAAGGCAGAAGAGATTAATCCAATCTTAAAATGAGACTCCTTAAAACACAAAAGGATGACATAATTAAAGCTGTATATCTCTGATATTGACCAAAAACTGGGCTACAAATTTTATGGACCACACTGAAGATACAGAAAGACAGATGCTACTGTAATAGAACAACATGACGTATATTTAGGCACAAAAGTGGACACTGAGGGCAGAAGATTAAATATTTGGTATCAACACATATATTGTCCCAAACTTGTGTCACTTGTACTTATCCATTCCATTAGCAAAATAAAACTGGGTAAGCAATTTTCATTAAGCTATGAACATAATGCAGAAGGTAAACAAGCAGCAACAATGATGGAATAAACAATTTTGGGCAAATTGCCGTGGTATACAAAACAGTCATGGCACTGATTATTCATTTGTTTCTTTACTTGCTTATTAGTTTTAGCTGTGTGTATTCCAGTTAATGGAGACCATACAACCTAACTTCCCTGAAAGGAACAAATCAATACATTTTCTTTGCAAATTTAACAACTTAATTAGTATTGCCTATTTGTAACTCTCTACTTTTGCAACGTTTGTCCCTGACTATTGAAAGTATGCATTTGCTTTCAGTTTCAATGTATTATACTCCTCAGTTAGATTTTAGTTGTTCTAAGCTTTGAGCCTATTTCTATCCTCAAACAAGTTTTATATCAGTTTAAATCCCTTAAATTCGAAAGCTTTGAACTTGATTGACACCAACGGAGATGAGAATACAATGGGAATCTTCATATTTGCTGTTCCATAAGCTCCCCGTAAAAGTAAAAGATGCACAAAGGATTTCTAAGTAATACAAGATAAATATACAAAGAACAGCAACAATAAAGACTTGCAGCAGAAGGCATAATCATATGAGGTAAACTCAAGGCTTTTATCTGACAAGCTCCATGGTAAGCATTTGGTCACACTGAGCAGGACCAAACCTGTTGTCCTGTTTTACTCTGTCTCACCTTCCCCTACTGGGCTGGGACCACATCCATGGGAGCTCTTCACAGTCCACACAATCCTGCAAAAAGTGCTGTGCACCTCAGTGAGGGCAGTGTACACCAATCCAGACATGACACTGTCTCCCAGCTGGACTGAAACAGTTATTATGGAGCCCTGGTCTCAGCCAGACCTGAAACAACCTTTGAATAACAGAGCTGTTTTTAACTCAGTACATCTTTGCTGAGCAGGCTTACAGGGCAAGTCTGCAGCTGCAGATGAAGAGCTGGAGAGGAAGGATGGGATGTGTAGGCAGGAATTTATTATAACAGCTTCACCACTGAAAAAAAATCCTGTATAACTTTGTCCTGTGAGCGTGTGACTGCAAATTGGATGTGCCACCTGGGATTTCACCTGAGCTAGGTGCCTCTTCCCCTGCTTTTCTCCAAAGCTTAAGGTCAGAGCCATAACAGTGCAAGTAGTCACTCCAAAATCTTTATAATCAGAATGATCCAGATTGGAAAGAAACCTACTGCTAAAAATGCTTGGTGATCCCAGAACAATTCAGCAGCATGTGGCTGAGAGGTAGATACAAGTGTGGCATCTGTACCCCTCTACTCAGAAGGGAAAGGAGGACCACTGGTCTCTGGACAGTGGCAGGTGGCAAGGAAGCTCAAACTCAGCAGTATCCCTTATGCACACCCGAGCTAGTGAGCAGCCCAGGGGCTGTTTTCTGTACTTATAATGCTGGCATCATGCAATTCAGAATGTGCAGGTAGTTGAGTGATTTTCAGATAATGTTTTTCTCAGAAAATCTGATTTCCTTAGAATTTAGGACATTTTTATGTCTTTAAAATATTTAAATCTTTGAATTGCCCTTAAAAAACATTTCTTGGCACATGCCGTTTGAAACTGTTTGAAACAAATGGTTTCAGACCATTCAGTAAGTTGACACTTCAATTCACTGTTTCCTTTCACAATACTGGAATGCTTCATTCTGAACATATATCATAGAATCATAAAATGATAGAATCATTCAGGTTGGAAAAGACCTTTGTGCTTATCAAGTCCAACTGCTAACTTAGCAGTGTCCAGTCCACCACCAAACCATGTCCCAAAGTGCCACATCTACACACCTTTTAAATACTTCTGGGGATAGCAACACCACCACTTCCCTGGTCAGCCTGTTCCAGCGTTTGACAACCCTTTCAGTGAAGAAATTTTTCATAATATCCATCCTAAAACCCTTGTCCAAATCATTGATAAAGATACTAAACAAGTCTGGCCCTGATGATAAGTCCTGGGAAACACCACTTGTGGCCAGCTGCCAGATGGTTTTTCATCCACATCATTTATTTTCTGAGAAAAAAGTCTTTCCTTGACACTTTTTAATATTTCATTTATACTCTAATTCCAAATGACAGTAACATCAAAATGGTCTCACTTTTTCACTATGTTGAAACTCCACTTTCCAAAGAGCTCTGCCACTATCTTCCAGTTCCTCCACAAGCCCTCAGAGAGAAGAACAAGAGGAGCTTATGCTTCTCCTTCAGCTTCTTCTGGACCAGCCTTGTCCAGGCATGCCTGTGGGTTCCAAGCAGATGATAGATGCAGGAGAATAGCCATATCCCTCTAAAACAAAACCCAGAGAGATTAGTGTTAAGTGGCAGTGCACCATGACCCAAGTGCAGAAGAGGCAGCTTTTGCTGGAGGAGCTCTGTATTGTCATGCCTTCATTCTCCCATGGCCTCAGCTATCTCCAGCCCAATTTCTTCTCTGGCTGTGGCAGAGAGAACTGTGGTTTCCAAGGGTTTAGATACTTACCAGTGGTCACAGAAAACATCAGGCTTTGGCAGGGTCCCTGACACCTGCCTTTTCTTTCCATCTTCAAGGTAATATAGTTTTGTGGTGGGGCAACCCTGGCTGAATGGTAGGTGCCACCAAAGCCACCCTACCACTCCCCCTCCTCAACTGGACAGGGTAGAGAAAACACAGTGAAAGGCTTGTGGGTTGAGATAAGGGCAAGGAGAGATCACTCACCAGTTACCATCATGGGCAAAACAGACTCATCTTAGGGAACTTAGTTTAATTTATTCCTAATCAAATTAGAGTAGCGTGATGAGAAATAAAACTACATCTTAAAACACCTTCTTGCCACTACTCCCTTCTTCCTGGGCTCATTTTTACTCCTGACTTTTTCTACCTCCTACCCCACAGTGGTGCAGGAGGACAGGTTGTGGTCAGTTCACCACATGCTCTCTCTGCTGTTCTTTCCTCCACAGAGGGGTGATTGCTCATGATCTTTCACTGCACCAGTGTGGGGTTCTTCCCACAGGAGACAGTCCTCCACAATTTTCTCCAACATAAGTCCTTCCAATGAGCTACAGTTCTTCATGAACTGTTCCAGCATGGGTTCCTTCCGTGGGGTGCAGTCCTTCAGGAACAGGCTTTTCCAGTGTGGGTCCCCCATGGGGTCACAAATCCTACTGGCAAACTTGCTCCTTCATGGGCTTCTGTCTCCATGGGTCCACAGATCCTGCCAGGAACCTGCTCCAGTGTGGACTTCACATGGGGTCACAGCCTCCTTCAGGTATCCACCTGATGTGGTGTGGGGTCCTCCACAGGCTGCAGGTGGATCTCTGCTCCACTGTGGACCATCTTGGGCTTCAGGGTCACAGCTGCCTCACCATGGTCTGCACCAGGGGCTGCAGGGGAATCTCTGCTCCCGCACCTGGAGAATGACCTCCCCTTCTTCTTCACTGACCTGGGTGTCTACAGAGCTGTTTCTCTCACATACTCTCTCCTCTCTCCCAGATGCAGATTGTAGAACAGGATTTTTTTTCTCCTTCTTAAATCTGTTATCCTGAAGGCACTACCACCACTGCTGATGGGCTTGACCTTGACCAGCAGCAGGTCTCTTGTAGCCAGCTGGCATTGGCTCTATCAGACATAGGGGAAAGTTTCTGGCAACTTCTCACAGAAGCTACCACGCAAACTCAATGCAGGTTTCTTATTTCTAGGAGTGGTTTACTAAAAAAGCAAGGGAATATACCTTTTTCTGCCCTGCCTGGCCCTTTCAAGATAACAATAGGTTCCCAAAGACACAGTTTCCGAAGGAGCATTTAGCTATTTTGTTACATATACAGCAGTTCCTTGCACAAAATAACTTCGTATAGAGGGTCTGCTGGGACTGATACTGGATCTTTACGTCCTTCAAGTCAGTCTACAAGTAGATCCTGCTATTTTCATGGTCTGTCAATGCAATCACAAGAGATTTCCAGCCCCTGATTTCATAAATTTTCCATTTACACATAGGAAATGGCACCTTTTATTTCTATCCTGTTTCTGAGTCATATTAATAAGTTCAAATGCTTTATGTATTACCAGTTTCAACGTTGTTCTGTTTTTCAAATCACAACTGTTTTCGTGACAGCAAAAGAATTTCAAACTACAGGAAATTCTGAGGATGAAGAATTAATATACACTTAAAAAGAGCTATCAGGAAGCAGAATCAAACCTACAGTTGGAAAAAATATGAAAAAAGTCACTCCTTTTCTACTCCACTTTTAATTTCATCATTCTTTAAAGACATAAATGAACAAGATTAATAATTCAGTCGGTAAAGGAATATCCACTTTGCCTTTGAAAATCCCTGAATAATTCAGAGGTTCTGGCATTAGATAGCCTTTGTCGTACAGATCCATTCACCCTAGATAAAACACTGAAGAGAGAATGAAGTGACTGACCCATTCTCTCACAGCCCTCTCATATTACAGTTTATGAACAGCAAAACTCCACAAATCAGAAGGTCACAAAAAGAGAAAAAGCATCTCATGTTCACCAGTTGTCTGTGCCAGCAAGATGATCAGAAAGGCCAAACAGGAGCATTTTGCTCATTCCAGCTAAACGCGGTGTTAAAGCTACAACACCCTATCTGCAGCCCAAGAAAATCCACTCCTTTGACTTCCCTGTGCTCTAATCACAGGGTATGTGAAAGGTTTAAGAAAGTCAGAAGATATTCATCATGTAAAACCCATTTTAAAAGAAATCAAGATTTACCAAACTGACAATGAGTCTGAGAAATATATAAAACATATATTTCTTTCTATAAAGCAGTACTTAAAATTTTTATGCTTCCTATATGTAACATGCATTTGCCTTACCCATCTAACTGAAATTAAAATCTTTCACTATCATGATGTCTCAGTTTAAAGAGACTGGAATGTTTGCTAAAGAGGATGAGTCGTGAGACAAACCAAACTCCTCTCTCTCAGCAATTGTAAATTCAAAATTAAGGGGGCTTTAATCGAGGAAGTGTGGAAAAAACCAGAAGAAATAACAACCCTTTATTAAAAGATATATATACGTTGGCAAGAACAGTAACAGAACACACACAAAAAAATAAAAACTAGACAACAGTCCTGTACCCAAAAGTCCCCTTTAAACAAAAGAAAAAAAAGGTCTGAATACTTCTCTGTCTTCAGCGCGGTTCTAATCACGGTCGGCAGGAGGCGCTGTTGGATCGCTGGAGGTGCAGAGCCTGCAGTTCTCTGTGTTGGCCTGCAGGGGGCGCTGTCGGGCTCTGGCGGGAAGGAGCTCTGGGGTGTCTCGGATCGCGGGAGAAGCCGAAAAAAAATGGAGACCCTTCCCCCAATGGAAGAAGGGCAGAAGGGAAGGCGGTCCACCCCCACGGGACTCACTGTTGTTCTCAGATGACGGCGTTTCAAGGCTCCTCCCTTCTCTCCCAGCGAGCACACAACTCTCCGATGAAAAAACCCAGTAGGTCCCGGCTGGAGTCACGAGGCAGCATGTGAGCTGATTGAAGCTGGTGGTCAGGATGAAAAGCCAGAAAGACCTGCTTCCAAGCCTTTTCTCCAAAAATGCCCGGACACAGACCGTGTCTCCGTCCCAGAGAGAGAACTCCACAGTCTGAACTCTCCCCTCTGAGAGGAGCCAGTCCCCCCCTCCCAAAACTCCTCTCCTCTCCCCCCAGCCTCTGATGGGCCATCTGTTAGGAATGCGGTCTGGCCAGCTAGATTCTTTTGTAAGGCTAATTGACCCCCTTCCCTCCACTCACTCCCGTTTTCTTACAGTAGAGCAGGGGAAGAAAAATTCCCCTATTGGATTTATAACCTACAACACATGATGATAATGAACTATATATACCTTCCTCTCTTTCACCGCTTTTAGTTCTGGTCATTATTTTGGGTTACAGATTATATAGATAGATACTACAAAAAATGTAAGGTAGTGAACTTAAGTAACACTGTCTTCTTAAGAATAAATATTTGAGATTTCTGCTAGGACTTCTGGCATAAAACATTCTGGAATGAGAATCATGCACCATTCCCTTGATTGTAGTATTTGGGCTCCAGTCTGTTATGCATGTATAACAGACTGGAGCTCTCTTGGAATTTAACATGTCTACCACTACGCAGGAGAGTGGGTAGAGGGGCAAAGGGAACAAATAGAACTAAACACTATGAAGCATACTCAGGTTGAGATTTTGAGAAGCAAGAGGGTCCTGCAGCTGGATTGCTTACCCAATGTTAAACAAAGGAGACATCTCTGTCTAAGCTGGTTGGCCTGACTCTTTTGTAGTCACTGGAGATTATGAATGTCTGAAAAAGAGGGAAAGCAAATTCAATTTGGAGGTCCTCGAACAGACTCTTCAAAGGTTGCCCAACTGCACTGATATAAGGATAACTTGATTCAATGTTTTGGGCTATGATTTTCCTCTCAAAGACTGAGGAATAAGAACCGAACATTCATCTCATCTCATGAATGTTACAGATGGCAGGACTCTTTCTTGACCTCTACAGGAGCAAAATAGTAGTTTTAAGTCTTTATCTGGAGCATATATCAAAGGCCCAGAAAGGCAGAAGAGAGGATCCTTAAACGTAATAAGCTCCTGCTAAGCAGGCAGATATTTTACTTGGGACATCTGTATTTAGTAACTGTAACAGCCTTCTGAGGCCAGAAAGAAGACTGAAAGGCACTTTTTTAAAATCCTTTCATAGAAAGTAAGTCCTCTGTAAAGCAGAAAGTGTTCCTCTATTTAGACAAAAGAAGGATTTAAGTATCAATCCCATCTGCTGTAACAGCTCAAGCAGGCAATGAAAAGCATGAGGGACTATGTTACACAAGTCTTTTCTATGCTAATAAATACTTAACTCACATCAGCAGTTTCTACAGTACACTTCAATGGGACCAGAATGAAAAGCAAGTGCTCCCTAGCAAAGAAGGAGCCCCTTGATTCAGACCTTCGGAGTGTCTTTCCAGTGAAGTTCTGTGTACAAACCCCTGTGGGTATGGCAGTATTTCAAACTACAGAGAGGTCTCTTTCACAGAACACAGCCAGTACATCTGCCAGACATCCACTCTTGGCCAGCCTACACCCTTTCGTTGCAAGACCACTAATTCCCACATCAGGGAGACTCTCCTCTTTCTAGGCATTTCTACTTGCTACTTTCCATATGCTTTAATAGCTGAGGATTTCTTTTGCAACTAAACCAAAAAACAACTCCCCATGATGATTGACATATCAGCCACATACATTTACAGGCCTTCACACTTAGGGTAATGTAGAGAGCTGCAGAGGATATGCTGTTACATGATGGATATGAAAGATCAAATGACACACTGTGTTTGTCCATAATGCCTGCTTTTTATTACTGCAAGACCACCCTTTTCCTCAGACATCCAGTGAGACAGACAAGTCACAGAGCTGATGATACGGTCTTGTTATTACAAACCTTCTAGAGAAAGAAAACCATGTTCCAGTCCCTTCACTATTTTCATCAGGAGTGAATGACCCAATCCTGCTGCTGAGATGATAATTTATGTTTCAGAAAAACCACCCCAAACTGTTGGAAACACTCTAAGGATACCCTGCTCCAATGTGCCTGGTTTTCTTCCAACAAGTTAATTATCTTTCTTCCACAAAAAAAAAGCGAGCAAGCATCCCTTGAGTTCCCAAAGGCAATCCTTTGAGAACAATGGACATTTGATAGACTTCTGTGCTCATTAAATACATAGTAAAGATGGTAAAACTTCCCAGAAAGCCTGAAATATACTTAGCAGTGACTGAAAGTCAGTAAAATCATGGTTGTCATATGACTATTATGTTATCCTGATAGATACCAGTATGTGAAACTATCAATTATTGAACATCTGAGCTCAAAAGGCACAGCCTGCAATTACAGATCATGTATTACACATCCCTATGCAATAGCAGAAAGAATTCATACTCTACCCTTTCTTGCTGCTTTCTCTGTAGGAGTCTCTCTGCTTCTATGTCTAAATCTGCTTTTGTCCTGTGGATACAATACAAGAAATGCCAAGCACAAATTTCAATGTATAAGCATATTATGCGGTATGGTAAGAGAAGAATCTCATAATAGCCCAGTTGGGAAGTACTGAGCAAAAATTTGCTTACTAATAACTGAGAGCTGGGATTTTTACCCTTCTACAAAACCAACGAGAGCAAACCATGGCTTTAGGCTTAACCAACTGCATTGAGCTCAATGTCACTCCCATAACTGAGCACACTTCACTATACTTTGTTGCCCTTGTTCCATATGATCTCTACAGATTTTTTCTCTTTAATTCATCTTGTGAAAAAGAATGCCTGCCCACCATATCCTTGCTTTTGCTTCCCTGTGCCTATTGTGGACTCAGAATTTACATGTTGGAAAAAGCAAGTTCAGTTCAGTATCTGAAATAAAAATGAAATCTCTTTTCAAATGGCACAAAGTTTCTTTAAAATGTTAATCTCCTTATTTTTATGATGTGTTTAAAATTAAATGTTCCCATATGAGTACAACACGGCAAACCATGCCCTTCCATTTAAATAGCCTGTTTACTTTAAAATCTGAAACTAGCTACAAATTTAAACCCTTTTTGTTTTTGTCCACCTGGAAAAAATTATTAAATTCTTAAGTCTGCATTGTTATAGGAGCAAACACCGAAGAGTGTGAATTCTTAGGTTTCAATATCTATTTTTAAATTGGTTTTCATATAAGCTTTCAATTTAGACTTAATAAGATTCTAATTGCATTTTTAAAAAAATACTAGTTGATTATTGAAGACATATTTCTGTAGGATTAACTTTCACAGCTTAGACTTTTAAAATATTGTTTTAAATAGCAATTTGGTATTTTATGATTTATGCTACCAAATCTAAATATAGTTAGTTTTAAATAATTACAGAATGATTGTTAAAAATTAGCTCATTGAAGATTAACCATTTTACGAAAGATTCACATCTATGTAATGATTCAACGTCGATAAGTGTCTTCTGAAAGCTGTGGGTAATTAATATATTGATGAATGCTTAGTTATGATTTAACATATTGTGCAATTAAAGCCAATCAAAAGTTTTGCCAATTGCCATAGAGCTCAGAAAAGGGAAGAAAATATATTAGAATGTTAAATTAAATGAGGTGTGCAGCTTAATTCTCAGGTTTACCTCAGCTGCTTTTTGCCACTTCAGCGGTGCAAAAGAGCCAGAGACCCGGCAGTCTTGCTCTCCCGATGATTCTCCGTCAGGGGAAATACAGGGTAATTCAAAGCAGAAATAGTGGCTGCATGCCACCTTCCCTTCTTCAGCTGGAGGGTGTAGTATTGATACCATGTTCCTCCTGCTGCCAAATGTACTCTTCAGGCTCACAAGTAGCCAAGATTAATTTATAATAGTTTTACAGCAGCCTAATATCTATAAAATAATTTTTGCCTTGGTAGTCTGGCACTGCCTGCTATAGAGAATCAGGGCCTTTAAGCACAGGAAGGTCTTAATTAACTGTTGTCTAGGGCTAACTGTAGGCTTTAGACTTGGATTGAAAAGGCATTAAAGCCACCTGGAATCTGTTCCTCACCCTTGCTGGAAGCCGTGCAGACCCTCAGCGTGTTGCGTACTCCATGGAAACACCGTTCTTTTGGCAGACAAGCAGCTCCTGGGACAGTTATTACAACGGATATTATAGGAAGGACTGCACTGGCAGAGAGGCCAATGAGATAAACTATTTCTTCTTTTTCACCAATTTATTTTTACATTCTTATAAATACTACTTCTCATTTCACTCACTAATATCATGACACCCCCCCTCTGCACCCCTCAAACGTTATTTAGGGCATTCTCTTTAGGAGTTTGAAGGTTGAAACTGCCTTGTTTGCTCTTCTCAGGTTAATTCACGTGTTTTGAATTTTACCATAACCTTGATGTCTAAAACATGAGCTAAATCAGGCATCCAAAAGCACAGCCCAACATTCAAGAGGCATTGAGTATTGGAGGAACCAATAAAGATAACATCTGTCTTTACTCCTCTGAATAAAACTGCCCCCAAAAGAAAATCATTGCCAAACAACAGCAGAGAATGACTTCTCTTACCTCAAGTACTTCTGAATACTTTGCAGGCATCTTCTGTACTACCTTTTTTTAGTGCTAGTTCAGAAGAGAAGTGCAATCTTTGACATTTTTATTTGACTTAATACCATTTCATGTCAGAAGCCCAACCATACAAAACTGCTGTATGTGACAAGTAAGACAAGCACATTGTCCTTTGCACACCAGCAGGAACCTCCAAAGAGCTGGAAGACTTCTGGTGATCCACATCATCACAAGCTCAGTAACTGCTTGAGACCGCATTGATGATGGAGCTGTATTCCTCTGCCATGAATCACTCTTCAAGTAATTAAAACCATTATACAAGTCAGAACACAACAAAGAAACCCTGGAAACCCTGATTTTGATGTTGATCAAAGCCCTTGCTTCTTGGGCAATGTGGTGGCCCTAGCCTGCCAGGCTGCTGAAGACAGCTAGCAACCACTGCAAACATGCAACCAGCCCAGTGCAGGTTGGTAATGGCAACAGTCAATCACAAAACAAAGGTTTATTTGGAGCTGAAATGTGATTGAAGTCATTGTTTTCTAGACTTCTGAAAATTAATGAAGACTAAGTTAATCAGCCTTCTCTGTCTTTATATTTACTGAAGAGAAATATGTCCAGTGGGCAGAAGATTAATGTGCCTGAATGACAATAGGCATGGAAAAGGCAGAGGTACTCCATCTCTTTTTTTTCCTCTCAGTTTTCACTAGGCAGCTGTGTCCTCGGGTATTGCAGCCCCTGAAGGCAGAGCCTATGGAATGACATGGTATCTGCAGGACAGGAAGGCAGTGTCAGGGACAACAAAAGCAAACTGAGCACATGCAACCCATGGGAACAGATCAGCTACATCTGAGTGTGCTGAGGGAGCTGGTTGACATCACTGCTAGAAGAGCCATCATCTTAGAAAGGTCACTGCAGTCAGGGGATGTTCCTGATGACTGAGAAAACGTCAGCATCACACCCATCTTCAGAAAGGGCAGGCAGGATGACTCAGGTCAGTTGGCCTCACCTCAGCCCCTGTGCAGATTATGGAGCAAATCCCCTGGGAAGCCACTGCTGATCACATGAAAGGCAAGAAGGTGACGGGGTTCTAGAAAGAGCAAATCAATCCTGACCAATCCCACTGATCTCTGTGATGAACTGACCAGCTCCATGGACACTAGAAGAACAAAAGTTGTACATCTTGACCTCAGCAAGGCTGATACTGTTCAATATTACTAGTCCCTGGAGACACTCAGCCTCTTCTTGGGTGATACCAGACTTGGGGGGAGCAGCCAATATGCAGGAGCACAAGCTGCTCTTCAGAGGGACCTGGACAAGCTGAAGAAATGGTCTGATGGGAAACTTACAAGTGCTAAGGCAAATACAAAATCCTGGATCTGTGAGGGAATATCTCCATGCAGCAATGAAGGCTGGGGCTCAAGCATCTGGAAAACAGCTTAGGAGAAAGGGACCAGGGCATCCTGATGGACTACACGCTGAAGGTAAGTCAGTAGTGTGCCCTTGTAACAAAGAGGGCCAACTGAACTGTGTTAATACTGTTTCTGCAGGTCGAGCAAAGTGTTTCTTTGCCTCTATTTAGCCCTTGTGAGGCTGCATCTGGAGTAGTGCACCTAGTTTTAGGCCATTCAGTATGACAAAGACATGGACGTGCTGAAGTAAGCCCACTGGAAGGCCACCAGAATGGGCAGGAGGCCAACTCACAGGATGCACAAGAAGAGTCTGCATGAACTGGGTTTGTTCAGTCTTTGGAACAGAAGCCTCGGGGGGACCTTACTGTTGCCTATAATTACCTCATGAAAGGGAATATGAAAGACAGAGGGAGCCTCTTCTCAGAGGTGCACGGGCATAAAATAAAATGCAAGAGATGCCATTTGGAGCTCAGATTTAACAGAAATTGTGATTGCATAAAATGAGAAAACTTTTTACCACTAGGCTGATCTAACACTGGAAAAAGTTTCCGAGGATATTTTCAAAAACTAGATTGGACAAGCCATGAGCAACTGGTCTGTCTTTGAGCCAGAAACTGAACTAGATAAGCTCCAGAGTTTGCTTCTAAACTGCATGATTCTGTGGTTCTGTTTTAGGAAAAGACAGGCACAGGTGCAATTTCTCCCTGGGGATGCCCATTTCTTTCCATTGCATATAAACGGAGATGAAGCTGACTAGCATAGACATAGACTACCCACATTTAGATGGGGTCAATCACAAAGAAAAATATCACTTTTAGAATTGAAAACTTCAGTAAAATAGAGATACTGTAGCACATTAAATGCTAGTAGAGCATTAGTCTTTAGTAAGGTAGATACAGCTAGATACAGTTATCCTTGAAACGTTACAGTTATCCTTTATTGGAAGGAGATGCTTTAACTCTTGGTTTCTTTCCTATCTCCTGTATTTCACTAGAGAGCATAATTCAGTGGTGGCATGGGCTTACCAAAAGCAGAAATATATTTGAAAAATAGCATAGATAATTATGTACTTAATACGTACATATACGATCCACAATATACAATTTGTGTAGTATAAAATAATCTTCTATACAGTTTCAAGCATCATCTTTAAAAACCAGGAATTCCATCACTAACATGACTGGATCCCAATTTAAGTAAGAAAGGATTATATTAGATACAGGACATTTTAAGTAAGATAATCTTGATTCTGAAGTCTTCTTTCCTCACTTTGTTCCCCAGAGTCTAACTTTACTGCTTTTTAGGTCTGTTATACATCAGTATCCTTTTCCCCCAAAAATCCTGCAGTGAGGCTGACTAGGAGAGAGCTGTGGGAGAGATTCGGTCTGTGTGATTGAAGTAGACTATTAAGGTGTGTATTTTAATTACAAGGCTATGTGGCAGTGTATTGTGATGGTGTGGTATGGACTTGTGGGATGGTGCCATTTTATTGGATTTCCTTTGTTGTTATTTTTAAGAGGGACATCAGGGAGGATGTTGGCTCACACTCTTGATGTATTTGATGGCCCTATTCGCACTTGATAGGGGCAAATTCCAGAGAACTTCTTTTACCTATTGCATCCTTCTCTGAGGCATGAAGCATTTCTTACATGTTTTCTGGGTACATAATCTGGGGAAAAAAAATTTCCAGGCTCATCCACACAGAGGATATTATGATTAGTTCATTTATTAGCAGCAAAGGGCTGAAGGTATGTCATGTCTGAACATCTGATTTCTACAGTAAGCACGCCTCAAAATTGAGAAATTGAGTACCTACTTTTAAAACTGTCTACTTATTCATTGAATGAGTCAGATTTTGGATAAGAAATGTGTAGATAAGAAAAGTGTATGTCTGTACTGCGTTTTCAGTAAATGCTAATACTTACATGGGAACTGGAATACTTTTGAGACTTTTAAAAGATGTGCTATATTTTGCTTTGAATATCTTATATGGCTCATTTCCCAGACCACTAAACACTTTCTGGACTTGGGTAGCATTTTCTCCTTGATGTCTCCCTGCATTTCCTGACAATAGCTAGAATGTTGGACTGAAGTATCAATAAATCCACAAATCGCTTGCAATGTACTTGCACCACAGACCCCCAAATAATTAAGTGTTCTAAACATAACTTAAAAATAAATAACTTCTTACAGTATTTCAGGGCAGTTTTGCAGGCTTTGCATCTTGCCCTGATACTTTTATCTGTTAGGAGAGTTTTTAATTGATAGTATTTTACAAGTGAAATTTGGTTAGTTCAGAGGTACACGTGCAAGGACTCGGGGTGAAAATTGTACCACAGTTCTGTGTCTTTCAAACAAACTCAGTCTACACAGATCACAGACCTTCAGCTGCTACAAATCAGCACAACACTACTGCAATCAGCTTTACCAGCAGCTGGATCTCTGGCATGGAAAAAGCCTTTCTTGTTGAATTAATAGTACTTCTTCTTGTCAACATCTCCCTCCCAGACAGTCATTCTCAAGAGCACTGATTATGGCTACTCAAATAGTTTGTGACTAGAGAGCTAGATTAATAATGACAGTCAACACAGTAATGATATTTCTTTCATAATTTTTTGTTGTTGTTGCAAGGAACAGGTGGACCCAGGTCCCAGCCCCCTATTTCATCAATTTTGTTGTTTCAAGTAGCAAAAAGGCAACTTTTAATCAAATATCAAAATTATGAAGGTTGAAAAATAGAAAGAACCTTCTAGTGGGATTGCTTTGTAAGTACTGGAATAGATTTTCTGTAGCAATTACAGCCTTTTTGGTGGACATACATAATAACAGGAAAGATAAACTCATCAGGAGCAAGAATTATACTGCATCCTGCCTCTAAGCAGGATAACGGACTGGGTAATGTGTTATATCCTTCCTAACTTATTTTTCTGATTCAATAATACTACTGATTATCCTTTAGTGCATGTGAATACTACAACTCCTTCCTATATGCCGTGTCAAAACATTTGTTCCATGTACATCTCCTTCCCTGACATCACAGTATCACATTTAGTCCTTGTTTGCTGTTGGTCGTTATGCAAATCTGTGATCATTAATTTACAGCATCTCTTCTAGAATTTCTAAATATTATAAATTTATTAATTCAAGCTTTAAAACAGTCCAAAATGTTGATCTTATTTAACCATAATTAAAGACATTCTACAAAGCACCAAATTATCAGAAGTGAGAAAGCAACCCAAATTGGAATTCAGGGCTAGGTGTGTATGTGGTCACAGATACTGTATCAGTGACTGAATAGTAAATGACTCAGCTCCCCTCCAGGGGGATGGATTATAGGCAGGAATTTCTGCACAGTTCTGAGTACTTTAATACCAGAAAAAGACAACAGAATGATGGGTATGTGGAAAAAATACATAAAAAAACCTGAACAGCTGGAAGGTTTGATTTATGAGGAGACATTAAAGGAATGATGTTTGATTGTCTGCACAATGTCCAAAACCCATATGTTATACACTTCAAGTATCTGTGGAGTGTAAACACCAAGGAAGGGAATAAATAACCAGGCTGGAAAAAGAAGGTGTAACTAAAAATACAGAAAAAAATATACTACGGTAGATTATTTACAATGAGCTTTATTAACCACATATAATTATCAGAAGAAAAGCAGAAGGAATCTTATTGTTCCTAGTAACTTCAAGACTAAACTGGATGAATCATTGAAAAAAAAAAAATTATATATCTCTCTGCGGCTGCCTGACAAGAGAGCTTAACAGCTATTATTGGTTGATAATTTCTTCCTTTATGATCTTTATAAATCAAAATGCGAAAGACAAGTGGTCACTCATGCAATTGAAATAGCCATTTACCTCAATTAACCTTACTTGTCTAAAATGTTAGAGCAAACACAATACTACCCTCACATAAACTTTACTCATAAACACTTCCTGAATGTATTTTCTGTCAGACATTTTTCAAAACAATAAAACCCATAACACTGTACATTTAAAAGAAACAAACAAACAAACAAAATTGCTCCTAAACAATTGTTTAGGAAGCCAAGTTGGAATTGCTAACAGAAAACCACTATCTTCTGCATTTGTAATCCAGAATCCAAGGATTCTTACTTTTCTCTGCAGCTTCAGAAAATGTTATTTTGTACTTCCCCTTTGCTGCACAGCCTTGCTATTATAATAAGAAAAGTTTGTTCCTTGTCAAAAAGTTGGAATTCCCATTTTTTTGCAAAAGAGGAACTTGATATTCCCACTACTCTTGCACAAAGCCACATCATTATTTACTAATTCCCTCTTAGTCTAGCTTCTGTGTTTTAGAGGTGGATTAGAAAGTGCAAAAGATAAAAATGTACTCAAGATGAATTCCAGGGAAAATTCCCCTCAAAAAAAAATCTGCTTTGGAAATAATTAAACTCAAACTCAGCCAAATAAAGGACATAAGAAACATAGAATCACAGAACAGTTTGGGTTGGAAGGGACTTCTGAAGATCATCTAGTCCAACCCTCCTGCAATAAGCAGGGATGCCTTTCACTAGATTAGGTTGCTCAGAGCCCCATCCGGCCTGGCCTTGAATGTTTTCAGGGTATCTACCACCTCTCTGGGCAACCTGTTCCAGTGCATCACCACCCCCATTGCAAAAAATATCTTCCTCATATCTAGTCTAAATTGACCCTCATTCAGTTTTAAGAAATTCCCCCTTGTCCTATGACCACGGGTCCTTGTAAAAAATCCCTCTCCAGCTCCCTTGTATGCACTCTTCAGGTACTGGAAGGTGCTTTAAGGTCCCTCCAGAGTCTTTGTTTGTTCAGGTTGGACAACCCCAACTCTCTTAGTCTGTCTTCATAGAAGTGATGCTCCAACCCTCTGACCATCTTCATGGCCCTCCTCTGGATCCACTCTATCAAGTCCACAGCCTTCTTATGTTGAGAGCCCCAGAGCTGAATTCAATACTCCAGGTGAGGTCCCACAAGGGCAGAGTAGAGGTGAAGAATCACCTCCCTCAACCTGCTGGTCACACTTCTTTTGATGCAGCCAGGATGCAGTTGGCTTTCTGGGCTGCAATTGCACATTGCCAGCTCAGGTCCAGCTTCTCATCCAGAAGCACTGAAAATATATTCCAAATATCCGGAAAAGCTAAAAAAAACTATGCAGAGCTCTCATCAAAATCCAATGAGTGTCTTTCAATTTATTATCTCATCCCCTAGTGAAACTACTTGCAGAAAAACTACCAAAACTTCAGAAGAGCAGTTAGTCAGTAAATGAGCGAACAAGTGGAAATTCAAGAAGACTGTGAGAGAGAATTCATCCTGCCAAGCTGGCATGACCAACATGACCTGCTGGCTCTGGCTGTCTGCAAGGTTTAATGCCCACATCCTTAAAAGCAGTTAGTGGGCTTAATAGGAGTCAATGGAAATGCAGCATATACATAATGGTTAGTCAACTAAATACCTTTGCAGACTGAGGTCTTATTTCAGTGAGGAGCACTGTAGGTCACTTTTTGTTATGGAAATCAGCATTCACCAGAATACCAGTGGCAGAAATTGCCACAGAAGGTCCCAAGCCAAGCAGCTTTATTTGGAAATGACCACGTCTACAGTACCAGTTACTTTACTGAGTGAATGTGCACATTTACACTTGGTTCCCAGGGAAACAATTACAGGAACACTGAAATATGGAAAGATTTTTGCTGTATCATGTGTTTTCATAGTAGAAATTTTGTCCACAAACACGGTCCTCCAAAAAAAAAAAAAAAAATAGAAAAGAAGTGTGACTCAAGGAAAACAGCATCCCGGGCAGAACATAAAGTGAGCTGACAGCCCTGTGAACCCAGAACAGCCCGCAAGAAGATGTGTCTGCCAGCAGAGAGCCAGCCGTGGCGTCAGCCAAAGAAGGCAGCCACAAAGCCAGACACGGCTGCTGGAAAAACACATTCCAGGTCCTACACACTGCTGCCAAGTCCACCCCGTGATTATAGCCATGGACTTTGGAGAACCCAGAGGAAGAAGGTGAAAAGGAATAGGATCAACACTACCTACAGGGGGAAGAGGCAGTGCAAAGGCAACACAGAAATTACTGGTTAGTCCCATTTTACTTTGTTCTTGCCCTATTTTATTTAAGAGTCTAGTTATAGTCTTTCAAAGTTTAAAGGATGTTTTTTCATTTTTGGCAGCAAGTCTAGCTTTCTTAGCAAACATGATAATGGCCTTACAGTACACGGCCTTATGCCCCAAAGGATTCTAAAGTTTTTTACAAACTTCAGCTAGTATTTGGCCAATATATACAGGGACATCTTCATCCACTACTGAAATGTGCTCAGCCTCTAGGACAACCTGTCATAAATGTTCAGCAAAGCAAAGAAGCTCTTCACAGTATTTTAGGCCAGGATGTGATGAGTATTTTACAGTACTGATCCTGAACAAGAAGATGGAACCTAATTATGTGAGCAGAAATTCAGATACCACACTTACACTCCTTCTACTCTATACCTGCTCTTAGACTCCTACTACAGTGCCTTTTAGTGTTACACTTTGATGACAACCTTTGTTTTTCAAAGTCTCCTTGGGTAATGTTCTCAGCTGCATAGTTGGATTCTCCTTCCCTACCAACTGGTGCATCTACTGGATCTGCACCACAGGTTACTCCTTCACATAGGTGTCCCACCAGTTTCCCATCCAGATTCAACTTCTTCTGGGATAGAAATACATAAAGGTCAATAAAATTCTGGGTGCAGTCTTGCAGATCTCTTCCCTTTTGGTTATTTACCATACAGTGATAATTTGCCACGTGTGATGCTTTTTTTCTTAAGCACTGATGCATTTTAACTCTCTCCTCCACAAAAAAAAAAAAAAGCATTTCACAAGCAGTACAAAGTTTTCAGGATCATTTCAGGATCATCCTGTCAACAGGATCATTCATCTTAGCCACAAATTGATTTCTTTTCCTAATTCAATAAAAAAAAATAATTATTTTTGCTCTTAGAATAAACACTTAAATCTTGTGGCCTTTTCAAAGTCAGGAGAACATCAAAATACTTAATCCTTTAAAAAAAGCTTTCTATAGCTAAGGAAATTTGTGCAAAAGTCTACAGAGTTTGAGGGATTTTGAAGTGCAAAAAAAAAATTTAATATAGATTTTTAAACAAAAACCCATCACAAATTCATGCAATGATGACTGTGGCAGCCATTTTTAAAGCAACAGCAGAATCCTAGATATTCTGAAAAAAATAAAACCAAGCACACTTCTGACCTTCACCTCCAAGACAGGGATCCAGGCACATATTTCTCTTCAAGGGATGTTAGGAAAAAAAGATTTCTAATTCCAGTTTCTTTGAAATTTCTCTGAGGGACTGAATTTTACAGCTGTCACTCGTGCTGCATCCAATTCTGGCCCAATCAGTGCCATCATGGACTTGTGTCAGAATAATCATTGTAAGAATACCAAACTCTGATTTTTTTATTTTAAGCTTTTGAAAACAGATGGTATTTTCTAAACGTAAAATGTTTCTGGTCATAGGTGAGTAACAAATATTAACTGTCAGTCTGACAGAAATTTTCATCCTAATACTCAGCAGATGGTCCATCCATTTCAGTTTCCCTGTGTCACACAGTCCTACATCATGCATCCAAGAAAGGTTCAGGCTTTCTTCATTTAGTTGATGAACTTTCACTTCACAAGGACCAGATAAGGTCTAGCACAAGTGATAAAAATATGATAAAATCGACTATATTTGTCTCAGAAAACATCTATAAATCAGGTACACACTAGCCTTGAGAAACTGCTTTCAGAAGCTCATACAGCTTAGAAGACTTGAAGTAAAACTATTTACAATAGCTCTTAACTATGTCATTGCACATCCAGTAAAAGCAAGCAGATGTAATAGAGTTGAGCCTGTCAATTTCAAGCTGGGATGAATTTCAGAGTGTTCAGGTTTTTTCCTCACAAAGTTTCTCATATTCCAAAAATGAGGAGGCTGTGCTAGAACTGGATCACGTAGTCTGACTTCATGGGTCTTTAAATCACATGCAGTTACTCCTGTGCTGGGCCCAGCAGGTTGGAAGTGGCTAAGGTACCTACACCTGACTCCTACGAGTGCAGCACACAGATCTAGCACTGGGGGGGCAGTTTGATTTTGAAGATGTCCAGAGATGAAGATCCTAACATTCCCCACAGTGGTGTTTTCCAAAGGCTAATCTTTTCCCTGTTACAAACTTGAAAACTTTTGTCTTATTTCCAATGTGACTTTGTCTGGCTTCAGTTTCAGGCCACTGGTTTTCATTATTGCTTGGGCAAATAAACCTGTTCGTAATCATACCCATAGATATACAGTCCTGATGCTCCTATACTATCTTATCTGCAGTCCCTGGAATCTGAACAGTTGGCAAAGGCAGCTAGGGAAGCTATTGCAATTAAGAAACTTCTTTTTTTTTTTTTTTTTTTTTTTAAGAAGCCAACAGAACCCACAAAGACATGCAGCATTTTAAGACTGCAGTGTTTGCTTGAACTTCTCACCACCAACTCCCTGCTGGAGAGTTGTCTCCACAGAATCTCTACCCACAGCTGCTAGTGGTGAAAATGCTTTTCCTGCTCCAATTTTTCTTGATGGGAGATCCAAATTTACTCCCCAGTTTGCCACATTTCAAAAGGTATTATACAACACCAGTCTCTTCCAGTGCTTCTTTGTTGGACTGCTACTCTCAGCTGAGGTGGCTGCAGAAAATCACACCAGCATTTTAATGAGGAATTCAGAGAAGTTAAAAGACCTTTCCATTGGTGTTTAAATCTCACACAAACACCAGGCTGCAGCTGTAGCCTTTGCTGCTTATGGATAAACGTATTATTTCAGAACATGGCCAAGACCTCCTTGTAGGAGGTCCGGCAGGAGTGGAGCCAACAAGTGATTATGAAAGGCAGCCTAAAGAACATTTGACACTGTTTTCTGCCTACGCTTAACAAGCACCTCGTAGTTTGGGCTGCAGTTTGCACGATTTTGGCTTTTAGAAAATATGAAACACCTTAGTAGATGGCTTTTACATCTAGGAGATTCCATCTGAGGCACTGAACCCACCCAGTTTTATTACTTTCAAAAGGTTGGGAAAAGCTTCAAAGTCGCATCTGAAGAATTCATGAACGTATTCTAAAAAAATACCTGGAACTTTGGCATCCACACACTTTTTAAAAAAATAAACATTAAAAAAAATCTACTCTTCAGATAAATCTCACTAGACTTATTTTCTTAAGTTAAAATCAATTATTTTTATTTGTTACTATGTATTTCATTTCCTTTGAATAAACAAGCCTTTATTTATCACCTTTTGAGATACTACTCAGTATGTCACAAGCAGCTCTAGTCACCAGGATGGGAAAACCAGCTGGCAACTGAGAACATTTGAGTAAAATAAAAGCAAAGAATAGAAGCTGCAGATTGGGCAAAGCTACAAGGGTGAAGAGAAGGGCATCTTACACTTCAGGAGAGAAGCTGGGACCGCTGCTAGGAACAAAATTCTTTCTGAGGACTGCAGATGGACTGCCTCCCTCTCTATGTCTTTACTTATTGTTTTAATAAGACACCCAGAGCTTGATCCACAGAGGGACTCAGGTAAATGATAACAAGCCACTCAATGACTGTCTTATACACTGCATGGCCATCAGTCTCAAATCCAAAACACTGAATAGCCGCTGGTGCTCTCTACACTTTGCACAGGGCTATCATGCAGGTGAACATTAGATTGAGAACTGGGACCATACTGGGAAGCCAACGTCGAATACTACAGAGAACTGTCTTATACTCTATCCATTTGGGATTTTAATTTTGGTTAAAATAGTGTAGAGCCCTAATAGAATTGATTAGAGCTCAGCTCTGCTCTCCCCCAAGTAACACTCACTTATTTGGATAGAAAGTCACCCATCAAGGTCTGTAAAATTTGCATTTATTTTTACAGAGCAGTCCAGCTTCAAAAGGAAGATTGGAAACTGCCTCTTATTACCTCAAGTTGGTGATCCTTCTCCTTCAGTACTCTTAGGAGGGAAGAAATTACCTAGGTTTTCCTTTCCCTAACAGAGAATAACAGCATATTTGTAAAGTTGTGCTGATTTCTGGGTTTTTTAGTCCTGATCACACTAGTACTGTTTTGTGCTGGATGTGTGTTGGACACACTTCCTGGGTTGACTGACTCCAATGCATCCATCAGAGGAGCACCACCAAAATCTGAGGATTCCCAAGTAATGCAGGTCATGTACCCTGATAAAATCGGTAGGAAGAATGGAGAAACTAAGGGTTTCGCTTGCAAATTTTGACCACTGCAGTGTATGAACTGTGCTGATGAGCTGTCTAATTAACCCCTTTTAGATATATTGTAGTTGTCTGCCAAGATGTTTTCCACAGCATTGCCTGCTCCTCACAACTTTAGCCCAGAGGGACTACAGGTGGCAGTGCATGAGAGGAATAGGAAGGAACTAAAAGCTTTTTACAACATCCTGTCTTGGCATCTCAGAAAAACAGGTGTTCATCCACTGGATATCAATAGAATTGTGGGGGCAATGGGCTAAAGAGAAGGAGCAATCAGAAGAAGGTAGCACAAAGTAGGAAGATGGGGAGAAAGTGTACAAACAAAAGGATCGTGATAAATTTCCATGCAAGCCTGAAGTCACAAATGAGAAAAGAAGAAATTAGAAGCTCCCTTTGAGACCATTAAGGAAGAAGGAGTCTGGACAAGCAGTCTAACGTATGAGAGGCAAAGCTGGACTTGTGTAGGCCTTCAGCATTTAATTAGGAATGGAGCAGGCTGACTCTATCTGAGAAGGAGCTCAGAGGCTAAAAAAGCAAATGGAGGACAACATATACCACTGAGTCCTCTAGCATTACTAGCCCTCCTTTCAGAGATCTGAGCCTGGCAGCACACATCTAGAGATTCAAACACTTCAAAGACACGCAAGACCACTGGAAGACCAGTTACTAAGCAGAACTCTAGACCGAGAAAAGTCAGCAAGGCAGACAATGACATGAGGAAAGAGCTCAACCTCACCCACACATAAAGAAAACAGTAACATCACATTTTGTTGGGCCAGCCAGCTGTCCAGTGTTCCAGCACTTCTTACCCTTTTGTATCTGGTGCCAGAAAATACGTGTAGAGAAGAATCTCAGTTGGCACTGCTGTGTTTCTAAAAATATGCATTGCTAAACTAAGAGTGCAGCTTCTCAACAGTGTCACTGTGCTACTCTACCCGCAAAATGAATTACTGTAAAACTACTTGCAAGAACCAGGTAGTGATTCCCACTATCATACTGCAAAGTTTGCAGTTTTGTGGCCTAGCTTGGTTATTCAGGTTAGCCCAAGAAAAGGTCAGTGATAGACTGTTTTACATCATCATTCTATAATTCAAAGATAAGATTCAGCAACTTGTGATCAAGTTGTTTGAGCTTTCACCCTTCTACTCTGCTACCTTTGGATGTGTTTCTAAACATATTACAGCTGAAAATAAACCAAAACAACTGCTAGGCTGTGGCAGTGAAATTAAAAGCAACTGAGCATGTCTTCCAAAATAAGGTAAATAATATATGGAGCAAGTTAGGTCAAGTATGCCTGATGATTTTCAGCTGGAGTGCTAATACTATTATTCATTACACCATTCAAAACTAGTTGCCAGCTTACCTAGTTCTCTTTTCTTTATTTACTTTTTCCATTTGATGTGGAATATCAGGATAGGTGGTGTATAAAATTTGGAGAGGGGGATGAAAGTATTGTTTTCTTAAAATGTTCCTTTTTGTGCATGCCCAAAGGAGGACTGTAATGGAAATTATGGTTAAAATATTTTCTAGAGGAAAAGGTCAGGCTAAACAAGAAAGGAGGATGATCTCATATTTCTGACAATTCAGATACAAACAAATCTTTGCACCAGTAAGTTATGTCATCTGTTAAATTCACATTAGCAGAATGCCTCTGTACTTTTTGCACTGTTATGACATGGCTGTACAGAGCAGGGGTAAATATTCCACATGAAATAGCTATCTATACAGGGTTTCTTGTATCTATTATTATCTTCAAATAAGTCAACTGAGAATTAAAGCCAGCATAGTTCTATGTTCTCCCTTCAGAGACTTAAGCTGTGCCACATTAAACAACATAGAATAAATTTGTACTTGGCCAGAATAACACTGAAAGTCATACCTTAGTATCTTACTCACTGAGATACTGTCCATCCTGACCTTGGCTGTAGCTTCATATTTTACACACCATTACTGTCATAGTAACAGACAGAGCCAGCAATAATTTGCTCATACAATTTACAATACATTGTCTCCCAGCCACACTGAGGACTCTTTAACCACCAGCAGATGTGATGCTTGCATTAGCTATATTTGAAAAAAGCAGAATCTATTCAGCCCTTAAGTCCCTATGGCTGCTTAGCTGTGTCTTGAACTTAGTGCATAGCTAATTTGGTGTTCATACCACAGTAACTATTTACAGCACAGTCGAGGAGGTTCAGAAGTTTTAGACCACAACCTGCTACTAAATTTCGTGTGTTTCTCCCCTTTCTGGCATCTGAGTTTTAGGAGTCCACTCTCAGAGAAGATAATGGCAACTAATACTGTAGATGCTCTGTGATGTTCAGTCCTTTAAGTTGTTTCTGTGTGAATAATATCCAATAATAATAATAATAATAATATTGCACAGTGCAATAAAGAATACAGCTATAATTACATTTTTTCTGGGTATAAAGTCATTCTGACCTGGTGAAAACACTAGGTTAGGATAAAAAATCACTTAAACTAGTAGTCCATGAATTCAAATTGTTTTAAGCAGAAAAGTTATGTGGCTTCAAGGATCAGTAGGCTGAGAGTTACAACTACTATTTTTAACAGTAGTTAAAGTAGACAAAGAATTGACTTCCAGAAGATTCCCCAGACAGCTTTTGCTTCCCATTGAAAGAATATGAAGGAAAAAGAAACAGCTCAGAAAGCCGCAATATATTTTACCTTTTTTTTTTTGCTAATTTTTGCTTCTTTACTTTTCAGAATAAGAGCTAGAAAACAAGGAACAAAGCAACTCTGAAATGGATAGAGTTGACGTAGGCAGTCTGTATTTTCCTCTGCCTACTTACCCCATCTTCTATCAGTATTTCCTCGCACATTCTACCAAGTGTACAGACTTGTTTTTTTAATACCTCTCACTCATAATTTATTTTCCTTCCTAGTATCCGTGTTATCCATCTTTGACATTCGATTATTAAACCTACCATGGCAGCACATTGTAGAACGTGGTGTTTATAAAGCTTGTTGCCTGTTTTGATGGTATGGCTTCACAGCCCAAAGATTTTGCTCTTAAGCCTGACATATCCAGTCTGCAAGAGATTCATACAGCTGAAGAGGTGTTCCTATGCTTACTAGAACATGAGAGATTTAGGTTCAGAATTTCCCCTTCTTCTTCTTTCTGCATCCACGGGAGATAGTATTTCTCTAAGCTGATTCCCAGCTGTTTTATTGGCCCCTTGAGTCCATCGCCAGATAATACATTACTCCAAACAGCCTTAAGTTTGCTGGAAGTTACTCCAAGGGTCTGGATGCAGGATCACTGCAATTCAGAAAAAGGCAGCTTTACACTTCCTCCCCTGGGCGTCCCTTTTGCTCCTTGGACACGGTAGAGCATCCGGACTTTGTATTTCACTTCTTTCTCTCTGCTGCCCTTTCTGGAGTGCCGATGTATGTCAGCCCTCCTGCCTATTAACAAAATCTAGGTGAATTTGCCATTAAGTTAGATCTTGCTCTAATTACTGCAGTCTGGTTGTTTTATCCTTCTGCTGCTTCTCTTTGAAGGATCACAATGCCTGAACTGTCAAGCATTGGCAATGCTTCCCTGGGACCTTTTGTTCTTATATAATAATATCCATCTTAGCTGTGATGATTATGAAATGAAGGACCTTATTCCTTTTCCTAAGCTGGTTTTGTTTAGTTCCAACGTGTCTCCAAATTTTCTGAACTTCAGGGTAGTAATTGTCATCAAAATAGATAATTTTGTTCTTATACAGCTCTTCATTGTTCTTCCCAGCTGCCTGTAAAAAATTATTGCTGAGTTTGATAATTCTGGAAACAGAAAACAACATATCTTAGTGGGATCCGGGGGCTTTGTGCTTCTGCCCTATAAGATCTTTATATAATACCATCAGAATGCAAGGATTGTGTAAGTGACATGGACAACATTCCCACATTTTAGTTATTTTATGTGTTTTTAGGAATGCCATAAATCCTGTCATTGCTTCTCCTTTGAGCGTTCTCTAAATCACCACATTTTACTCTTTGGAGTCTGTTCTGTTTTACCAGGAAAAATGAGATGTGTGTTCCCTGCACAAGGTTAATCAATAAAATCTTTACAGTCTCTTCTCATCTGGTCAGCCTCACTTTAATTTCAGTAACAGTGCTAGTCAACTCACTCAGATAGGTAGTTTAATCTTTTTGAAGCCTTTCTGCTTCATTTCCCCATTCTGTTACTCTTTGTTGCTAACCCTTTTGAATGCATTATCCAAGTTTCTGATAGCCAGTGGTTTTCACAAAATTCAAGCTCTTCAAGTCATGTTACCTGGTGAAAATCTCAGTTTTTAAGAGTATCTGTTAATCCTCGAGGATGTGGAAGAATACTTCAAAAATATGTTGCAATGTACAGTAAAAACTAAATAAACAGGGCACAAATATCTTAAAATGTGTACTGTTCCTAAAAATGCTCCTTTTCTTCTTAGTCTTGTGATTTCTCAGGCCTGATTCATGATTTTGGAATGCTTGAGACTGGCAATGCTATTTGTTACCAAAAGTACAACAAATTTTCTTTTTGGCCAGTCAAGTACTTCAGGGCAGTTCTGGACAAGAGTCACCCTTCATCTCAGTCCTTGAGCCATTATCATCTGCAGTGCTTAATCCTGTAATTCCTTTCTTCTTCCTTTCTGATGTAAGAGGCTCTTATCCACTTTTCCCAGTCCTTTTTTGTCTAATTTTTCAGCACCAAAGTGTTGAAATGAATAAAGCAAGGAAGGCAACATTTATTTTAAAAACATATTTTGCACTATCAGTCACATTTACACAAACATCTCTTCAGCATATATACAGAAACACATCAGAAAACTGGGTGATCAGACACAAGTGCAGCAATGAAAGCCCAAAGATAGGATTTGTTTCTGCCAGACTGTTTGGTGCTTGTGCCAAATACCTTGCCACAGCCTGAGATGGGAAGAAGCTGAACGTTTTGAAGAATATTGAGGAAAACTGTCAACATTACCCTTAAAATTAAAGCAATGCATGAAATATTATTTTTAATTTTATGACTCTGAGAAAAGCAAACCATTTATGCAGGATAAGCTTGATTACTGAAATGGCTTTTTTTAAATTGGCAATTTCACTGTACTTTATTTTTTTCAGACCTATCTGTCACGTTGTAGGGATCACGAACTGAAACAATACATAGAACTTCAACAAGGTACCAGGGTTTTTCAAAATTTGTGATATTAGTGTACTAAAAATATCTACTCTTTTTTCAGTCCTGCCACTGTAATATTTGAGAACCTGAGATTTTATAGTCATAGCATTCTAATTGTTAACTAAGGAAATTAAGAATAACATTAAATTATGGATATTAAAAACAAGGAAACAAGAACAATGAAAACCAGTTAATCAAACATAATTCAAAGTGAATCTTCTTTCTATTATGGTCTAGAGATTACTGCATAGGCAGCAAATTCAGGTGTATTACAGATTTTTGAAATAAAAATTACCCTAGACAGATCTGAAGGGAAAGCTGGGAGCTGCGTTGTTAAAAACTGAAAATGCTGCAAATCAGAAAGCATGAAAAGGTCTCTTGGGCAAGTCTGGGAAAAATATTTTTAAATACAGCCTGAGGAGAACTGGGAATCGTTGTAGACATTTACAGGGTAGGCCAGGATGGTTTATCCTGAAAGGTGGGTCTGCAGTTCTGGATAACACGAAGAAAGGTTCAACTACACATGGCATCTTCCACTGCAAGGAGCAGCAGACATCAAACATAGCTGGTAAGAGCCACAATCAAAAAAAGCAGAAAGACATGGCAGCAGCCTGCAAACTCGTGCAGCTCCTCAACAAGGAGTATTGCAGATAAGGCACACATACATAGTCACAAGGGAAGTTAGGATACATACTTAATGGTCAGATCCACTGAAGATTACAAAACAGACAAGCTATGAATCCAGGAAACAGAATAATTGGGACTGGGAGAGTACAGTGTGGGAACAGTACCAACACTTTCTTGTCCTATTCCTGCTCATTCCTAGCATTTGCTTACAGCCACTGTTGGAGCCAGGACAATGGTAAAGGGGCCCCTGCTCTGAACTGCTAAGGCCAATCTAATGGTTTTATTGCTTGAACACAGATATTATGCACTCGTATAAACCTGTTAGACCCTGAGCAATCCACCGTGATAATTTTTCCAAATGACTTCTAATTGGAACGAATATCCAACAAATTTTAGATTCAGCAACATCACAAGCCTAAATTTTTATTAAAATAAATTATTATTCCAATAGTCACAGATTCCATCCTTAAAAGGAAAGGATTTTTAATTTCCAAAATATTCCTTTCAGAGAACTTTTTTTAATTAAAAATGCTTCAAAGTGAAGCTCTTTCTTTAAAGAAATTACAAATATTAAGGACACTAGGACTATCATGTGTTTTAAAAATTATCAGCTTGGTATGTTAAATAACAAATACATAATACTAGAATAGATCTTTTTCTGTTCCCAGTTGTCTAAAAGTAATGTCAAAAATGTTTTTAAACAGCTGGATTAAAATACTACACATTACTTATTATGCTGTTAGCAGCTGCACTGTCCTCTGCAAGCTTAGCTTTTCCAAATAATTAGAGCAATATATTACAAAATCATGCTTTGTTTACTTTTCTATCTAATATCTTTAATTGGCACTCTGAGTAGAAGTGCTTTAGGTTCCAACTCAAATAACAGCAGGTCTTGAAGCTGTAGCCATAAGCACTTTAATCATGGTCTATATGGAACAAGTTCCAATTATTAAGAAGAATATGAGTTCTACTGACTAAATAAAAGGTTAGTATCCAGCAATACTTCTTTGCAAACATAAACCAAATCTCACTCTCTGTGTGACCTTGAGCATGCTACTTGATCTTTTTGTGTCTTGTCAAGACAATTATTAAAACTTGGACTTCTCTGACTAACAGATGTTACTGTACATCAGCATAGAGATTATTAGAGTAAATGTCTTACTGAAAACATTCATGACAATAAAAGAATGTGAGACCAAATTTCTTTCATTCCCTGTGATTTGCATCTTCATAATTCTTACTGCACTCGTTGTCAAAGCCATTGAAACCATGAGATCACTTGTTTTCCAACAAATTAAGTCTCAAAACTTGCCAATCATTCTGCTTCAGAGGTCAACAAAGATGAAGTCCTTCTCTTCCTTGCATAGATCCTTAAGACCATTAGAATTACCTCTATTTGCAAGAAGAGCTCACAAAGCTAACAAGTTCCAAATGTTTCCTTTTCTTAAAAATGCATCTTTGTTTCAAATCATCACATGGTTTTAATCTGTGCAAACTGTCCACTTCTTATTTATCTCAAGTGTATGCTGTCCAAGAGATAGTATAATTAATAGAAGTTAAGCAAATACATCTGAATGGCATATTGCACAAACTGTCGAGGTAGATGAAAAGCCACTAACTTCTCACGACCGGGTTATGAAACCTGTGGCACCAATAAGTGAAATAATTATGGAGAGTCGCTAAAGCTTGTTACTTAAAATAGGCATAGCCATAATTAAGACTAAATACCCCACGGTAATAGGTTTGGATAGCCTGGAGTTACAATCACATTTACCTAAACACTGTAGGTTCACCAAACGCCATCTCAGGCTGATCATTCAAAGATTAAGTGCTTATTCAAAGCTCATCTTAAATTCTAGCTGTAGTGAAGGGAGGGAGGGAAATGCTTCCGAGGGTGCACCCTAGACCAGCTGTTTAAAATCAGCAAGATGAAACATGGCAGTGCCCACCTCATTGATAGAGGCAGTCTAGATTAAACTCCAAGATGAGTTTCCAGGTTGAACACCTAAATTCAGGTGAGATGCCAGCCAAATGTAGAACAGTCTTTTTATTGGTGTCAGGCAAAGAATGTAAAAATTAACCAAAGCCAACAAGTCTGTTAGCAAAACACTTCTAGGTCTCGACTTTCTTCAGGTGCATTGGTTGGTCATTCTCGCTTAGAAGAAAGAACTTTGCAGCATTTTAAAACTATATCTTTTGGTTTAAGTTTATATTAAAATGAATATGTTTTATACAATTATGGCAGTGTATAAGAATATAGAGAAAGAATATGCTTCAACATGTGTCCAACAGTTTTACTGGAAAAAGAACGGTGCACAAATAGAGACAATGAGCGAAACAGAGTAGGGAAAATGTTGAAGTTCAGACTCAGGAAAAAGACTATTCCATAATTGGTGTGACCTCTGGTAGATTCAGACTGTTACTATTCGGGCTAATGTCAAAGAAACACACATTAGAGATTGCAGACTCAAGACAGCCCCATGAAACTTGCTCTCCCAGTGCACATCATTATACAATCTGGGCATTATTTTATTTTCATAGTATTAATAAGTTTTATCACAGGGCAGTTAAAATACAAATGTTTAAACAGGAGTTGGGTTTGGAGAGTTTTGAGGGGATTTTTTGGCTTTACTTATGGAATTGTTAATAGAAAAATATCCAATAAAAATTATCGCTTTCACTTAGGGTAGTATATGTGAATCCATGTCTTTCTAAGGATACAATGCAGATTGTTAAAAATTTCAGGTTTGAAAAATGAGTCCAGGTGATATGGGGACAAACCAGAGCCTCTCTGGTGTCTCAGACTGATTCCAGAAGGTCATCCAACAATGATGTTATATGCTACATGTAGCAATGATGTTATATGCTACATGTTATACATGGCATCTTGTCATATCGCAGCAATAACCTATTTCATAACAAATGGAATCCAAAGATATTTTGGCAAGGAAACGAGAGATCCTCTTGTATGGCCTGTGTGGCTCTAGTGGCATCCATTCTTCCAGCAAATTCATGGGGCTGGAATTAGCTGCATAGCTGGGAAGGAAAGATGAAAGCGTAATTAAAAAGAATCTTTGATAAACATTGGTGTAATTACGCTTCCAGTTTGAGTCTGGTGTGAACTCTAATGAGGTTTTCCCTGATCAAGTGGGAAATGGTTTCTTTTCCACTCCTATTGAAATAGCTTCAGCAATTTTGCACTTGGCTCTTCATGCAATGTCCTGAGTTTCTCTCTATTCTTATCTAATGCTTAGAAACATTAAAAACCTAACAATGCCAAGTGTATGAAAGATGCCTTCACAAGACAGAATCTGGCACACAACATCGCCAAGGCTGTCTGATCTCTCACCCATTTCTCTGCCGTGAATGAAATACTGATATGTAAAGATGTTAATCTGAGAAGCATTTTTCCACTTCTAGGTTAAAAGAACCTCACAATCAAACCCTGCTGTATGTCAGTATCGCACAGGCAGCTGTCATTACAGCTGGCTCTGTCCAGCTTTTTACTGTGATCAGAGCTTGATATGAAACCCGAAGCCTTTTGGCATACCTCTCAAGAAAAGAAAAGAAAAAAACTAAAAAACAAAAGTGCCAAAAACCTGAAACAGGTTTCACAAAAATGTAACTGCACAGTAATGCTAGTCAGCAGGTTTCTAATGAGCCATATGTGTCATTAATCAGTTTTCTCTGAGGCAAAACAAGTCTTCATACTGTAATAGTAATACTGCTGACTAGAAGAAGAGTTGTTTTATTAGGGGCTTTTTTTTATGATAGTAGGAGTAGAAAACCACACGGACTGTTCGTATGGATTGCCTTCACCTTGCTGTACATGAATCTAAAACATACAATTCTTTCCTGTGTAGAAAAGTTCTAACTTAAATGCAACACTCTGAGAAGTCACTTTCATAAAGTCATAGGAGTTCTCTTCAACAATCATCTCCTGGCCCTGTCCAAGCAAGCATCCCAGGTCTGCAGAAGGAGGATATATATGACTGCAAGAATCACAGTAACTTGGGGGGCAAGGTGTGTCACATGTGCACTCCCTCCTTTAGCCCACTTTTTGAGTAGAACCCAGCATACCAGACAGCTTCCACCACTTCCCTGGGCACCCAGTGTCCCCTATCCCATCCCATCCCATCCCATGCCTTAGCAATCTCTTTGCCAACCTTTCCACCATGTCCTTTCAGTTTTCACCAGTTTTCCTCCCGACTTAATTCTTCAGTTTCCTGTTTCTTTGGCCCCTTCCCAATTGTTGAAGACTTGGTTAGGACTGAGCATTAGTCCTAAAAGGAAATGCTGAAATAACCACAATCTAATGGTTACAGATTCTCTTCCAATTTTCAGCCTAAATGTATCTCTACTATTTTGAAGCCCTGTGCTTTTCTTCCAGAGTTAGGTAAGACTGAATAGTTCTCAACTGTATTTTTTCTCTATTCTCCTAACCCACAAAACATGTCTATAAACTATTTACATCCGTTCTCAACATTCGTTGGTCAGGCTAATCAATTATTTTTAGTCTGCCATCCTAAAGCAGGCTTCCTCTTCCACCTTCCTCTGCACCTGTTCCAATTTGAATCTTTTTTTGTGTTTTTAACACAGGCAAATAAAATTATAGGAAAATTCAGCTAAGGTCATATTGGTACCACAAGAAAAATTCCTCTTTTGTTCAATGCCTCTGCTAGCAGTACTTCGCCTGAGATTTATATTTACTTTTTTCCCAGTTGTGCCACATCCTTGGCTCAGTCAGAAACTTTTGTCTTTCCCTGCTTTCAACTGCAGCTTCCTGCTTCACATAAATAAGAGAAGCTAGGGCAATGAATTGAAATGTGCTTAATAACGTCTTGTTTCACTTAATTTAGTCACAATGAAGATTAAATGTTATTTATAGTGCTATTTTACTTGTTTAGATTAGAAGAATTTCTTATTCTTGAAATTCTAATAACTCAAAAATTATGCCAACAATTATAAACCAAATGCAGGGTGAAGAGCAGACATCTGTGCCAGGTTCTGAGGCTGCAGTTCCAGAAGCTTCAGCTCTGCTACTGTCAGCTTCAAAGCCTGACTACAGTTTCAAAGATGTCATCATCTCACTGTAAAAATTAAGGCTATTTTAAGAGGTTCCTCAGCTGTTTATAAGGATTCAGATCTCAGCACAGTCAATTCAAGATGTGGGAGTGCATGTCTGAGGACATCTTTGGGCTGCTCAGATGTTCATTGTACTACCCCTCAGTGCCGCTTCAGTGTTCTGTAAAGCCTGAGAGTCATCATGGAAATTAGCAAAGACTTGAGCACAGAAAGCCACAATCATGCTAACCTAACTCTGCCACGATAGCTGAAACATGAGGTTCTTTGTTTTTTCATATTCCTTGAAAAGGTCAAGGCAAAATGACAGATTTACAGATCAGATAATCTCTCTCCAGCTGTTGCTGAAGCCCTGGCTCTTCCTATGCTTGATATGGCCAGTTAAGCCAGTGCTGTGGCTGTGAAGTATCAGTAGAGCAGGGAAGCCAGGGATCAAGGTCTTGAATAGATTATGATACCAGATAGATTATCCTTTATAATAGAGTCACTAAAATTACTCAAATCTATGTATATCATGGTTGAAATAGCTTTATCAGTGTTATTTCCTCTGTTATTTTACTGGCTTAGTTTGTTGATTGCTCTAGTGTGCGCACATTATGAAGCTGGCCTTACAGACCATGGTCTCAATTCTCTTTTTATTTGAATTCGATGATATAATTTAATTCATTGGATAAAACAACTGAGCCTTGGGAGCATGGTTGGAAATCCCAATTCTGCTCATGGTCAAGGCACAGTGAAGGAGTAGAGTCAGGCTCCCTTCTGCCTCTTGCTCTCTACCTCCCACATCCTAGGTGAGTGATTTAGCACTAGTCCATCATTCAAGAGGTAGATGACAGCATGTCAGATAAGGATAGTTGCATTCCTGACCAGATACAGTACCAGAATGCCTAGAATTTGAATATCAGGACAATAATAAGTGGGAAATGAACTCCTTTCTTGAAAATATGAGAAATGGACTCAAGACTAGACATGAGTGGCTAAATGAAAGTGTTCAGGCTGTCTGGGTTAGTGTCTAACAAATATGCTTGCCTATGTTGTTGTCAGGCAAAAAAGTAGGTAGATTGAATGACCACTTGGCCTGTTCCAGAATATTTCTGCCTTTTATCACTCCTCTGCAAGGGTTAATATGATACGGGCTGTAATGAGCTGGCCAGCTCCTGACATGAACAGAATCTGATTGATTATATGCATAGTACACTAACTCTCTGCAGATGATAATGGCCATTCATGTATCATGCATTCAGCAATCACCAACATCTTTAATACAGATGTAAACCTTTGTATTGATGCCAGTTAAGCTACAATGAAGAGAGAAAGAATGTCAGAGAACATTCATTTTATTTCAAAGGGTCACTCCCAGCAGTGCAGTGTGCCATTTTGCGCTGCCGTTGTTTCTCAGAAACATAATTCCCAGGAATGTACTGTTCCTGTTTTCAGAAGTAGGGACACAATTAAACGGACAATTACTGCAAATAGATAAAATCCATTGCAGCACATCCTTTATGTAACAGTGTGACAATGCAACAACATTTGTGACAAGACATCAAAGTGGAGGTGGTGACCACTGTGCCCCACTGGACCACTTGTGACAAGTTAGCCACTAAATGAGTTTTAGTAGGTTTTTCTCACCTTCACTTCATAAAATGCATTTTCAGGTACAATTCCCTGGAGTTTTCAGAGGTTCTAAATAACCTTTGATCCTCCTGTAATCAATTGGGAGGCAGATATCACAAAACAAATCTGCAGAAGAACAAATCAAGGTGAAATTTGTGCAGGAAATGGAAAAGAGGTATGGGTGGAAAAGAGGATAATGTGCAAAAGAAACAAGAAATGTTCATCAGCAAAAGAAAGAAAAGAATGGTGAGATTCCTGTATTTCCTAATTCTCAGTATAGTGATATCACATAAAAACATGCACAACAGTCTAGAAAGGCAGGGAAACATGGGATGAGTCATAATGGACAGGTGAAATTACCAAGAGATTAGGTTGAGCTGAAAAGAGGAAGGTGAGACACATAATAGTTTCAAAGGATATGTTTCTTTGTAATATAAGCTGAGATCAGTACTCCTAAGTGCAAGTTCTAAATCATATTGCTAAATCCTCACTTAGTGTTGAACACAGCCTACCTGCTGGAGATGGCATGCCCAGGCCCAGCCCTTGGCTCAATGTCAGCCTGTTTTCCTTTTTACAGTTCTTTCCTCTCTGGTGCCAACACAAGCATGAAGGCAGCAATTCACCAAAGAGCTCACCTGGCTGAGAACTAAAACACAAAACACAGCCATTCCTCACCCTCATCGGTTTTCTGATATAATTCAGTAGGAGCCATTGCAAATGGTTCTGTCAGCATAACACAGTAGTCGGCAGACAGAGGTTGGCATGAAGAACGAGTGTTCATGGAATGGGGCATGGACACAGGCAGTAAATTACGCCCTTGACATTTGTTGTCTCTGTTTCATATCTGAAAGATGGCTTGTATGCCTGAAAGCTCATCTGTGTTATTTTATCAGTTAGTTTAATAAAAAGAATAGCAGAGAAGGCTCAGAATTAAGATTTGGAGCAAAACCAGCTCTATTTTGTAACTAAAATAATTGCTTCATTAAATAATTAGATTCATAAAGTTGTCTCTGCTTTGTCTGCCTGGTTGTGTACACTATAAGCCAAGTTTTGCAGCAGTTAGAATTAAATCACAGAGATGGGATTGATCAGAAAACAAATGATAAAGTAGTGTAGCTTAAGGTCAAAGTCCCAAAGAGTTAAGTATTCTTTGAGGAACATTTCCATCCCCTGATGTAAATGGGTGTAACTCTCAGGCTTGAAGTCATTGATAGGCTTATTGCATCAGGTACATGAATACAGTCCCTGAGAGGCCAAGGTATACCATGACACCAAATTAGATAAATGTGAGTCCTGCTTTCTCTTTCACTCTTGGAGTGGTACTTCTTGCTTACTTCCTCTCCCTTGCTACCCTCCAGCAAATGTGTAAGCCACTTTTCATGTCAAAATGTCCAACAGAGCTGGTTACTTTTGCAAGATAAGTTCACAACCATCAGATGTGCCATCTCAAATAATATGAAAGATATTTATGAAATCCGCATTTGCCTGCACTGTATTTAGCCAGTATTTTCACAGAGGTCTCCCTGGGACAAATGAGATGTTCTTAGGTGTCTGTATTATATGAAGGAGGGGGAAATATTTGTCACTGTTATTTTTATACATATGTAATTCTGACAGTTCTATATATTCTGATAATTAACAGTTGAATGTCCAGAAGACAAAACAGTTACCAATTCAGTTTATTCAGCAGTTCTTGCTCTATTAAGACACTAAGAAAAAAAGAGAAGTGGGAAAAAAAACTTGCAAAGAACAGCCTAGGACACCAGAGAGACAAAGGAATGCAAGTCCACTGAATACATAATCAACTCACCTCATTTTATAATGGGAATTAATCTCACTTCCTCCTATACAGTAAAAATTATGCAAACAGAAAAGTGCACCCAATTAAACTATATCAAGAAATGTCAAATCCTTCATGGGTGCAAATTAGGAGCTCAATTTAATTGGTAAAACACAATAAAAAAAGGAGACAGATTTAAGGACTTACTGAACTTTATTTATATAGCTAGTTCCCATACATGTTAACACCTTGCAAAAACTATTTGGCCTTAAAGCTTCACGAGTAAAAATCAGTCAGAATTAACTAGTCCTTCTGTCCTGAAGATGCCATTTCAGGAGACTGAGGTTCAGCATTTCAACTGCTCAGCAAAAGCATTTAATCACAGCTAGGCTTCGCGAATGAAGATTTGGGAAGGGCTCTACCCACATTTGCTAGAAGCACGCTGGTGGCTAAAGAGGCCAACGCGAGACAGACAAGTCTGGTTGCAAAAGGCACAGCAGAAAGACTCCTTGGATGGTATTGGCAAGACACGATTCTTTCTGCGTTGTCTTTTCTCCTCAGGAGTGATTCTGTGTGTATTCTCAAAAGAAGCAGTAGCGTCTGTTTTATCTCCTTTCTTCTTATACAAGGTGATGATGACTGCATCTTGAAGGTCTGATGGTAGTTCACCTAGTTCCCAACAGCGCACCACAAACTCGTGAAATTTAGCATGAAGTGCAAGGCCCCCATGTTTCCAGACTTCAGGTGGAATTCCATCAACTCCAGTTGCCTTGCCAGTTTTCACCTGTTGTATGGCCTTAAGGGTTTCTCCCATAGTAGGGGCAACGTCCAAGTCATTCTTCACTGGTTGTTGTGTGATGGACTAAATTGCTGTCTTGCACTACATGGCTAGTACTGAAAAGAGTCTGAAAGTGTTTAGACCAACGATTCAGAATGGAGATTTTATCTGTGTGAAGCACCTGACATCTGTGCTGAGTAGAGGGCTTTGGAGCTGACATGTAGGCCCATATGCTGTATTCGAGGCCTCATAGAATCCTCTCTAATCACCCGTATCTGCACGTAAGTGAATTTTTCCTGCTAGATTGATCCCCCACTTGTTCTGGATGTCACGGAGTTTCTGTTGGAGCTTGCTGCATGCAAGACGAAAGGCTGCTTTTCTTACATGGCAGGATGGCTGAGCAAGGTGTGCTTGGTGAGCAGTTCTCTTCTTCCTCAGCAATTCCTGGAACTCTTGATTGTTTTCATCAAACCAATCCTTGTTCTTCTTGAAGGAGAACCCTAAAGACTCTTCAGAGGACTGCAGGATGCTATTTTTAATATGTTGCCAAAGTTTTAAGGAGAGGAATCTGTGGAATGATCTTCGAGCCTAGTTTGAAGGGTTGTCTGAAAGCTGTCTCTCACTGTAGCTGATTGAAGATCATTAACTTGGAGTCTCCTCCTTGGAATACTACCCTTTTAGGTTTGAATTTAAGATTGAAGTTCAGTTTACAGCACACAAGTCGATGGTCTGTTTGGCATTCTGCGCTGGGCATCACGCGGGTATGATGAACATCACGAACATCTCTCTGTCGCGCCAAGACATAATCAATGAGATGCCAATGCTTAGATCTGGGGTGCATCCAGGTTGTCTTCAGACTATTTGTCTGCTGAAAGATAGTGTTGGTGATGGTGAGCTGCTGCTCCTCACAGAATTCTAGCAGAAGGCGACTGTTATCACTGTAGTTTCCAACACCATGTTTGCCTAATACTCCTTTCCAGGCTTCAAAGTTCTTTCCTACTCTGGCGTTGAAATCACCAAGGATAATGATCTTATCATCTGCAGGAACCTTTTGGGTAAGGCGATGCAGGTCGGTATAAAATTTATCTTTTTTGGCAGGGTCAGCTTGGAGAGTTGGGGCATATATACTGAAGAGGACATGTTGCTTGTTGTGTAGTGGAAAGCGTAAGGAGATAATGCGATCAGAATGACCTGTTGGCAGATGTTCGAGTTTAGGGACAATAGAGTTTTTAATCATGAAGCCAACTCCTGAGAGATGCCTTTCGGTTCTGGGTTTACCTGACCAAAAGAGTGTGTAACCGGCACCATGTTCTCTAAGGCTCCTTCCTCGTGGAGATGAACTTCACTGAGGGCAGCAATGTTGATGTTAAGACATGACAGTTCGTGGGCAATTAGGCAGAACAACACTCAGGACGTCCACTATCCGCAGTATCAAGCATGGTTCTGATGTTCCGGCATGCTAGTGTTGGCTGCTGTCCGAGCACGTGGCACAGGCCCGGCTGAAAAGCATTTAAAGTAAATTAAATTGCCTGACTTATTCTAGAGGAGACTACTGAAAGTACGATCAGCCACCTCTTCAATTTTTTTTATATCTACCATGGGAATTTCAGACGTCTGTGTTTCTTCTCCTGGAAATTGTCCCGTTCAAACCTGGAATTCTGTCATGGATTCAGTTGCCTGTAGATTTGTCCAGACTCTCAGCCTTTCCACTCAAGCAAAGACATATACAACCTTCCTACAGCCACAAATTTACCCAGGAACTAGCTGAACACAGACTCTGGGAATGCAGATAGCACTTCTATATATAAGTTAACAGTGTTGGTGAACTTCCATTTTTCTTCTGCTCCAGAATGAATCACATAGAAACTGATGACAATACTGTCCCTGATGACAATCTTCAAATCATAGAATCATAGAATGCTTTGAGTTGGACAGGACCACAAAGATCATCTAGTTCCAGACCCCTGACGTGGACAGGGACACCTTCCAGTTGATAGGTTGCTCAGAGCCCCTTCCAACATGGCCCTGAACACTGTCAGGGATGGGTCATCCACAACTTCTCTGGGCAACCTGTTTCAGTGCCTCACCATTCTCATAGTAAAAGAATTTCTTCCTAATCTCCAATGTAAACCTACCCTCTTTCAGTTTAAAGGCATTACCCCTTGTCACTACATGCCCCTGTAAAAAGTTCCTCTCCAGCTTTCTTTTCACCCCCTTTTAGGTACTAGAAGGTGCTATAAGGTCTCCCAGGAGCTTTCTCTTCTCCTGGCTGAACAACCTCAGATCTCTCAGCCTGTCTTTCATAAGAGAGGTGCTCCAGCCCTCTGATCATCTTCATGGGCCTCTTCTGGACTTGCTCCAGGAGATCCATGTCTTTCTTATGTTGGGAGCCACAGAGCCTGATGCATTTCTCTGGATGGGGTCTCACAAGAGCTGAGTGAAGGGGCAGAATCCCTTGATCCTCTGGTCACACTTCTTTTGATGCAGAATACACTTGGCTTTCTGGGCTGCAAGTGCACATTGCTGGGTCATGTTGAGTTTCTTATCAACCAACACCCACAAGCCCTTCTCTTTAGGGCTGCTCTCAGCCCATTCTCCTCCCAGCCTGTATTTGTGCTTGGGTTTGCTCTGAACCAGGTGCAGGACCTTGCACTTGGCCTTGCTGAACTTCGTGAGGTTTACACAAGCCCACCTCTCAAGCCTGTCCAGGTCCCTCTGGATGACATCCCTTCCCTCCAGCATGTCAACCACATCACACAGGTTGGAGTAACTGGCAAACCTGCTGAGGGTGCAGTCGATCCCACTGTTAATATCACCGTCAAAACTGTTAAACAGCACCAGTCCCGATACAAATCCCTGAGGAATGGCACTCATCACTGGTGTCCACTTGGACATCAAGCTCTTTGAGTGCAATCATCCAGCCAATTCCTTATACACTAAGTGGTTCATCTGTAAAATCCATGTTTCTTCAGTTTAGGGAAACAGATCTTGTAGGATGAACATCTAAAATGCGGAATGATTCATGTGGATTTAGTTGTCTACTTCTCTTGATTATGAGTGACTAGTTGAGATGCAGAAATCTAGAACAAGCTCAAAATAAGACACAGATACCTTCAGGGCTTAGGATCCCATCCAGCAGCAGATTTCCTTGGAGCTCGCACAGTTATTTTTCAGTGGCAATCCTGTCCTCCCCAAAACAGGTGGTAGCAGAACCCACACTGATGTTTAACATTACAGTGAGGTGAAAGCTTGTTCTTCTGCTCTGCTCTAGCTCAGAATATCAATGGAGAGCTCCCTTGCCTACTGCAGAAATTGCTGAGCATTTATTATGGATAATTTTCAGCACTACATGCTAAAACTGCAAGTCCAAATAGAGCCCGTGAGTACCAGTATAATATCCTACTACAACAGTCATCCTCACCACCACAACTTTCTTGGCTAAAGAGGAAGAAGAATTTCCACAACCAAATGAGACCTTCAATAGAATTTAGACACTCTGGTGGGTTTGTGTAGTTAAATAACACTTCCTTTTCCCAGGAGGAACAGGATATTCCATATCATGTTACGTCAGCCCAGATATATAAACAGATGGAAGAGAGCTCTCTCTTCTCTTCCAGGTACTGAGCGAGGCAGTTTCGGGTCAGTTCCTTTTGGGGAAGAAAAGCGTTTGTTGTGTGGGAAGTATCTTTATTTTTAGTTCTTCTTTGTATGCATATTGCTTATAGTGTTTTTCAACTTTTGTGTAAATATAAATAATTTTCCTTAGCAGCCCCGGAATAGGTTTTTTCCTTTCCCTCTTTCCCCTCTTCCCCCCGCTACCCTTCTCCCTGGAGGAACTGGGTGCAGGATCTGTAGATACCTGGTGTTCGGCCAAAGTAAACAACCACAGACACTAATCTCCAAAATTTCAGAGTGTTCTCTAAAATTTCAGAGTGTTCTGCTTCTTGACAATGCCATATTACTTCTCCCCTGAAGTCCTTTAAAGTTCATTCTGGACAACCACAGAGAAACACCTCAGAATGAACTGCCTGAGCAGTTCAACACCTTCCTGAGGCCTGAACCTTGTTCAGATTCACAAACTAGGCATGCTCTGTCAGTCTCTCCTGAAACACTCAATGTAGCAAGTGCTTGAAGGAACACACAAAATACAGCAGCTGCTGCCATCCTTTTCCAAAACATCTCAGTTTAACCAACATCATTTTTACTCCCTCTCTTACTGCCAGCTATGGAGACGTACCCTTCCCTTTCACCAGCTCTTGCATTCATTTGACCGCTTGGAAAGTGAATTTAGCTCACTAAACTGTCAGAAATCTAACCCAACAAAACAAAACAAATCAAGAAAAAGTGAATAGTTTTCACCACTTTAGTGAGCTAATGGATCAGACACATCCCAGAGATGACAGAAGTGAAACAAATGGAACATGTGCCCAGGAACAGTCCTGCCCCTTTCACCAGCAGCAAGTTCGTGGACTGACTCAGCTGCCTCCTGAAACCTCACCCACAAGGAAAGGAGAAAGCCTGTTGGAGAGGCCAGATACACTGAAGAGGACAGAGTGAGCTCTTTCCAGTCCAGCTCGAGTGCTGGAGTGCCCAAACTGCTAGAAAAGCGGGGCTGGTAAGACTGTGTTCTTAGAGGAGTGCTCTGACACCATCTGGCTTCAAGTTTGGGCACCCATCAGCTCCAAAATGGCAGGAAAGGCAGGAAAAGCAAGGGAAATTGTCAAAATTTATCAGTTCCTGGAGCATGGGTACTGTTTGATTAGTTGTGCCTTAGAATGGATAAAGCTAGAGTTGGCTATGAGCACAAAAAATGATGTGTCCTATAATACAAAAATTAACAAAGTTTACCACAGCAACTGTGGACATTAAGGACTGAGCTGAAATCAAAGCAGATCTAACACAGCAAAACTGGACGACACATAACGTTTTCTGGTCAGTATATACAATTGAGAAACATCAGAGAGGGAGAAGTCTGGGTTGACAAAGCTAGTAAATAATTTGTCAAAGAAAAGAACCTGCCCGTGTTATATCCATGTATGGATATAATTGACCACATTTCATCTTAGGAGAAAAGAAAAGTTGTGGCCAACTTCAAAGAGAACTGAACAAAAGTATCTCTAATGATTAATGAATTAGCATCGTTGAAGTAAACGAGCTATTCTGAATGTTTGCCCAGAGGCAGTTATGGGAAAGTTTCCAGAACTATTGTCATTTTTCCTGGAACTCGTTGACTTTAAGGACTCCACAGCTGCAAGAATTGTGTGAGCATTTCAAGACTGTCATTTTCACCACCGATTTTCTGAAAAATTCTTCCTGAACTGATTTTTATTGGTTTCAGCTGGGGAATCCATTGCACCCAGCCAGGAAATGCCACATGCCTCCTAAGCTACTGCTCTATTCTTCTTGCACTGATACTATCAGAGACTCAAATTCACTGCAGGAGAACACTGGGGGCCAAATTTTCCCTCTGATGTATGCACACAGCTCCCATAGAGCTAATGCAGAATTTTTTTGCCTTTGATGCCTCTTATAAAAAAGCCTGGAAGTATTGCATTAGAACAGGGAGTTCACACTATTGGTGGTCCCCATTGTCATTAACACAGTTAGTGGCATTCCAGTGGAAAACACAGAGCAGCTCTTTTGTTTGTTTGTTTTATAAGCAGATCTTTCAGGGTGGGATCCAGCTTGCTCATATCCTGCCAAAGATGAAACTTCACTCTCTAAAATCCACGTACACTAACAGTGATCCATTCTCCCTGCTTTCCAGAACTGTCTAACCTTTTAGGCACTCAAATTAATCAGACACTTTCCTCTTCTGCCCAAAAACTCTCCAGGCAACTAATTCACAGCTACATGCTCAGCAAGGCCAGCTGAGCGTACTCTCAAAAGGAATTAGGGTGGGTGTCTCACTCCCCTTCCCCCTCTTACTCCCAGCCACACATAGTCATCCCTTCTCTTGTGCTAACTGTGATGCTCACAGGCCCCTTGCTGGGCAATTTAACTCACTATACAGCCGAAAATCATCCACTTCTTTGCTGGGCTTGTTTTTTGCCACTTCAGTAAGTTGAATCAGCTCCCAGGGGGTCTCAGTCCCACAGCCATCCTAGGTAAGTGGTTACACATGCAGACAGAGAGTGGGAGTGGGACCACTTTGGCAGCATTTTTGTCTCATGAAACTGGTTGCTCAATTGCCAGTTCATGTTCAGAATGTCCATTTCTGGGGAGGTAGGAGGTCAATCCAGCTATCTGCTATGACCTGCAAGCAGGAAATTACCCAGGATCTACTTCAAGCCTCAGCAAAATCTGAAAAACGAAGTGTGGCCAAGGATACAGCTAATGTCAGTCACTGACTCCTGAAAAACCTACATAAGCTCGTTCAGTTGGGTTGCCTTCTTCTTTGATACAGCTTAGATTTTTTTTCTATGAAGTCTAATAAAGACAGACAAATTCAAGAAAATAATAAAGACAGACAAATTACAGTAAATTGTTAAAATTAATTACACACATATAAACATAATTTCACATTGAAGGAAACATAAGTGAAGACGTAACTTGGAGCAGAACTGAAACCCACACCCACCAGCTGCAGTCAGCTCACCTCCGCCTTCCCCCATGAGCACACACCCCTGGTGTGCTGCTCTGTGGGACAGCCCTGGTCCTCTGTCCAGGCTCCCAATTTCAGCAGAGCTTTGATCACAGCTCCTTCCTGAATGCATTCTTGTGTGCTGGAGCAACAGCCATGTGAGGGCCCTTGATGGGACTGAGTGGTGAGAGCAGCAACAGAAACTCATTTAGTTTGATGTGACAAAACTGCTCCTCAGACAAATCCTCCATGGTGGTCCTATGGTAGGAACATGTGTAGAAGGCCCTGCTGAAGTAATAATACCGAAGTAATTTCATGCCTCCGCCCACTTTCTGGCCTAGAATATTTGTCATCCTCAACTGGTATAAATGAATGCAGCTTCTCTGACTTCAGTGAAGCCATGATAATTTACCTTTCAAATTTGATGAGGGTCTGGTCTTCATGGTCTTACAGTAAACTAGCTTAAGGAACTTTATTGTGAGTCCTATTTATAAATAAAAGCTTGTCCTTCAGAAGTTCAACCTTTCTCAAGTCATAAAAATGCTTGCCTTTTTCTAGCCTGTGATTAGAGAATAGACCTACAAACTGTATTTATAAATATGTAAATACTTAAACTTTCTTGTTTCACAAAATTAAGGACCAAATTCTTTAGGAGGCTTCCTATAAAAGTATTTTTTCCCAGATCTGCAATAAGGCTTCAGGCTAATCTGATATCCATAAATTACAGAGAAACAATGTTGACACCTAAAGCAAGGAAATCAATCTATTGACTTTTACAATACTTTCTGAACCGCTGTTACTTTGCACACATGAATTCAAGTACTTGTGAGCTCATTTTTTAAGCAGCTCCATCACTTGCATAACTATCATTAGTAACTTCTCCTTCATCGCTTCATACATACACGTCATACTTGGCAGTCTACTAAACCACTGACAGCATTTCTTTAGCAATTTTTCAAGCACAGAGAGGGTCCAGATTCCACCACTGGAGCAGAAGAAGAGGATACAGCAGACTCCACTACCATCAAAAGAGATCAGCAGTGAATCCACCAGAAGTCTTAAGCAGAAGGACTCACAAATTAGTTTAGACCTGATTTGAGTGATATCATGCATTATCTCTAAAAGCACTCAGAATGAACAGAAAAAGTTCCAAAGAGTTTGATGTGACACATAGGCTGAAACTGCAAACAGCTTTGATTCTATGCAAGAAGAGGCCAATATAGTCCCATATCTTACTCACAAATCTGGTGTTCGAACAGTCATCTGAAATTCTGAAACTGATGGAGAACATTAAACCTCTTAAGCTGTTTAAGTCTGATGGGATGCATTAGGTGGGGCCAGTTCTCTAGTAACTGAATATGAACTGAAATTTATTGAAACTAAGGTCTCTTCCTATCCAAGTCATTATACGTTTCTATGAAACACCGTTTAACAGACATTTTATTTAATGAAGTACAATCACAACCAGGTTTGCCATTTTTCTGAGGCCAATGGAAAAAATTAGAGCATTAGAGAATTTCATTGGCTGCCTAGAATGCAACACTTCACACTGGAGCAGGATGGAAATCACACAGATCACTGCCAGGCGTGGGGGTTTGTTCTTACAAGATCTCTCAGACACGGACTAATTTTAGAATAAAGAAAGACTCTGCTTCAAACTACCCTGCACTACAAAAGTTCCAGTGACAAATTTCTACTCTTCTTTTGTATTTCATATACACTTTCAAGTTATTCAGTACTATTCAGTCAAGTTCTGCAAGTACCAGCGCAAAGTGAAAGAGACTGAAAACAAAACACAAGTAAATGCGTCTTGCTAAAATAAACCTGACTTTTCATATGAGCTGACTAGCATTTAAAAAAAAATAGTATGTTACTTTAGCTTAGTGAAGAGGTTTGCCAGAACTGCAAAATTTTGGATAGAAAGTTGGTTTTTAATTTTGTTATTCAAATTTCTGGTGAGAAATACTTTCAAAGTCAAACAGTTTAGGCTTCTGTTTTAACCTCTTCTACATGTTTTCTCCTCAGCAGCCCACCATCCCAGTATCTCCCCTCAGATCCTAAGTTTCCTGTTAACTAAGAACAATATATTTGCACAGTGGCTTGCTATCCTAATGAACATAGTTTTAAACTAGAACTGGTGGACACTTGAATTTGAAATTCTCAAGGAATGATTGAACAAGGGCAGCCACAGAAGAAGCTTAAAATAATAAAAGGTCACGTTACACTAAGGTTATAGAGGCCAAAAGAGAATGGTGGGCAATGAACCATATCTTTTCCATGAAGGGGAAAAAGACCACTGAACTGAAAGTCTTATCCAAAGATCAGAATTATGATTTCAGCGGCATGGCAGAATTCATTGGACAATATATAGAACTGGCATATTTATAGAAGGTTACAGTTTGTTCAGCAGAAAGGAGAGGAAAAGTCTTACATACTAAGCACATTTATACTTTCTCTGAGGTCCAGAGAGAGACCTTTTGCTTTAAGGTCTTTGGACAATGTTAAAAGGGGTAGAAGACTATCAAGATTGTCTTGGATTAGATCACAGCACAATATCACATTGGGAAATCCACATGGCAAAGCTTGTGATGGTTGCAACCAAAATGATCTCTACTGTGTAATTTGGTGTTTTGAATTTCACAACCCTTAGTTGAAAAAGGAATATTACAAGGCCTGTCTCATCCAAGTTGGCCAAATACTCAAACACTTTCATAGTCAATGAACAGATACAAATATTTGAGAAGAGCTCTTAATTCCATGCTGATATTGTAAACGGAGTCCATCACTCTTGGGAGTGTTCCTATCCACTGAGTGGAGAGACAGCCTGGACATCTGGTCTAGATATCTAATGTTGAGATGTCTAGGATACATCAGCTGACTCCTTCCCAGCAAGTTCTTGAAATATATCTGTCATGGAGCAAAAAGGAGAGGTCTTGCCTGGACTCTAAGGAGTAGGGAGGGATGGGATAAGGAGGGTGGAAGTGGATTTGTGACTGTGGATTTTTTGGAAGACAAAGCGGCAAAGAGTAAAAAGGATGACAGACTTCAGGAAAAGAGCCATCAAGACATGCCAACAGGTTAGAAAAAAAAAGGAGTTCAAGAGAACTGGCATTTCTATAAGGAAGCCTTGAGGGCATTGTCAAAAAAGCAGCCATTCTTCCAATCTATGTCTCATTGTCAAATGCTGACACAGCACTCCACAAAAGATGACATTCTCCTGTGGGGTGTCTGAAGAAGATATCTAGCAATATGAGGAAAATTAGTAATTGGTGAAGACCACAGGCTATTTAAGTCTAGGAAAAAAATCTAGACCAATTTGCAAAATTGTGATAGTACTTTAAAGATAGAGCAGTGCAACATGAAGGGGATTAACCAGTTAGCATGAACATGTCTGATTTTGAAGTGGCCAAAAATGCTCTGAACTTACAGCAAAAGAGGTTTAGTTTAGACATTTATCTGGCAAGACGCATGATGTGGAAATTCAACAGTCCCAATCTATTAACAGAGTTTTATGAGCAGCTTTCATCAGTGCCTGCAATAAATGTAGATAATTGCCTAATGGTGGAGCAGATGAGTTCTCAGTCACTTCCTAAAGCACACTCCAGGATTCAGGAAGGCTAAGTTTAGCCTAGAGAAGCTAATTCCTCTTGGCTCTCTCCATAGTCAGTTGAGAATAGCTCCTTTTAGATACACGTACAGAACAGGACTCTCCCCACTGGTCTAACAAGAATAGCCCCAATATTTCCTCAAAGCTGGAAATCCTGGTCCCCTCCTTCCATACTGCCACAAATAGCTCCTTTCATTCTCTTATGATCTTCTCTTCCTGATCTTTTCAAATACCAGATCTCAGCCTATGAATCTGTATGGGATACAGATTCCCATTGCTTTTCACTGTTACCCTTGCTCCTTATCTCTCAGTTTTGAAAAAACATTATTTATCAAGAATTTTTGCAAAACATCTCAGACTGCCAGGGCTGTGTATACAGAATTCTCTGGTCTCAATTACAGCCAGGTCCATTTTTTAGGAAGTACAATTACAGTATTACAAGTGTCCTTTATTTCAATTTTTTTAATCAATGCTAACTGATTGGCACATACCGGTGCTCTCTGCAATATTCCCTCAGGTTTGAAAAGCAGCCTGAAGTAAGCAATCTTTCTTAAATACTTGCACAAGAAAACAAGTGGCCTCTTTGCCTTCCAAAAAAACCTCATAGCGCCTTCAAAATTAACTTAAGATTAGTAGGGTACATTGCACAATAGTGAAAACAAAACAGAAACATAATCCCTGACAGACAGAGGTCAACAACAACAACAGGCCACAGTCACTCTCAGGTTTCTGCCAGTGATAGGGTTCAACTTTAACTCTACAGGTTATATACCTGTTCAATGACCACAGAACACGCCCTCGAGCCACCCACTTTCCTCAGGGTAGGCTGGCTGCAAAGCATTTTGCATAGTCCTATCATGTGCAGACGCTTCAGTCTCATGCTTCAGTCTCATGCTTCAGCATGCAAAAGACTAACTGACAAGTCACAGATCCTTCAGGATGAGACTATAGGCACTACCTGAATCTCACATGCACACGTGCAACCCCCGCATCACTTCTAGGAAGAAAGCAAAAAAACATCGTGGCTGCCTGGTCATTTTATGAATTGCTTTTGTTTGTTAGGAAACTCTCAGGGACCTCTTGTTCAAACAACCCTCAGTTCAGAAATCAAGATTATATCTAAAGCCTCATGAGATAAAGCATAGTACAAGGTAATCTCAAGAAACATGTAGGTTTCAAAATATCAGAAGAGTTAACGCTTAAATATCAAGTTACTGCTCAGCCTTTAATATCATGGTCTGCTAACCCCAGTGTTATTCAGCTGCAGGTCCTCTCTATCATTTGTTTCAGTCTTATAAACTACTGTACTGGGAGTCCCTGGGTGAGTGACAGCAGATGATGTGCTAAGATAAGGCCACAGACTCATATCAATATAGGCAGCATAGACAGGCCCAGTACTGAATCTGTTAAACTAATTTAACATTACGTTCCTACTAGCCTTCTGGAGGATAGGAAGGCCTGTGGATATACTAGTGGGGACTGTAATCATAGAATTATAGAATTATTAAGGTTGGAAAAGACCTCCAAGATCATAGAGTCCAACCTTTGACTGGACACCATCTTGTCAAGTAAACCAGAGCACTAAGTGCTGCCTTCAGTCATTTCTTGAACACTTCCAGGGACGGTGAATCCGCTACTTCCCTGGGCAGCCCATTCCAAAGCTTGACAATCCTTACAATGAAGAAATTCTTCCTGAAGTCCAAACTAACGATTTGGAAGGAAGCAAAAAAGATGGTTACACTGCCAAAAAGATCCATAGGTCACAGCTTTTCCCTTGGGAGATACTAAGCAGTATCAAGGTAAGAGTCCACTGGGCTGAAGTGTTGTTAGCAGGAGAGACTTGAGGCCTGCAAAGGAACTCAGTTATTCAAGAACTGTGAAGGCAGTAGAGTGAATGAGCAGCTACAAACTAATTCACACAAGAACATTAATTCTGAGTTAGATACCACAAAAAGGTAAAACTATATATCTGTTCACAATCAGACAATCCTACTAGGTCATACAGGAAAAAAAGCTTAAAAATGGCAGAGAGAGCATATTCATTGTTCTATGTAAAAACCAGAATGAGGGACACAAGTGATGGTTTGCTTAAAGTAATGAAACAGTGGCCAGAGAGAAGGAATTTGCTAAGAGAGAAAAGCAGAGCAGCACTTGGTGAGGAGAAGGTACAGGCAATGGCCACTTCCGTAAGTGCCAGAACTAAGGTTCAAATAAGGAAGAAGTCAAGATGCAAGAGATTAATGAAATGGTGCCTTTAACCACACCCCCAACTGGAAAACAGAGAGTGTTCAGAAAAAAGAGAGCAAGGACTTGATAGATACAAAATATACTGAGAAAAGTAAACAGATCAGCAAATGTCATTCAATACAGTTTATTTTTCAGCTCATTGAATTGAACTCAAACAAGTTTATGATAAATATTAAGATCCTATTATATTCTGCCTAAGAAAACCAACAATGTATTAACATAAGCCATGCCTACTGAATACTGAATTCACCATAGGAATGCTATTGAATAAGAATGAATAAGAAATATTGAATGCCTAGAGATAATTATCTTGGTGATGCCTCCATTAACCATGTCATGACTAGAGCTCAATATTCTTATAGAGTAGCCCTGTGTAGCTCTCAGCAAACTTCTGTTTCTTTGCTATATTCCAAGTTGTGAAGTTTTGCCTCAGTGTTTTAAAAAGGTTTGGCCATGAAGGACAGATGATACATCTTGCTGAGGTATAAAATCAGTCATTGACTCTTCTGTAAAAGATTCATCATATTTATAATTTTAAAACAAAATTGCTTTGAAGCATTTTCAGGTGCTGGTCTACAGTTTTCCACACATAAACTTTAGATACAAATAGTAGCAGATTCAAACACTGTACTGGCATCTCCAGTAATCCACAGTCATCAAACCACCAGCTCTACAGCATGAGCAATACCATTTGTAATTCAAGATGTGGATGTAAATAGTCCAGGATGTAAAAATAGACTGTCTGTTTCTGAATGTAAATGCTACAGAGTAAACTGTTGCTATCCCTTTTCTGAGGTGATTCGGACTTATAATGAATAAATTTCTCACGAATTCTCAGCAAATATGCAGACAACTGAATGTTAGCCAAAGATCCAGCACAAAGGTAAGCTGAAACACAGGAAGAGAAGTGTAATAGTAGCAATATATAATTTATTCCAATATCCCAGTTACACTTGTATCTGCTTTCATCTCCACCCAGATATTTTCCTGCACCTTATAAAGAAATGTCAAGCACATTCCTAATCGGGTGTTGAGTGTAATCCGACATTTGGAAAAGTTTGGTAACTAGAAGGTGAGGTCACATACACCCCTGAGAGAATCTGGATACTTCAAAGGATGAAGTTACCAAGCAAGCAGAAATTATTTTTGCAACTTGCACCACAATACTAAGATCACATTTTTCTCCATTATTACTGGATGGAAAATTATCCTTATTCAAATATTACTCTTCAAAGGCTAGCAGACAGAGGTCTCCAGCAGATAGTGGAGCTTTTTCACCTAAAAAGCATGAAAAAAAAAATTTTTTACATACTGGTTAAATTTCTAAAAAAGGAGGAGGAGAGGTTCTCCATGCAATACCCCAAATAATGAGAGACACAGAGGGGGAGAATGGTCGTTTATGATGGTAGAGTAGCCCAGCCCCTTCCAGTGGGAACACAAAAATCCTCATAGGTCCAAAGTCTTTCCGTGGTCCCCCCTGCCCACAGCTGTGCCAGATCAGCAATAGTGCTGTGGTTCTCACCTCTGACTCGCCACCAGGTTCCTGCTGTCCTTTCCCTGTATGCAGACTCTTGCCTCCCTCCTTTAGACCCCTGTCATGAGGACTTCTCATACATTAGTTTTCAGTCTGGCCAGTACCTTTCACATGCACCATGTGCTTTTCCTCAGTAGCGCCTCACAGCACCGTGGGCCTTTCTCAGGCCCTTTCCCATCAAAAGCCAGCTCCACGCAGACTCCCTCAGCCTTTCTTACCCTTCCTGTCTTCCAGCCCTTTGTGAAAGATCCCTATCCCACTTGATGAGAGTAAATCATTCAGTCATCACCATTTCTAGCCTATCTTTCACAAGAGATCAGATCGCCTCCCCCTGCTGTTCCACAGTTTAATTTCCATTCCTGTCTTCCCTGCTCACAATTTCTTTTGTACAGCAGGCAGTTTCAAACTTCATTTTTGCCATCTGAAAGACAAGACAGCATACTTTTAAGAGTTTCCCTCTACCATATTTAATTCAAATTCTTTAGCCTTCTGGGGATGAGTTGGTTTTGTCAGTAATTTGAGTAATAAGAGCACAAACGTAATTGTTAACTGAGCCAAACTGTTTCTGAGCTTTCCTCAGTAAAATTCCTGTCCTAAATCACAGCTCCCTGTGTTTTAGGAGGTGATTTCCCTCCTAACTCCATCTGTCTTAGAACAAGAATAAAGTCTGGCAAGAGATTTGCAAGAACTAGAGGGTTCAAAATTTGCTAACAAGAGGGGTTGGGAAGATGAGCAGTGCCAGCTTGCCGTAGAAATTTTAACAAATGAGAACAGTCCAGTCAATAATGGCATTTATAATTTTTCTTTCAGATCTATCCCTTTAGTAGATGAAAAATTCTTTTCAGGGAAGATATTCCCAGCTTCTGGTTTGGAATCAGACCCCTTGGTTAATATTTTTCTTTAAATTCCATAGCCTGTTTGCCTTCATTCCTGAAGACTTTTTTCTTTTCAAAGCGCATGAAAGTTCTTACTAAGCGTTCATCAAAACACACTCAGTAGATCTTGCGTGCTGCCTTCTAGCAGAATGCTTTTAATTGAAAGGAAAACCCTACCTCCTGCTAGGTTTGGGTGGGCTGCAATTAGTTCCATACTAGTTAGTTTTTCCAGAAAGTCATATAACTCTTCTACACAGACATTCCCACTCTGGTCCAGCTGCAAGCAATATGCTGAGTCAGCAAAAAAGGAGGCAAAAGAAATTTTTCATTGAATTAAGAATCCAATCTGTCCTCAATCTTATAAAATATGTGTTGGATTCCATCTGCCCTGGAAGATCCCCATTCTGATCATGCCAGCTACTGGCACTTGCATGGGACCCACATGTCTGCAGTGATGCTGCAAACTGCCCCACTGCAAGGACACTTTGGACTCCATCAACCAGAGGCAACATCTTGAAAGCTAACAGGGTGAGCCTCTCTGGAGAGCAAAATACAAATGCCCCCTTAAGCTTGAACCACACTTCTTTGGTGAAAAAAAATCTGTCTTCTGTCCCTTACTTGCGAGGAAAATGAAATTCACTGCCCTACTTGTAAGATGCAGCGACTGAAGCCTAGAGCAAAGCGTGCAGAACATCTGAATTTTGGCAAATTCAGATGCAGACAAATGAAAGTTGGAGGAAACCTTTTCCTGGGTGCCTCTGGTTTATTTGAAGCCAACAAAGCATGAAATGGTCTTAACAGTTTGTTGTGTTTTGATGTAACATGAGGATCTAGAATCTCTTGACAAGTAGAGTAGGAGCTTGAGTTTCAGTTCATTGATTGGTGGTTTTCTAGGTTCGTCCAAGAAATGTATTCAAACAGTATGTGCAGCAGAAACCGTTTTTAGTCATGAATGTTCAATGGCAAACATCTGAAAGTGGACATCCGATAATAAAAACAGCAGTTAAGTAAATAAGCTTTATCATTTCCAAAGACAATTATCAGAATTGGGAGTATAATTTCATGTGTGCCTAGGTATCTGCTAAGTTTATTTTATGTTCTAACAGAATTCATGAGTCACAGGCACATTCAGAAGCCTAAGAATCCTAAGAAATACTTATCTTGTGGCCCATGGATTTTGTATAGTTTCACATCCATGATTTAGACCAGCACAGTCAGTCTTCTAACACAGTGACTACTGCATAAAAGCTCAAAATAGCGAGCCCATATTTAGGTTATTCTTTAACAAGCTTCTCTTGGTAGTAATAAAAGACATCAGGTAAATTCTGTTTCGTTAAGTAAATGGAAAATATCTCTTTTTTTATATATATATACATGGGAACTGTTCTATGGGAAAAAATCTCTGTTTGAACTTTCTCCTTTGAAGTTACAGGTTTTCATCATGGAAAATTTTTGAGAATTTTAAAGGAGTGTTTTAATTTCACTTTGACTTAAAATACCAGGGGTTTTTTGCCAAAAAAATGAAACAGTATAAATTAAAATGATTCAAAACCATTTTTTTCTGAAGTATTGATTTAGCACAAAAAACACTTTCTGATGTATTTGCTGCAGGGAAATGAATATTTCCAATGGAAATAAACGAACGTTATAAAAAAATCAACATTAACAAAATGGTATTTTTGGTAAGAAATCTTCTGCACTAAATGCTGCAGCCAACGGCAATTACAATTTGTCCAAAACCCTAAGATAGCTACAATGGATTCTTGGAACCTTTTAAATATCCCATCTAATGCTGTAATAATGTTGCACAGTGAGAGTGTGAAAAGATTATAGTGAAAGATTTGTATCCCAACAGCACCTGAATATAAACAACATGTTTTTTAACTGACAACAGCTTCTTCCATACACGATTTTAAATTTGCAGAAAACTATAAATAGATAACACTTTCACTGAAAGCATTAAATTAGCCAACTGGGTAGACTTTGTAATGTGGAGTAATGTGGAGTGATAATGAACAACATGTGTGTGTGATAATGGGGGTTGTAGAAAATAGATCTGGCCAGCTGAGTGAAAAGGAAATACTAAAGAAGAAAAAATCTGAAGTCCAAGCCAAAACAAGTGAACTAGAGGAGCAAGCAAAGGTTTGTATTTGGGACAGGCTAGAGGCCTGAGAGAGATCAGCAATTCAGCAGGGTGTTTTTAAGCATGTGCTCAAGGCCCTCCTTATTCGGCAGGAAACTTAAGCATATGCTCAGGGGTTAAGCATCAGCTAAAGTCTCATTGATGTCAATGGGTCTTAAACACATGCCTAGAGATACATATGTGCTGAAGTGCTTTTACAAATAAGAATGGACTGGGGATCAGGGCCTCAGTCCCCTGGTATTCCATAGCAGGCTAACCCTGCAACCTCCTGGCTTTCCAAATTCTTCAGAGTAGATCTCATTTATTATACACACAGGACCAGACTTAAGTGTTAAGAACTTGCATTACTGTACATAACTGCCATTAGCCCCTTGGTACCAAAATAAATAGGAAAGTACAGATACATTTAAAAAACACCAGTAACTTGGACTGCAACGTGTCCAAAGAATTCTCTTAATGATAACAATTAAAGCATAAAAAAAAGCAGAAATGCAACTTTTGAGCAGGTCATTTCGCCTTTCCATCACTGATGTAAGAAAACTTCCACAAGAACGAAGTTAAAGGTAAAATTGAATCTTAACTGAAACCTGACTTCAAGTAAGTTATTGAAAGAGCGCACCGTGCTCTTAGTTTTTGTGCAACCAATGGATCTGTACTTCCTAATGACCTTCCGTGCCTGAGTAGTCCACTTATCAACCACAGAGCTGACTGGACATCACTGTAACAACAGAAAAGTTGCCTTCTTTGCCAACTCATCTTCGTGTAGGCAAACTGCAAAGCACTATTCTGCTGTGAAATAAATTTAGAAATACACAACAACTGTTCTCTGAATCTGAGATGGCAAGTTAATATTATGCAAAAATCTTGAAAATTTTTAGGTAACTTAGGCCAGATTCAAGTACGGCTTCTCCTTCTTCCTCCTTCTTTAAAACGGCATGAAAATATAGCATAAAGTGGTAAGAAGAATTATATGGTCAGATTACTAATTATATTAATTTTTTTTTGTGAACTTAGTACAGAATTTGAAATTATCGGTAAAAATCCTTCTTGTGCATTTCAGTGAACCTGAACAACCACTTGGTCTCTGCATTTTGTAATTCTCCAAGGATAAATACGCAGCAGAGGAAATGGTCATAAAGACAAGTTGCAGGACCATCTGAGAACTACTTTAGATGGACTCTGTAAATGATGGCCCATTTTAAAACACCCTTAATGTGACAGGAGCAAACTCAGGTGCATCTGAGCAGCAGGACACTGCCAAATTACTGCTGTGTGTGCAACCACTGCATTGCTCTCCTCCACTGTTGCCACAGCAGTGATTATAGCAAAAATCTGACTTCAACAAACAAACAAAGCTTCATTAAAATTTATTAAAGTAGGCAGAAAATATACTATTTACATGTGTGTTTTTCTTCTGTCACATGACTCACATCTTAAACTGGGGAGCATTACTGTTTGCCATTTCCTGCAAATGCACTGAGGAAAAGCCACAGCAATATAGTATTCCTTCCATAGATGTTAACATTTAAAGACTCACAGAAGTGGCTAACGTTCAATTTCTGGTTAACATTTGCTCACTTTCTTGCTTTGTTTTTTCAGATGAAGACAACATGGTGAAAGCATTCCCACATTCCTCTTTGCACTTCTGCTATGACAAAAGTTAGCTGATGTAGGCAAATTCAAGTTCTAAAAGCATATATCTTTGACCGATTTTGTTTCAAGTTTCTGCCTCTTTATTAACTATGGAAGAGCACCTCTTCCTTCTTGCCCAAGCAAGCTGCTGGTTATCATTCCCATCCCTCCAGTCGGTCGAGTAACACATGATGCTGGCCTAGTATAAATATGAAACAGGTTCCTTTGGAATCTGAAATACTGTTTGTACATCCTACCACTGACCACAGCGGAACAATGGTGTGCCAATTATATGGAAAAAAATAACTCTATTTGCTTGCTCTTTCTGTACCTCTGTCTGAAATACACCTAGCTCCAAAGCTATTATTTATAGTTATGAGGTGACAACTGAGAGCTAGCAGTCTGCTGAGTGAAAAAATATTTGCGTTTATAGTTTTTAGAGATATCCTATATATACGTGCACATACATGTGCAGCAGCTATTTATACTGGATAGGGAGAAGTACCTAATCAACTGCAGTGTTTATTCAGTGGCATGAAAAGTTCTTTATTTTGTGTGAATTAAGTGACAAAACTTCATTTTTAAAGATTATTCAAAACGAAAATAATTTTATTCAAAGCCTACAGCTGCTCTAGCATTGTTTAAAACACTGAGAAGCAGTGCTGTAGGTTTTCTGTGAACACTTAAAGAAAACTTCAGTTCTAACTTCCACAGTCACTATTTGATGCTGTGGTCTTTTTTTGGCAACTTGAAACTATCAAGAAGGGTTTGCCTTCATCATCTCCGTAGTTTGCCTTCAAGCAGTTGCAGACTGCCCATAGCTGCCTCCTCATCGGGCTCTACAAGCACAGCACCCTTCACCTTTTTACAAAAAGGTCATCATCCATGGTTCTGGCCACCTTGGTAGCCCTCCACTTATGCCTCTCCAGCAACTCTACAGTCCCAGCGTTTCAACCAAGCTCACACATCACTTCTGTAGTGCTGAAAAATAGGATGAGCTCAGCTTTATCAGGGTTGCTTCAAAGATTGTCACTGAACAACCCTTTTATTCTCTTTGAGCTCTATGGATCAACTTTGTCAGGCCCAGGTGAGGCAGTTTAAGACACCAGTGTTCCAGTGTGTGCCTTTCCCCAATTCCAGAGGTGACTGCCCCTCGCACAGAGATGGCAGAAACCACCAACAGCTCTCTTCTATTATCTCTGCTCCAGGGACAGCACAGGGTGACAGATCATGAGGTCTATAATGACTGCCATCACCACACCTAAATCCTTTGAAGGGCATTTTCAGATGGACTTTACCTCTGAATTTCAAACAATCTCATTATTCCTGGGTCATTTTTCTCCATGAATGGATCATTTCAAGAAAATATAAAAAACAGTCCTACCATCAGATGCAGTCTAAGTCCTATGATTGCTACCCTTGATTTAAGAGAAGAAATCCCCTGCACAACAGTTTCCAGCAGGCAAGCATTTAATAAATCTTGCGAAAGTGTGAGAAAAATACGGAGGAAAAAAGCAGACACTGATAAGAGAAATACTTTCAAAATAGACAGCAACAACAGACAGTTTAAAGTAGTTTTCTAGCCAAATAATTACGATAGTTCTCTGTCATAGTTTCCCTTGGATGAAAAAGATCAAAAACAAATAGGTAGTAATCTGCAAGTCTGAACCACAGAAAACTTGTTGCACTGTCCTTCTAAGGGAAGATTAGAACTTGTGTCAAATTAGGAGCGTTAATCACACAAAACTTAATGGTCTACATCAGTTCTTGGCCCCTGACCACATGAATCATGTTGAGTACTAAGCCTCTCACGAGCAGTGTGACTGACTTTGGCCTCTTCTTCAACAGTTCAGCTCTGTACTTCCTTCCTTAAAGTGGGAGAGACAACTAATCAACAGAAGAACCACATTCTAATAGCTGCGAATCCACCCAAATCTCGGTTCTCAGCATGTTGGGACACTGTTTCCTACTGAGCAAAACCAACTCTGCTTCTTTATCTCTTTAGGTTTCTCCCAGTTCAGTGCCTTGTTTAGACTCTCTAGGCTGCTCTCCAGAAGCCATCAAAGCTGCCTGGCTCTCTCCACACACTAGGCAGAGGGGCTGAGGTGGGATTTAGGTTATCTGACCATGGCCTGAAGTTCAGTCCAAGCATCCTGCCAGCAGGCAACAATTTCTTGGCTCTGCTCACCTTAACCATCACACATTCTTGATCCAGCTCAAATCTCACACAGTCCAGGGGCTATCCATGCCTATGAGTTTCCAGTAAACCTTTGGGAGCGCAGTGTATACACACACACACTCCTCGGGCAGTTCCCTGTGAGCACGCCAGGCCATTAAAAGTGTTTCTTGTTCCCAGCTTGGAAACATTTGACCTGCTGAAGAGAAATCAACGTCTGGCATGTACTCCCAACCCACACTTTGTTTTCATATTCTTTGCTATCAGTAAAGACATTTTAATAAACCACAAAAAAGTTCTCGATGAATTTGCTTAGTTAAAAGCAATTCTGAATTTACACTGTAAACAGAGAGCTGACTCAACGACAACACTTCCTAAAACCCCAAGTACTCAACAGTAAATTATTTACAGGAAACAAGACAGTTTTAGTCATAAAAAACAAACTCTACTCTTATAATGGGTATTTGTGTCATCTATATAAGACATAGTAATAAGTAATCAGACCTCTTTTGTTTCATTTGCCCATTGTCTTAGCACACAAATTAATTCTAGAGAAGTAAAGTCTAATTTAATAAGCCTATTATGAGGAAGGAGACACCTTTCCCTCTTGCACTCCGGGCAACTTAAAAACTACCTCTGAAGATGCCTGCACACACTTGATTTCCAGCAATCAGCTGACACAGAACAGCAGTGGCAAAAACCAGAAAATTCTCTCTGGAACTCTTCTGGAGACACACTGCTTTGGGATTTTGGGTCAAGGTAGACGTTAGCCCAGTCTGTACCGTCACAGCAGTGTGGAGAAATTTCAACACTGCTTGAACCACATGGACACTGAAGCTCAAACAGCAGAGTACTGGAGCTAAACCGAATGGTACAACAGGTTTCCAAACACACAGTTCAAAACTGTCTCCCCCCAAAAAAGATGCAACAGGATCTACCCATTAAAATGGGACCCTTTCGCTGGGTTCAAGCACTAGCATCAGCATCCAATAAAACACAGAGGAGCACTGGGATGAATACAGAACCTAGAGCAGAGATCAAACTAGAAACACACCCCTGAGGTCTTGGATCATACATGTAAGCAATGCCTGCTGTTCCATCCACTTGGATACACCCCTATTTCCTGCATATCCCTCTATGCAGTCTTGACACTGGTACAAGGAGACCATGCATAACCAATTCCATAAAGTTGCCTCTTCTCAAGGAGTAAACATGCTAATACACTGTGGGGCTAAGGCTGGGGGGGAAAAAAAGCAAAGGTTCAGCAGGTTGTCCCCACTTTTTATGCCTGTCTTATAGTCAGGATTTGCCATTAGGCATCCCTCTCAAAGGGAAAGAGAAAAAAAAATTTGGTAGTTGATTTGTTGGTTTTGTAAACATTCTGTTATAGACTCAGAAACTGTGCTGCTTTAAAGTTTTTGCTTTTTCAAGGAGGAAAAAAGTGGTCCCCTTCAGAGAGAGGATAGAAGGGCATTTAAAAAAAAAAAAAAAAGAAATGCATACTTCAGGAATGTTTCTCACAGGAAAAAGAAAAGCCACTCATACAAAAGGACATATAAGGCAAAATTCACAGAGATATAAACAACTAGAAAGTAAATATTAAAGCTTACCAAACTTTTCTGCTGATCACACACCTAACCTATCTGACTGCCTCTCCTCTCACACACAGCCAATTAACCTGCTCCTAGGCGAATGTCAGTAAGAACAGACATGGCATCTTGACCTGGACTAACACTCTTACATGGACACTAAGGACATTGCTAAAGAAACACAGGACCTATTGTTAATCATTTCTTCCAGCAAACTTCCCTCACAGCCTGAGCTAGGTACTGTACCAAATTGTGAAGAAATCATTAGAACTACTATGCAGCAAGTGACTTTTAAATCAAGTGCATCAGTTATGTGGTATTTAGCACTGTGCCGTAAAGAGTGGTAAATGGAGGTGTCATAAATATCTGACTTTATCATCTGTTGACTCATAATCCAGATACCAATGGGATATAAATCATGTAAAGCATGTTTCCAGATTGGGAAAGCCCGGCTGTTCACTATTGTTCTAGCAAACCACATTATTTCTTTGTAGGATCAGGAGTGCCCTCTGATGGATAGCAGCTGCTACTGGGAAGAGCTGACTGGAAAGCAGCACATCCTAAATCACCTATGCAACACAAAATGTTCTCGCTTCCTGCATTATACATTTATAATCTTCTGTATGCTTAAATATTACAACAAACCTTGGCTTGTTGGAAACATCTTTATGCATATTTCTCTTTCCATTTCCCTAATTTATATTTTTATTTAAGAGTGCACACACACACACAGATTAGAGGTGCAATCAGAGCACTGCATATGCATACATCTAGTTTTAAAATAAATAAATTGAAAGAAATTTAAGACGTAAACTATGACATTTCTTTAACGGGCTCTGAGAAAGGTCTTGAAAGACTCTGAACAAATTCAGACACTTGGAAATTCAGGTATTCAGCCGAATATCAGAAAAAAAAAAGACATAACTGGCAAAAACAGGCAAACCTTCTTAGGTGCTTATGTACACATGCAAGCCCAAGAGCTTTTATGTATTTTTCTAACTCTATAACTCGATACAACATGTTAACTCTCTCTGCAAATTTTGCCTCCACTTGCATCCTTAGAATATCACAAAAAAACTAGGAGAAAACAGGAAACAATCTTTTTCTCCTCACCTGTTGCTTAACCTGTCTGTCAGGTATTAAGCATCTTAGGGCTGCATGTAATTTTAAATTTTACCACCTATAATTTCAACTGCCTTCTCAAAACTGAGTTGGTAGCCAGGAGAGTCACAGACTTGGAGCTTTCTGTGAAGACAATCACTTTGCCCACTACATGGTAATATCTCTCCCTTCCACTGGAGTAGCAGAACTGGAGCTAACACCTTTGGTGAGACAAAATCCCTCCAAATTGGTATCAAATGCACACTTTCTCGATTATACACTGAAAAAAAAAAAAGGAAATTCCAATATCTAAGCACTTACAAAACTCATAAACTGCACCTTAGGGTTAATACTAATTAATAGTAATACTGACTGCCTGAAGACCCTTAAAAAAGTCAGGCAAAATACTAAGAATGGCATATTATTTAATAAGTTACAAATGCAAACATCCACAAGTTTCAGTACAAAACCCATCTCTTTAGACCTGCAAAGGAAGATGGATGGCACCAAGGGATGTAGCTAGGGAGCAGGGAGCTGTGTATGTTTTCCCCACTTCTCCATTGCCACCACTGATGTGCAAGGGCAGCAACCATTTTGTCCTAGGTCTGTTACACTCTGACAGCAGAGACACACAAGCTCTGCTCTCTCACAGCTGCTTTATCTTGTTGTTATTTTTATATTCTAAACCAAATGACATTTTTAGATTTTCCCTCTGATGAGGAAAGCAGGAAGAGATAACAGCTTCAGATGAAAGAGACCAGCAGTAAGTCTTCTCTGTGACAGCTTTGACTCCAGTTTTACATCTACCGCAGAACTCTAAATATTCTTAAATACAGCAATACTTGGATATTATGATCGGAGTGTCCCTTTTCCACATTGAATTGCAACCAGCTGAGGTTCAGACTAGGATTATCCCAACACTGAACTGGATGGAGTATGAGGCATCTCCTCAGCACCATCAGCCTCTAGAGACCCCTGGTCTCCCATGTGAAGTCCAGCAGCCTGACTAGTCCCCAAATGAGCGGGCACGCTGCCGGGATCCCCTTCAGACCCGTAAGGGCTCTCCCTCGCAGGCCTTCTGCTCGTTCTGCCGTCGTCTGAGGAAAAACTGCTCAATCCCTTGTCCCTGAGAGGTTTCTACATCCCGGAAGGGATGCTCCGGGGCGAGAGCCGGAGGAGGCAGGAGCCCTGCTAGGGCCGTGCGTGACCCGAGGCGGGCGAAGGGCTCCTGCCGCTGCCCGCCCTGGTGCGGCTCTGCCCCGCGGCCGCTCCTGCCCCGGCACCGGCCCCCCAGAGAGGGAGCTACAATTCCCCCGCTAGCGACGAGGAAAGGGAACCCTACTGCTGTTTCCCCTCCGCTGCCCAGGATCGGCAATAAGCCACATGCCCCCCTAATAAAGTTTCACTTGAACGCTCTCACGGTCACCCCGTCCCAAGGCTTCAACCTCCCCTGCGGACGCCCCGTCGCCCCGGGGTCCGGGAAGGAGGCAGCGGTGGGAACACTAAGCCAGGCGAAGAGCCGGCGACCCGTCTCATGGAAGTCGGGAGAAAGGCGCCCCGAGAGGCCGGCTGTCCCCCCACCTTGCCGCAACTCGGAGTCCGCAGAGCCATCGCCGTTCCAGATGCGGGGCTCTCCGCCTCGCCCCTGCCAGCTGGGGCTGGGGGGCTCACCGCCGGGGAGGGCGAGCCGGCTGCTGCCCACAGAGATCCACCACCCCATGGGCATCCCTGTGGCCGTGATCGCCGTGGAGTGGCGGAAGGCAGCGGGCGAAACGCAGGTGATCTGCGCGGGCAGCGGAGGCAGGGATCCGGCAGCGATCTCTGGCAAACGCCGCACATACACCGCGTGTGCTTCCCTCCTGCAAGGCAGTGGGAGATGCAGCCGGGGCACCCAGCATGTACTCAGAGCCACCTTAGAAAAGGCACGAAAATGGCCTGGGAAATCATCTGGAATTTTAGCTAATTTATGCTGGAATTGGTGGAGAAGTGTTAAGGTCAAAATAAAATATCCTTTCCATTTTTCAGTGGACCTGTTTTACTTTTTATTCAGATTATTGGTTCACAAAAAAATGTTTAAAGTGGTGCCTTTTGACTGGTTTTAGAGCAGGATTTCCAATTTTGTTGTACAAACCTTTCCTGTGTACCTACAGCTGCCACCCTTTTGAAGACACTGAGGTGCTGCGCCAAGCCTTGGGGCCATGCTGTGTCCTTGGCATCTCATCGGCCTCGATCCAAGTCTATCTGGATCCAAATCGAACCTCATGGCCAGACTGCCCCTCCACGTCAATTTTGTACCCTCCTGTATTGTCCCTTGTGGGGTTGGTGAAGAGTCTGGAAGGCAAGTCTTATGAGGAGTGGCTGAGGGAGCTGGGATTGTTAAGCCTGGAGGCTCAGGGGTGACCTTATCACTCTCTACAACTACCTGAAAGGAGCTGGTAGACAGGGAGGAGTTGGCCTCTTCTTCCAGGAAACTAGTGACAGGACAAGAGGACATAGTCTTCAGCTGAGCCAGGGGAGGTTTACATTGGACATTGGGAGGGATTTCATCACAGAAAGGGTTATTAGACACTGAAATGGGCTGCCCAGGGAGGTGGTGGAGTCACCATCCCTGAAGGTGCTTAAGGAAAGATTGGACATAGCACTTAGTGCCTTGGTCTACTTTACATGGTGGTGTTCAGTCACAGGTTGGACTTGATGCTCTCAAAGGTTCTTTTCCAACCTAATTGATTCTGTGATTCTGTTGTTGTCACCCACAGGCCTGCTGTCATCTATGAGCCTGGTGGGTAACTTGCATATACCCCAGGCAAGTGGCATTGTAGCTGTGTGGGAAAGGTTTATAGCACAAAACTGGAAGTCCTGCTCTAAAACCAGAAAAAAGGCATAGCTTTTTGTATATATACTTTTTTGTGAGCAAACAGTCTGAATAGAAAATGAAACAGGTCCACTGAAAAAGGGAAAGGATGTTTTTTTTGACCTTAACATTTTCCCACTAATTTCAGCATAAATTAGCTAAAATTCCAAATTATGTGCACTTCCAAATTAAAAAAAAGTTTCAGTTTAAGATGTGAAATAGATTATGCTGGTAACTCTTATCATCTCTTTGACACACTTTTCAATCAAGATTAATGGGAAATGATCCTTTTAGTTCGACATTTTGTTCCAAATGTAAGCACTGTCTAATGGAAGAATAATAATCATAATCATCATAATCATCGTCATTATAATGTCACCAGCACTATCTGGCATCACAGGCACCAAGAAATGCCATCTGTCTTCTGAAATCCCAGTGTCTCCAGCATCTATATGTAGCAGTGCTGTAGTTGCTGTTTAGCTATGACCTTACATCTCAGTGGGCAGAATAAGCACACAGCTGCAAATTAAAAACTGTTTCCAAAATGTGAGATGGGTGGTGAAAGGGATGGGCTAAGGGGAAATACTTGTAGTTTTCTAAGACGAGTCTCCTGACAATCATGCTAAACTGTATGGGAATAGCTCAGAAACAGCAGCTGGGTCATGAGTGTGCAAAATAATATGGTAAAAGAAGAGGTCTACTGGCTCCTTCCTGTGTTTATGGCCTTTGGTGATTGGGAAGGGCTTACATTATGAACAGTGTCAGAAGGAAAGTACCTGAACTGGAGCCAAGGAAAGAGACTGTTGAGGTTGTCCTTCGGTGAAAACTTTATCACTTGAAATTGTCCTGGATTTCTGTAGAATAAATCACTGTCTTTTGTTGCTGCATAGCACTGGAGGAGCAAAATTACTGCCATTTGCATTCTTAAGAAATCAGGGTATTATCAGCTAAGTAATATGACATCAGTCCTGTGTGAACACAGGGTTTAATTTTTTACTTCAGAGTTTGACTGGGCTTGCTCTTTATAGGTGAGGCCTTTCAGATCCTTAGAACTTGTCTCTGCCATAAATAAGGAGTCAGAAGTGCAGTGTTATACTTTTTGTTTTGCTCGTCTTTCCACTGATGGAATCTTCTTTTCCTTTTTTGGCAATTCAGGGCAAACATGAATCAAATGTGTCAGATATGAAAAATGCAGAATTAAAAACAGTCCAGAAACAGAACTCTATGGACCAAAAGGCAGTGAATTCCCTAGCCACTGGTATGGATGGACTTTAATTTGTCAATAATTCATTGGTGTTATGGAGGAGAAGTATCAGTAATAAAATGATATGAAAATACCAGTCTTGTTGCTTTATGGACAAATCAACCTAGCCAGTCCAACACCTTGAATGAGGGGAGACTGACATGCAAACCATGGTCTACACATCTTTACCCTTCAGGCATGCCGAGGTGATGGCAAGATCAAAGAGGCTTTTGAAATGCCAAGTTCCGAGAAAGGAAATTGGGAAATATAACTCCAGAGTTAGCTGGAGGGGGCAGGGATGAGGGTCATGTTAGAAGGTGTTAACCACTGTATAGAGAAGAGAGACTCTTATCCCAGATGGTGCAGACATTTCATTGTTGAAATACAACTGTGACCAGCCTATGTTATAAGGTAATGAAATCTGTCACAACTTGAACATCAAAAGTGGTCACAGGCTATAAAGGAACGGTGTTTGTGGGAGCAGTAGGGGCAAGAAACGTCAGACACCGGGGGCTGTGTCTCTGAGACGCTGTAGTCAAGAGGATCAGAAAAGAGAGGAAGGAAGAGATTGTCTTGCTGACAGCTGCCCCAGGATAGGAGTGGAGGACAAGTAAGATATTGCTTCCTTTGTAATGAATCCAAGATGTACCTCCCTAGCCTGACATTTACTGAGTAAACTGAGTTAGTTACTCGCTCAGACAAGTCCTTTCAGTCCACTCAGGTTTTGCTATATATTCTTAGTACATTCTGTTTTAATTAGACCAGTTGAGTATTTGATTGTTTGCAAATTTCGAGCAGACTTTTCCTTAGCGGTGCTTCTGAAGAAAAGGAGCTACAGAAAGATGCCTGGAGCCTATCATAGTTGGGATATTTGGTCAAAGGGGCTTAGATATGGAGAATTCTCACAGAAGATGGCACTTGCAGAACTGAGGACTGGCAAACACAAAGGAAACACCTGGATGGTCAGATGTATTTCCACTCCTTTTATTTTCTTATCTCTTAGGATTTGAGTACAATGGAAATCAAATCAGAAAGAGGCATGTCACTCAGCTTTCATGAAAATCAGTGCTGCAAAGCAGAAATGTACTGAAAAGTGCTGAATATAAACTAATTGCGGGAAAATAAGAGAGGGAGGACTGAAAAAGGAGAGCGGCAGAACTAGCCGCGTCCAGCAGAGTGCAGCATCATCCTGGACGAACTGTGTATGAGCACGACGGCTGTGAACCGTTTGCCTTCCGATAAAATAATAGGTGTCAGTTGCAAATACATCTCTCATAAAAATACTTATACCTTCCCATTTATGTCTTTTGAATAATACTTAGATGCTCTTAGGTCATTGACTGCATTTTTCAACACAGACAGGTTGGGTATGAAAAGTAGGAAAAAGAGTCTGGGACTGGAACTGGAAGTGGGAGCCAGGAAGATCCAGGTCAGACATATAGGGAGGAGTGGAGTGTTAGGCAAAGAAACAGTAAGTTGACTGGTAGCCTAGTGGTAGGGCAGGACATTGAAAATAAATGAACTCACAGGACTGAAGAGCAGAAAATGAAATGAGATGTAGTACAGGCAAAGATAATGAGATTAGTACCTGGAGCCAGAGACAGGGGAAGAAAGAAAACACGCTGGAAGAGATGAGACAGGAGGGATCAGAAAGTACAGGAACAAGCAGAAAGGGTATTCTGTTAACCAGTAAAGCCCATCTCTGTGGAGGCCTTGGGATGCATACGTGACACTATTCTGCTCCCTGCAAGTCTCTGTGAAACCCCATATCTGACATAATATAATATTGCCCAAAGAAGGATGAAAACATGCTGTTGTTGTCTGTCATTTCTACAAAAGTCAGCAGGAAGAGGCCAATACTGTGGATATAGAGGTCCCAAGCCAATTGTGGTACTATGTAGATAAGATGCTGCCACATGATACAATACCTGAGTTTGTTTTTTTATTTCATTTTATTTTAAAAACGCTAGGACACTGCCGACAAAATGATTTTTTAAAACCTTGTTTAAGTCATAGAGTCAAATCTAGGAAAACCAGCTAATGCCAGCATTTTACCTAGTCCTCTGTGAAAAGATATTATGATGGGGTCTTGAAGTACATGGCTGTCTGCTGTTTCTCCACTCCATTTTCTATATGGAAAAAGCTTGTTTTGGGGGTGGTCAGTTTTGTACAGTGAAGGAGGGTGCTTTCCCTCCCTTTGTATCTCATTTGTTGCAGAAGTACGAAGGACATAAGACATGAGGCAGAGGTTTATAGAAGAAGGATGGTGTCATGGTTAGAGTCACCAGACAAACCCCGAATAACAGCATTTTACTTTAGCACCTTAGCACTTCCTAGGTTCACCATGATATTTGGGAATTCACTTAGTGAAACCTTTGCTAGTCACTTTCATTTTCTTTTGCTTTTTTCTTACTTTTGTTTTCTCAGTGGTGATCATGTCATCTGGTCCTTGCCTTGAGGATCAGTGGTCTGCAGTGTGTAGGACTACCAAAGGCTACAACTGAAGCTGTACCATGCTTGAGACAAGGACTACATCCACCTGAGTACTCTGAAAAGCCATGTCTTAGGAAACTGAGGCTGGGGAAAGTGACACTTCAAATCTTAATTTCTGTATAGCATAAGTCCCTGATTTATAAAATGGTGATGGCATCACTATGTTACTCCAGAGGAGTGGTCTAGAAATTAAGTAACATTTTAGTAACACTGAGATACAGCAGTGAAGGATTCCCTAGTCCACCTTGCACAGTACATGAATAAGAATTCCAGTTGAAAAGTATATGTTATGACCTTTTCATTAAAATCTGATCATAATACATATGCACAATGAAGTGAAACTAATATTGTATGGCCAACATTGGTTGTGAGATTTTCTGTAACTTAACATTATTTCACATACTAATCTTAATTTTGTATACCAGTATGATGCAAGTAATATGTGTATAAGATTGCATATGTATGTTGAAAGCCATGCGTACATCCTGTATGACCTAGTTTCACCCTTGTAGGCTTGCTCCAGTCAATACGGATTTTATTCCAGAGTAGGTATCCATGACAGGAAGGCTGCCTATCTCTCCACATCTACTTGCTAGCTGTTTTCTCATAAAAATTTTATTTAAGAACTGGGTTCAAGGCTTAAAAAATACAATGATACTTCACATTGTTAGTGATAACCAACATACTTTATTAATGGCAGGGGCAAAATAAACAATTATCCAATTTAACAGGTCAGGCAAAAAGAGACACAGCTATTTTGTGAATTCGATTTCCCAACTTTTTTTTTCTGACCAAAGAATAAAAGCATAAGTAAAATCCAACTTTGATCTCAAAATTTGTTTTATTTTAGATTTCTGCACTATCTTTTCCAGACTCTTTTTTTCCATCTGATGCTTTTCCCTAGCCAGTTCTTTGTTTAACAGCCGGCTCCACGTACTCTTAATCTGGGCTGTAAACTCTGGCCCAAGGGCTCTTTTTTTATGTGCTGTCTCAGTAACACCTAATATCTGAGACACTTCTTGGGTTGAAAAACAGCGCTTTTGTAGAAGAGGCAATAAATACTCATAATACCACCATCAAAATGGTTTCTGATCGGGTAAAAATGAAGTAGTTTATGCCAAAAATCCATGGTTCTCTAGATCTAGGCACTGCATCCAGGAGGTCTAAGCAGTACTAGTGAAATACACTGGTCAAATGCCTATAGTGAACCATGGTGCAGATGCCATGGGAATGGGAACAGAGGCTGAGGAAGTTCAATTTACTTTCAGCAACAGCACAAAGTTCAGCCAACCACATGTGGCTGCTGTTCCATTTTAAGGGAAGAAGTAATGACTGTTCCTTACCAACTGGAAGGGATGCTATTAGTCACTGGCACCTTCCCAATCCAGCTCTAGTCTGCTGTGGGAAGGAAGGAGCCTTTTTCCTAGAAAGGTTTTTTGCACATTTCTGACTAGGCATACTGCTTGAGAAGCCTTGGTACAGAGCCTTCAAAAAAAAATTTACAGTCAGTAGATAGCCACTCTCCTTTCCCTATGTCCATAATCACGTGCACAGAGCAGTTAGTGAATTATTTTCAGTGAAAGCTAAGTGCCTTTTGATGCTATTAAAATAATAAATCACAATACCAGAGATAAGGCCACAAGTTAATGCCACAAGGCTAACAACACTTAGTGGTATCAGCAGACACCGCTGCACAGGAAGTCCCACCTGAATACGAGGAAGAACCTCTTCACTGTGCAGGTGACCACGCACCGGAACAGATTGCCCAGAGTGGTTGTGGAGTCTCCCTTACTGGAGATATTCAAGAACCATCTGGATGTAATCCTGTGCCATGTGCTCTGGGATGACCCTGCTTGAGCGGGGAGGTTGGACCAGAGGACCCAGTGTGGTTCCTTCCAACTTTACCCATTCTGTGAGCCTGTGATATCGAGAAAAGTAAAAAATAGAGTTGCATCGAAGGGGACTGAGTCTGTTTGGGCTAAGCGTTGCAATGAAAATTCATACTTCTAAGACACAGGAGGGAGAGATAAGGGATGAGGATCCCCACTGCACCAGTATGGAAATGAGAATGATGTCCGAAGGATGTACCAAGGGAAAGAACAGTGTGAAGGATCATTCTGTCTTCCAAGGCATACCTAAGAGCCCACTGCCACAGCTATGACTGTTCCCAATGAGGAATTGTGTCTTGTTCAGCCCTGGAAAAGCAATGACAGCATGTCTCAGAGATTACATGAGCTGGGGCAAAATGAAGCCACATGTGGAGGTTATGAGCTGTATGAGGAGCCAATGACACTGTTTATGACCCTGACAGCCTTCTGAAGTTTGCTGAGACAGTTCACTGTTCTGGGTTCTCACTTGGATAAGAAATGGCTGGTATCAGTTTAGACTGTCTCAATCACACAGCTAGAAGGATAGCAGAGAAAGACCCTTTCTATGTCAAGGCTGAAGAGGGAAGTCTGGTTATTCCTGTAACACCTCCAAGCAAAGAAATACTGTGAACCATGATTCCTAATAGCTTAGTAGATTGCTGAGCCAGACCACCCTGAAGTGCTTGTGGTAGAACATGAGAAATTCCACCATATGGGTCATTTACCCAGCTGGCTGGCAGAGCCTGTGACAGCTCTTAGTCATCTCAGAGCCAGACCCTGAAAAGAGGGCTCCCTTGGCCTCAGTGCACTGAGATTCTCTAGAAACCAATCAGTGCAGCTGAGTGGCCCAGTCTTGGCCCATTCCAGAATATTTTGAAATCAAGTATTTTGTAATGCCTGATGTGAGCTCCTACACCCTATAACAGAGATTCTAGGAAGAAATACAGTGACAAAAGAAGCCATTTACTGGAAACCCTCTGCAGAAACTCCGGAAATTACTTCTAGTAACATTTAACCCCTGAAGTCAAGATGTATTAATTATTCTTTGTTCCATGCTGGCCTCCAGAGTAAGACTAAGAGCTGGTTTCCCATACAGCTCTGCTGAGTGACTTAGAGAAACAACACAGAGCAACCTACGTCCTAAAGGGAAACAACAACAAATGAGAGGTAATACCTGTGCTCTCTCAAGGTACTGCTGGATGGCTGTGGAATTCACCAGCCAAGGTTTGCAACACTTTTCCATGTCAGAACTGTGTGAGAGGTTTGGAGATGGTTAAAGAAACTTTAGAAGAGCTATTCTGAAATATGCACCAGTACTGAATATGAAGACTGATCTCCACTGTCATGGGATGTGCCACTGACGTCCTGGAGCAAGTCTTAATCACTTCTTTCAGAGGAGCAGAAGTGGAGAAAGGAAGGAGTCAACTAACAGTTACACATGAAGCCCTTTTACCTCTCTTTAGACCCCTCTCTTTCTCACAGACTTGTTAGACAGGCACTCTCTGGTGCTCTCTTGTCTTCTCTAGCTCCAGTTCCAGCAGTCTCAGCTATATTTGTGTGCATTTTCACAATGTTACTCTTTTACTTAAAGCATCAGTGGTAGGCTGGAGAGGCAGTGATAAGAGCAGGTGGATCCAGGTATCCAGTGACATCTTGTTTTAGTAGCACATCTCTTGGCTCAAGTATCCTTACTCTGGGCATCCCATCATGGTTCTGGAGTAGGCCTTTTTAGCACAAAGCTCATTCCACATATTTTCCCTCTTCTTGCCTTAATTAATATCCAAGAAGCTGCTTTCCGAGATAAAGACAACATCATCAAAGAGCCCTTTCCATGGCAAGAGAATGCCTATTTATGTGTCTGATCACCTTGTAAATGGATGTTGCAGGAAATGAGATCTTCACAGAATCAGAATGAGAAGCTCCATAAGGGAGACTTCATGAATGGCCAAGGCCAGCAGGCACAAGAAAGAGGTGACCCCCCCACGAGTACTCCATTGTCCATCCCTGTTTCATGAGGTGCAGCATCACTTCAGGACACATTTCAGATGTTTCTGATACACTGTCCCGGACCAGAATAAATCACGCCTGTTCCAGGCATGAAGAGTTCTGTAGAGTTTGGTATAGGGCTATGTTGTACAAGCCAAAGATAATATTGTCTATGCAAGTACTTTCTGCTTCCTTCGGGGTGTTGCTGTGTTTTTGTGTTTGCACACAGCTGCAGTGGGCATAATCAACATCTATTTAGAAATGGTGTGGCTGTGGACAGTGATTGATGAGGAAAGGAGACAAGGTCAGACAGACATCAATGAGATAAATGGTGTTCGTGCACACATACATGTGAATTTGGCCATCCAGAAGTAGAGAGACTAGCCAGAGTTATCTTTGTTTCTCACATAGATGACTTCCTAGCAGATTTGAGCCACTTGGTAGTGCTGGTGTTGCTATTTGTCTAGCAGGTTAGAGCAGGGCCACTGGATCAGGATGAAGAGGATGTGACTGAACTCAGGACAGGCATTTACTTTCAACATGTTGCAAGTTGTTTAAACGTACCAAGTCAATGGAGATCTAGTCAATACAGGGAATGCACCCCAAAGAGCAATCCAGCAGACCAGCCACGGCAGGAAACACTCAGTTGCCCAAATAGAGACATACAGACATCCAAGACAGCCCCATGACGCTGGCAAATATGGCACAAGACCTACACAAGATCCTCCTTTCTGGAGTGAAGTCTGGAGACCAGCACCTTTGTTTAGGTGATGAATCCCAGCTGGTGTGTGTAGGGTGACTGGATCCCTCTCTAACTGCCAGTGATTATCCCAACAAGATTTCAATTGGCCACAGTGAAAGCTTAAGCAAACTAGAGCACGTATAGGCATTTCCTTGAGGACACCTAAATGTGTTTTGGCTTTGAACTGAATCCCAGCCAGGCTGTCAGCACAGACCAGTGGAGGAGGGAAGGACAGCCAAAGAGAGTGTGAAAAGGAGGGAAGGAAACAAAACTTCAGAGTTTTCTAGTGCGCAGCTCATGTCATTAGTGATTCCCCTGGTGTGGGGTGGGCAGTGCACAGTGCAGTCACTCGGGGGAAAACCTAGATTCCTGTTTTAATTCAAGTCACATATGGGAGCACCAGGACAGTGGAGCATAGCCATCATGGAAGAAAATACAGGTTCATTCACTTTCCAGCCATCTGAGGAAACAAACAGATCAATGAGTTCAGATTCCATTCTGTGGACTTCGGGTACCCAGGAAACTGGGGCATGACATCACCCAGCAGAAAGGAGACAGTGGCTTGTACAGCCTCTGTAATACCCTAAGAAACTGTTACTTCTCTGCACAGTGGGTAAGCTTCTGTTTTTAAGAAAAAAAGTGACTGCTTACAATGTGTGATTGTCCAGAAGCAACAAGGAAGAGCATGGAAGTGACAGCACTTCAAAAACTAACTTTGAAAAAATTCTTTCATCAGATAATTTTGGCATTTAGTAGCGGAAGAAGATGTGAATGCATGACTTAAAGGAACAGGTGGGGCCTCTAGTTAGTTTGATTTACCCAAGTGATAGTCACCCCACGCCATAGCCCTAACGAGTTGTTTATTTAAGGCATTGGCGGATTTTCCCCTCAGTGGGCATGTGCCAAACCACAACTAAAAGCTTTGCATTTAACCACGGAAAGGAAATACTGAAAGCAATTCATGAGTCTACACTAAAATCACCAGAGCTATAATTAAATCAACTCTTAAAGTAGTGTAACTCTTTTTATGGCTGAAATAGCAGTCTTTATTTTAAGCATCGTTGGAGAAAGAGGAGAAGAGAGGCAAACATTTCCATGTGAAGGCTTGGAAACTCCTTTCAGTATACTAAACATTCACCAAGGCTTCCTGTGAGCATTGGAGTTTGTCCTTTTGCTGCTAGCTGGATTTTCATCCCATTTGACCTCCAGCAGCCGGCTGAAAGCCCGTCTCCAGCCCGACAGCAGCTGTCTTCGGGTGAAGGACATCGGTGGTGCAGACGGGACAGCGGGGGCTGGAACGTGCGCGGGCGCAGGACACTGCCTGGGGCCCGGAGAGCCCTGAGGACGGGCGGAACACAGCCGGCAGCCCCGGGCAGCCGCCCCAAGCCCTCGCACACGCCCAGCAGATGCGGAGCACCTGCGGCTGCCGCGCCCGACGGGCGGGCAGCGCTTGGCCGCGGGCGGGTCAGGGCCGCCGGCTCCCCGGGGCGGCGCGCAGGCTGCGCGGTGCCCCCGGCGGCTCGCCCGCTCCCCGCCTCGAAAAAGCGGCGCGTCCCGTCCTTCCTTCCCCGCCGCGGCCGCCCCCTCTCCGGTCCCGCGGAGCGGCGCGCAGCCCTCGCATCATGGCGGGGCGTGCGGACCCGCTGTGGCTGTCCCCGTGGCTGTGGCTGTGCACGGCGGGGCTCTGCGCGGCGGCGGAGCTGCGACTGACCCTGTTGCACACCAACGACGTGCACGGGCGGGTGGAGGCGCAGGGCGCGGGGCCGCGGCGCTGTGCGGGGGATGCCCCGGGATGCTTCGGCGGCGTGGCGCGGAGAGCGGCGAGGGTGGCGGCGGAGCGGGCCGCGCACCCCAACGTGCTGCTGCTGGACGCCGGGGACCAGTACCAGGGCACGGTGTGGTTCTCCCGCTTCAAGGGCCGGGAGGCGGTCCACTTCATGAACCTCCTGCGCTACGATGCCATGGTAAAGCGGGCCGGGGGACGGTGAGTGGTGCGGTTGGGGGGGGGGCTGCTCCCTCCTTCCCCTTGGGTGCTGGGTCTGTTCTGCCTTTCCTCGCCCGCTGCCGGTTTTTTGCATTGCCGCCTCTTTGAACGCCTAACGCTGCATCAGAAAATTCTGTAGGTCATGCTAAAATCGTGGCCAAAGGCATCGAGGAGGTAAGCGAGAAGTAGGGAAGTGATGTGCTAGGTGACGGGCTCCCGGCCGAATTAAGTCGTGAGCTGGAAGCCTCACAGGCAGCCACAAACCGGGAGGTGATGACAAGGCTACGCAGAGTGTTGTCTCTTGGGAGAGGCAGGGGCTTTGGACAGGCAGGGGGGCTGGAAAGGCTCTGTTGGGGAGGGGTTGACAAAACGCGGGAATGACCCCAGGAAAAGCCAGGCGAGGAGTCTGATCTGCGGCAGAGGAGTTAACCCTGCCTGAGGCTCGCAGCCTGTCCAGCTTCCGTCCGGTGGGGAGGGACAGATGGCACATATTGGCAGTGCTGTTTCAAAGGGTGAGGATTTTTAGTTTTCATCAATCCCTGGTGTCCAGTCCCACCAGAGCTGTGGTCATGAGAGGGTGTAAGAGGTTGTGTGCAAGTGGCTCAGAGACTGTAACAGGGCGTCGGTGAGAGAGCTCTCTAGAGACTGTGCCAGTGCTGTATCTTTACTCTGGTCCAAGTGCTGAGGGAAGGGTAGAATTTGAGAGTGAGATTGGAGGGTGTCGCTCCATGCCCTTAAATCTTTTGTCTCAGGGCAGTAGCTTATTTTGCTTGTGTACAACCCCAGAGAGGAGGTGAGAGATTAAACTTATGTTTGAGAGTGACTGCATATTTATTTCATCCCAATTGTGGGGAAAATCTTCTGGGCATATCAGATTCTCTGTCTTCACCTTTTTTTGCTTTCTATGGAAAGGACTGCACTTTCCCAGGTAAAAATGACTTCACGTGTTTCTTCTTTCTGCCTCAGAACAGCTATGGAAGGGAAAAGCTTGCCCCAGTGCACTTTCCTAGGCCAAACATGCTTCATACCAGACAGACAGGTCTGTGAAGGGTACTGCTCCCTGTTCACGTGGCCTAATGAACGGGTTTTTAATTGTAAATCTAACATTAACAGGGTTTTTCCTCCCAATGGTGATGGGGAGGAGTATGTGCATTTAGGACTCATTGTCACCAAGAGCTGGGGAGCACTTTATGGTTCTGCAGTGTAGAAATAGCTCGAGGTGTTTTTTCCTACATTTCTTCTCAAACCTTTCTGCTGTCTGTCATTTCTCAGCCTTGTGTGTGCTGGTTTAACTGGTTCATGGGCAGCCTGCGAGCCTGTACAGTTCGTGATCATGTCAAAAGGAGAAATTCTTTCAGGCAAAATCAGCAGTGTTGAAATAGTGTTCAGTTTTAGAAACACATTATGTAGGATGCATCTGGTTTAGGATAGACCATGAGCTTTTTCATCAGAATAAGCTTTAAAAATAAACCCACACCATACTAGATAGCCAGAGGCTTGTGCTGGATGCTAATGCCTTAGGTGAAGTAGTCAGGCACTTGTTCTCTGTGGAGGTGCTGCTTATTATAACTTGAATAGAAGGGGACAGGATAAATTCTATCATAAGCTATAGAAACTTTAGCACCTTCCTCTGCTACCAAAGGGCCTGAGGACAGATGCTGAGTGTTGAGCAGTGCTGCAGGATTTGTTTGGATTCTTTTGTCTGCAGACCATGGTGGCTGAGGGGGCACAGGGAGCAAAGTAAGAGCCACGCTGCAGAAGGGTGAGCTAGTGTTTCTTTAAGCAAAATTTGGTAAGTCACATCCCTAACAGAAGGGGTGGGGATTACAAAAGTATTTGGAAGTGAGATACAGGAGTAGGATTACAAACAGGATGAAGGAGGGAGCATGAATTGTAAAAGTTGCTACAGGATGCAGGCAGGAGCCTGCATAGGAGGATTTATGGCAGCCTAGAAGTGTTAGAGATTTGCTCCACAAACAGGAGAAATTTCCTTTTTTAATTTTACCTTTTTCTCATTTATGCCTGTTATCACCTCCAGCCTGTTTTCTCCTGTTTAGCTAGTTATTGCCTTCCAAAATTTTTCTTGGCACTAGCCTTGTTTTCTGGTGTAATTAAGACTAAAATCCAATTTAAATACCTCAAAGGCAGTAACTAGAGGGATGATGGAAGTCTTCTAGCTTTACTTTTAAGTTACATCCTTCTGTTAATTTGTATCCTGATTTAGAAATATTTTGAGGTTTGCTTCTTGTGAAACGGAGGATTACATAATCACATGCTGTGTTCCTGAATATTTCTCTTTAGTCCCCCTTGTGACTTACACTTACATTGGCCAACGAATTCAGATCTGGTGAAGGGATATTGCACAGGTACAGAATCCAAGAAGCTCTGGGTGTAAGGATAGTTAGGTAGAGTATAGGAACCCAAAATGATCCACAACTTTCTCCCCAAAGGATGAGTTGCATTGAAAATAAAACTATATTATTAGCCACCAGTGATTTCTCGTGAACAAGAGACTTTATAACCACCTACACCATGGGAAAACTTTGGATCAAAGCTTGTATCCTAATGGACATGAAATAATCCAAATGCAAGATACAAAGCCAAGAGAAACAAAGCTTCGTAAGTTGTTTGGGTTGTTTGGGTTTTTTCCTCCAAAAAAACTAGTGGCAGTTATATCTAATTCAATTTCTTAATTAATTTGCAATCTTTTTGGTTGGGATTTAATTGTATATTTAGGAGGAGCAGAAGGCATGTGCATCAGCCAAAAGGAAATAGCTTGTTACCATTTTGATATGCTCTACCTGTCCATGGATATCTTTTCAGAACATCCAGACAGCATTAAAATGAGTGTCATTCTTTTTTATTTTTCCTAATTTGTATTTTTAACAGCAAATTAGATTGCAGTTAGAATACGGTTAGAAATGGAATGTAGTTGGAGAGCATTGTGTCTTCCCAAGTCAGGATTTTCTTGAAGATAGTTCTTGGTTCTTTTGGAAAAGTGCTGCAGCAGCATGCAAACAATTTGGCTCTTTCCCTGGGGTGTGAGTAGTGTTCTCACTAGCTGTCAGCAGGAGCAGTTGATGCTGTTGATGCAGTAACTGCAGTGCAAGTTACTGCTGATACTGATTTTTTTCCACAGGGCCATTAACTACCTGCTTGTGAGGATAAAAGGAGTCGTGAGTCTTTGGCAGTGTCTTTCTTTTGGGAGAGACAATCAGTTGATCGAAATACTGAGCTTCCTTGCCTGTAGTTGCCTCAGGGTTCTAGTTGGATTGGAACGTGATCAGGCTTAATATATCCACTTGGTGAAAAAAAGTTTGAGCAAGCATGCAGAGGTTGTTTACCTAAGTAGAACAGAACAGTATACAAGCCTTAGATGATGAATGCGACCTTCTCAACTTAATCTCAGAGTGAAATTCTGAGCACATTTTTGCCTGGACGAGTTGGCACATTGGCTTTAACAGCTCTTATATGCTTTGCTCCAGCTGCCACCTGAAAACTTGTATGGTTATTGTGTACCAAGTTACACTGTTATCATGTTTCTGTAGAGATATCTTTTCATCTTTTCCTTCACTAACACCTAAATATGCTACAAAGTCCTTGAGTGTATTGTGCTTCTGCAAAATGGAGGTTTTGCTGGCTTATCACCAAACTTGCGGGCACAGGCATGTGGCAACTTAGGCTGAGCGTGAAAAAGGGGCAGCTAGGAGAAATATCTCTCAAGTCCCTTTTCATCTGCTTAACCAACCTGGAACAACTAAATATTGTCATCTGGCTGGCACTACCTTGATAAGAAATAAACTGGACTGCTCGTTTTCTGTGACAGTCTTGGCACTTCACAGTGCTACGTATGCACGTGCCTGTGTGCACACACCCACTGTGGATTTCTTCCTAACTGATAAATGTTAGAGCTTCCAGTAAGTAATGATGTTGATGATATTGAAGTGGTATTTTCTTGTTCCATGTTAATGAACAGAAGAACCTTTACTAAATGCATAATAAATGTGTTTTAAAAACCATAGTCCAAGCACAAAACTCTTAAAATGCACTTTTACTTAAAGATAACAAAATAGTGTAATTGACATTTAACATCTCCTTCGACATTTAAACAATGTATTTTCCATCCACAAAATACATGTTTTCCTTTGTGGTTATTGTTAATCCTCTTTCTTGCATCTACAGGATGAAAAACTAGTGGGTTTTAATCTGGTACATGGTTACAAACACTTAGATAGGTTTTAGATTTTGACTGTATTGATGTAAGAGAGTCTTCAAAACAAAAACCTAAATCTAAAATATATATATATATATATACATATACATATATATATAGCATTTCTGTGTTCATGAGAAACAGGACTGTGCTGGTTTAGACAAGTTAGGGTTTTCTTCCCTAGAAATAGACTTTGTTTTCTCTAATATACCTTGTATACAATTTATGAGACTATTTAGACTGAATATTTGAGTTAGGGTCTCATACTTTCTTCTTGCTTTTTTCAGGCTTTGGGTAACCATGAGTTCGATGAAGGTGTGAGTGGATTATTGGATCCTCTTCTTAAAAATGCTAATTTTACAGTCCTGAGTGGAAACATTAAAGGGAAAACTCCATTAGGGAATGAAATGATGAAATATGTTAATCCTTTTAAAATAGTTCATTTTGACTCAGAATCAGTAGGAATTGTTGGCTACACTACACAGGAAACTTCTTTTCTTTCACAGCCAGGTATGTTTCCTTTAGTATATGTTTAAATCCTTTGTTACTGTTTTGTTACTTGCCCACTTTTTTGAATCCAAAGATTAATGTTTTCAGTTGAAAAGTGAGAAATTTGTTGTTTTATCAGTATTTACTTGTATTACTCAACTTTACCTGATTGTTGACCTCAAGAAAGCTTGTTAACATTAAAAGCCATTTTCATATAGACCTGGATTATATCTAAGAGTAAAAGAAGGTCAATGAGATTGCAAGAGAGCTGTGGGGCCTTTGGGGGTTTTATTGTTTTGTTGGTTTTTAAAATTATATTCTATGATATTTTGTTGTTATTTATCCATTTAAACAAAAGTTAAGACATGAATACAGCTTGTCTCTAGCATGAAATGCGACATTTCTCTCTGTGTTGAAGTTTTGCTCTTGGATACCTCCATGCCCCTATTAAAAACAAGGAGAACTTCATGTGTGTTTTTGAAGCAAAAGTTGCCCAAGATGTTTTTAGACTCTCAAAATATTTGCAGGCATTAGACTACAGAAGGAACACCCATTCAGTTTTTACCACAATTGCTTCATTCATGGGTAAAATTAGAATTGATGAGGAAAAAGACTTCTCAATTTCTAACTATTTTTTTCCAACATTTCAGGGGTTTTGGTTTGATGAGGGTTTTGTTTGGGTTTGTTTTGGTTTTTTTTTTAGTAAAATAAAACGATCTACTGGAATGAGAAACACATTCAATTCAGCTGTAGGAGATATGAGTCACTGCCTGCTCAAAGCTCAGCCCCCTCTGACAAAAACAGACTTTCTTCCCCGGGTTTTGCAGTACGGATGCCCTAAGCACTGGTTTAAAACATTTTCTCAGCAAAAATGGACTTCATATTATTATTTCTCTTTCCATGTCTTAATAATACAGAAATAGTGCATGGTTTTCCTGACAAAAGGAATGTTCAATACTTTGAGGAAATATTAAAATATAAAACTGTTCCTTCTATGCTTTTTAGTTCCAATGTTGTATGCTTAAACTGTCAAGAAGTAGATGTCTGAGATCTGAATAGAATTCTTTATCTCACTTCTATTTTGCAGCAATATGGTTTTGTGTTCCTACTTTTTTTTCCCCTCTGATAAAAAAAAAAAAATTGATCTGTATTTTGTGTAGGCAATAGAATTTCACCTGTACTTGAGGGCATGAGGGTAGATATCATCTGACACCACACTAAGTTTGAATAATAGACAGCCAATATAGTCCTTCATCAGGGATTAATAAAATGTATTGCCGCCCTTCTTCCAAGCAACTCTGTTGGTGTGGTGATATCATCAAATTAACTTTCTTGCAAGTAAATATACTACATGAAAATCCAGATGGTGTTGGAGTGATTCTGTGAAGCATTTGAAGATATTTCCAATAACATTTAGACATCATATCCAATGCCTCAGTAGGCTGAGACATTGTAATGGAGATTACAGCTAGAAAAAAAGCAGTGTTAAAAGGGAAGGCTTGTTAGCTCCATAGATGGAGCTGAAATATCCCTAAGCTAAGTATATCCCACTGTGTAACTGAGCAACAAGCAGAGCAAATTCTAACAGCAACAGTTATAGTGATCAGAGTTTTTATAATCTTCTGCTTTGCCTTCTCAGTGTGTGGAGGAACATTTTGGAAGATCTGAAAAGGTGAATTCAGGATATGTTAATGTAGCTCAGTGACTGTGTGTCACCCATGACCTAGCAATCCTTCAGACTGATAAAATCATGTCAGAGGTGGGTCAGTGGCTAAATAATTATCAACCTAGTTCCTTAATTCAATTAATAAGAGATGTGAATTTTAAATTCAGCACCTTGCTTATCTCTACGCACTTCTTCCAGATGATTCAGTTTTCTCAGCCTTTGTCTACTTTGGCATGCTGTACACTCTCTAGGGCATTCTCAAGGCAAACAGGAAGCTTGAAAGTGCTGAAACATGTGAATTCTTACATTATGACTTTCCATGGATGTATTTTGTGACTGTGATTTCTTCTATTGTTAAATCTTGATAACTCTCACACAACTATGAAATTGGAACTTGTACTTTTCGTAGTCTGATGAAAACAGTTATCAAAAGACTTGAACAGCGTATAAAGTCCTTAAATCTCAGTTTTTCTGTTGGGAAGGAACAATTAGTCTCTGCTTAAGGTAGTGTAAATGTTACTTTTGGAAACCATAGGGATGGGAAACACATTTATAGATTACAGCCAATTGGCAGTTTATCTGAAGTTCTCTGTTTTGCTACATATAGCTATCTCAGCTGAATGCCCAGCCAGTTTTTCCATGTCCTGCAAGAGTTGCGCATAACTTGGCACATAGACAGAGCTGTCTATGTCTTTGCTCTGCACTGGTAATCCCAAGACAATCTTTCTAGTATTTGATGATAGCAGCTCACTTCCTTTAGTTCTGCAATGATGTTTGGTCCACCGTCTTCTTGTAAAAGGTTGAAACCAAGAGCTGCTTACTCTGTTACCCTAAGGACAGCAAAATATTTACTAAAACTATCAACTTGGCAGAGTTTTCAAAAACTGAGTTTTAAATTCCATTTATTCCACTTTATTCTGGTTATCTTGCGTAATTTTTTAACATGCAGCCAATTCTTTTTCTTTGTTCATTTGTAGCACAGTTTGGATGCTTTTTCTGAAACTCTGCCTCATCTAAAAAGAGAAGAGGATGTAACATCAATTTAATACCTTGAAAGAGAAGTGGAATATTGACATGAGCAATAACTAACTCTTAAATAAGTTAGTTGTTTCAATTCAGATTGTTTCGAAAAATGCACAGATGACTGTTGAACAGTATATTGCTTTCTTAGAGAATTGAGAACTGTGTAATTACTCTTACAGTCTCCTGCTGTATAACTTTCGAACCTGCTTGCCCATTTCATCCAGTTACATCAAGTGCTGAGATGATTAGGATACAAAGCTGTGTGAAATACTATGGCTAAGTCACAGAGAGGGGATGCAAGGAGTCCCTGCATCCCCAAGCAGAATTCCCTTTTTGAAGGCAAGGTGGACAGTAGACAATTGGTGGGAGGGTGGTTTGGCAGTGGGAGTGGGACGACCCGCTGCAGCTCTGGTCTGCCTGTGTCCTGCCATAACAGTCCTGGGAGAGAGACAGGCTTATTGGCATGGGAGAGGCCTTGTTTTTCCCCCTCATTATGAAAGTAGGTTGGTTTGTTTTGACATGTTTTCTCTACAGCTACTGAAAGGAGGGTGTAGCAAGATGGGGGATAGTTTCTTCTCCTAAATAACAAGTGAGAGGACAAGAGGAAATGGCCTCAAGTTGCACACAAGGATGTACAAACTGGGGCTGAAGCCAGGAGTCTCCTTCAGGCAGGAGAAGGAAGGCTAGGAGAGAACCAAATGCAGTCTTCCACTGGCATGAGGGGGTTTATAGAGAAGACAGGGACAGACTCTTCACAGAGGGGAATGGAAAGGACAAGAAACAATGGGCTGAAGTAATACCACAGGAAATTATGATGGGACGTAAGGAAAAAATTTGTCATGGTAAGCGCAGTTAAGCCATTAAACAGGTTGCCCAGAGAGATTGTGGAATTTCAACTTGCTTGGATGAGACCCTGAGCATCCTCATCTGGCTTTGAGTTCATGTTTTGAGTGAGTTTTGGACTACATGGCCCCAGGAGGTCCCTTCCAACCTCAATTAACTTATGACTCTTTAATTCTAAGAAGAGGTCCACAGGAAGAAAATGTGGGGATGCACCACACAATTCACTCTGCAATGTGCAGTACAGATATTCCCTCTGGCAGTAAAAGAACTATTCAATGGGTGTGGTGGTGAACCAATTTATGTAACCCTCTTTTATCTCTTCCATTGTAGCAGCTTCCTCCTCATTTCCTGAGACATTTTGCAGTGGATTGCAAATTTGTTTCACTTCTCCCTTTGTTATGAAAATCTTTTGACTTTAAAGGCATATTTCAAATGGTTTGGTCAAAAAATTCTGCAGGAAGGAGAGGAATTAGGTAGAGGAGAAATTGGTAGAAATGTTACTCAGTTGTCTTCAGCAGAAAGTTTAAGTTTACAGTTGGTTGACTCTGTTCTTAAACTCTATTCTTAAAACTTTATCAAAGAAATTAGCTTCTTACATAGGAAGTCTTTTTGTGCAAACCAAAACACTGTGCCCAGGATAAAAGCACCTGCTCATCTAGTGCTTGTGTAACTGTTTGTCATGTTAGAATAATTTCAGCATGCACAGAAACCTTGCAGAAAGATTGAGAGTCTCCCAACATTGTGGTCTGGAAAAGGTCTCTCCTTTCCAGACTTTCTGTTCTTTTTGTTCTCGTTTGAGGATGGTGTTTCAGATTATGTGCTGTGCTGTATTGGTATTACTGAGAGTGGTTCACATTAGGCGAGATAATTTGTATAAAAAGGCAATTCAGAGTTTAGTGGAGAACTTTGAAGAAGCTGCTGTTTAAAGCCTCAGGGATGGGGGATAAGGGAAAGAACAAAATGAGTGTGGAGTAAAAAGAAAGAGAGATTTAACTTGGGAGAAGATAGAAGATCTCAAAGAAATGCAGTTTGGGAAGAAAAAAGTTTTATAATAGAATACAATGTTTATGTGCAAACACTGACATAGTTTCCTTTTTCTACTCAAATAATAAAAGCCATTCAATTTTTGATCCTATATTTGGTGTCACTGAATTTTTCATGGAGTTACAACTTATTTAGTCTATGCAAGTACATACAGCTTGGGGCAGGAATGTTGTGTTAGTCTAAGCACACAGGTGCTCCTGAAAGACTCAAGAACATCAGATCAGGAGTTTGAACCAACTAAGGACTTTTGAAAGCCACTGACATTCAAAGTTCCATTAATTATGCAAACTATTATTTGATATCAACTACTTTTTTTTAACTAGTAATTGAGGTACTTTATAATTTATTTTTTTTAAGGGGATGATATAATCTTTGAAGATGAAATTGAAGCATTGCAAGTGCAAGTGAATAAACTTACTGCTATGGGAGTGAACAAAATAATTGCACTAGGACATTCTGGTTTTACCGTGGACAAAAATATTGCCCAAAAAGTGAAAGGAGTGGATGTTGTGATTGGAGGACATACAAACACGTTTCTTTACACAGGTATTTTACTTCTTACTAAAATGTTGCTTCTAAAGCAAAGCTGAAACTGTTTCTGTTTAAACTCTGAGAACTTTCACCAATATTGTTTACTGCTGGCTGCAGTCAGCCAGATTCATAGCTGGTACATATCCATAATTTCCATGGAAGAAACAAATTCAAAACAGTCTGTGCACACAAAGTACCGTAACTCACTAAAAGGTTCCTTAATGCTGTGGATGTTCAAAGTGACCTATACAAAGTGTGGCAGAGGAGCAAAGGTAGTAACACTGATAAATTAATGCTAAACATACTGTACCTGTTTCAAGCTCACACCTATAATGGACTAAATAAGATATCTATTTTTAAACTTGTATGTGACTTAACCTGAAAAATCAATCTTAAAACATTTCCAAAACAGTACCAACATCAGTTTTGTCTAGAATCGGATTCTATATTCATAGGTCTCCGTTACCCTGCCATTAAAACACTTTTCCCAAGTTTGCTCTGTGCATTTCAGTCCCTCTTTTAATCTCTGAACTTCTTCTTCTTTTCTCTAGAGGTAGATGTTATTCTAGAGATAAACACTGCTGATCTGATTTCTCCTGCAGTAATGCTACTTTAGGTGAAACCTGTAATCAGCAACTTCCCCAGCACTGCTGCCTTCCCTGTGCCAGTGTGTAAGGACACAAGTAAAAGAATGGCTGTTTTGTTGTTCTGTTTGCTTCAGTTTTTTAAGTTCATTAAATTTAGCAGAAACTTCAATAACTGATTGAGACTACAATGGGAACTTTCTGTAATTTTCAGAAAAATTTCCCAGGGAATAGCACCATGCACCTTAAGAACTTAAACACTTAAAACGTTTGCACTCTCCATTATCCTCTCCTCTCCCTATTCATCTCCTCTCTCATGCCTTTTTTGTCTTATCTGGGCTCTCACCTTTTGTTATCCCACTTGTTAAAAAGAAACAATTGCATGCCACAGTTATACATTAAGCAGATCAGAATACCTCTTTAATTTGACCTCAGGGAATAACCTTGATGACTAAGCTGAAGGCACAAAGCATTTACACACCTACCTACAAGTAAGAGGTCACAAACACTTTGCATGAGGGTGCAGCAGAGAAGTGGCCAAACTGGAACAAACAACAGGACCGACCATCCTAATATCTTGCCTCTAAGAGTGACCAAAGGGGAAGGGTGAGGGGACTGGCCAAGGCTGTGGAGACACTTTACTCAGATCTGCCCCCACTTCCCACCAGCTTGCATTTTAAGGACTCCCTAAGACAGAAGTGGTGTCTTAATATTTACTAGCTCCACTGAAACTTTTCTTTCCTGAACTTGCCCCATCTCCTCCTAACCACATTCAACTTTTGCAACAGCCTGTGACAGGGTGTTCCACCACCGACTTGCACATGCTGCAGAGACCATCTGTGTGCAGTCTGCAATTTTACCAAACTATTTTTGAGATGGGAAAACCAAGGATACATGCCATATTCGAAGTGTGCATTCATTGTGGATTTACACAGTGGAATTTTTGGCCAATGCCTGTTGAGAGTTTATGCCTCATAGTGGTAGCCATAGTGGGTGTGGTCCAAAGAGGTGGCACTTGTCACAATTTGGAAGTTTGATCTGAAGTGCTCCAGGAGTTATCTGAGGTCATATCCTGTCTAGATCTGTAGTTCACATGCACATCTCTTGTCATCCCAGAGAGTACCCTGTTGTCAGACTGGACTAGGTCAAGCTGTAACATCCCCCCTCCCCTTGAAGCTGTCCAAGATTCACATGGCCAGAGAGAGCACACAGCATGAGACTCTGGAGCCTTCGGGATAAAGAGCTCAGCTGGGAGTGAGTTCTGGTCCCTTTTCCAAGGGCTCTACTGTTTTGATAAAACAAGACTGGCCTACTTTTTTTATTAATACTGGCAAGGTAAGAAAAATAAAAAGGAATTAATGTCTGGGGGAGATACACCAAAAAAATATATATTTATTTATTTTTTGTCAAAATATGATTTTTGATAGAAAGAGATCTGAGTGTATAATTTTTATTCCAAGTGCTGTGAGGCACATGGTAATCCATTCAGGAACATCATGAGTGCATTTGTGAACCATTCCCTGCTGAGTCAAAGCCATCAGCCAACATTCACAGTGGAATAGCTGTGTCTGTGGAGGTGATTTCCCTACAGAGTAAAACACTTAAATTGAAGTGTCTCTATGTGTGTGTATATGAAGCCTATAAGCTCTCATTTAAATCAAGAGGTGTAATCAATAACTGGCAATAGAATTTAGGAGGGTGTTTCAGCTTAGTCTAAGTGGAGATGTACCAGCTGGTCAGCCGAATGTCAGCTGAATGTCTGTCGTGGAGGTTTAGAGACATACTGCCCATGCCAATTTATTACCTCCACAGAGATATCTTATGTGAGGGCTTAATGTTGGACTGGTCCAACCTGTCTGTAAGACATTTGCCAATCTCTGGTTTATCCTCAGATTATATGGCAAATGTTGCCTTGACTTGTTCAGGTGTGCCAACACTGGATTTGTAGAACTTGTTCAAACAGTAATGGTAGTTTTGGGTTGGAGCAGTTTAATTTCTGGTTTTGATCAGAATGGATGCTCTGAAAATGCAGTGTGTTGGCTAAAGCAGGGTAAGAAGATAGAAAAGTGTTACAGATTCTCCTGTTACCCAGCATGAGTTTGTGCATTTGTAATGAAACAGCACCTCACACTTTGACTGACATGGGTGCATGAATTCTAGTGCTGTGTTCTTCAGGGATAAGAGGCACTGAAAGGTCTTTGCATTTCAGAAGAAATATATCTATTTTACAATGGAATAATGTCATAGTGGTAATTAATCCTGCAAGGAAGTATCAGTATCAGAAATTATTTCAGAAAGCAAGAAATAAGTAAGGGTCTGGACAAGCACTTTACCACGCAGAGCTGATGTAAACTAAAATGATGACCAGAAACAATAACTTTCTCTTTCTAGTGCTTTGCTCATTAGATGGCTACAGAATGGCAAGAGATCCAAACCAGTTCCTTTTTCAGTTCCCAAAACCCCAAAGGCACATTTGCATGCATAAAGCCTGTAGAGTTCTCATTAGCTACAGGTTTTCTTAAATTCTTCCCAAAATAAATGAATAATTAAGTGGTTCCACCACTCTGTTGTCCAGGCTGAAAGTAGGAAAACTAGTTCTGTGGTATCTGTGGTTCAACTTGCAGTTTACTACAGCCATTCTCCCTGGAGACAAGGAGGGATTAGAGCAAAATATGAATCATATTGGAGTTCTTGAAGGAACATTTGTCATGCTGCTTATCTTAGGATTTCATATTACGTAAATTACCGTAAATCGAAGGAAACAAGTTGTTCTGTGAGCAGTGGAAGTAAGGAGCCTGCTTTCCTCTGGATCCACATTTTCTACACCTGCTCCCCCCATGCTGCCACCCCACTGGCACTCCAGCTCTCACCAGCAAATGGATGAGAAATGCCACCAGCTTTGGGACAGGAGGAAGCAACAGGCTTTGAGAGGGCTCTGTAGTGGGGCCTGCCATGCAGCACGTGATGCCTCTCAGAGCTGCCCAACCTTGGTTCTTCCCTGATAGTGGGGTAGAAATACTGACAGGAATAACAGCAGGGAGAGATACCACTCCGATTTTACTGTCAAGGAGACAGGGAGAAGGCTGGTACCCTTGAGACAAGAGCTGTGCTGTGTAGTTCTAGCTTTCTTTGCCTCTTCTCACCACTGTATTGTATTTAAATCCTATGGTAACCTATGCCAGTTGAGCTGAGATAATGCCTTGCTTTAATCCACCAGTTTCCAAGTCCTACATCTAATCACCTTTCAGACTTTGCAGGTTGATAAGAGTTTTAAAACCATGACCATGGAACTCTAATGCTAATGAAGTTTGTTTTTGTGGATGGTTTGCAGCCTGTCTGAAATTTTGTAGGCTGTTCCATCTAGTGAAAAAAAAAAATCGGTTGGCTGTATGCACAAATTCATGCAACTGCTTGTAGGCATTCTGACTGCATATTAACCATAAAAATAGTTCAGACTTTTTCGTATCAAGTCCAATGTATGTTTTACTAAGATTCTCATTTTCTATCTGATGCAGAATAAAGTAGTGTGAAGGCTCAACAAACTTTTCACCCAGAGGCTGGTATGTTTGCATTACTGAGAGTTTTAGATTGCAGTGGTTGGAATGAAAAGTTCCTTTGTTACTGCTGTGACATGATGTCATGGAGGACTGTGCTGTCACACTCAACTTGAAAAACACTGTGGCAGTTATTCCAGTTCACGTCCTGAAAACAAAATTGTCTCTTATGAAATAACTGAACAATCAAATGTGTGCTTGTCATCCAATGCATTCATTGTCATTTCTGCCTAATATCCTATCTGTTTTTTTTAAGGCTGAGAAACATTTGAAATGTCATTCTAATAATTCCTTGAAGTTCCCATAAGCTGAACACTCACTTTACACGATTGTTCCATGCAGGCACCCCACCCTCTACTGAAGTGCCAGCTGGCCCATATCCATTCATGGTTGACTCAGATGATGGGAGGAAGGTGCCAGTTGTACAAGCTTACGCTTATGGGAAATATCTTGGTTACTTAAATGTTACATTTGACAAGAAAGGAAATGTAGTTGAAGCAGTTGGGAACCCCATTTTGCTGGACAGCAGTATCCCTGAAGGTATGTGGACTAGACATTTGAATTTGCCTGCAGCACTCTGCTACAATTCAAGTCTTGTTATGTTAAAGACAATGTCAAAGAAGAATTCAGCTTTCTTCCTGAGCTTGCTGTTCTCTTCTGTGTAGAGTTCAGCCTGTGTTACAGTTGAATATGCACATATTCAGGGTGTGTTTTTATTTATTTAAAATCCCTGAAAGTCCTTTTGTAGGATTTCAGGTGATACACTACCTTACCATTTTGTAGAACACAGTTTTAGCTAGTCCTGTGATTATGATTTAAAAGATTAGGAGGACTAATTTACACTGTTTTGCCAGTGGCTGAGTTCTTCAAAACAGAGTTTAGTGCAATATGGGAAAGTGGAAATGTTCCAGAAAAAACTTGGAATACTTTGCCAATGTGCAAATATAATATACAAACCCATGACTTCTTGTTTTCAGTGCTAAGTGTGTTCAGTGTTTCAGCTCTGAAACATTCAAAGAACTGGGTGGAGGAGAGCCTCTTTGTCGCTTTTTGTTTGTAACTCTAGCTGAGCTCTGCTACCTGTTTCTTTGTCAGTTCTGTAATTACGTGAGGCTGGTTCTCTAGTCTTTGTTTCTTCTCCAGTGTTTGCTGTATGAAGTTCTGAGCTTTTATAAGAGTTTCTAGGTTCTACTTGAGTATTTGTAAAATAAATCCTTTAAAAAATATCTGTTCACAGATATTTACTGTGTTATTGTCAGAAAGCTGTTAATGTAATGAGATGATGTAAAGAGTCTACATTCTCTCTGATGTCAGTAAAAGTAAAAATTCAGATACATCAGTGCTTTCATTTTATAAATGATGCTCTTGCTGACACATGTAAGCAAATTGATTAAAACTAATAGCCGATATAAAATAGTTGTGATATCTGTCCGTATATACAAGTATCTTTGTTTTTTTCCTGAAATAATTAAATTTGCACCTGACAGACAGATGTGCATAGAGAATTTATTTCTATAAAGGGTTTATTCCTTGACATTGATGTTGGAACTAGTTTTCCTTTTAGCACAATGTTAAAGGGAGGAAGTTACAAACAGGGAAAAAAAATATGATGTCAAATAAAGACCAACCTCACTTCTATATTAAAAATTCTCTCACTTGTCAAGGTAGGTACTAGAAACCTCATCAGTCAGAGGTTAGAACAGGACTGGGCAAAAGTATTTGAAAGTATTACAGAGGAGATAACCCTACTGTGGCACAGGACTAGCTTGTTCACTTGATTGTCCCATCCTGCCTTCTCCCTTTACAGGCATTGTTTGAAGTGAATATAGATGTCATTTGATTGAGAATCCTTTAGGGAAAGTGTAACATTTTAGAATCATGAACAGGTTTGTTCGGTTTTTTTTCCTAAGGTTTGTATTCACTGAAGTGAGATATGTGTGATGCTTATTTTACACTTGTTTTACTTTATAGATGAGCACATTAAAGAAGAAGTGGAAAAATGGAGAGAAAACCTGGGGAATTACTCTAAAGAGATTGGAAAAACTAATGTTTACCTGAATGGTACAAGCCAAGCATGCCGTTTCCAGGAATGTAACATGGGAAATTTGCTTTGTGATGCTGTGGTAAGATGTTTCCACCACAAGTAGCAATTAAGGGGTTAATCCAGAGCTATCAGATGAAATGCTCCCAGCCTCCAAACTATCGCCACATGGGCTCTGTGCTGCTTTTCAATACTGTCACATCTAGCACGACCCTAGAAAGACCTGGCAGAAGCAAGGCTATAATGAATCTTGCTGTATAAAGTAAGGAGCAGTTTATTCTTTGTGTATAGCCTCACAAAGAGAACAGTTTGTTAACAGCTGGCTCTGAGGCTGCAGTTTTAAGAGACATGGCATTCTGATCTAAGACCCTATTCCTCAAAAAGGAGAGCTCAGCTCCCCTGTCTCACTCCTGCCCCACTCTGGGCCCCTGTTCATGGCATTTACCCTCTGTCCCTTTCATTACTCACTGGGCTCTGCTGCCACTTTAATGCACAAGCATGGATTAAAAATCTGGGTAGTTTTCTGCCAAGTTGCTGATATGAATTGTCCCTCTGAGAAGCCCAAAAGTTGCCTGCTGAAGCAAAGCAGGGGGAAAGGCCATACACACAGCTGGGCACAGAACACCCCAGCCCAGAAGGAGCCACCAGCCCCTGCAGCATTCTGCCAGGTACCGCTGGACTTCAACAGTCCTGGAACACCAGAAAGTCTCTTTACGAGAAGTCACTTCCAGTTTTTAAACTACATGGTTTTGATTGCTTTGCTGCCCTGCATCAGCACCATTTCCTTTGGGTGTTTCAGGGAAAAACATTGACTAATGTGAAATTTTCCAGAAAATGAGCTTTGCCATAAATGTCCTGCAGTATTGCCACAAAGTCAAGGGTCAATTAATAATCATGAGTTTTCATTTAGATATGTCCCCAAAGCTATTTATCCAGCCCTTGTGATTGCTTTTATTGTAATCCTTCAAATATTTCTCAGTTCAACAGCTAATTTCCAAATCAGATTAATATTTGGGAATTCTGCGTGCAGTTCTACTAGAATTGCAGCACCTTGCTTTTTCTTTCTGCTAGACTTTAAAATATTTTTATTTGAAAAAATGTGAACAAATGTCTTGGCCTTTTTCCAGCTTAAAGAAATTAACTCTGTAATCTTTCAGAAGTCTGTAGAATTTCTTGCCATACATTTTTTCTTAGGGGATGTCAAATTCTACTTTAGTTAAATCCATGTCTCTAGAGAACCACCTGCAGTCATCAGGATACATTAGATGTCTCTTGATAGATACACTGATGTCTCTTCACGTCCTTTGCCTTACCAAGGCAAGTTCTACACTTGCTTTCCTGTCTGCTGACATGTGTTCAGGGGTATGAAGGTAAAAAATAGACCCTCCTGTTCCACGACCTCTAATATTTAGAGTTGTCCTGAGAAATTGAGAGCTTGAGAATTGTAGAAGGCTGATTGAATGTTTGTTCTAGATCAAAACAGAGATCCATTTAATTCAATGATGCGTCTCCAACAGTAGCCCAAAATCTCAGAATAAAAGGTTGATAGGCCCAGGCATTTTACAAAGGACTTCAAAGGAACTCAAATGTGAAAAGGCTGTGAAATTTGTAACAGCATTGTGAGCTCTTCTTTTAAATTGCCTCTGCTCAGGGCTGGGAAGTTGCAATCCATTCTTTGATTATGGGTTATAAACATTAGCATGGATCTGGCCTTAATGACTAAGCTGAAGGCACAAAGCATTTACACACCTGCAAGGCAGAGATTACAAACACTTTGCATAGGGGTGCAGCAGAGAAGTGACCCACCAACAACAAATGACAGGATCATCCATCCCAATGTTTTGTCACCAAGAGTGACTGAGTGAGGATGGTGGGAGAAGAGCATACTCCTGGACAAACCTGTGGAGTTGCTGTACTCAGATCTGCCTGTGTCTCCCACCAGCTTGCAGCTCAGGGATTCCCCAAGCCAGAAGTGCTCTCTTGTTATTTACTAGCTCAACCGTAACTTCTCCAAATTTGCCCCATCTCCCTTTGCCTTCCTTCAGCCTTCACAACAGCTGGCAGCAAGGTGTTCCACCACTGACCTGCACATCCTGCAGGGACCTTGGTCTTGTTGGTGTGCAGCCTGCTGCTTCCCACTGGCTGGATAACTGCTGGAGGTCAAGTGGTCCTTGCACTGGAACACTTGGTCCCTGTCCTCCCTCACATCACTCCTGACTTTATAGGCTTCTCAAATATTTCCTTCTGTTATGTCTTTACCAGGTCAGAGTGTCCAAGCCTACATTCATCATTCTATGTTCAGAAGCTTTTCCGTGTCTTTGACCATCCTCATTACCCTCTCCGAATCTTTCTTAGTTTTTTATCATTTTTGAAACAAGAAAACACACAGATTACTATCCATCCTCCACGTCTTCTTCATTGTATAGGCTTCTGTCATGTGCTTCCTGTATTTCTCTCTCTGTGAGACTGAAGAGTCACGACTATAGTCACCGCTGTACGGAAACCAGTCAATCCCTTCCATTATCCTAATTTATTTTCTCAACCTTTTCCTGTTTTACTCAGTTATATCTGAGAATTAACACCGTAGGCTTATCATCCTTATGCAGCTGCATGAACACCTGGTCTCCACTTTCTTTACTACTTAGGATGTCACAAGCAAATATTATCCTGTTCTTGTATTTCGCCAGAGCCTCGCCACCATTGGAGATGTTGCTGTGCAGAGACTTTCTGATCTACTATGCCTGTTTGCTGTTCCTCCACTGTTCTATGTGCCAAGACTATTCCAAATGTTAAAAGCCAACCATAGAGAAGCCGAAAAACTTAATTCCCTGCTACATATGAGAACTAGATTAATTTATGCTTCTCCTATGTGTTTTTAATGTATGCTAATATTTAAGGTCCTCTTCCCTTCTCAATTCTCCAAATATGCTTAAATAATTTGTCTTTATTACAGTCATTGGAATCAAAAAATCACTTTTCCTTTGTTCAGGTGGCCTGCCCTGGCCATGATATAGACACACAGACTAGGGGAGAGTTTTAAAAAGCAAAATACTTATTTGGGTTTTTTAATAACTGTTTTACAATGGTGCTGAAGTTAATGCCAAAGATATAAAACCTTTCTATCTCTTTTCAGTCTCAGATTTTTTTTGGTGTAAATTTCCAGAGCTTAGAATAACTGAAGGTAAAATCAGTTCATACATTTTCCTTTGGTAGCTTTATGAAAATGTTGGGCGTCCAGATAAAAAATCATGGAACCACGTTTCAATGTGCATCCTGAATGGAGGTGGGATACGGTCACCCATTGATGAACAGAGCACTAATGGTACGTAAAATTACAAGATGAATGGCAACTTTATCAGCAGAAGGAATCAAGTTATGCCTGCCTGGACACAGTTTTAGTTATGGCCTTGTTCCAATGGGATTAGCACAGCGTTTGGAAGTGTTTTCAAACTTTCTCAAATGGTTATACATCATTAGAGCACAACTGCACTCAGGCTGACATTGATAGAAGTCTCTAGCATTGTTTGTACACAATGCTTTTTATAATTTCCCTTTCTCTTTGCTGCCTTGGAATAAAGAAAGACCTCCTAATGTACAGGGTCATCCAGTATGGTTGCTGGGAGCCTTCTGTAGTCTCCTGCAGAGTAAGTAAATTCTGGGTTTTTCTGAATGCTAAGGTTTTAACACTCTTTATTTTCCTGATACCACATAAATGAAACCTGAAAACAAAAGCTTTTTCAGTTTAGCTAAATCTTTCTGTAGGACTACTTCAGTAAATCTCAATCAATTGGAAAAATTGGCCTGACCTAGTAGGAAAAGCTGTGTTTCTTCATCTTAGGTTGGTAGTTTGTCATCTCTTTTAGTAGTATTGTTTGAATAGCAAAACATGCACTTACATCAAACTCTGATTTATTGGTCTTGATACTTACTGGATGATAAAAGATGCAGGTTCTTTGATTGGGATATGATATATATGATTCTCGCCTCTGCCTGCCCTCATTTTCTTAAATTGCATTTGCCATGTTCCAATGGGATTAGCACAGCGTTTGGAAGTGTTTTCAAACTTTCTCAAATGGTTATACATCATTAGAGCACAACTGCACTCAGGCTGACATTGATAGAAGTCTCTAGCATTGTTTGTACACAATGCTTTTTATAATTTCCCTTTCTCTTTGCTGCCTTGGAATAAAGAAAGACCTCCTAATGTACAGGGTCATCCAGTATGGTTGCTGGGAGCCTTCTGTAGTCTCCTGCAGAGTAAGTAAATTCTGGGTTTTTCTGAATGCTAAGGTTTTAACACTCTTTATTTTCCTGATACCACATAAATGAAACCTGAAAACAAAAGCTTTTTCAGTTTAGCTAAATCTTTCTGTAGGACTACTTCAGTAAATCTCAATCAATTGGAAAAATTGGCCTGACCTAGTAGGAAAAGCTGTGTTTCTTCATCTTAGGTTGGTAGTTTGTCATCTCTTTTAGTAGTATTGTTTGAATAGCAAAACATGCACTTACATCAAACTCTGATTTATTGGTCTTGATACTTACTGGATGATAAAAGATGCAGGTTCTTTGATTGGGATATGATATATATGATTCTCGCCTCTGCCTGCCCTCATTTTCTTAAATTGCATTTGCCATGTTCCTTGTCAAAAACTTACTGTTAAACAATTCTAAAATAATTCTGTAAACACATAAACAAACAAGCAAGAAGTAAACAAAGTCTCCTTCCCCCAGGTAGCATTACTATGGAAGATTTGCTGTCTGTTTTGCCATTTGGAGGTCGTTTTGATATGGTAAGGGTAAAAGGCTCCACTCTGAAAGAAGCTTTTGAGCACAGTGTGCATAGATATGGAAGAGGAAGTGGAGAGCTGCTGCAGGTTGGAGGTACGTTTCCTTCTTTTCTCTTCTGGTTTTCCAAACCAGCTATCCCTCCTGTTAGCCTTGTTTATTACAGCTGGGAGCCTCTTTTTAAGAATGGAAGTCAAGCTGGCCATATATCTTAGCTCTGTGTCTTGTAGATGCTGGCCAGCTAACACTGTTTATCCTGTGTATGTTTAACTGAGACACTGCAGCACACAGGCCACCTCTGTTCCCTTCAGCAGAGACAGTGTTCCCAAGCTGGTTCCCGAACCCCTAATGACATCAGTTTAACACTTCAGTTAACTAGAGGAAGATATAATTTAGTGTACCTTTAACACAGAAATAGCTACAACAAACTCCAGTTTTCAGTTCTTCACTGGCAGCCTACCTGAAACCCCAGACCGGATGGCTGTGCCGGTTACTGCCAAATGTCAGTTTACCAGAATAATTTTGTGCAATTCTCTAATGATTGCTGACTGTTTCAGAGTTTGTCCAAGTGGCTATGGAATTGCTCCAGTGAATTACTAAATATTTTATGAATGACCAGTTAATATTAAAAACCTACTTATTTCTTGAATTGCAGCTCTCTGTATGTTTACCCAGATGTGTACCAGGCTACAGTCATATTTATTCCTGGTCTCTCTGTGATGCAATGTAGATTTTATTGTTTATATAACAGAAAAGCTAAACTTCAAGGGCAGGGGCCAATACATTCCCCCCCCCCCGCCTCTCCCCCCACACAGGCCAGTGATGGGGGCACTACCCCCACCATGTGATCTAGAACCCTCATGTGCCACAGACACAACCCATGTCTGGCACTCTCACCAGTAAGTTACCACATTTTTAGATACCACTAAGGTAAAGCAAGTTTTGCTTGCTGCCTCCTCACAGAAAGAGAGGACAATCAGTAGCTCTGGAAAGGGTTCAGGACAGAAGATCCAGAGCAGGAAGAGAGCCAGGGTTGGAAGAGCCTCTGTGCTTTGGATAAGCTTTAGTGGCTTCCTGATCTGCAGATTCTTGGCAAAGCTGATCTGGGGGCCTGGCTCTCCCCAAGCTTTGATCAAGGAAGGCTCACAACTAGAAATGTTGCTTCTCATACAGCGAGCAGAAACCGCAAAGTAAAGCCCTGGCCTGGCTTTCTATTTTCAGTACAGTACTCATTACCCATAACAGCCACCAAGTTAGGCTGGCTGGCTGGCTTTAAAAAAAGTAATTTCAGCCAACCAGCCAGGGGAATGAGAAAGCATGTGACTACAGAAATAAGGGAAGGTATTTTTATCTTGCAGTATCTTAATCCCATGACTAGTAATTTCCTTCTGTGGAGTAGTGATGAGAACAGACAAGTAACTGAGGTGAGACAGTGCTTCAGCAATTCTTATTCTCTTGAATTTTCTCGTATAAAAGTTGAGTAGTGTGCAAAGAAATAGGGCATTAACTGTAATTCAGAGCAATACAACCTCTCAGTCACAGAAACTAATGCAAAGAATCAGGTGAAGATGAGGGAGGGTGCTGCTTCTAGCCCTATATGTTCAATAGGCACTGCAAAAAGTGACATCCCAACGTGTATTTTTGTAGGCATCCATGTGGTCTATGATCTTTCCAGAGCCCCAGGAAGCAGAGTTGTTAGCTTAGAAGTGCTTTGCACAGCCTGCCGAGTCCCATCCTACATCCCACTCCACATGGATGAAATATACAATGTGACTCTTCCATCCTATATGTTATTTGGAGGAGATGGCTATCATATGCTGAAAGACAAAAATATGGGATACAGCAAAGGTAAGTGGGATGCAGTAAAGGTCAGTATGGGCACTAATAGAGTAGCAGACAAACAGTTCCCAAAAGTTAAAAGATCTTTCTATAGTATTAGTCTCAGATTTCTTGCCTTTACTGGATTAAATTTGCTTCTAATCTGACAGCTCTGGGTTTGGTTGTAGCCAGCAACTTTTTTAACTTTTTCAGTTAAATCACAAATTTCAAAGTGAAACTAAGCCTTACCAATACAGCAGTGCTCAAAGAGCACTTCTAAGATCATGATAAACCACAAAAGAAGCAAAAAATGCACCATGGAGAATACATCTTATTGTGTACTGCCTTGTACTGCCTGTGCACTTGTACTCATTACTGAACAATGAATCAAAGAGAAAGGTTCTTTAGACCTTGAATTTCCACTGTATACAAGTATTCGGAAAGACAGAATCATCAAATCATCACCTCTACTGCTGAAGGACACGCAGCTCAGGCGAGCAACACAGGGTGAGGGGAAAGATGACAAGCTACTCTGCAGGAATTAGCCTGCCCATCCAGAATCAGTGGGATTCTCAGGAGTCCTGCAGGCAGCAGTTTGCAAGGTGCTACAGACACCATGCCAGAGAGGCAAAAAGGAAGTGTTTTATAATGCTGTGTTAAGGTCCCCTAAAGTTGCATGTGAAGTGTTAGAAATTCAGCATTTGTACAACCGACATGTCCATCTTCAATAAACTAAAATGTTGAGATTACAAGAATGTAATGCTGTGTTAAAAAAAAAAAAACAAAACCAATGTTTTAAGATCACACCTACATTTTGCCAAACTTTAATTTTTTATGTCCTGCTTCTGGATGATAAAAACACACTTTTACTCCAAAAAATCTTCCTTTTGGACCTTTGTTGTAGACTAGTTTTTTATTTCTGCAGGTATTTCAATTTAAAATTGACTCTCACAGGTAGGACTGGTATTTTAAATCAAGTTCAGCCTACAGCTTGTAAATTTGGAGAGGCTGTAGTTTTCAGTAAATATCCATGTATGCAGAAATAAATACCCAGAGAGATAAATCATTAGGAATAATGAAAGGAAACAACTTGTAAGGTTCTTGTAAAGTCTTTCAGTATAGCAAGAGGGTAAAACTGTAACTGTTGTTAAGACTGAGGACTACACTTTAGGATTTTAAGAGCTTGGATCAGATGGGGCTTGTGACATTGCTGGCAGCAGTTACTGAAGAGGGTCTTCTACTGCAGAAACTCCACGTTATACTTTGTGTGCACACAGCAGTGCACAGACTAGAAATTCCTCCAAAAAAAGTAAAGTTAAATTTGAGAAGGTATAAGTGATAGCTTTGCCAAGTCTACAGCCCTCTACCCAAACAGGTAGGGCACTATCTCCATCTACCTAAAACTGACTGGAAATTAGCATTGTAACAGATACAAAACAAAACAAGACAGACAATGCAATGAGAAGTTTTTTGGTTTTTTGTATTTTGTAAAATACAAGTTGCTACCAAAAATTCTGGCTACAAACCACCACAGATGATCTTCTGTGCATAAGAAACAACTCCCCACACCCCTACGCTGTCTCAACGTGTACTGATTAAGCACTGCAACCCATAGAAAACAGTTTAAAACTTGAGCTAAAACTGCAATTTTAGACAGGTTCTTAAAGAACTCCTAAGAGCTTGGCTGCTGCAGAAAACACTTTTTTATATGTTTGTTTGTTTAGGTGAACCTGATATTGAGGTTGTTTCCCGCTACCTACAGAGAATGGAGAGAGTTTACCCAGCAGTTGAAGGTCGAATAAAGTTTTCTTCTGGAAGTCTTCACAAAGCAAGTCTTACCCTGATCTCTGCATTGTTCACTGCAACATTCTTGCACACTTGATTATTGCTCTCTATGTTTTTGTTTGGAGGAAGAAAGGAGGAGAAATTATGCTGATGAATCAAAAAGAGAACTGTTCTCTTTCCTCTTTTCTTACACCTTACAATGAATGAGCAGTGAGGTTGCTGCATGTTAGCAGTAAGCAGCCCAATCCATTGTCTTTTATCTGGCAGTGCATCAAAGCACTCTGTGCAGAGCGAGGGGGCAGAATTCATGACTTTTCCTGGTTTGAATCAGCAGGTACCTGCAATTTGGTTTGAGGTATTAAGAAGCAAAGTGCCAGTGAATACCTACTGCTCAATCATAAAGCAATGACAAATTGTAATGGGGTATTTTTAAATTGTCAAATTCTTTCAGATGCCTTAGATAGTGAGTTAAGAACCTGATTCCAGTAATGGAAACAAACTTCTAGAAATGGATTTATTATAGGTGTATATTCCTTTCGTTGATCTCCACTCAGGGTGGAGTGGAGATCTTTGCTTCCAGTCATATTTATCATACCTACACCAATATCTGAAAGAGCTGGATTAAAGTCAGTGCCATTAAAATCATGAGGCCCATTTAACATGCAATTTTAAAAAGTTTGTTTTACTTTTGAAGATGCAGCATCTCACTTATGTTTTCCATTAATAAAGGATGCAATGAAAGCTTGATTTTGAGAAATTTTAACAAATTGAGTATTCTTATTCTTTAATATGACCAGTTTGGGGACTGTGTCTAGAGCAAGAACACAATCTATGACTGTGTTTCATATAAATATGCTAGATTTTTTACCTTTTCCAAAGAACAAAGCACAGGACTCCTGCCTCTTACTCTGTATCAGCAACATTCTCAGAGAATGTCAGATAGAGGCATTGACTCCTGCAGCACTGTGGCATCCTTTGGAAATAGCCAGGTAATGGGGCTTTCTACAGCATAACCTGTCTTTATGATAACTGTGGTTATACCTCAAAAGCCCATCTTTTCTATGGGAAGGCTGTGTTTAAAAAAATACAGTTGTAAATACAGGCTAATGGGTATGAAATCAAAAATCAGACTAAATGCTAAGTGTACACTTCTGATGCTTTATCAAGAAGTGATTGATTATAAATGAATGCAAACAACCATTATTTTTCTAAGTTCATTCACATTGGGATTCTTGCCATCAATGTGTTTTCATGTTGTTCAATGCTATTTTAAACTGATTATCACTGTTGGAAATAAACCCGCTTTGTTTTTCTGGAAAGCTCACTACACTCTTTTTCAACCCTGAAGCTACTTGGCTCTAAAATTCACTGCACCTGCAGATTTCAAGGAGAAGGTGCGCTAAGATAAACACTCAGTATATTTAAATTTCAAGATCTCATTCATTTCCACATACATTGAGAGGTTGTGCATGAAAAGCTCTGGACTACACAGCTGCAACACGACAACAAACGATGACTGACCTTTACACACTACTTCTTATGCCCTGGCATTGATGGTTTGCCAATACCAGCCCTTAAGAGTAGTTAATTTACAGAATGGTCTTACCCAAATCAACATAAAACCAGTAACAGAGAGGGCACTTATGGACCAAACTGTACCTGCACACCAGTTTTTAGAGTTGTAACAACTCCTTTGGCATAGCCAGAGCGAAGAGAAATAACAATTTTACCTTCCTTTGACAAAGAGAAGGAAAAGGTTTGCAGTAGTAATATAGACAGACAGCACAAACTGTATTGACAAAGAACACCAATGCTGCATTAGATTGGTTGGTTTGTAGTGAAGGAGAAAATGAGTATTGTCTGAAAGTAAAAACTGAGGAATGCCTATTAAAGTATCGCTGTATTGTTCTGTGAGTAAAACTTGTTAAAAATCCACACATGAAACTCCATTTCAAAGTCTCTTTTATAAAGGCTGGGCCAACAAATTAAGATTTACAAGAGAAATCTTCCACCCAATTTTATAGGAATAAATTTTTAAAAAAAGCTGTGAACAGACTTGCATCCTGGGATTGCCAGATGTCAGGTAATCCCAGGTAAGAAACTGCAGAAAAATAAAGGCTAAGGTAAAAGTCAAAACCACTTTTCACACCCATTATTACTTCAAGAATGCTTTAGACTTAAAGGTCATGTATTAAATAGACTAAATTACATGTTATTTTCCATGCTCACAGAGAGCATAAAGGCCACAGATAGTTCTGAGATTATTTGTATGCAACAGATTCAATTCCATAATTTCGGTTTTCTAAAAAATAGTAAGATTTGTTAAGACAGTTAAAAATAACATAATGAGAGCATTCTACAGCTTCTTCCAAACATTTTTTCTACATATCCTTTAAGGAAGACATCCAGTAATTGCTCTTTTGGTAAAGCATAAGTTGGCTGATCTCTGAGCTGCTTTATTTAACGTCATTCTGTAATTTCACACATGGAGAGATTTGGGGGAAATTAATTTGACTTTTACTGGTAACAGCTAAAACAAATTTTAAACAAAAAGTACAAATATTTTATTTACTTGCAACTGATATTAAATTTTTATGTCTTTATTGAATAAAGATATTTTTTAGAACTTAAATTTTATGTTATTTACAAGAAAATATACAAGGCAAGGTTAAAATGTCACATGTCCATTACAAAAGTGCACAGCAGATGCTACTGGGTGTCCAGCAAGGTCCCTTCACTCACATCCAACTTGACACAGAGCTCGTTTCCTTCGGACCCTGTTAAACAATAAGGGCGAAAAAATTTACTTTCTAGGTTTGAAAACACATATTTACATAGAAAAGACTGAATTGAGCTGCAATCATTAATGGTATTTGAAAACATCCACTTGAAAACAGAGTTAAGAGAAAGGACGGCTACTGGGTTTTAATACTATTTGTCAAAATAGGTATTTTCTTTTCCCTCTGGAAGTTCCACCTCTCCCACTCCTAACTGCTAAATACAGTTTTCTTAACAGAGCAGTTTTCTGCTCTGTAAATGGTAGCGGAGCGATGTTTTTTCAAGTGGATTTCTTTCCTTCCTCTGCTAGGAATGCTTCTCCCCTCTCAGCTGTCCTTTTCCTTGCATCCTGTCTGACGGACTTCCAAGGGACCGACTGCACATTGTATCAGAGTTTTTCGGCTCTTATCCTTCGACCTTGCTCGCTTACGCATGCTGCCATCAAACACATCAAGTGATCCAGCATGTATCCGTGCTGGTACGTGTAGCAGGAAATACCTCTGAGATACCAATCTCAAGAGTGGAAGCAGATGGACATCCCTGCTAATGACAATTTTCCCATTTCTCCCATCGCAGTTTTCTCTGCCAAAAGAGCAGTGCTTGAAACAAAACTTCCAGGATGCTCAGTTTTCCCTTTAAATGATGACTGACCTGAAATATTTTTTTGTTCTTCACTATAACTACAAACACATTTTGGCATGAAGCAACTCAAAAAGGACTAGTCTCTGCTGAATAGAGAGGACAGGCATTGATTCCCCCCCCTGCAATATAACAGATAGCTAAGTAAGAACCAGTCATTACTTTTAAACTTCCCTGTTACAATCGTTAGAAGGAGAAAATTCTCTTTCTAAATGGCTTTACAGTCTGTTTGCAGTGATTTTGGGGAAACATTTTCCAGGGCTCTAGATGAAAACCACTGCCACTCCTCCATCCATACCCTCTCCACCTTGCATTTCCCTTTTCAGTCCTGGTCCCACTGCCAAACATCACAGATGCAGCACTTTGTTCTGTGTTGCTCTCAGTACATCCGAAATAGGAAAACAGCTGAAGTTCCTAGTTGAAGTATTTTTCTTCCTTTCCTCTACTGAAATCTGGGCCAGTGATTCCCTTGCTCTGTTCCCACCAGCTTCAGGCATAAGGAAAGGGGAAGCCCAGCCCTCAACTCTGCTGTTTCACCAGGAGCAAAGGTGGTATTAAAGGTCCCTCTTCAGCAGGTGGTTATGAAACACTGCAGAGCAGTCAGGCAGTGTCACAATTACACAGAAAAAAAGAATGGATTAAGAAGTACAAAACTTGATCTTGATTTGCATTAAATAGTCTTTTCTTGATTTGTTTTTGAAGAAAAAATATTTTACCTCGTTAAATATACACAGTTATGGAATCACAGCAGGGTTAGGGTTGGAAGGTGCCTCTAGAGGTCACTTGGTCTAGACCTCAAGCAGAGCTACCTAGAGATGGTTGCCCAGGACCATGTTCAGACAGCTTTTGAACGTCTCCAAGGATGAACACTCCACAGCATACCCAGGGCAACCTGTGACAGTGCTTGGTCACCTTCACAGTGAAAAAGTGTTTCCTGATGTTTAGAGGGAACCTCTTGTGTTTCAGTTTGTGCCTGTTGCCTCTGGTCCAGTTACTGGGCACCACTGGTTCTGTCCTCTCTGTACCATACCCTCAGGGATTTACATAGATAAGATCCTCTGAGCTTTCTCTTCTCCAGGCTGAACAGTTCCCACCTCTCTCAGCCTCTTCTCATTGGAGAGATGCTCCAGTTCCTTCATCATCCTCATGGCCCTCCACTGAACTCTCTCCAGTATGTCCAGGTCTCTCTTGTACTGGGGAGCCCAGTCCTGCACACAATATTTCCCGATGTGGCCTCACCAGCACTGAGCAGAGGGGCAGAATCACCTTCCTCAACCTGCTGGTAACACTCCTGATGCAGCCCAGGATACTGTCAGTCTTCTGTTCAACTTTGTGTCTATCAGGACACCCTGGTCCTTTTCTGCAAAGCTGCTTTCCAGCTGCGTAGCCCCCAGCCCATCCTGGGGTTGTTCTTCCCCAGGAGCATGACTTTGCACTTCCCTTTGTCGAAGTTCCTGAGGTTCAGGAGGTTCCTGTAAGCCTGTTTCTCCAGCCTGTTTAGGTCCCTCTGGATAGCAGCAGGACCCTCTTGTGTATCAGTCACTCTTCCCAGTTTTGTGTCATCATCAGCCTGTCCCATCATCCAGAGCATTAATGAAGATGTTAAACAGGACTGGAGCCACAACAAATACCTCCCTAGGTACTGGCTTGCCTCCAATTAGACTTCATTCCATTGATCACCAGCCTCTGGGCCTGACCAGTGCTTTAAATGCCACTTGTTTTTTTCCATCATCAAGTGATGAAAGACCAGTGTTCCTATATATATATGTATATATATACACATACACTATTAGCTGCTGTATCTATTAGTGGACACAAAACCCATTCAGCAGAGTAAAACAGTAAGTCTAAGGTCTTTTTTTCAGCACGCAAGTTTCCAGGCTACTTCCTTGTTCCCTTGGTCAGCTGGGAAACAAAGCTGGGAAACAAGCTCTTTTGCTTGTTTTTAACTGTCTGAACACTGGCATGAGGAGGGCAGCTACAAAGTAGGTCAAACATGCTGAGCCAGCCTCATTTCAGTGGAAACAATGGAAGGTGTCCTGGCTTGTTCCGATACCTAATATTTGTTTCTGTTTATCATGCAAAACACATCACTGCTGGCACTTTGCAGTTTTCAGACACAGGATTCATGCAACCAACATTTATTGTTAGTGAGGCATTTTTTTATTTGTTGGGTTATTTTTTTTCTGTCTAGCTAACTAGCAAATATCTCCTGCTTACTATGAAGACCAAACTGTAAAATTGCTATGTAAAACCCTGTAAAGGTTTGATATACATAAGTACAAATAGGAGATGGATCCCAAACCTAGTGATATGCATTTATATAGCAATTTCTCTTGTGCAAATTCTGTCTCCTTTATCTGGAAAGTTGGAGTTAACATTGCAGTGACCAAACTAGGGCTAAGACATCCTCCTGCCAAACATTCTCAAGAAAAATGCTGCAGCTTGACATGAGCTCTGCATGCAGAATTCCCTTCCTGAATTGGGAAATGCACAAAATCGAGTGGAGACAAATCAGTCAAAGAGAAACGCACAGAGATCTCGACCACTGATTGCTCTGTTGAATTCTACTGAAAGACAGCTCATACTTGCTGTATGCTTGACAAACGGCCCTGGGCTGATTTGGAAAGAGCTAATTAACAAAATGTAAGTAACCCAGATTCAAATACTAGAAAAACACAGATTCCCCCCAAATTTAAAATTATTATTACAAGGGAACAACAGCCAAAATGCACCAGTGACCAGACTCAATAGCAGCTAGAAGAATCCTGCAGTTCTTGAACAGAGTTAGCACATACCTTACTCAGCTCTGGAAAGAGTTCTAGAATCCCAATGTCCAGCAGAACATAGGTTAACTAAAAGAAAACAAATAAAACTAAGGACACTTCAAGGCAACACTACTGCTTCTTATTTTTAACTCTGAATTAGAGCCCACTCCTCTGCTATACCAAACATTCACTTCAGGAAATCCTGTGCCAAAAGGCAAGTTTCTCACATGTTATGAGTTACCTGTTTGTTGAGCACTGGTTGCTGCAGTCCATCAAACAGAAGCCTGATGCCTTCATATTTAGCCTCTTCCCCAATGCACTTCCCTATTAAATCTAGACCAAATTCCAAAGCCAAAATATACAAGTCACGAGGAAGCACTGTAAAACAGCTGTATGATGCAATTATGGTAGTCCAGTAATTATCAACAAAAACCCCCCAGTTTAAATTAAATAAAGAGTTCAAGTTTTATCTATCTCAAATGGTAAATGGAAAAACAAACACACTTTTGGTTCATCTTTTTTTCCTCCCTTTTCTTCAGGGCTGCACACCTAAGTAATTATTACACTTTTTATAAATCTATTGTCCTAATGCATGGTTTAATAAAACACAATCTGATTTTTTAAAGTTACATTCTGATTAAATGGGCTTCTCTCCCCTCGTCTATACAGTGTAAGGAGAGCTCAGATGTACCTTCTGGCTTCATGGTGTGCCTTTTTTAACCCATTTTTCATCTCGATAAAATACAAAACATAGGAACATTCTAAAGATGAAGAAATTATGATATTAAGTACATTTGTAAAGCTCTTGATTTCCATCAGCATGTCTTTATTAATTACTATGCTACAACTTAGTCAGCAACATTTAAATGACTAAACGAACTGCTGGTTTTTTACACCTAGTATTCTGATCAACTCAAATCTCAGCAGCCCAAGTATTATTTGATTTGGGAAGGTAATGTGACTGTATTTGGGTTATATATCTGCCTGAACAATTAACCACACTTATACAGACAGTCATGAAATAGAGAACCTGGAATGTATCTCATCATTTCTTCAAAAGTCTGCTTTGCTCGCCTCTGTTTATCCTGGAGAGAGCGAGGCTCAGTGTTCTCACAGAACACGGCATCTGCAGCAAAAAACACATTGAAAAGAAGTCTTTAGGCAGCTACACATCACTGACATATAAATGTGTTTTGGATTGTGGCTTCAAAATTGAGTATCTTTTCTGTATGACCTTGATTGGAAGGAAATTCTAGCCTTGCCAGATCATAGTCTTTTGCTTACATTACCCTGATCAAATCCAGAATCCCTGCTCCTATGGAGGTCAATCATCTTTTCACAATTTGTTTCCATTCTTTTATAAATTTTAAAGCACTATCTTATAAGTTTGGATCAATTCTACTTTAGGTTAGTTATGATCTCCTAACTCACAATTTCCCTTATGCTTTCAAACATATAAGCAGTATCCACACTTTGTGCCAAAAACACTGTCTGGAACTGTCAAAAATTTCAGATTTACCTATGAACAAGAAAGCAAGAACCGCTGTTCATCAGAAATAACAGGTGCTCAGTTTTGGTTTTAGGCTCTGAAAGACTTACTCCTGTCTTTTTTTGTCTTTCACAAGTTTTCCTTTTGGCTTGATAAGAACAGAGCTGCCTTAATGCCAGAGCTTCTGCAAGATTGTGGTATTTATTTAAATCAGACTGCACTCAGGTGGAGTTGTGTGGACATTTTTTAGATTTTTTTAACCTCTTTCCCCTTTCCTTATTCGAAGGTCAAGAACAGTTAAGCCCTCTCAAAAGCCCACGACAACAAAGGGAACAAATAAAAGAAGAAACAATAAAGGACTGTGATGTAGCACAGAAGTGAAGTAACTTAAAAGACTGCATAAAACATTCATGCTGTGATACATTAAACAACCTTTATTTTGTTTTTGTTGTTCCTTGCACAGCTTAGCAAATTACTACTCATAATACTTTTTTCTGTAATCATCACTAACAGACAACATGGCTGACTCAGCATCTTTCCACAATGAGCTTTTGCAGTCTTTTTATAGGCACACTTGATTTTTAAAACTCCACTAGCTTAGTAAGCTTTGCAGAGTTTAGTACTTGGAAACTTCAAAGAAAGGATTTCAAATATCAAACTGAAGCAGTACTTTTACACCAGAGATTTAACTATTACTAACCTCTCAGCAGTGTTATCAGAGAAACCAACCGGTGCTCCTCAAATAGTTGTTCTAATTTGTAATGCAAGTAATAGTCTGTGTACAGTTCCAAGGTATTTTTGAAGAGAATTCTTCCTCCCATCAAGAGATGATGCAGCCAGTCAGGAATGCGGAAAACTACCCTACCTGCAATGTTACAGAGACAAATATATATGAGGCTCTCCTGATACTCTTGACAAAGGAATCATTTATTCAAAAGTAAAAAACAATGATTGCAAGCAAGCAATATTTTAGTTTTGTTAGTGCAACGCTGAAAAAACTGGTATTCTCCACAGTGCTTATCAAATACTTCCTTTAGCTATTTTTATTAATTAAATCATTCCCATTCCCAGAGTGTATGAGCAGCCTAGGCACACCTGAGAAAAGCGAAGGGACCTACTCCCATAAGCTCATAATACTGAGATACAGAAAGAAAGAGACATAACAAAACAATTAAGCAATAATGAATGATAAAAAAAATGACATTCTCGCACCACAGTAAAGTCTTCTAAGGAATGACTGTGTCACTAAGTTGTATACTGATATGCTTGAAAGTGCTGAGCTATATATGAGTCCTACAATAGAATTTGATTGCTTACCAAAGAACTTCACATTTGGCATGAAGTATATGAATAATTAAGAGAAATCACTTCTTACCAACATACATGAGGTAGTCATAGACTCCTTCTACAGTCATCATTTCCATGAAGTAGTTCTGATTTTGTCGCCTTTCTGTATTCTCAGACCGGTTTGCATTATTCTTGAATAAATCATTAAAAAGCTAAAAATAGAAACATAAGACTGACATCATTTGCATTCAAAGGCAAAAGGATAGCAATCAGTCCTTTGGGTTGTTTTTTTAAAAAGGAGAAGCTTCTTTCCAGAGCTTTCAAAGAACTAATCACAGGCGTCAATTCGTTTCATTGTTTCTGGGTTTGTTTTTCTGAATTCTTCACTTTCCAATAAAGAGCATGGCACATGTTGCCAAGTTACACAACCAAAATACCTGGGTTCGGAACAAATCAGCAGGGTGTCTGAGACATTAATTCATGAGTCTTTTTGTTCCTGCTACCTTCTTCCAACCTAAACGATTCTGATCCTATGACACTGAAGTATTTCTAAAAGTTCCTGTTGGCTACCATTTTGAAATAAATACAATGGTTTCTGGACAAAATATACAATTTTTTTTATGTAGAGAAATACCTTTTCTCCCTGCCAGCTTGATTATTTACAGCAAAAACTTCATAAATCTTTTTAAGTTACTAAAGTTTGGGTTTCTTTACATTTATATAATTTCTCAATTAATATTCCTTTAGCCTTCTATTTTCCAATGTCATTACACCCCTCCCTGATCCCTCTATTTCCTTGTTTTTGGTTCTTTCTTAAAAGATATTATAATCCTCGCAATACCCCAAGAGGCTCTTCCCTGAACACCATAAGGGGTCCCATACCACCTAGGCAGTACTCCTTGCCCCCTCTGCCCTCAAGTCTGTGCATTCCAGCAGCTGTAAAGGAAAAACTCTTGGAATCCTGACGCTTTTCATATTTAATACCTAGCAATCTCTATTAACAGTTTATTTTAAATTATCTTATCCCAAAAATAGTTGATCTAAAGATAAAATAGTATTTATACAAAATACTCTGTATTACAAAAAGAAAGTTCAAAAGTTTATGCCAAGGTCCTAAAAAAAATATTCCAGAACTAGAAGCAAAGGCAACATAATCATAGCATTCCTGTGTTGAGATGATTGCCACTGTCACAGGTTTTTCTTTATCGCTCCCAAATTAAAATTAGTTCCAAAGAACAGGAAGTAATTTGCTTATATGTGGTTCACTTTCTGTACAGCAATTCTCCCTGAAATAAATAAAGCCATAAAACATGCAAATCACAAGCTCTGAATCATGCAAGTCTCTAAACAGAATGCTCTGCACTCTTAGGAAAAACTACATCAGGACATCTGGCAAGACTCAGGTTATGACCTGTACTTCTTCAGGCCCTCTCTTTTGTTAAGTGCTAAGCTGCTGGTATTATCTTCAGAAGGTTCACTCAAACTAAACAACACCAGGTTATTATATAAATTACATGAAAGGGCAAATATGGTTAATGCACTGGGGGATGACTGGTATCCAGGAACGCAACAAACCTACAAAGAACACGTAATTATTCACGCCTACTGTATGAAAGCGTCCCTGGTATGTTGTTTAAAAAACCCTGTATAAACTGAAGTCTATATCCTCCTCAATATTGAAAAAATCTAGCTGAATTATGGTAACTTAAACAAGAGCCTCCTTTATTTTTTAGATAGACCCCATGACCTGACAGAGGCAATACAGAGCCAACTCAAAGCAGCCCATTGTGCAATGTAGACACAGGTTCAGGAGTGTCTGGAGGCCAAGCTAAATCATTAACAGCAACCTGGTAGGTGACCTATAAAAAAAATCAAACATGAAGGCCAGCTTAGGGCAAAGCTTTTAGACTTCCAAACGCTATTTCATCCCAAACCAGAAGCAGCATCTTTTGAATGATGCATGTATCTCTGCACATGGATAATCTGTCTTGCACCTTAAATATAAGGTTCCTTGATCAGAGTCAAGCTTTGAAAGCTCTGACTCTTGCATGTGGCATTTCAGAACGTAACAGCAGTACAAGGCATGGCAAAACAGCCGAGCCAATGACCAATTTTTATAAAGTACATTTTTTATACTATTCCAGTGAAAGTGAATATTCTATAGTCATTTGCAATGCACGGCAGCAGCCATAACACAAAGTGGCATTACATCTCTACTTCTACGTTTTGTGCTTTCCAGAATTTCGCTTCTGAGGAAATTCAAGTGAAAAATATAACAACTGGTTATCTAACACAAAAGTTGAGATTACATTCACAATTCAGATAAGCACAGGATTTTGCCTTGAATGTTTCTCTGCATGCTAATATTTGAGACTGGCAAGACAAGCCTCAATGCTATCATTATTCACAAGTATCTTTAAGATTAAATAGTAATTGCAATTATAACCATGAAATATCTTAAAAGTCGTTGGATGAGGAAATTCCATGAATTGGTATTGATTAATAATGGGAGTCAAGCTCTTGAAGCAAGTGAAAGATATTAAGAAAAAGACCAAAGCAACCCCTTGTACAATAGGCTATCGCACCTTGATGGGAAAAACGAGGAAAGTAAGCATGAATGCTCACATAAAGTGCCTCACAGGAAAAAAAGAAGTTACGCAACGGTTAGCAAGCACATATGCAAACATACACCCGTATACATTCCAGCACAGGTGAGGTGTATAAAAGCAATACCATGACTATGAACAATACCCACAGCCATTGGCATGAACCTCTCCCCTATTTTTCCTGCTCATTTGCAAAGTACAGAGGATTATAACAAAATGGTAAGAAGAAACAATGTATGTAGTGCCTGAATCACATCAGTCAGCATACGGAAAGGCAATCATGTCTTCCCCCAAGTAACTATGCATAAACATACATTATACTATCGGTGTTCCAAAAGCAGATTTTATTGCTGTTGGCAGGCCATCACAAGACAGCAGAACAATGCCTTTGTAAGTGTATTTTGCAAAGTCTGTATCACCTGAGAAGTTCTGACCTATTCTAGAAAGTATGACAAAAGTATCTTCAAAAGATGCTCAAGCTTCTTACAGACCTTCTGAACAGAAACATGGCTGGGATAGCCAGAAACACTGTTAGTGCCTGTAGGAAGGGAGAGTAGGGGTTTCTGTTTGCTTAGTTTTTTTTAACCAGGCAGTTGGTACCTCTTTCAATTTAGTGGATCTGATAAAGGATAAAATCCAATTGCTCCCAGCTATACTATGGTTGACTATCCACATTCATTGTGTATTTTTAACAAGGAGTCTTTTCACCAATATTTAAAACACACAAACATACAGAGGCACCAGGAATATTCAAAAGGAAGCAGCATGCAGAAAATCTGACAGAGCACTAACAAGATTTCTGACTGAACTCAAGCTTTCACCTGCCCTGACAGACCTTCAGGCATTTCTTATTCAGCCTGCTGAGGTAGCCTGGGTGTACCCTACTCATGGCAACAGAGTTGGCAGCACCAGCACTGGGGAAATGTGCATTGTATTCTCAGCAGATTCCAACATGTTGAAACTGGAATAAACAGATCTGCTTCAGACAAGGTATAGGAGAACACTGTGGCAATAAAAGCATCAGCTGGAAAGCGACTCTACCATTTACCAAAAAACCGAAGAACTTTCTTACTATGAGATAACATGCTTTTCTCACAGATGGGCACTCAAAAAGACCAAAACTTTTGTCTCTCTGGCTGCCTGCCAGATCCCCTCATTGACTCCATACAGGTAGTTCACACAGTCCTGGTAAAGACATCCACCTCCATCACCAGGAGTGAGGGTGCCTGGCTACTGCACAGCACTTATGTCAGAGAATCACAGAATGGTCTGGGTTGGAAGGGACCTCGAAGTTCATCTAGCTCAAACCCCCCTGACATGGGCAGGGACACCTTCCACTGCACCGGGTTGCTCCAACCTGCCATTTAACAATTCCAGGGATGGGGATTCCACAGCCTCTATGGGCAACCTGTTTCAGCATCTAACCACCCTCACAATGAAGAATTTTTTCCTAATATCTATTCTAAACCTACTGTCTTTCAGTTTGAAACTATTTCCCCTTGTCTTGTCACTAAACGCTCTTGTAAAAGCCTCTCTCCAGCTTTCCCTTCAGGAATTGGAAGGCCACACATCTTCACAAAGGTGTCATGTTCTACCAACAGAAGTGAACTGCAGAACTGAACAGGTAAAGTCTATGCCAAACATATTTGGGGAGTAGGGAGGGGTGCTACTCCAGCCTAGCTCTGGTCTGGCCTTTGAACTGAACACCCTTGGTGCCTGCATTCCTAGTCAGAATTTTCCAGTTTAGTTGCATCTGAAGTAAATTCAGTTAATGAGTTCTAAGACAGCTTCCTAGTATGAGAAGAAGTGTGACATGCAGAGGTGATCAGGAGATTTACTTCCAAAAAGCATCATTGATACAAACTAAAGTGGTCTGGCAGATGAAACCAGTGTTGCTTAAAAATCAAATCCAGGAAGTGACAAGGTGTAAATGGCCCAGTGTCCTGGCACCCAGCACAAATCTTTTCCCACGTGTGGGCTGACTTGAGAAAGAGAAAACTATCTTCCAAAGAAGGCACGAGCACCCCAGCAAATCAGCAAGAGGGATGAATTTCAAATGTGCATGGGAAAACTCAGCAGAGACCATAACCCAGCATAACCTGGTTTATCAGATCTCTAATAATTACCATTAATTGTGTGAGTGTGTGCACCCTGGCTGAACTGATAGATGGCAAATTAATGAGAAAGTAGATGGCACATGAATACCTCATGCATACTCGCCTCTGCTGGTCAAAGTTAGTACTATAATTTGAGCACAGATATTCAGCATCTGATCACAGAACTGTCTTGCAGCCTCCCCCAAGGCAAAGTGTCTTGAGTGCCCATCATTAAATAATAATCACAGCTCTGCAGGAGATACACTGAAGTGTGAAAGTTTCCATCCATTTACAGCAAATGGCTCCCCAAAACAAAACAGATTTCTTCTGGGAAAGAAAAAAAATATTAAAAAACATATGCAGAACCAATTATTCATGAAAGAGCTAATTAGAATAAAGGTGCTTAGAAAAACAGTGAACTCACTCTGACCACAGAAGGTGAGAAGGAATGGAGAGCTGGAGCTAGCCTCATCTTTTTTGCTCTGTGCAAAGAAACTCATATCCTGTGACAAGAGCATCTGCTACAGGCTAAGCAGCACTGCCAGCAACAACTTGGCCTCAGAATCTACAAACTTGTGTCTCCAATGAACTGCATACACGGCCACTTGGTCAGCAGTGATACAGAGGTTTCTCCCACAATGATATTTCTGAAAATGACACCCAAAACCAGAAAGCAGTAAAGATCTATGTTTTGCTTAAGGAAACTTCAGTATTCCAAAAGAAAAGCCAAAGTACAGATAGCTCTTTGCTCTCCTGGGATCATCATGGTTGAAAACCATTGGGAAAACCTCATTTCAGAGCCTGAATTTCCGTACACATGTTCTTTTACAAGAATAACATGCTGACACTTCAAAGAATGTGTTTACATTTTAACAGAGCAATGCTTCAAAATGCAAAGTTGGTAGCTCAGGTATTTAAGTATGTTAAACATATTAAAACTGCTAACTTCTACAGTTCTTGTCAGATCACAATAAAAAAATTATCTGATTGTTCATCCTCTGCTGTAGCGTGCTGTCAGCTGTTTTATAAAGAACATTTGAATTATTTATGCATGTACCCTGTTTCTAGCACAAGTCAAAAACTCTACATCCGATTTTTAAGACTGCTGATACATTTATACCCCTCTGAATAGAGAGCAATAGCAAAATATCTTAACCTTGGAAATAGTGTCCAAGATGAGAAAGAACTTGAAATGAAGGATACTAATTTTGTGTATATGCACATGTAAGCTAACACTAAATATTGGCTGTAGTAATTCAGCCTTCATGTTCAGAAGATGAAACCCAAACAAATTAATAGATTTAACTGCTATTGAACTTAATCAGTATAAACATTTTGTGGCTGTAAATTCTGTAAGTGTCATAACACTATAAAAATGTCCATAGTGAAGGAGATCAAAAGGTCCATTTTTTCAACAGCCCATCACTACCAAGAACCATAAATGGATCCTGGGAACAATCATCCCAGACAGTACTTTTCACCAAATTCTTCCAGTCTCCAATTGTTTTCAACTAAAAAAAAAAAGTTCAAGAGCTGGATTCAGTCTCTCTATAGGTATTCACCCCAAATACATTCCCTTTTTGTGAATTTGTCCTGTCTCACTGCATAGTTGTTTAACCTTCAAGTATTCACAAAATCTTTTTGCAAGGAGTTCCACAAATTTACTAACCATTGCAAGAGCTACCACTTTTTGTTTTGAACACAACTCCTACCACCTTCATTTAGCGCCTCTTAGTTTTTGCAGTAGAGAAGAGAGGGAAAGAAAATCCACCCCAACCTTTATCCCCTGTCCTCTCACGCTAAGCATTAGACTTCAGACTATCATACATTTCCCACTTATCACTTTGCAAAATGAAGTGTCCCAGCTGACACTTAGTCATAGAAATATTTAGGTTGAAAAAGACCTCTAAGATCATTAAGTCCAACCGTTAACCCAATACTGCCAAGCCCAACACTAAACTATGTGCCACATCTACACATCTTTTACATACCCCTAGGGATGGTGGCTCCATCACTTCCCTGGGTAGCCTCTTCCAATCCTTGACAACCCTTTCCAGCATGAGATTTTTTTCCTGATGTCCAAACTAAACCTTCCCCGGAACAACATGAGGCCATTTTCTCTCTTCCTATCCCTTGTTACTTGGAAAAAGAGACTGGGACCTGTGTAGTCCAGTCTCATATGTAATTCAACTCCTCTTCCCAAGCAAATGAGATAGCAGGAAAGCACATACTACTGAGCTTTCCTTTAGAACCTCTCACATGGTGAAGTGTATGCACATTCCATATTTTGTCCTGAACCACAACAGCTCTGTAGCACTGAGTTTGGGTCTTTGAAATCTGAGACCAGAAACAATATTCCTCTCTAAATTCCACAAATACACGATCACTCTAACGCAGTCCAACACAGAAATATGAAGACTAGTGTCTTTCTAAAGCCCCTGAAGCTAGCAGAAATCTTTACATTACGTTTTACCAGGCTCTAACTACAAATACAGGAAAACAAAGAAAGGAACTATCTTTACCTGCAGACAAGTAAAAGATTGAAACTGGTAAGTGCTAAACTTTCACTGTGCCAATGTTAGAAAAAGTAACTATGCACGAAGTGATACAGTTAACCTATTATGAATGTCAGACAAGGATGAACACTTTGAAGGCAGATAAACAGGTACCTTGACAATTTGGCTTGTAGCACTTCGACAAGTCACATTTTCATCAAACACTCAAGCACTTCACTTTGAAAAGGAAGCTTCCTAAAGACACCAAAACATTCCCTGTTTTACACCTTTGCTTTCCCCCCTTCTTCTCCTCTCTGTACTTCACAGGCTCTCTACTTTGTTTCCTCATCTCCAAATATACCAAGATGTAAAAAACAACAGCAACAACAAAACTACAAAACTTGCCCACAAACCTCAAAAATCATTCAAAGGTATTTATACATCAGACGATGACAAAAGATCTCTCTGCTACTATTCTCTCTCTTGTATGAAATGGCAACACAAAATAGGTAAATTTTTATATTTATGAGAGGTTTTTTTGTTTATTCTTTCCATTTTCATGGTATGGTCAGTCTTCCCCACTCCTATGAAGTGGGAAAGGAACATGACTTACTATACCTTCTTATTATTTTCAGAAGTGGGACTCAAAATGGTAAGTTCAGGCCTACTTGGTTTAGGCTTGGGAGATTCACAGGAGTTGATAAAATTCATGATGAATGGCTCCAAATGTTGACCTTTCTGAAAAAAAAGATACGAGTGACCTGTCACTTGAATAATTATAGGAAAATGAAAACTAAACAAGAAAAGCATTTTCAAACAAAGTGTTGGATAGCCTGTAAGTTAGTAATCTTGTAAAATTAGTTACTGAAGTTATTTAGTTATTATTATGTTGGCAACCTGAAAGAATTACTCACCTCTTTCATGAGTTTTCCTGGAACAGATTTTATGATTTTACCTATAATTAGAAATAAACAAAAACTTTGTTATCACTGTCTGATTTGAAAGACCTTTTTCTCTGCTACATTTTAAGTACTTACTGTCTAGTCATTACTTAAAAACACAATAATATTTTAAAATCTGATTTTTTTTTATTTGGCACAAAAAGCTAAGAAAATAGTCTTGTGCATAACCATCTTGTAACTTACTGCTTAGTATTCTTCAAGAAAAGATACTTAAAATATTAAAAATATACAGATTATTATCTGAGTACTTAAAAAAAGCTCTTGCAATAAAGTATTGTAAGTCTACCTTTTAATTTTTTTAGAGGCTTAAACATAAATATCTATATATGCATATATATATTTATATACATGCATATTTTTTTTATATATATGTGGTATATATAAAAATAGCAGCGTAACAGCAGTACTACTACAACACCAGGTACAGGTAAAATTCCCTGTCCTTAATTCTTCATAGAATCATAAACACTCATCACAGAAGAAATCAAGATAATCAAGATTCTCCTCTTTCCATGAAAAGATCAGCTAATCTGGAGGGATTCTGGGGAGATTCAGCCTCAAAAACCCTTCTGAGTAAAATTTTATAAATTGGACAGGCTACACCTGTGGCCTTAAAAATCAGCTCTTCTGTCCTGATAAGGCTATCAGGATATGGCACAGTAACTTGGAATACTGAAAAATGAAAGTGTCCAGGACTAGTTTTATTTTAAGCATTACATTTACTGTAATACTTTTTTATCTACATGTCATTAAATTTGAAATTTATATCGGAAAGTATGTAAAATGATCAGATGATAATAATAAACACTCTCATCCTCATAAAAAGCCCTACTGAAATGCCAAGACTTGTTATAGTGTTGTTTATGGAAGTGAAGCACAGTGTCAGGCAGGAAATGCATTACAGTAAACACCATAATTATAAGCTTTTTTTAAACAATGTATGGTTGGATCTAGAAGAGAGGTCTGAAACAAAAACAAAACCTTTCAACTGGATGATGAAAAGTAAAATCTCATTCAACAACTCAAAAAGCACATTAAGCCCCAGCAGGTTCACACTAGGACTAGGAGATGCAGAAATGCAGTGACAGTTCAGACATGGCTTTTGGTACCACACCAGTGCCAGAACAATAAGTGGTACAAGACATGACATTGACCTCACCAGCTAAGGCCCACTATTCTGAGACAGCTACACTCCAGTCAAGCTGTAAAGTCACACTGCAGTCTACTTTTTTCATTTATTATGAACTCTTACATTAGATATCACAAATCTTGCAACTTCTCAATTTCCATTTGACCTGCCTACATCACACACACACACCACTGCCTCAAATCTATTAACTAGTTCATGTTAAAAAAGATCTTAACATTACCTAAGACTAGAAATATCAAATATGGTAGCTTTCAGAATAAAATAAACAGATTTTAATCAACTAAAATCCAAAGACAGTTTTATATTAAAATTCTTCATACCATCTCATCTGTAAACAATGACTGACTCATGCAGATTTGACTTGTGACAATGCCATAAATCTTCCTGAATGATGAAATTTATTAAGAGAAATCTTATCATCTTGCTTTCTGACACAAAAATTCAAAAGCAACCACAAACACCTTTCTTCATAATTTCAAAAAGGTCTTTTTTCTTCAAGAAAGAAGTATCAGCATATCTTCCTTGCTGAGCTGTAATTTTAGGGGCTGTGAAGGAGCAGAGTTCTTATTTTCCACATCCACAAGAATTATCTATTCATTACTACTATCATTCAGAGAATCACAGAATTCAATCACAGCATCCACAGTATTCCTATTTGTCAGCATAAACAAGTAGTATATTACATACCAAGATTCACATCAGGCAACATTTTATCAAGAAACTGAGTCTCTCCTCCATTAGGGGACAGGAAATCAGCTAAAAGCTGGCTGTTACTCAGTTCTGGATGTTGTAGAAGTTTCTTTGAGACAGAAGGAAACAGAGAAGTACTTTAGTCTCTAAAAATCAGTTTCTCTATAGCAAAAATATATTCAAAGAGCATTATATTGCCATAGATATCGTCATTTGCAATAGATTTCTGTTTTCAGTCACTTTAACAAGTTTTATTTGCCCAGCTGAACCCTTGGGCAAACTCTGTAACTGAAGTTCTTGGAAACAAACAAAAGAAGCAGATATTCTTTTACTAGTTTTGTATCATTAGTTTCAGAATATTCTTTAGTCCAAATGTTTTTTTGATACCTGCAGATATTCCTGAAACTCCTCTCTCTTGGATTTTAAGAACTCATAGTTCTTGGGGCCAATGATTCGCTTTGAGGGAAGTTGAGCATCAGGAAACGTACCTAACAGAGATAAACTATTCTTGTAATGCAATAAACACTGGTTTCATTGTACCACATGATAATCATAAGGAATGATAATCACAGCAGGGGAAAAGTGGCTTTCCAGATGACGGAGAACATACCATGAAATTCTGTAAGCTTCGACTCAAGCACATAAAATTCTAGATACCTCCTGTAGACAGACCAGTGTTCAGGTTCATGTCCAACTGGGGAAAAAAAAGTTAAAAACCAGGTTTTATGCCACCAGAGAGACAAATTAGCAAAAGGAACCGTATGATGGATTATTACAGGAAAAATCTCAGTGCCCTTAGTCCCCTATATTGTAGTAACAAACTTTAAGATACTTTTAGTGTTAAACTGAAATGCATAACTAGACAGATAGATGTGGTAGACAGATATGGTACTAGCAAGGCAACTATCACATCATTTAGGGGATTCCTAAAATCTAAACAACTAAGTGCTCCATAACTTCAAAATTTATGTGGGATACTATGTTAGATCTATTTTCAAACTTTTAACCAAATTATTTACAGAAATAGTACTTGTTGAATGCAGTCCTCTGTATCATCAGCTTGAACATTGATCATTCTTAATCCTGGAAGATATCACTAAATAACTCTTAAATACTTTCTGCTTATTGTGCTACTTATTAGTCTCACTAACACAAATCCACACAGCCTCTGGATGATGCTGTTTTCCCTCACTTCATATGGATACATTGCTGTCTAGATACTGATAAATTAACTGCAAGCCAGGACGGTTCCTAATAAGCAAAACATTTTAATTTTCTAAGAACTATATTTTAAGGTTATATAAAAAGTTATTTATTTCTCATTATTCCAAAGTTCAGAGTAGGTGAAATAAAAATAAGCCAGGTGCCTGTTAATGTGAACTGTAGGATAAATATTTTTGGAAAGAGAACATCTCGAACTCTGGCACAGAGTCTAAATAGAACTGATTCATGCTGAGGAATCAGTTCTCAGCTTGCAAAAACGAAATGTGATCATTTATTTCTCAAACACATTTCCTCAAAACTTTCAAGCCATTATTTCAAAATCAGAACACATATGCAAAGCACACTGCAAGAGCTATCAGAGGAGAGCATGCTATAATAATTTCGAGTTCACTTTTAAATGACACTGTTTTTCCACAACATTGCATACCTGCCCTTCTATCATTTCTCTCTACATCAATGCAGAATACAGGAATTCTCTCCTTTCTGTCTTTTCTTTCCAGGGAGGGATCATCAAAAAAATCTACATATGGGATGCTAATTTTCCATGCAGCAAGGTTGCGGGGTGTATTTGGGGTAGTGACAGCCTCCTCAGGAGAATCATCTTCCATCACCATAACGCCTTCTTCAATCTGTAAAGATTCAAACACAAAGATCTCTATTTTAAACACAAAGATTTCCGTTTTAAACACACAGATTTTCTACTTTAACTGGTACAAGCAACCTCTCCAAAACTTCTATAAGGTAATGAAACATAAATCAAGTTTCAAGTATGTGTCACTAAGTAATAAAAGAAAAGGAAATCATTTCATTAATGGAGTTCCCATGTAGATTAATTTCTGGGTTTAGATCTGCTGTAAATTAATTTGAAATTAGCAACTTTTAGTGAGATCAGAAAATTTTTACAGTGCTATCAAGTTCCACAGACGATACTTCAGGAAGAGGGAGTGGGACACAGAAGTACTAAAGGAGAGACAGTTGGAAGAAAAAAAAACAAATCTATCTAGAGTTCTAAATTGTCGAGTGCTCTCACCTTCTTCTGAAAACAATTCTGAACCAGGTGAATAATACAAACTCACATCTACACTTTTACCTTCAGGCTAATAAGCATGGGAAATAAGCTAGCAGTTTATCAAGGTGACGAACACTTAAATGTTTTGGTTGTTAGGAACAGCTCAAAAGATTGAACCGACAGACACTCTGTAAAAAATAGGTGGCTACCTACAGCTTCTGACCAATTCCTTCCTCTTGCCTTTTAAAATTTTCCATTTGTCCCCCAATTGTGCTTCAGATAACAATGTCCCATGCAATAAATTCTACCATTGGCTCTACTCATGGCTGTTTACATGGAAGAAAAGCATTGAGGGAGACACCCAAGACAAATGAGAAAGGACTGCTGGCTCCTGTCCTTCAGAGAAAAAGCTGCACAGACTAACTTGACAGCAATTTCTCCACTGCTTTATGGTTTTAAGGTCTTGTAGCAAACTTCAGAAGAGCCACGTATGCAATCCTACACATGCCATTTTATAAATGTAGGTAATAAGGCATGGTAAGTTTTTAGAGAAAAATTCATTTCCTACAAAAAATGTCTGACTGCTACTTTAAATAATTCTATGTACTAAGGCAATAAGCTCAGAGGTACACTAACTGGGAATGTGGCCTGGCCTTTGAATGAATACGGGGAATACAAAGCAATTTAATCAGAAGCCAGCACATGAAAACTTTGTAGTGAGGATGGCAGAAACTTAACATTTTCAAATAAAAAAGGAAAAAAACCAAACCACCCCAAATCAACAAAGACACTTTTACTCACAAAGTCATCTTCTCCTTCATTTAAGTTATAGTTCGGCAACATTGCTCCTTCCATTGCTGAACTCTTGAATACACCTTTTATTTTGTTCCCTATTTTGCTGATTCCAAATGATTCTCCTCTCTTCTGTGTGGTCCTAGAATCATATAAGCCACAGTTCACAACACAAGGCATATTATTACACAGCTGCTCAGTAGGCCATTGCACACCATTTGCAGATAAGACAAACAACTCTATAAACAAGTAGACAATATATTTACAGTTCCACTTAGGTTAAAATTTATTTATTTATAATTCTGTTCTCTGATCAATCAGCAAAATTTCTTGATTACACTTTTAGAGAGACGGGATTTCCATATGTTTAACCACAAGAAAACTCTTGGAATAGTATCCTAGGAATTCAGGACATAGAATAAACAATTAGCTAGGTAAAACAACTTTGTTTTGACAGCAGAAACTGTGGTATTGCTACAGGCATGCACATCGAGAAGGTCATTAACTTTGTCCTTTTCCATGTACTCATATTTAAATATTTATCCACTCCTGCCAAGTACTTTAAATGCTGCAGTTAGATGAACTTTCTTAATGGAATTTTACAAACAGGTATCATTCAAGACAGATCTCAATTTTTAAGCAGTAAGGACAGACAAAAGGAATGTTCAAGGAGCAAGACTCAGCATGAGAGAAAACAGATGCAACTGAAGAATCTTGGCTTGAAGAGACAGTCTGACTGAAAGATGAAGACTTTGTAAAGTCTTGTCACTTATGACAAAGCATCCAAAAAGCAACAAACAAAAGTACAGAAAAAGAAAGGTACTTGGGTAGGAAGCACACTCCTTACGGAGAGAACAGATTTTGTAGCATTCTTATGCCTTACACGAGTCCTGACACCAAAGATTACTTCTTGTGTAGAAATACTAGTAATTCTGGAAAGAAAAAAGTTTCTGTTGAATATGGAATCAGCTGGTGGTTACTTAGGGTGATTCAATATATGCAGTTGACAGGCAAGTTAAAAATCGATGCAGTGAACTGCAGAATCAAAGATTCAGAAGAAATGTATAGACTGATATTAAAAACACAATTGGTACTTTGGAGGACAAAAAAATATCTTGTTTCTTTTTCCTTTAAAACAAAAAATTACTGACTACTGAACAGTAGTACAAACAGAACAGTAGTGATCAGCGGATAAAAAAATCTTCACTGCCTATAAAACCCTGCAGACAAGATCAACTGCTGACTCCAAACATACGTGTGTGTTACTAATGATCTTCCTGTTTATAATTTTACACACACTGTGTACTTGACTAAAATTGCGTAATTTCCAAATCTTTTGCTTTTTGTATCTCATATTATCATGGGCTCCAAAGCAGACTGGAACCATCTATCTTACTTATCTCTGCTATGCAAAGATAAGGTTGCTTGGCTGCTTGTAGTCTAAATCCATGCTTGAACAACTTTACTCAATTTTTAAACACCCTGTACTACACACATTACCGTGCTGAACTGAACTGTTTCATGTTGCTACTTGACTCTTGTTCAAGTGCTTCAACACTGGGTTAGAAAATACAAATCTCAATCAGACAAAACTAGTTTTTCTGGAAGGTTAACAATTAAGACCTCTGTGTTGACTCTTAAAGGAAGTTTTCATCATTCCTGTGAAAACCTGTGCAATTCTCAAGAGCTTCAGCAAAAACATTAATTTGCACAAGCTCTGTGATTTGATAGGAGTACTCCAGGCTCAAAGCAGTTTTCCCACACTGATCATGCTCCAGCTGAAGGCAGCATACACCTGTGCCTGTACTGAGCTGCATGGGGCCAGGACTCACCCTGACAGCTAGGAAACCAACACTTCAGCCCCAGTGCTGAGCCCAAAGATTACACCAAGTGAATAAAGAGCAATCACTGAACTGGACAAGTGTAAAGTAACAAACTAGGATGGGACTCCCTTCACAGGAAGAGATAAACTCAGAACAAACACTGGTGAGTAAGAGGGTACACGGAAATTCTCCATATACAGAGAGAACATAGGAGTGGTTTGGTAAAAGTCCTTGAGCAAGCACACAGAGCACAAACCACATTAGTTGAACATGGCAAAAAATCTGTGGATGTTGGATATGGACAGACAGCAGGATGACTGACATTTTGAAGAAATGGAGCAAGAAAAAAAAATATATACCAAAAACAGGCATTAGGATGAAAATCTAATATATTCACCGGCTAAGCAGAAATAGGAGAAAGAACTTGATGCTAGGCAGGAGGAAAGAGATGGGACTAGGATGGGGCAGGCTCAAGACATGAGGGACCAAAGAGGACAGCAGGTAGCTAGTTTAGAATAGAGATTAGAATTTTTAAGACCTGTCAACTCTGCTACTGTCAACAAATGTTATACAAAACTCGCTGGAAAGAGTATCCCACTCCCTCTGGTGCTAATCCACGTAATAGCATTATTAGATGGTCATTCTATAGTTTGCTTTCTTGGCAGGGCCCTCTGTGGAGACCCTAAACGTTCCAAAATTCCTGATGAATGTTGGAATATGATGACAACAAAATATTGGAATACTTTTTTTTTTTAAACATTTCAGGAGTCACATATACCTAACATTAAAAAAATTAAAATTATTGTTCACTCTATAAGTGGGAAATGCAGACCAAAGATTGCAGTACTGCCACTAAGCACTATGGCATTCTTTAATCATGGATGGTTGCCAAACTATTTTCCCACAGGATACCTCCCTCATTCAGTGCATCAAACAGATCTTGGTAAGTGATGAGCCAGGGCTACACAGATGAAGAATGCTGTTAGGAGCCTCTCTGGGTCAAAAAGTACCAGACCAGTTGTATATACCAGATGGGCTAGATATTAATATGCATGTGAAATCAGAGTACCATTTCTTTTTGGCTGACTAAAACCCCTACACCCAATGAGGAGAAATGCTGAGCACATATTGCCACACTTGAAAAATCAATGAGCTGCATTTACATCTCAAGTACTCCTTATTGCTCAACAATCTAGCAAGTTATAACTCAACACACTGAACTGGAACATAAAATATAAAAGCATCTAATTACCTTGATTCCTAACCTGAAAAATGAAGTTGAAAGATACTCATACTAGTCTTGAGGGAAATTTATGACATACTGATGCTCTGATAAATTCCAAGGAAAAGTCCATTAAGAAGTTTGGATAGCGTGTATTTGAAGAGGCACAAATAATGAGAAAACAAACCACTGAACAGCTATTAAGGCATTATTAAGTGGTCACAGTCTACCTACAGCCAATTATAAAAAATTGCATATATTCTCATCAAACCTGTAACAGGTACAAGACAAGCTGCAGAGAGAACTAATTTGGGGAACTGTTGTTTTTGAGTGCTTGATAATAATAATAAAATGGTTATATATGCATGCGATGTTAGACAACGATCACCCCGAATACAGCTGTGCAAGATAAAACAAGCACTTAAGTGGATAAAATCTCAAACAGGATCTGGAAATACGACATGGAGTAAAGGAAATTTTGGGGCAGTTAGCAGTCACAGGTCAAAAAAAAAAAGCTTCAAATATATTTCACAACAAACGACAACGGACGAACTGTTAACAGCAAACAATGTTAATGTATTGTAAACTCGTGAAATTAGTAATTAAGCAATTTCTGAACACTTGTGAAGAGGACATGGGGAGTAAAGCTTTTTGTGAGGAGAAATGCACTTTAGCCTAAAGAAGACATTCACATGTTTTTTACATAAAAAGTTAACTACTGTTATAAAGGCTGTGTGATGAAGTCACAAGAGATGCAGCGTAACTAACACACATTGAGTGTTAGACAGACTTACCGTAAGTCATCCAAACTCAGGCTACTTCTGCAACAACAGGCACATAAATTACCTCCAGAGCCCAGCAGAAAATAATGTTAAAATCAAAAAACAAGCCCACCAAAAAAACCCCAAAAACCAAACCAACCACATTTGAGATATCTATCCCAACAAAACTGAACCAGCTCTGACCATCACCATGGATTAACAAAAAAGGTGATACAATTAGGAGTTTCTGACCTAAAATCCTAAGAAAGTGAAATGTGAACAGTACCTGCACATTTCATCACCACAATCTTGGCCTTTGAATTTAAAACCTCAGTTACTAAAACTGTCTTCACTGACATTCACAGAAGCAAACGACAATTTACAGATAACAACTTTCATTCTTTCAGCTATCTGTAATGCCAAACAGGCAGCTAACTTTTTCTATAACCTATGTACAGAAGTCATGTAGGAATCTAGTTAATTTGGGTAATACAATGAAAAGGCCGTGGATTTATTTTATGTAATAATACACCTCATACCCCTCTTTGTATTAGATATAGTAAAAGCCACTATTAAAAATTAAAATATCTTTTTTCAATTTTTATTCCACAGATTTTACAAATTGTCATGTATTTTTGACATTCTACATAATCTGGTAACATTCTACATTAACATTGTCACTAAACATGGGATTTTAATTCTCCAGAGCTACTGAATTCTGGACAAACTGATAGGGGATTAAAATACTAAAATTTTAGATTTTGTTTTGCAGAAGGGTCTGATTGTAAGATATCTTACACTGTCTTTAGCCATGTTAACTGCAAAACTGGAAACATAACCTACCAAGTTAGAAATTATGGTGACTATTACACTGCACAGAACTGTTCACAGACTTAAATCCACGGGTTTTACTCCTAACCACTCCCTGAAATTGTTAGCATCTTTTCTACTTGGCCCTTTAAATTCAAGAACATTAATTTCATTGCTATCCCAATGATGAGAAATCAGCATGCATCTATTTCTATTTGTGGTCACGGCATGTAGAAAATCAAGACAGATATACAGCTATCCAGAATCTGTGTGCTTATATTACATGACAGCTTTTCTTTTTTCGTTAGACTTCCAACCCAGAATACCTTTAAGTAATGTAGTAATATATTATAAATACATAACCGTGAGAGGGGGAGAGGGAATACTTGTTGTCTCTCACTCTATCCAAACTAAGGCAACAGAACTGGACCTTAGAGCACCAGTTATCACTGGCCACACACATTAGACATCAGGTAGAAAACATCGTTATGGAGTTAAAACTGTTGACAACTACAGCTAGTTATCAAGTTGTCAGAATATTCTCAATGTGAGTTCTTCAGATTCCAGAAACACTTGAGATTTCCCACCTATTGCCTTAGGAGTTTTCATAGCACACATTATTTGTCCTATCTGTATGCAAAAAGCTATGATTATTTTGTACAGTTCAAAGAAATGATTCAAACAAAAAATTACACAGTCACTTCTTCCTACCTTCCCACCAGTATTTTCTAGAAACTCCACAATTTTCTTGTCTTACAACAAGTGAAATGTTTCAGTACATTACTCACATGCACATTCCACCAGGATTTCATACCTACTCCTCGATTTGATTTTTCAACCAGCAGTATCTGTGCAATATACACACAGTACCCACACGAAAGCATCAAAGATATGGGAAAAAAACCTCATCTCCTTGCATGTGATTTCTTTCAAGTGGAAATAATAACAGAAAAGGGAAGAGAAGGCAGGACAAAGTGTATGGAATAACATCTGGAATAATTCCATGAGTATGGAATGTTATTTTGTTATGATGGAATTTCCCCCTCCTTGGCAATGACTGTACCAAATTCTGCAGAGGGAAACTCCAAAGCAACAGGCAAACTACTTGCAGATAGGATCTGTGTTTCATGGAAATAATCACTGAAGTACCACTTCAGGAATATAATCTAGTATCATAAATAAGCATATATACTGAGGGCATTCTGATTGTTCCAAAATGTAAACCAGACACATTTTCACTAATGCTGTAACAGTCCCCAAATAAAATTCACTTATTTTGTAGCCAGAGAAGTATTTCAAAAACTCCAGGTAGAGACTGCCTATAATTTCACCCTTTCTATTTTTAAAAGCAAAGCACCAAGGAAGCGACCTAAATGTTTTCATACTTTAACTAGATTTAAGAAGTGTATGATGGGATACTTCCAACCCCTGACATGAATAATTTTGGGAAAGAAACCAGAAAGCAGCTTTAAATGTCTAGATGAAACCCTGTAGCCATTTTCAACAGAAGGTGAAGTGTGTTTTAAGTTCACCATCCCTAGTGGAGTACCCTGTAGGAAAGAAATGCAGTTTAGTCTAGCTGCATTCCATGCCTCTTTGCTAAGAAACAGAAGCTTCCCAGCACCAGTGTGAGAAAGCACTGCACTAAAGCTCCAGTCCTGGATCTACAAGAACTACAAAGACTACATGAAGGACGTCACCAATGGAGATATATTAAAGAGAACAACCATGTAGTTTTTGAAGAACAGGAGCAGGGAAGAAAGATATGTCCCAGTAATACATCTCATGGTAGGCTGCAAACCAAGGGAGCTGCTGTTAGGTGTATCTCTATTGAAAGCACAAAAGGTAAAATAAATTGCTGTTACTCCTCTAGAGTTTACCATCTAAGATTATGAACACTAGCATTTTCCATTATACCACAGATCTTACTTCATACTAAGAAAGAAAGCCCATCCAAATTAAAGATTGAAGTTTTCCTTCTTTTGGCTAGGCCATAAGAGCAATTCAGTTGGGCTAGTCTATGACATTCAATATAAAATGAAAGACAAGAACAACAGGTTGGTTGTAAGTACCTGTCCCTTTAACATCTGAAATCCCAGAAGACCCAGCTTTGCACCACTAAAAAGTTATTACATATACTCAGTCAATTAAACCACAACTATATTTCTACATTATCTTATTCTCACTGTACAATTATTTTCCCCTTCCCTCTTCTCAAATGTTGAGGTCTAAATCACATTTTAAATTCTTTATGTAAAACACTTCAAAGTGAAGAGATATCTTGTATAATATTGCTTGCTCCTTTAATATGTAATTTGTTCATTTAAAAACAAAAAAGCTGCGCTAAAAATTTAGTCAAATTAATATCAGGCAGTAGCAAAATTTCTATGGTTTAATATTCTGATGCTTTTAACTAACAACCAAAGAAAAACACTTAAAAACTCTACCATACCTACCTGTTAAACTTTGAATTGCGTGTTGGTGACTCTGCTCCTCTTAAAAGGTGTCTGAAGTACTGTAGTAGACAAATAAGGTATCAAAGAAAACAGTGGATTAATTGAAGTAAAGCCTACTATGCAACAACATTGAAAAATTTAGGAAACAAGAACAGAAGTAATAGGCAAGCTGACCATAATCACACAAATTGTTCTGTGATGTTGCACTGAACTAGAACAAATTCAGTTTTCCTACTGAGATTGGCCCAGCTCTGGAATGCTAACTGAAGTGGAAAATGAAGCCATATTTTTGAGTTCTACAAATGCATGACTGTTGTAAACAGCGTTATCCTAAAAAAACACAAACTTGCTTTTAAGACTACTCTTCAAATCTTTCACACTTACCTCATCACTGTGACAGAACATTGGAGTAAAAACATTCTCAAGCAGAGAAAGTACGTGCTCATAAGCTTCAAAAAGACACCGCATAGTTTGAAGTTTCACAACATCCATATATGGACCTTCAGCAACTATAAAAAAATTACAAGTATGAATAGAGAGGGATATATATACAGACATAAAAAGTTCATAGGTTTTTTTCCTGGTCTGAGCTTGTGATTACTTTGCAAGGTACTACAAGTTTTACAAATAAAAAATAGAAATAAACTGACAAATCAAGGATTAAGCACAGTATAGCAAGGGGATCATAATTTTTAAAACTGACAATGGTTAGATAAATTTTTCTTCACTTTACTACAAAATGCTGCTTAAATTCCAATGCACATTATTCCTTTCAAATTCAAACTTACTTCTTTGAATTTCTTCCACTATGAAAGGGTCAAATCTAATTTTGTCAATGCTTTCATCCAAACAGTAAGTTTTGTAAATTTTCTGTACTTCCTCGTGAAGAGACATCTTTTCAGTATCCGACAGTTCTGGTCGCAAAATTCGGTCATTGAATTCCTCTGGGAAGTAAAGGAAAGAAAAAGCATTTCTTGATCAATTTGGCGAACAAATATCATCTTGAAGAACCCTAAAATATCAACTCATCTTCCAGCAGACAGAGCAATTTGTAAAACTTCAAAGTTAATAGAAGCACAAGGCAGCTCAAAATCTTAGGTAATAAGGTAGCTGCCTTCTTATTAACTATAATTCAGATTTGTTAATAAAATTACTAAAAATACATTGCAATTAAACCAAATTATTCCTTATCACAGCAAGCATAAATCCATTAAATCATTCTGGCATAAAAATGAATCAGAATAATGATTTTTTTTCTTTCTAAATTACCAAATTTAAAATTGTAGTTTTCTTTTAGCATAATTTCCAGTTCATGCTAAATGCACACACATACAGAGGTCCAACAGCCCTTTATACTAATCATCTGCCCATCTGCCTATTCTGCTATTTCATTCCTAAGACCTAATCCATTGTAATAATTTCCATATATTTATTACTGTGCAATTCTACTTGATTTTTTTTTATTATTTTCCTCAGTAAGTGCTTCTTACCCAAAATATATCTATCAAGTGAAAAACCATCTACCGTAGACAATTTGGGACAGCATAGCTGGAGGCCCCTAAACCTCATGCTTTTCTTTTATAAGCTAAGACACAGATTTGCCACCTATGAGAATGCAAGAGAAGTTTACAAGGAAGAAAATGCTGAGGTTTGCCCAGAAAAAGATTAATCATGGGCAACAGAGTAAACTCACTGCTAAAGGATTATGGGCACATAAGAAGCACAGAGATTATTTGTATTTCTCTTCTGCAATGATTAATGATTTCTGCAGTATTTTATGAGATTAAGTGTGTCTAAATTAATTTCAAATCTTCCCACTATATGTATGTGCTTGGGACAAAAAGGCACATCCATTATGTCCTATGAAACATGAAAATACCTATTTACCAAAACCAAAAAGCAACATTATTTTGGTAAGCCAGTAATTATTTGTTGTCCAAAAAACTTGAAATAATCCACTCAAATTTGTAGAAGCTTCACAGAAAATCTTAACATTGGAAAGTAGAAGGCTTTTCAAACAACACCTGTGCAATGCTAAAACCAAACATATGCCTCATAACCAAGGTACAGGTTACTGAATACAACATTTCAACACCTTTAATGTTATGTTTCTGTTCTTTACAGAAATCAGAATTTTACAGCTAAATGAACATGAGAAGCTTTTAATGCTGAACATTTCATTTTAGAAATACTTTAGTAACCACATATCAAAAAAAAGGCATTTGTACTTTGTATCAGTTGCCAGAATTTTTTTTCTTAAAATATTCTATTTTAAAGTGTGTAACTTTTATCAATAAACAGAAATACACTTAAGCCCTACAGTCCACATCAACATCAATGTTGCCAAGATTAGCACTGAAGAACTGGGACACATTAAAGTAAGTGAACACAGATTCTGAAAGGTAATCTTTTGCTAAATAATGCTGCTGACTTCTGAGACTAAATATTCACTTCAACCTGCAAATGCTTAACGATAATCAAACAACTTGAGCACACGTATGCAATCTTACCTACAGTCAGGCAGAACTGCAGCACATGTACTGCCCCTTCCTGTTTCAGGAAGTTCATAAACCGAAATAAAAGGTCTTGTTGATCTCTGATCTCCTTTAGCTCCAGTTTCAGCACCTGAGTAAGTTAAAAATGCAGTCAGTCAATTTTCAAACTTGCAGAGAGTACATAAATAATACAAAGAGTTGGAGAACAAAAACAGCAGGTAAAGCAAAACACTTATTCAAAACAGGAAAGGAAATAAATGTTGCCCTTGCTTACAGATGGTTTTTTATTTCTTGGCTCCGCAAATTTCTGAAGGAATGGAACCAGTGAAGAAGTAGGCTCAGTTGCTATCTCAGGCTGCAGAAAAAAAATTACAATTGTTAAGAAAGCTTCCTTAACAGGTGAACAAATCACTACTCCTTTGTCAGTACTTACTGGACTATCATCAATGAAGATCAGCAGCAAATGGTTGACAGTGTCCTGCAGGAAAATACAATATAAAATTAATATTAAAGAAACTCAACAAAATAGATGAAAATCATTTCAATACTATGTTATGCCCCAGTTTAAGTCTATGACTATATTTAATACTTTTTAAAAAGCAAAGTCTGGAAACACATGTCTGAGAATCGACCTTCAGTGGTCTCTTCAAGGTTTTACAAGTCAGGGAATTTCTGAAGAGACCTGCACAGAAACATTCTTTACCAGCGGAAGAAAGCTCTACAAAGTACTTTTACTGTAAGCACAGATCTAATGAACTAATACTTCCACAGCTACAGTACTTTCTGTTTGCAGCTAGGTGATGCCTGCATAAGTATTGCAATTTTGCCTACTAAAATACATGCATAAACAAAATCAAAGATGGGAGTGTTTCATCTTTAGAAATAAATGCCCTTTTATTGGCAGAATTAAGGACAAAAGTGTTGATTTCAATATAGCTGCAAAAAAGGTTGTTTCACTCAGACTGCTATAAAGATCTACATAACTAGAGTTCAAGTACTCCAGCCCTTGTTTAAATATAGCAACAGCAATTTGAAGATGTTTACACTAGCACAGCATTCTCCCATTTAACAAGAGTTGTAGTTCTTCATTAAAAATACATTCTTAAGAGATCACACCAATACTGTTATTTTAGTCAGTTCAGTGAGTTAAATACTCAAACCAGTTACATGAACAAACGAAACCATTGGCCACAAGATTCCTTTATCTTTTATGCAGTCAAAATGCACAGCAAGTAAGTCATTCTGCATCATTTGCTTTACCCACAACGTACTTAGCAGGAAAACAGCAATACTGAATAAATTAACATTATTTTTGTGCTCCAAAGTCTTACAGGATCAGCTAAGAAATCCATTGAGGGGAGGAAAACAGAACCAGGAAGAATCTCTCTTATCAGAAGAGCCAGGGATCTGGAAAGAAAAGAAAATAAAAATCCAAACCAGTATTAGATTACATAATTTTCTAAGTGAAGTTTCTAATGCTGTTATATACTACTGGGAAATATTTTAGGATTAAATAATATCGTAAGCATGTTATTTTAAAGACAAATGAAAAAAATCATAAACAAAGGGATAAGAAGGAGGGATGAGGAGAATCACTTTGGAGTTCATTCTTTCATTTCCTAAAATTACTGTACTACATAATATGAAGATACTTTAAAAAATACAATTCTAAATAAATTCTATACCTGCACTCTGTTGACTTTGGGGGCAAAATATAAGGAAAAAGAAGTTCAGTAAGTTTTCTTAAGTAGTGAAGTTCATCTCTTCGGCTTCTCAAAGCAACATGGAGTTCTGGTCCATATTCTTCTAAAGCAGCCTGCTGCAAAAATTCTGCATTTTTTACTGAAAGTAAAAAACAGTATTACAAGTAGTTTCAGCTTTTTCTTACTGTGAAACAAAAGGTAATTGCTTTCCATTTGAGCTAAAAAGTAAATAGTACATATACAACTGCCAAAGGGATAAAATGTTGAAACTTTTCGAAAGAACCTTGGCTTAGACTTTGAAGCCTGGGTATGTAAAAATAAATCCTCACACTAAAATAAGAATTCCTTCACCAAACAATTGCAGTTTGCATGGTATCCAGAATGCTTACTCATCTATAATTATCAAAAAACTCATTTTCAGCTGCTATTTCACACCTCAGCCCTTAGGAAACAAGTCTTTTCCTTTAAAACACTGATGAAAATGGCTATGTTTTCAATGCCGTACATTTAAAATACAGTTCTTTGCTGCTAAAGAAAAATGTTTCCCACTCCTTGGTAGAAATCAAAGGAAACATGAAATTTGGCGTAAACAGCACCACCAGATTATCTAGTAGTATCATTGTTGTGCCATGAAAGATATCCGACATAATTATGCTACGTCTCATTATTCATGTTATTCATTACCCACTACTCACAGGACCAATAGCATATATTTATGGATATCAAGCAGAAGTTTTGAGGGAAGGAAGAAAAGTTCATGACTCCAGTTAAAGTAAACATCTATGCTTAAAAGTTGAATGAAACCACATTTAGTAGATACGGCATTGTGGAACACAGCCAGTGAAAAAAATGAAGATAACAACAGCAAGTGTTTTCACATATTCCTTCAACATGCAGTTTTAATACAATTTTTACATTAGACTTGTAAAGATACTTTTACTTGGATAATAATTAAATATACTACTGGGCAAAGTCTCTCCATGGCTTACAAACATGAACCTAACTTTTCGAGATACTGATCAACTCCACTAATGCAGATGTGAAATCATTCTATCTATGAGTCAGAGTTACAGTACAGTGCACAGACGTACAAATCCTTTCATCTATAACTGCTCATCTGGAATATAAAGGGAAAACTTAAAGAAGCACTGGTAAATGATCTTGAATGCTCTAAATAAACAAAAACATTCCTGTTTACCATAAAGAGACAGAAATTTAGTATTTTCAATGTGGGGAAATAAAACTCAAAACAGAGAGTACAAATATGTACTGCAATTTTTTCCCTATCAGTCTTTGCAATCATCGGAAGAAAAATGCAAGAGGATCACTATTTTATTTTAAAAGAGGGCATAAGGATGAAAAGATGTAGCAATATAATCAATCTCAAACATGCATAAAGAAACATTCAAACTTGCCCTTTGAAACTGGCAATGTATTAGGTCTTTACACTACCTTTTTGCCTGGCCTTGGCTATCACTTCAATGTGTTTCATTGCTGCCTTGAGCATCTTCTTTGTTACAACAGTTGGAATATCCACCTAAAGAACAGTTTAAAAATAAAACCAAAATTGTTCTATTTTTTTCCTCAAAATTTATTACAGACAACTAGCATAATAATTATTATTATTACAGACAACAAACATAATAATTTGCTTCAGTGTCCCCATTCTAAGCAAAGAACAAATCATCAAGAAACAATTCATGAATTCTCTAGATGAACTGACAGTATGCTCATTCTTCTGGGCAAAGTACAAACAGCATGCAGAACTAAATGCCATAAATGACACTGTTAACATATTTATTGTCAATTCATTCCTATTATAATTCTTCCATTGCTATACACACAGTGTGATTTCCACGTCACAGTATATGAAGCCTAGTTCTGTGTGAGGATTTGACCACCAACAAAAGCAACAAGTTAACTATGCTCTGCTTCTAGTACTTCTGTACCTTAACACTATGCAATTGTGTCCACAAGGACTAAAAGCAAAGAGAAACCCTCCTACACATGCAGAAAAAATGTCACACCTCAGGTGATAGCAGAACCAAAAGATAATTTGAGTTACAGAGTTAGGATGACCATTGCTGCCAACAATGATACCTTGGGATCATAAGCCAAAAACCATGTATGATTTAATCAAGGATTGTATTACAGTCCTGCATTTAAATTTTCTTTGATGGCTAAGAAAAAGAAAGGAGAATTATAGATCAAGTCAGGCACAAATGGACCTTGGCCCTTAGCCCTACTCCAAGCAGGCTCTGATTAGGTGCTCAGGGCTCTATCAATCCTAGTGCTGAAAACCTCCAGGGATGAAGATAGTCACCTCCTCCAGCCTCAGTCATCTTGGTGGCTCCTTGGTTGAACCTGTTCTGCTCTCTTGTAAAGAGGAGCCCAAAACTGGATCAGTATCCTCGATATCATCCAAAGAGCATCAAGTAAAGCCAGATAATCACTTTCCTTGACTGACTATCTCTGCTCCTGTTAATACAGCCCAGGATGCTGTTGGCATCGTCAGCTGCCACTGACAGCTCATATTCAGCTTACAGCCTACCATGGGCACCAGGTCCTTTGCAGCAAGCAGAGCTTCTCTCGGCAGCCAGTCAGTCCCCAACCTGTACAGCTTCAAGGGATTTTTCTTTATCCACTGCAGCAGTTTTCACAGAAACTCATCTAGAAATGGATTTACACTTTGCATGCTCTTTATTTTAAGCAAAAGACATCTCAGAGATGTAAAAACATACACTTGTAAATGTTCAAAATCTAAGACTTTTGAATAAGTTTCTTTCCTAATGGAATTTGTCCCTCCTCCATACAGCATAAAAGTACTTCTTACCAGACAAGGAAGGAGACAGTGCAATTCCAAAGGCCTCCAGAGCTGAGAGAAAAGCTGGGAGTTTATTCAATTGTACAAGGAGAATATTACATATTCCTGCACATTCCCCTGTAATATTTGAGGTGAACAGCTTTGATCTGGCCTGGCCAGCCCAGACAAGCCAGTACAATTGATTAGAACTGCCTAAAAGTAAGGTCAACCTCCTACTTACAAGCAGGAAAGGAGGAACTTCTGCTTATCAATGGAAAATCCCTGTCTGTTGTGCCTCACATTTCAACAGTAATTTCTATAAGTCAAGAGTCTCCTATGGAACATAGGGATAGGGCAGTGTTTACTCCTGCAGAAGTAAGTCAAAGAGCACAGCAAGCAAATTATTATTGACACTGCAGTAGACACTGAGGACGTTTGACAAAAGCTTCAATCAGACACGGGGCTACCTACACCACACCGTACAAAGGGAAACCCTTTCCTTTCCCTTCAAAATCCATAACCAACCCAGAAATGGCCACAACAAGGAAAATCCAGATTTGAATTATTTCAGTATACACTTAAGAGCTGACTGATCTAAGGTGCTTGTTACCTCATTCAACAACCATGCCTCAAAAAAATCCACCTAGGCAGCTTTAAACAGAAACAAAAGCATGCGTTTCACTGAAGCAACCCATAATTTTACATCTCAATTCAAAAGCAGATTTTTTGGCAAAAAAAAAAAAAAAAGATATAACCTAAAAAGAGGAAAAACAGACTGTTTTTTCTTTCACAATTCTTCCTTGATTTCAACACTTCATCTCTATTAGCTAGAACTATTGCTTACAAGCATTTAGTAATAAATCCACATCAAAGTATAGCTGCTTAGCAAAGGTATATAACTATTTTATTTTGCAACTAGTGATGAATTTCTCCTCAAATGAGGCTATAAAGAACAGTATATCAGAGCTGAAAGGCTATATAAAACATTGCCATAACCCTTCTGAGCTAACTACTGAAGTTTTAAACTAGGAATTCTGAAATGACACAAAGTTGGTACTTTATTTGCAACTTGCCTATCAACTCTAGTTTATACTCACAACATTTTTCGTAGTATATGCAGCACAACTGTTAATTGAAGCTGTCTGAATCTGTATGTGGGTGTGTGCATAAACAAAAACACTTATGCAGCAGGAAAAAAGCATGAGCTGAAAAATATAGCATAGCATGAGACACCACGCTCCCCTGCATAGCTAAGCATGCCAAGTTTCAATTTTGTTCCAAAACACAAACTTTCCATGAGTACATTTTTGCTTGAGGAATCCATACCACTTCACACAAAGAGACAAAATAGATTATATTATTCTGTAGAATGCATACAAATAAATTTAACCATTTGTAAAGAACAATGCATTTCTGCAGTTATTTTGTAGGTCCCCGGACAGTGCTTAATACTTGCACATATCTTGAGTTTTTGTAGCGCATATACAATACCAATATACATAGTATTGAAGATATTACATTTAAATCATTACTGTCAAAGGCAGATATGGTAAATTAACACTCTACTTAAAGAAGCTGTAGCTGATCTAACACTATTAATACCTTATTACATAATTTTCTGAGTCAACAACAGATCCACAAACAGTGCAACTAATACAGGCATGTACTACAACTGCAAACTGAATTTTAAGACCCTGGTCCAAATTTTCACTTTGAAAGATCTACTCCACTTCCACAACTGCACACACTATCTTTGCTACACAGACATTTCCTGATCTTCTCTCATGTTCACTTTAAAAAGCAACATGCCTGAGTTAGAGTAAACAAGAAAGTCATCTGGATTTGATATATAACAACGACAAAATCAAGCTGTTAATCAATTATGACAGAGTACATGTACAACTTGTAGCTCAGGAAATATTGCTGTTACTAGGGTGGGGGAAAAAAGACACACATTTATAGTAGTGGCTCCAACAGATAGGCCAGCACTGAATAATTCTGGAAACTCAGTTACCAATTCTTATTGCTTAGAACAGCCAGAAAGTCAGAAGCAGTTTGGGTAAAACAGAGTTGAAGCACTTTACCAGAAAAGAGAATGTATGTGCTAATAGATTAAACATAGCAAACAAAAACTTTTGTATTCAGGATGTTTCTTAAGAATTGCATTAATATAAGAACGATATCTGTTTTAATTCTTCTAGTAAGCTGTTCACCTAATGACAGTCTATTCTTTATAGACAACATAAGGACCTTATCTGCATTTTAATAAGTCAAGCAAGCAGAAGCTACAAGACAGGTACACTGCTAACCATTTTCTAATCAGTCTTTTTCAATAATTTTCAAAATTGTTTTCACTTGCATTAAGTCACTAAAAGAGAGCTAAAAGATCATCACAAGGTTTTAATAATGCCTTGCCCTGGTGTAAGAAATATACCCATTTTCAAGAACTGGAGAATGGTTTGGGTTGCAAGGGACCTTCACAGATCACTTATTCCAACCCCCTGCCATGGCAGGGACATCTTTCACTGGAACAGATTTGTCAAAGCCATGTCCAAACGGATGTTGAGCACTTCCAATGATGAATCTTCAGAGATGGCTTACAACCAGGAATGGGATAAGCTCCAGAAGGAGGGAGCAGATACCACAAAGACCTAACTCAGGTGGTTAGAAGCTGTCAACACTGTCTGTAAGACTGACTTTGAAATCACCATTTAAAAAAATTAAAGAACTCAGTACAGATAGATGATGGAATGCTGATTACTTCTGATGGAAAAACCAACATGGAAACCTTTAAGTTGCCTTACCTTGTGAATTCTCCGAACTAACACGGATGCAAAAAACCGCAGAGTGCCTCTCAGTTCATCCACTGAGGACTCATCATCAGTAATATTTCTGCAGTGTTGTAAAGCACGTCATGTAAGAAAACAGAATAAAATACATTTTTATTAATCCAACCACAAAAGATTCGGCACTAATAAAAGCAGTTTCTACATATGTAAACATATCTTTATTCAGGGGCATAAAGGAAACTGAATTGAAATTATTTAAAGTGGTTTCTGCTTGGAAACAAAGAAGAGTTTAAATAGATTTCTGGTTCACCCTTCAGGATCATTTTGTCAAAATATCATCTGAACTTTTTATCCAGCTTGCCAGTTTCCATATGCTGCAACAACGTGTGATCAGTGACAAATCACGGCAAAAATAATTCAAAGCTGATTAAGGAAGAAAAATACCTAACTTCATGACTTTTTTGGGGAAACTGAATGAAAACGAGAAATACGCTGAGTCTTAGATGCAGAAAATGCAACTAAACAGAGTGGAAAAAAAGACCGGATAAAAGCATTCCACAAAATGCAAGTGAAAATCCAAAAATCTACCAGCAATTAACATGAACATTAGAGTAGGACTAAAGATATCGGTGAAACTGCAGTATAACAGCTATTAACAGCTGAGTAATGACACAACAAAGAAAGTCACATCCAGTTTTACTTAATGACCGTATGCAAGAATCATCACATTTTTTGGTAATGACTGCATATGTAGTAAGCACAAATATTATCTGCATAAAAAAATCACCACAAGAAAAACTAGGACATTAAAAATTTTTTAAAAATATGCACAAAACATCATTTTACTTTATTCAGCATCCAATTTTTTAAAGCAGTGTTAGGCTGGGTTATATAGCATTCAAATACATGTTGAAGATTAACTGTTAGGTACAGATACCAGTGACCTGACAGTCAAACTATGCAACTAATTGCATGAAAAGACACCTCAAAGAAAGCAGTCTGGCATAAGAAACACAACCATCCTCCAACAGCTAATCATATGCAGATAAGAATACTGTAGGGGAAAGTCTGGTTTGCTTTAAGATCAACAGCTGACATTTTAGAAGCAACATGGTTAGCACTGTCAAAGGGATTAGCACCACCAAGGGATTAGCAAACAAACTGTATTACTATATTACCAGTATTTGACAGACAACAAGATACATGAAGTAATTTGGACTAAAAAGTTGATATTTTATTGACACTTGGATAACCAGTATCTTGGCTGACTCTACTTGGACATGACTTTATGTCACGTACTCTCACAACGTGCCATAGGTTTCCAAAGACTTTCTTTTAATCACCAGCAAACTAAAGACTGGTGAAAAAAACATCATGAACCTGTAAAACCTCAAATCTCTAGTGACACAGAGGAAGGTCCAAATAACTTGCTTGGAAACATTTTAAAAATTGGCTGCATTTTCCCAGAACTTTAGAAATAATTTAAAAACACAGCTGTCAGTGTAGCGGAGAGATGTGCTAAAAGAAAAGGTGTCAATCTTAATTGTAAACAGCTACAGAGTCTAATGCCTCAGGAGAGATACATCCAACTGCTATTGCATGCAAAGTCTTACAGGATCTACTCATAAATGAAAGTCATATATAAATACTGAAGCAATTTTTTTTCTCTGTGTGCCAATTATTCTTACAAAATTTGGCTACCTCATATCAAAAAGATGTAGAAAATAAGTTGCAAGCTAGTAAAAATGTAAAGCTATGGTTTGTAACTCAACAAAAATTCTGAACTTTTCTTGCATTACTTGCATTTAAAATATAAAGAGCTCCATATATGACAACACTAGGTTTAGTCACTATCAAATAAAAATGTTTTTATAGTAATGTGTTACAAAAATGTGGTAATTACTGAGTTCTATCCTAATCTGAAAGGAGTTGCAATAGCATCAATGACCAAAAAATTCACTAAGCATAGAATGACTCTTTCAAACTTGACACTCTCCTATTTAAAATGAGGTTGGTATTAGCAAGATATTATGGAGTCTTACTGTATAGCATAGAGCATAAACAATAAACTCAGACCAGTGTTTTGTAGCTCTACAAACTTGGATTACTATGCTCTATTCCTCTCATATAGTTGAAAAAAATTCTTAAAACAAATATTTAAATATAACCAGTATGAATACTTTGACAAATACCAAACAAAAATGCACAGAGGTATAACCACCTGTTTCAGTAGAGTTCACTGGATTTTAAGTACTAATTCTCACTCCCCTAAAGTGATCCAAATTTAGGAATGTTTCCCTCTAAACTCTGAGCTGGTAATAAAATATTACAAATTCTTGCACAGTTAATTAATGGAACAAACATAAAACAGCTTTTTTCTGATATAGCACTTTATTTCCTGAGCAATAAATCTGTGATTTTATCTTGCAACATAGGCTTCTGGCAAACATTACACTTGCCAGGCTTCTGAGTGAGATGTATCCTGATAACACTGATGCCAAGAGAGTGCTAGGTGCTGCAAGACAGCACCAGTTGGCACAGTACCAAAAATACCCACCCTATATATATATATATATATATATATATAAAAAAAAAAAAAAAGGTAGCTTCTGCACAAATTCCATTCATGTGAAAGGGGGACAATTAGCATAAGGAATTATGCCCAGACTTTTTTGCAAGGGAAAGCAGCAAACTGTTTTACCAGCTGAAAAGTATGAATTGCCTGATGGTGGTTACCCAACTGCACTGCTAAATAAGGATAGTCTGGATGCAAAGGCTTCTGATTTGGCTCTGTGAAGAATTATGCTGAGTCAGTGAGGTTTGTTAGCTCAGAAAAAACATGTCCTGAATGCAAGAGTCCTTTGTCCTGGGTGAGCCAAGCTTTGCAAACAGTGCAGGTACTGCTAAGCAGAAAAATTCAGAACTGACATGCTCTACAAGCCAGATCTCAAACAGTGGCACACAGACACACAGTTCAGGCCTCCCTGCACAACTGTTGCTGGAAACACCGAAGCACAGAAACACCTGAACATCTAAATGAAACAGGACCAGATCTGGCATTACTACTGGTAAACTGAAACCAGTAAGCCTTTCAGGACCAAGTTGTTTCCTCTAGAATTAGTCGGATATCACTGCACTCACTATAGCTCACTGAACTTCCAATACTTCAGATTCATGGGAAGCTTAGTAGGTTTAATCAGCACAGTGTGATTTTATGTAGCTAGCTCAAAATCTGGAGGTGCAGCCAGGCAAAACTAAAGACAGTGCAGAAACACCTGTACGGGTCACCAGAGGGCAAGATGTAGCAGAATCCAGGAGGATTGGCTCCATATCTAGTATATTTTACACTGCACTTCTAACTGTGCAGATTACTACTCCACCAGATGATGTATTCCAGATTTCCACTGTCTTGGGTGTCAGAGAGGTAAGTAATTGATGGAAGCCAAGTCTCCTTCTCAGTCCATAACAAAGACATTGAAGACACCTTCCACCAGCCAAGAAAAAACTATTTTCAAATTATGAAATACAGAAGATGGCTGCCTCACATTTGTTACTTTATCAAACAACTCAGTTTTCAAATACAGTTTTCTGTACTTGAAAGTTTAAAACCTTGAGGTTTCCAGCTTGAAGATTCACATACACGGTGCTAAAGCTCCCTCTGCTGTTTGCATTAGCAGTGAAATTTTACACTTCGGCACATTCATCGCACCAAGTTAGAAGTGAGGCATGCAGGTATTGGCCACGATCAAAAACCAAAGAGGCAAGTAAGTCTGCCCAGAAAATTTCAGATCCCAGAGACAGGAAAAAAAAAAATTAAAATAAAAGAAAGTATATATTTTTTTAGCACAAACTGAACATTTCCATCCAATGAAAAAGTCACATTCCGAATTAAGGCAAGATGTTGTTTTAACACATTAATCCCAGCATGACCAATTAGAAGTATTTTAATATCTTCTTACAAAGTACTGCAAAGCATTAATTACAAAGGTACAAGGAAAAAATCCCTCAAAATAAAACCCCCCCGAAAAATAATTAGCCATAGTCTTTTCTTTATTCACTATTTTAAAGCTATTTACACAGTACTATTCTATTCAGCCAACATAACCACCCAGTCTTTAAAACTCAGGAAATCACCAGATGATCTCCAAAAACTTGGCCACAGGTATTCAAAATACCTTTTCTATATTGATTAGAGGTGGAATTTTTGCCTTTTTAAAAACCTTGTGAAGTACTTTATTTATTTTTTAAAGCAATATGATAGATCAGTATGCTTCTAATCTGGAAGTAAATTTCAGAGGGAGGTCTTGAGTTTTTACAGAGATTTTAATCAATCCATACTTGCTTCCAAGTGAGAGTTATTAGAAAATGAACATATAAAAGTAAACACTACGAAAGGGTTTTTAGGATGAAATACAAATTTTAGATGCACTTCTAACATACCTAAATTGTTAAAAGATCTGTTCTACTCTGCTAAGAGACAAAAAAATGATGAAACTGTAGCACTCACAAGTATGCTTTATATTTCACTAAAGAATGGGAATATTTATTTTCAGGTGACTATTTCTTAAAAAGGCTGACAAATATTTATCATATTAAAAAATAGTAAGTTTTAGGTAAAGCTCCTACCTGTACCATGGATAAATAAAGTTTTCCAGCACCAACTCAAGTACCTGTGCAGAACAAAGACAACCATGGTTCAAAATGAACAGTTTACTATAAATCCCTGTTAGAAGAGTTAAAACCACAAATACCTTCCAAAACTCACAGAGTGTAATTCATACATCATAAAACTTTAACATACAAATGTGTAAGTTGCGATTTTATTGTGAAATCAACTACTTTGCATCATAATCAGTACATTGGGCAAATAGCAACAAAGTGATAGTTTCATCAGATATCAAGAAACATCTACCACTAGTACTATCAGTAACATGAAGCACAGTGCCATGGCTGCCGTCAGGCAAATGCTATGAAACACGTAATCTTACCTCAAACAGCCCTTCCCTAATTTTTCAGATCAGTCCCCGTTCTTTTCTGATGTAGCATAGAGTGTCCCTCAGGCACAGTTACCCATCCTACACTAACACATCTCCACTCTTTTTCATCCAAACCTCTACCTTTTCCAGCTCTCTCCCACCCTCAGTGTAGGACAAGTCAATCCTGTATGCTCACTGCTCAAAGAAAGCAAAAGAAGGGTCATAAAAAGCAATTCCTATGAAAGTCATCCGCCTTTCTCCATATCCTGTATCACAGCTTTTGACAAAGCCTGCCTTATGATCCAGTCATCACCTGAAGTCCTAATCAGAGCATTTTTCAAAGTCCTTGTCCTACATGCATCCTCATGGCTTCCCTCCATCCTGTTCCTAGCCCCTGTATATCCCACCTACATGGATCTCTGTAGATAAATCTTTTCCAACCTTTCCATCAAACCTGTTCAACACAGGTCAAGCCTGTGGTTGCCTTTTCCATGACAGAAAAACCTGGGTTTATCAGGAAGAATCACAATTATTGCAATCACGTCACAGGCATGCCCTGGTTCAGCTTGGCTTTCAATGTGACAGAAGAAAGGGGCAGAAGAGGTGACAGTCCCTGTTCAACCAACAGGTTGCCGCCACCACCACATACACCAGGTGTACTGCTCACAGGACTGCAGCTTTGACACCTCTCCTTACATCTACACACAAGCTTCAAGTATCGGTTACAGTCCTTGCACCATGATTAATAAAATGAAAACTCTACAAGGGAAGGAAAATCATCAGACAGTGTAAAGGAAAAAAAACATGAGGAAGCAGAGGGAAGGATGAAATTTTCTTGAGATTTCCCCTCCTTCACTATAACTCCAAGATATCGCCCACACTACCTCCTCCTGTTGCAACCTACCCCTTAATCTGAATCACTGCTTTAGAGATCAGTTTGTCCCCAGCAGCAACAATGCTGATCAGGGTAGTAAGACAGAATATATGTGTTGCTATGTGAGGCTGCTGTGCCACATTCTATAAAAGGAAAGGTTCTGCAAAGCCACTGTGTACAGAGAAAAATGTAAAATCTGTTTGAAAGAAAAGCTGAATGTAACAGCTGATATACAAGTGTCATTTATGAGAATAAGTGTTACTGTTCTTACAAGATCTGCTGTTGCACTCATTCACACAGTATGCACTGCAAAAATTCAAGACTTTCTAAATTTATGCTACCTTTAGGGCACTACATGACTCTGCTTCTCTCACGATTATAAAAGCACACTCAATAAAAAGCACACCCCAGCCTTTTTAATCACTCTCAATTCTTCAGACTTGAGCAGCTCATGAAAGAATACTCTTTTTCTGTCTTCACTATTAAGAATATCACCTACTCACATTTGATAAGACACTCTCTTTTTTCCAGTTGTTCCATTTCATTGTTCCTCCCTCTTTCTAGAGAAATGTTTTCCAGCTTGGGATAACTTCAGATATCTGTGTTGTGGACCATACAAAGTCATCAATGCCTTTCGTCCTATATGCTTTATTATCCTATATTATGTGCTATAGCAGTAATAGATCTTGAAGCTGTAATACCATCATGTGTTAATGACAGATGGCTAAGTGAAATGTTGTGTCATGTTGTCCTGTGTCATCCTCCCCCTGCCCAATCTCATATTTCCATTAAAAGCAGGGTGGAAAGGTGGGGGGGAAGATGACAACCTTCTTTGGAAGTTAATCTTCAGACAACAGGAAGGAGATCACATCCAGCTCCAGTCAGCAATCACAGGCCACTAGCCTTAAGAACACATTAGGCCACTCAAATGAATTTCCCTGATGCTTTCCATAGCACTGCCAGTACATCAGCCACCAATTTACTCCACACAAATCTCAGTCTCGCAGGTATTGCAATATTATTTTTGTTCATGCAGAGTTTCTAACAAAATAAACCTCTTTCAGGGCTCAAAATGCAGACTCTTTAAAAAATGTACCCTACAAATGCAAAGGCCTGCAAAAAAATCCATACTATGCATGTAAGCATTAAAGGAGCCCTTTTCTTTCTTCCTCCACTTTTGCTCTGTGCCTCCCCCTCAGGAGCAACAGCAGCAGAGCATCTTCTGTTTGGAGCAGAAAGTGCACTTGAACAGCCCTCAAGCACAAGACTGTACTCTAAGGGAATACAGTGCACTCATCTTGAAACAGCTTTCTTCATCCATGACCACTGCTTTGGAACTGAAAGCCTGTCCATCAAGCTTTACACACATGTGTCACTGCAATTTCAGTTCATCAGCTTCCAACATAACTTACTTCCCTTTCTTCCCCTGCAGTTAAGAGGCCTCTGAAGCCACTAGCAGAATTGTTTCCAACAGTGAGAGATCTCATCCTTAGTGCCAGCTATGCAAAACACACGTGGTTGAGATTCATCTTCCCATGGTTATTAAATAAGCAAGAAAAATAAAACAAGCTCATGACCCTTCCCACTCTGGACAAAGTCTCCTTGAGAGAGGAGATGTTTGTAGTAACTGAGTTCCAGTTGAACCATTTTACAGACTTCTCTTCCACATCCACACTGTAAGGGCAGGCTTTATGGTACTGCTTCCACAGGACAAGGCCATGCAGATAATCCCACTAGACAAAGACCCAGAGACAGCATGCACAGAAACAGACAACTAACTCAAAATGCACTTGGAGTCCACCTATCCCTGGTCATGATAGAAGGCAAGACACATTCTATTAGAACTCACGGTATCTACATGGCCTTAAAAAAAATGTGTGGACACACAGAAAGCAGCCCCTCTTTGCACATTTACTAAACACATGGCATGGCAGAAGCAGTTATGTATAATGCTCCGTTGCACCAAGGTGCTGTACATAAGTTAAAAGAGAGCTATGGAGTGAAATCACCCTGACTGCAAAATACAAACACTCAAGGAATAATAAGCCACTGACTGCCACTAACTGGATTTCAAGGCATGCAGTCCATACTGTTTTCCCTTGAGCATTCCAGACTCTATCAGTGTGATTCTGTAAGACAGAAAAAAAACTGTCACGTTATCCACTGCACTTTCATAAAGCATTGGGAAAGCAGGACACGTGCACCCACTTCAATTCTAGCATCACCAACAATATTATTCAAGCTCAATTGCTCATACTACACCATGCCAATAAAGTAGATGGGACATCTCTAAGAATGACAGCTAATGATAAGCCATTTCCCTGTCTGTAAATTATTACTCTCAAGTTTTAAATATAAATGATGAGTCATTTCATTTAAAGCCAACCTATTTTCAAGCATTTTACAAAATTACTGTTTCTACTTTGCGTGGGCAGCTTTGAATTGGAAAGACAGAACAAGTGTAAAAGCAAATGCAGCAGGTAACAATATAAGCAGCAGCTGCAGTAAAAAAAGAGAAATTATTTTCTAGAATGCCCTGCAACACTGCAAGCTAGTCAGTCTTTGCTGCTGAGACAAGCTTTCTGGGAACTGCCATACAACTGACCCCAGCTATCAGGAGGCGGAACTGTAGAGCAGAGTGATGACTGAGTCAGTAGCAGGTCAAAACTACCAGGCCAAATTAGAGTGGGAAGGAGCAATAAACCACAATGACAATTATAAATCCTTAAAAGGCAGTCCAACTAGATAGCTGAGACCACTTCCTGAGAGTAGAACAGGCCATTCCCAACAAGAAAGCATGCAGCCCATTGTGCTGCTACAAGAGGTCAGGAATGGCAAAGAGCACGTTCAGACAGTAACTGATTTCTTGTCTTGCATTTGTCCATTTCTATCTTTTGGAAAAGCAAAAAAAAATTCTAGTCCCATAATCAAATCAAGAACCTGACAAGCTAAGAATATAAAAAAAAAAATAAAAAATTGTGAAATAAAAGACAGCAGCACCTTGATCCAATAGGGCATTTATTTCATGATGCCAATCAAGAGTAGCTGAGCAACTTTCTACAAATTTTACTACAAACATCCCTCACACAGCAACAATAAGATTGTAAGGAAAAAGATGACTTCATTAACAGAACAACAGAATTAAATTCTCCTCTATGCAATCTGCAGCACCTGGACAACATACAACATAAAACTGACCAACAGAGATCATGTCCTTATTCAAAAAGAAAGAAAACATTGAAGAAACTAACATAACGTAAAATGGATTAGAAACTGGAAATAAAATTACACTTTGGTCATTGCATTATTTTTGTGCAGGGTATAGCCCATGCTATACAATATTGGTAGATGCATGGTTGAGACAGTTTAGAGTTCAACTGTGGAGGAGGAACATCTAAGCACAGGTTTTTCTTATTCTTCTAAACCACGTACAGCAGCTAGATAGCCTAAAGGTTGCAAAAGATTAAGAATTTGCAAAGTGCAACAAACTGCCATCAAAATTCAAGGAGAAAAAAATCCATATTTGTGAGAAAAACCTGGATTTCTTCTGATTTGAGTGTGTACTAAATTGTTCTGAAAACACTTCAAAATACAAGCTTAAAGGTTATACAACTGGTTCAAATTAGAAACATTTGGAAATGAGAATATTGCCAAAATTCTTCAACCTACAAAAGAAGAACTAGAAAAACTAATACATAATAAAAAAATCCCAGAATTATTCCAAGTATTTGAAGAATCTGCTTTTTAAAAGCAGGCTGCAGTGGGCACTCCTTCAGAATCTAATTAATCCTAATTCAGTTCACACTGTATCAGCTTCTCTCTAATGTATGACTAACCCACAAAAGAAAATAAGAGCAGTCTCTCCTTCCAACCTGAAGCAGGCTATCTAATTCCAGGTCAGCACTGCATACTGCATCCTCGGAGCAGACGGCCAAGAGGAATACAGTGTGGGCAGAACCCTTGCTATCCTTTTAACCAGTAGAGAAGAGCTGCAGTGAGGAACAATGCAATGAGATTTCTCATTCCAAACAGTATCTGCCATACACAGCTGATAATGGTGGCTCAGACTGCTTTTTATGGTACATTGAAGAGGATTATCCTGGTTCTCTGCCCTGGGGAAGGCACAGAACTCTGGTCTGGTACTTCCCTCTAGTTAAGCACACAAAGATAAAGGGATGACAAACACAGCATAGATACACAAAAACCACGTTTACAGTGCTAAATAAAAAGGGCTAATAAACAAAAAGTGCTAATAAAGCAGGGCCTGGGACATGCCACCTAAGTATGAAGTAACAATAAAGAAAAGCTCACTGCTTTGGTAAAGGCAGAATTACAGCAACAGCAATCAAATACAAAATGCCAAGGTGTAGCAACACATTTTAAAGATCAGTCTTAGAAGACAACTACGGTTATCTACTCATATCCTTTATGAATAAGATACTACAAAGAACCTCTTTAGTATTAAATTCCCATTTAAGCTAAAGAGGAAAATTTCCAGTTATTCAGCATTTTACCACATCCTTTGGTACACTGTCACATCTATTTGGTACCCAAAATTCTAAAAATGTTACATGCACAGAACTGTTTATTTTATATTTCATTATTCAAATAAGAGCCTATTGAAATGGTATTCAGCAATACTGTCATTTTAATACACTTAAACTTATTTAAAAAAAGTAATAGATTAAGTCATTTAAAAAAATAAATGGTCACTTCTGAAATGGCAGAGGAAGTCACTTCATTAAACTAAAGGAAGTCAGCAAGTTGCTATATGTTCTTTTTTAAAAGCATTCCTCAACTGTCCATCCTCCTTTCCTTCAAGGTTTTTATTCTTCTTCTATTTCTGCAGTGGTCCATGCCTGAGACTCCACCAGGCAGAGCTGAACTAAAGTGATAGCTTATATCACAAGCACATATAGCTCTGACTCCATAAACCATGTTGTTAATTGCAAGGACTGACATGCAAAAATCTTATTGCTTCTAGTGTGCTAATTGTTCATCCTCCTGCCACAGAACTCCAAAGCTGGAATTCTAAATAAATGGATATTAAGGGACATAAGTGCTTGTGTATTTTCCTAGCTTCAAAAAACAACTAAAGCTTATCTGTTTAGCTGCCAGTATATTCCATCAATTACTAATCAAGGGGAAAAACCCCCAAACACATGCCCAAAGAAAAACTGCTCTTCAGATAGCTTCTTTTTAAGAGATTAGAACAAAATAAAATTCCTGATTTACAGCCTTATTAAAAATATACCTATGCTATTCTTCCTTGAGTAAATCCACTAATTTCTTTTTTTAGACAGATTTTGTTACTGCTTTGCCTAATCATTTTGAATAAATGGAGAGAATCACAGAATGGTCTGGTCTGAAAGGGACCTTAAAGATCATCTAGTTCCAACCTCCCTGTCATGGGCAGGAACACCTGCCCACCGCTACGTGAGGTTGCTAAGAGCTCCACCCATCCTGGCCTTAAACACCTCCAGGGATGGGGCATCCCCAGCTTCTGAGGGCAACCTGTTCCAGTGCCTCACCACCCTTACAGTAAAGAATTTCTTCCTAATATCTAATCTAAACCTATCCTCTTCCAGTTTGAATCCACTCCTCCTTGTCTTGTCACTACACGCTCTTGTAAACAGCCTCTTTCCACCTTTCTTTTAGTCTCCCTACCTCAAATCATCATCTTCATTACAGAAATTTTGTAGCTGGAGCAAATCATCTCTTATCATCTACTCCAACAAACCAAGCAGAGCAAAATTCTCAACTTTTCAAGAATCGTACATGTTCAATTAATAACTGTTCTTATCAATATTCTTCTAAATTTAAACAGACATTTCTTCTATGCTCTAGGTGCACTACCGCACAAGCAGTCACATCCTTGTTAACAAGCAGGCCACCTCGCCTCTCTGCTCCTGGCACATATCCTTTTGATTTGACTTTCACATGAAGAAGTTAAAATACCTGGGAAGTACATCTGAGCTATCTACTGAACCAGAACTAAAAGGTCTAAAAGACATATAATAAAACCCCACAGAACTGTAAGGTACTAAAGAAATGATGCACCAATTACCTCTGAGAGTGACGCATCAACCTTGGAAGGCACTTTCAGATCCAACCATGGCTGATAGTTTTCCAGAAGCAACGTAGGTCTACAGAAGAGCATGGAAAAGCTTAAGCAACAATAAGTAATTGAAAGTTTCCTACCATGATGTATAAAATGTCAGCAATACTAAGCTTACCGGTGCCACAGATTTAATTTACCTGTGCCTCTTGCATTTGACCTTGCCACATACAGCACAACTGTGACCGTGGGGAAACAGCTCCGGCAATTCCAACTGCTAAGAGAAGATACTTGGACAAGTTTACGTTCTTCAAAATGATAACTCTATTAATATATCAACACATTTGTGAATTTCCTTTTGGAGTATATTACTACAGAGAACTGAATAAAACAATGTTGTTCTCCCAGCGGGAAAACAAGATAACAAGGCACAGTAAGAGAAAAAACTGAACCAAACAGAAAAATTGCTTCCACTGAAACAAAGTGTGAGGAGACAGATATCCTTTCATATCTCATCTCCCCATACATCAGTCAGTCTAATAAACAGACCAGCTGGGTTTTCTGCAAAACTTGCCTTACTCATAGCCTTGAACTACTGCAACCATAACTTTTTAGCCCTATGAAATTCTATGCAAAACCATTTTAAGCTATAAAACAGCAGTTTGCTTTGGGAATGTTTTTCTCTTTGAAATGCAGCACTGGCTTGCCAAAGGCTTCTTTAGAAAACAAAAAGCCCCAGTAAAAGAGCAAACAACTACATAATTTCTCCACTGCCTGCTACTCAAACGCTCAAAATGTATCGATTTACAATTACTCAAAACGTAAAATGAGCAAAGTACTAAACAACATATATAAACGCTCCCAACAACTGGTTTTGCAGCCATACCTAGATTTGATGGGGCTATGCAAAAACGTGTGAAAAATCCAAAGTCTTAATCATCACCTATTTTCTATAAAACACCTATCGGGAGGAGGATGTAAGTTGTACTGATGTATATTATTTCTGAATGCAGCTAGAATTAGACAAGAATTGCTACCCAATATAAATTCTTATCTTTAACGACTGGTTAGACATATTTACCTTGGGTTTATATTTTATTGTGAACAGAATATTGGGCAAGAGGGAATCCGGTCCTAAGGAACAGTAGAAGGTGACGACACCAGCCACGAACGACCAGAAGATCATTAAGACGTGAAGATACCTTACAAACACACAGGAAGGAAACATTACTGCATGAGGGGCAGCGCCGCGCCGGGCCCGGCTCCCCCGCCGCGCCCACCCGGTTACCGGTTGAGGAGGAGGGTGGCGGCGCCCAGCCCCAGGAGGAGGCAGCAGGAGAGCGGGTACTGCCGGCAGGTCTCCCGCACCACCTCGGCGCCCCGCAGCCGCCGCCGCAGCCGCCGCCCGGCCGCCCCCAGCCAGCCCATGGCGGCCGTGCCCGCACGGGCCGGGCAGGCGGGGCCGCTTCCGCTGCCGGCGCCCTGTGATGGCGGCGGCGTGACGGGCACACGTCAGCGCGCGCGGCCGCCCCGGCGCGGCCGTGGGGGCGGCGAGAGCGGCGCGACGGCGGAGCCGCGGCCCCGCGGCGGGCCGGGCCCCGCTCCTCTGCGGGGACAGGGGGAGCGCAGGGGGAGCGAGCTCCCGTGTCGGATCCGCGGGAGAACTTGCCAGCAGCCCCCCCCCGGTGGCATTTGGAGCTCTCCGTCTAACATAGCGTGCCAAGCCCTGTAAATAGGAGATCTCTGATGACGGAAAGCTTACCTAGTTATAAATACTTGGGTTCTGGACGGCAAGGGGCTCCCAGAGCCAAGCGGACAGAAACTGCTGCATCTGATTAAATGTTCTATATTTAGATGATGACTGAACTAAATCGTTCAGTGACTGAGACGCTAAAACCGTATAAACACCTCTGAAAGCTTTGTAATTGGTTGTAAAGAAAAGGAATAGGGTAGGGAATGTAACAAGATCCCACCTTAACAGCAGTAGTGTACAAGGGTGAGACACTGAAAACAGAGGTCTGGAATGTAGTTTATTGCTAGTGAGAACGATTTAAAGCCGAACCTCACATGAATAATGCCTTCAGTTATACTGCAAGTCACAAGCTTTCAAACCACTTGAGTGCCTTCCAGCAGCTCTGCAGTTACTCAGTCTTATGAAACTCAAGGCCGTGTTAATAGGACACTACTGGTTATGGGGAATACCAGTTCGATGGCCAAAATAAAATGACTTCTGGGAAGTCCTACTGATGAAAGGGCTTCTAAGTGGCAAATACGAAAGATACCTGCTCAGGGAGAGGTGCCTGCTTTTGAGCTCTTCCAAAAAGTTATGTTGCCTTGTACGTTCATTTGTACTAGCCCCATGCAGGCACATTTGAGCACATTCAGTAGGCAAGAGCACATGGAACACTTCCGTTCAGAAGAATCGTGTTTACAAATTGTCAGCGAGAACTCCAAGGATGCTGTTAAGGAAAAGATGGTATCTGGAAGGTGAGTCAATATCTAGAAATTAAAAGCTGAAAACAGCTTTCAGAATCTTTGCTCAGATGTTGTGTCAGGCAACACTTCCCTTGACCTCTCAAGCAGGTGAAATGCTGCAGTTTGACTTCAGTATGTTGACCTTTCTCAGAGAGCTTGGCAAAAGCCCAGAGTCAGCTTGAATTTCTTTAAGAGCCTCTGCAAAGTATTATTTCATGTCAGTCCATGTTTTCTGTTAAAAAAAACAAGGTGCATTCACACAGCAGATCTCCATACAGTCTATTCAGAGTAAATTAATTTTCCTAAGATGCACTTTTCTTGCCACTTGCTTACTTTATTTTCAGCTTTCCTGCTTGTGATTTTTAGTCACTTATCTTGCATCTTTTTAAAGAAAAATTATACTATTTCATGAAGACGGCACAGCATCACATAGGAATAGGAACATAGGAAGTGGCCTGCACAGCAAACCAGCAGGAGCTTAGGTCAAACTTCTGCTTCCATTTGTATTCTCTACTTCAGGTTAAGTTTCTTTAATTTGTAGCTTCATCGTTGAGGATTATAATTACTCTAAAACTGCCACATTCACATTTGGCAGTAATTGTACATTATTATCTGAGAAGCTGTGGAATTTCCTTCAGTTTACAGACTTTACATCTGCTGGGCAGACGAAACCACCACCTGCTTTACACCGTTCTGGTCTGCTGGAGACAGCAGCATTAGCATTGCCCATCACACTGTCATCATGGCCCCTGGATTGTTTTGGTCCACTGAAAGACACCGCTGACATCTATTTTCCAATGAAATAAAAGTGTAGATGAACAAAAGGGAAATACTGACAATACCAAGCTTTTCAAAATTCTGAGAGAAATAAGAACTTTATCCATTCTTTAGCAATAGCAAGTATTTCTCACTTCACATAAATGTTTACAAAGATTCTGTGGTCAACTGGAGAACTGCCAGGGAAAAGCATGCATCTGGAGATGGGGCCTGAAGGAACATGTCCAGGACTGGGTTATTCTGGATAGATTTTATTTTAGCAGTTAAAATGTAAATGGATCTTTCACTGATCATACAGGTCATCGCATAGAGCCAGTTCTTCCTGTTTTGGGGTTCACAGGGGGAGGGAGGGTTAATGGCAACAGAAGCTTGTATATTCTACCATTCAAAAATATATTAGTATAGATTTTCAACAATTTAAAATATAAACCTACAGTTGTTGACTAATATAAGTTATAAGGCTGAGATTATTTTATTATTTACCTTCAAAAATGCCATTTTTAAATAAACCAGGCAGTGAACTGTAATAGACAGATTCTCACCAGCTGATTGCATTTAATTTACTCTGCAAGTCTGCTTTTGCTCTTTTCAAGGCATTATATATTTATCTCTTTCAAGGATACAGTTGTCAAGGCTAACTGACAATAGCTAATCCTTCATATTTACCCAACGAGGAATTAATTTTCCATTATAATTATTCCCCACAAGTCCCTGTTCATTTTGTGGGCCCTTTCCAGAAGTTTAAATAGAAGGCTTTATATTAACCTTTAACTTACGCTATTTAGCAGAAAACTTTAGAGAACATCCATTTTTAATATTCAGCAAATAGCTAAGCTTAAATAAAGAAGTGAAACTGAAGTTGGCCAGTCAGATTGCCCGAAAGTTAAGCACTTGGACTTGACTTCTTCAAGTTCAAAACTTAAAGGACACCCATCAACAGTAACTGGTTTCAGTGCGAGATCACTCAGGTGTATGCAACAAACCTGAGGTGAAAGCTGCTGTTTAGTAGTGCTTCTTCGTCTTTAAGGGAACACTGAAACTTTGGGGGAGAAGACAGCTGACTGTGTGATATACATTTCTGGTTTGGGTAGGTGGATAATTATTAGCACTTTGGCAAGCAAAATTAGCTTTACTGCTATAAATAGTCATATTAATTTGTTTATGTGTTAATAAACTGGAAATCATCAAGATTTATGGCATTTGGGGTCAGCTCTCTATGGCATCCATACAGACCTGTGCTTGTCAGCTGTATGGAATGTGTGCTGCCCATGGTTGTTGGTAATTGTATTTGCTTCCTGGATCACACATTGACCCTCAGTATGACAAGATTAAAGCAAACTGGGTGAGGAACTGATAACCTGGGGCCAAAAGTATTTGCTTGATACAGCAACAGGGGGCTTTGGATTCCTGGATAAAATCCCACACAAGCTGTCTTTTAGACGAATGGGGGAGCTCATCTGCTCCAGAGCAGTAAGGAACTAAACAGCCGGTGGGAGAGAGAAACGGTTTAAGAAAAGATGTGCGAAATACTTTTTAAAAGATCACTGCAGGGAATGAATTGCCAAGAGACCTGACACAGACTTCAATATTTTGTTGTTTGTTTAGAAACAGATTCAGCAGGCAATTGAAGCTTAAGGGAAGGGGGCTAAGAAGTTTCAGTTGTAACATGCCACTCAAAATTCATCATTCCTTCCCCCCCCCCCCCCCCCCCGTGAAATACAGGTCAATTAGAAAACCTGAAAATACCTACCAGGCTGCATTTAGGACTGAAACTGACTGACACCGGGCAAAATAAAGACTTGCAGGGGAATAAAAAGACAGGGAGACCGTTCTGATAAAGAAATTCAAGTAAAAGAACCCACTTCAAGTGGACAGTTTCCAGATGGTCAGTTTAGAATGCCCAACAGGAATGATGCTGGGGCAAACCCAGAGGTGCTGAGGAGCAAAGAATGTGTTAGAATTTCACTGGGACAAACAAGGTCCATTTGGGAAGAAATAAAAACCAAAAGAAACAGGCAGTGTGCTAGAACCAGTTTTGCCTTGAAAAAATTTTAACTCTCAAGGAGAAAGTAAAAAGTGTCAAAGCAACACTAGTATGGAGAGAGCTTTTTTTCATGACTTTTCTGAAGAAATTCTTTCACAGACTAGAAAATTCTCCACCGATCCCCATTCAGCTTGGATATGGTAAACTGCAGACCAAGTACTAAGGTATCACTATAGTGTGGTGTATTGTCTACACCCAGTGTGTTTCTGGGATAGATTATGGTCAAGAAACTTGGAATATCAGTCAGTCTCAATTCTGAAAAGCCCATGTATCTGGTGCCTTCCTGGACCACTGCCCAGCTTTATGCTCCCCTCTGTTTTCCTCTTCAGTTGTTTGTTAGGTCTGTAGAAGTCAAGCCACCTATGCAGTAATGACTCTCTTTCCCTGAAACCCACGGGCAAAAAGAAAGGACTAGAACTGAAATCATATTATCTGGAGGAACAGTCTTGGAAGTGAGGAGACATACAGTTAGTACATTTAGTCCAAGGTGCTTTAACTCAAAGCTGCTCACCTGAGTTTCACAAAGAACTTAGAATATGCACCTATCTCCATCAGCTAATTGTTTTGCATTACTTTTACTGTCAGGTAAGTTCCCATTTCGCACTGAGTTTCAGAGATGCTGTTCTCACCATACTCACACCTGCAGCGAAAATGACAACTTTTCCCTACTGAAATCTGTCTATGAAAACAAATGCTTCTGTATATCTTGAGCACCGATGAACAACATACAAAGATCTATCCTCTTTTAACTCAAGAGGTAGAGACCATGCTGGTAAACTAAAATTTCCGAGTGTATTCTACCTTACGACGTTCCTTCTTCAGCCTCCTCCTAAATTCTGATCTGATACGGGCTTTTACATTTGATAGCCTTAGAATAAAATTCCTTTTGTTCATTAACAAAGTGTATTTTCTTACATTAAGACATGTAGCCTGAACTCAGGTAAACAGAACATCTTCAGACAAAGTTCAGCAACCTTCATATTGGGTCTTAAGTCTTCATCTCTTAGGGTCCCAGATGTCCGTTTCCAAGCATGTACTGTTAATTTTAAGCAGCTTAGTTTCTGAGCAAAAGATGATCACCTTCAGCGATCATACAGCTGCACGGGCTCCTTCCACCACCAGGTCTTTAATGAATTAAAGTCCTGGCCTAGTCCCAAGAGAAGATCAGCCACCTCTCTCTCTCAGGATGCTGGATTTGTATTCAATGCCTTTCAAGAACAAATACAACTCTGTACAAGACGCTGGTGTACCTGGGGGCTCTCTGGGCCCATCCTGAATTTGAAATCTGCAAAGGGGCTGCTGAGTTGGCACTGATTCACACCAGCTTTACAAGTGGAACACCTATTCTCATTTTGTGCCCTGCATCACGTCATTCAAAGGAAGACTTTGCATGCAAGCTTTGCTACTAACTCAGCATTCCCTCAAGCATCACTCAATTATGGGGCATCAATGGGGCATCATCAGCCTTTTTGTTTTGCTCAACTACCCTATTTTTATCCACCTTTTAAGGGATTATTAAGAGCAATGAGTAGCAAATGTTATAGCATTAAAAAGAGATGGGGGGAAAAAGGTCCATATTTGGAACATGTGGGATTTTTGTACTTTACTGTGTTTAAAACCTCCTCCCTTATAGGGATACAATTTTCTTTGGAAATTTATATCAAGATAAAGTGGCCCTGATGATTATAACAGCCAGGATAGGATATTCTTACCTTTTGACACGTAATCCAAGGACCCTGTGTCTGCTTTTGACCTGATGTTTCAATCTGGCCAAGATCCATTACCTGACATTCCCCTCACATCATGCTATGGCTGCTACATGGTGCCTGGCTTGGAGTGTACCTACCTTTCACAGGAAAAGGACAGACGGATTAGAGGCAGGAAAGATCCTACAAAGATGTAACACAGCTAAATGAAGTTGTTCTACACTGTGGTTTTCCAGGTTGTTTCCCTATATATTTTGTTTCATGATATATTTATTTCATTACCTTACATTTTCTCAGGGAGCAAATAATATGCTTTGTTAAGAGCTTTCCCAGGTGGGGAGTGTTTTTGGTGTGACCACTCCTTGGTCAAACTGTTAAAATACAAGACGAACTCCTTCGTATTCCTCTGAGGATGAACTTCCCTAGTCATCACAGCTTTAGAAAGAACAGAGGTATTTACAGAAGACCCTGTAATTTTTCCTTTTCACAGGGACACTTTTAGACCTTCAAAATGTCCAAGTCAAGACATGCCTGTTCTTTTTTCATTTGAAAATTAACCATAATTTTAAGTAATTTGTGAAACCTGACATCCCTCTACATCATTTTTACTATGTGGCTGAGAGGCAGAAGTTCCAAGATTACCACATTAATCTCACCTGTCCCATATCTAAGAATTCAACACCTATCACCTATTTAACTTACATACACTTAGAAAGTACTGCATATTCGATTCTCTTCCAAAACATCTTTCAGAGTCAGAGGACAAGAGTGTTGGAGGTTTGCTTTGGTTCTTGTGGGCTGGTTTTGGTACCCTCTCCCCCTGCCCAGTATATGCATTTTTGCTAGCTACAGGGATTCTAAGTTAGACTGAATCTGTTTAACAGCAGGGCCTTTCTTTACAGAGTCAAAAAAGTCACTGTGATTCTAAAATATATGCCTCAATTACTGGGCTCTAACTACACCCGGCCATCTGAACTTAAAATCAGAATTGCTAAGTTACTGTGGCATTGTATCTTTTAACTGCATAAAGAATTTCAATCTTACATGTATTAAAGCAGAAAAGGGTCGCGTCCCAAGGATGTAGGAACATGCAATACACATTATGCAAGACTGTCTCATGTTCTTCCGGAGACTACAAAAATCAGACTACAATAATTGATCATCATCTACCTATGCTCCACAGTAAAACTACAGAAGCATTTTCATGTACTTTGGTACCACATGCTCTGCTTTGGCACAGGCCATTCCTGAAGGTACTATGAGCCAACCTTGCTGAGATGTGACCACTACCTGATATACCTCAATGCCATCTGTACTTGTATAGCAAGTACACCTTCATGCACCTCAAAGTGCATTACACACTGGCAGGCTTCACTTGCCAAAAAGCTTAGTCAGCAATACTTTTTCACTATTCATCTGTATATTCTTCCTCACTTATTGCTCAGTGAAAGCAGTACCCTTTAGAAATGTTACACTTAAGCCAATAAACTGTGAAAGTTTAGATACTGCCATCAAGAAAACAAAACTCTGTTCTTTCTGCCAGAAACCTGTACTGACTTCAACAGTTAACCTAAGACCAGCTACTTCAAATGAACAACTGCTGGGTCTGAGACTTAGTTCATGACATGCAAATATTAAGATCATTTTCTGGGATAGAAACATGACCACCTGAATGGCTCAGAACATCAATGAACCAAACTTCAAGTTAGTGTAGCATTAAACAAAAATGAAAAGTGTCATTTATTACACCATTCCCATTGTAAGACTGATGGAAATCCAAGAGGCAAACACCACACCTGTTACTTTAAATCCAATGGATTTAAGACCTTCCAGACCCTTTTTAACAGGAAGATCAATCTCACTGGAATTAATCCCATAACGAGATTTTTTTTTTTTCCAGAGAGGTTGTGTTAACATTATTATGAAAACATAGCGGAGCAAGGCAGCAGTGATTATTCAACTGCATGAACCCAGCTTCCATTGTACTCACTACTAATGCTTGAAGCCACCTACAGCTTGTTGTAACCTCAGATCTTCCAATGAGAGGAAGTTATGACCTCCCACCCCTTTACATCCAAGCCTAGTCTTCTCTTAGCATGAAACCCGCAGCATATTTCTTAATCTGCCAATTCTGACAGATTTTAACAAAGTATATGTCAGTTTTCTTCAAAGTAGTTTTTAAGCACCCACCTAATTCAAAAGCAAATGTGAACTAACATACTTCTGTAAAAGTGTAGATAACCTGAATAAAAGGACAGTTTCTCTAGACTAGTTTAAGGCAGGTACACACTGGTCACTTCATGAAAAATACACACCACTGATTGTCACTGAAGGTTTGTCTTCTGCTACAATTACCAATTTAAGCACACATACAAAACTCAAATTCTACTGAAAATTGTGGACTGGAAATGGGTTGGCTTGTTAGAACAACTGTCTGCACTGAAAGAATAAACATTCCATTGCAATAGCCAAAGGAAGCCTTTGACCACAATCTGAAACAGGAACCGTCCTTTAATAGCCAGATGCAGGGACTAAGTATTTTTATCTGCCATCTCAAATGCTGTAATATTAAATATTAAAATCACCTTCCAACTGTGATACACATCTGCATAATGAACATATTATTTATATTAGGCTACAGTGTTCAGTAATACAGCTTCATTCTCAAGGATGCTGAAATTGCTCTTTAAGAAAAGCCTTGATTTATTAATGGGACATCTGTAAAATTACCTTTGTTGAATTCTCAAGAAGGAAGCTTTTTAATCCTGAAATCACTACATTTAGTCATACGGTTTTTAAATAACCACAAGTGACAGAATTAGGTACATTCTTCATCCCACTAAAGAGAAAAAAAAAAATCTGAAAACTGTTACTTTAGATAGCAGAACAATACGGAAAGCACTACACTTGGAACCAGGAACTCAGGATCTAAACCATTCCATTCCTGGCTTTCAATGACTGACTGTGTCTACTATGATTAATAACCCATCAGTTTAAAGACAGATCCCGAATTATCTATGAAGCATTTAAGACATTTTTAGATTTGAAGTATTTAACACTAAACGGTGTCAGATTATGCTTGGCATTGAAGTGGACACACTAAAATTAAGAGTTAAAATGCACCACCTTGGTTAATCACTGTAGATAAGGAATCAAACAGTCTACTGAAGTTGCATTTTAGGTACTGCAAGTCATTTACGTGCTAGAAAGTCTATTTTTACTTACCATTATCTTCTGTTCAGTCAAATGGCATAAGCTATTCTACTGACTGTGTAGCTGAACTAAGAATGCATTTCATAACTTCCTTAGTGCAAAGAAAATAAGTGCTAAGATTCAATGTTTTTTCTACACATTAGTGACCAAAACAAGTACACTGTCACACGGACCGTGCAAACGGACATGGTGAACTGACACCATTAATGAATATAGATTTTTGACGCTCCAAGTTTTAACTAAATGACTGTTAGAATATTAAGTGTTGGCTTTGGAGTAGACACTAAGTTTCATAAACCGAAACATATTTTGTGATTCAAACTTTAAATATTCAAACTGTATTTGATTACCTATTACCTACATATTATGACTCTGTTTTCTAGGCTTCACAGATGCTTTTTTTTTCCCACTTTTTCAAAAAAAACTTTTACCAGGTACCTGAAGTCTGACCATGTAAAGCAGCTTTCATGAAGATAGCTTTAAATAACCACATAACCCAATGTTTCCAGATGAGCTCAGCTGTGCAGTATCCACTCAGGAGTTGGCCATTTAAAAATATATATTTAGTGGAAAAAACTAGTAACCAGTTATATATTGGCAAGAAAAAGGTATAATTATATGAGACAATCACCCCTCTCCAAACTGCAAGTAAACTAACAAGCTAGTCCTAGTGGTATTTTTTAACAAATCTGTATTTTGTAACGGTCAACGTAAAGGGGCACCAAAGCAAAGTCACTCTTTTGTCCCATGGATTTTATAACACAAGTAACTATCCACTTGCAAAGTGTGACCGGTTGATTATGTCTAAATCAGTTTCCCAGAAAGAGTTTTAACATCAGAGCTTCTAGGAAGCATTATGTTTGTTTGCACTAGATGGCTATAAAGTGACAATAACTTATTCCTTCTCCCTCCACTACCTGTATTAAGGATCAAGGAACCTTCTCCTCTCCTGTTGCCACATCCCATTTTCTTCTGACAGAGCAAATGGCAAAGTACAATCTGGAGTTTCCTCTGCCCAACTAGTGCAACTAGCCAGCCCAAGCCAAGAGGTGTCATGTGCTGGTGCTGGAGTTAATTCATTTGGTAAAGATAGAATTTTTAAGTCCATTATAGCCAGTTCCAAAGTTAGGATTCATAAGCTTCAGAGAATGAACACAAACTAAAGCTTGCACTTAACCCATTTCAATTGCCCAAACACTGTGTTGTAAAGTTTACTGCCTCACTGCCTACTTCAAAACTTGCTACTCGATTTTAAATAATTAACATTTTCCATTAAGTTTTCACTAATGCAAGTTAGGGAACAACAGTCTTAATTTTGTGGAATGTATCAATCTGAACACATTCTATTGAGAAAATGTTACGTATGTTTATGTCCGTGTTGCCTTTCCGTTGTATTTCTTGAAAAAAAAAGTCCCCCCTCACAGATGCATGGAAGCATCGGAAGAACTGGTAGGCTGAACAGGAAATTTAAGCCTCTGAAGAATAATCAAAGGCACAACGGGAAAAAAAAGTTCCAGCTATATATAATATTTCTATCCTGAAGTTGGGAATCCTGCCTTCAGAGGACGCTAAGTTTATTTTAGACTATGTCATACCCCTCACCCCCAACAAGAACAGAATTAGTATTCCTTATTTTAGATTTTAAGATAGTATTTACATAATCAGAAACTGATCTTAGTATGTGTAATAACAGCCTTCCTCCAACAGTAAAAGCACAAACTTAAGTTCTGGGTTGTAACAAATCTCCTCTTTAAAAACTGGAAAGAAAAAGAAGTACAGTTGCATGTCCTATATGAAACATTTCAAACAAAAATGAGTATTAAAACAAGAGTATAATTTAAAAAGCTGTGTATTGGAGTGTTTATAAACCAGAAGTGTTAAGCAGCAGCAGTTTCCGGCTTCTTATTAAATTCAACTAGACTTCAAATTTAGGAACGCATTACAAACCAATGTGGAACTATGCTACTTATGCACCTTTGCAGGTGTTTCAGTAACGAAAGCCTCCTACGAGAATAAACAGAGGCAGCATAATACATTAAGTCAACACCTGCCTTCAACTGTGTCGTATGTTCACTTGTCACCAAAGCACCCCCAAGAGATGCATTATTGCTGTAGAACATTTCAAGTTTACCAACACCCAAGTGCAACCAAACTGATGTTGTATATATGCACTTGCCCATTCTCACCAGAATTTTCACTTAATGTTTTTTTCTTTAAACAAACAAATTTAAAGCTTTGAAAATAACATTTTTTGATTTTAGTTTTTTTTTTTTTTCACAATATTAATCACCACATGCAATTTAGTTTTCTGGTAATTTTTCTAAAAAACTGCACCAATATCATAACAGTGCAAATCATATTTAATTGTAAAAGTTATAATGGCTTGAGTTCATAATTAGAGGGAACACTGTCAAGATCTCGGTATTTTGCTCTCTCACCATTGCTTGCATTCCATTAAAAAGAGTGTCCTGTCAATTTTGCCTTTTCTTTTTTTTTCAAACAATAGTCCCCCATACTTTTATGAGAGCTGAAATTAGGGATATAATCCACAATTTCAACACATGCAGTGCCTTAGTTGCAATGTTTTTATGCACTTCCATCTACTGTTACAATTTCATAAACATATTATTCCCCCCAACACATTTCCAGACTAAAAACAATTATTCACTAGCACTTGTGATCCCACAAGTGTTTAAAGTTTTTCAGCAATGGAGAGATTTCAAGATTAAGAAATCTGAGGGCTTTCCCTTTCCTACAGCCCCCAGTGTTTTCATTTTATATCAAGTTCAAAATTGGTTTCCACATCTTGACAGTGTTCCTTATAAAACCGTATGACAGTAAAAGTGCCAGTAGGCATGGCAACCTCTTTAAAGGGAGCATTTAACCTCCTTGGCACTGGGAATGCCAGCACCAAGGATTACATTGAAATTGAAAATTATACTTAAGGCTACAATTAGCAAACCCACTTTCCATAAGTCTAATTTCTATCACTAGATTTGAAAATTCAGAAGCTAACGCAACTGTATAGTTTTATGCTCAAATTTCAGGAAAAAGTTACTTTCCTTTAGCAAGGGCAGTATATGAAACTGTGGTAGTCTTTTATGCACTGACTACTCATTTCACCATCGTCCACTTACTTTGTTTTAAAGTTCAAAACTGGCAAGGCACATTTACATATTCCAATGAATACTTGACAATTTTAAATTACACTTTATGTCCCAGCTATCCCAGTAATTGACATACAACATACTAAAATGGTTTATTAAGATAACAAAAAAAAAAATTAATGTGAAACATACAGGCTATTGGCAACCACTATTCTAAAAATTATGTAAATACAAGTAAACATACTGAAATGTGTGCGATTCTAAGTTTTTAACCAGAAGATCTCTGTACTAACACACATTTATATTAATGACACATAAAAAAAATAAAAACTTTA